>NC_073640.1:66639213-67241157 GCF_029407905.1 Bubalus kerabau
CTTGGGTGGGACAGCACAGCTGGAGTGGGCTAGAGCTGCGGATTTCCCTTCCCAGGTGAGTCAGGCTCTGTGCAAACCCTGCTGGTTAGGCTCTAGTTAACTACCTTCCCAGGAAAGCAGATTCAGTTAAGAAGAACCCAGTGCTCTGATGTATTTGAAAATGTTTGCTTTCGTCTCCCAGTAATGGAGCAGAAGGGGATGGATTTCTCTCTGATATCAGCTGAGGGAAATATCACCAGACTCACAGGACTGTGGGATGAGTGGTCCTCCTGGAGATTCTAACTGTCAGACTCCTACACACTGAATCCCCATCGATCCATCGTTATGACGAAGGATTTCCTACCCAGGGCTTCTTCCCGAGGGCTTTCTGCTCAGGAATCTCTGCTCCAATGTCTTGATTCCTTCTCTTCCCCCGCTGTCTCTTCCCTAATGGAGCCAGTGATTCCCCTCTCACCTCTCTTACTGATCCAAGAATTTTCAGTCTATTCAGTGTTTTCCTTGTTTTTAGGACATAGAGGTGACTCCCAAGCTCCTCACACAAGGATCTAGAAAGTGCAGGTCCACAGCTGATTTTTTAAGTTATACTGTGTGTGGTAATTCTGATGAAATATGAGTTTCAAGTGTAAATAACTGACTCTCCTGCAACTGTGTTTAAATTAGTTGTGCAGTCTTAAAGCTCACCGGCATTGTGCATCTTCCATTTCTTTCTAAACACACGCTTACAATACGCAGGAATGTCTCTAAGGGTTAGTGTATCTGCTAGTCTGTCTCCTGTCACATCATCATACACTTAGTACAGATTTTGTAACATCTATTATGCATCACACCATGTTACTGAACAAGTGATGTGGTTCTTAACTTCATGAACCTTACCTGCTGGTGGAGAATAAGGAAATGCCAAAACAATAGAATTAAATATAATCAGAGTAAAAAGTGTAACCGGTATCATGCATGTGTGCTCCAGGTTGAGCCCCTCCTGTGGAGCATGACCGTGTCTCCCTTCTCAGAAGAGGAGAAAGGAATTCTTTCCCAGTGTTGGTTCTGTGAGAAGACTGCTGTTGTAGACACCCGCACAGCCCCCTTTCCGCTCCAGGCCAATCTGACATCCTCTCCATGTCTGTTCACAAAGAAGCCCTGAGAAACACAGGGGAGGCGGCTGTGAAAACCATCTTTCTGCTCCAGGTGGTGGTTGGGGCTCTGGGCAATGCCATCCTTTTCTCCCGCAGCATCTCTCCAGCCTTGCTGGGCCACAAGCAGAGACCCACACAGATGGTTCTGCCACATTTGGCCATGGCCAACCTCCTGGTTCTTCTCTCCCCTGGCATTCCCCACATAATGGCAGTTTTTGTGTCAAGGAAGTCCCTGTCCAGCCTTGGGTGTAAGTTTGTGTATTATATACAAAGGATGGCTCTCAGCACTTCCCTGTGTTCCACTTCTGTCTTGAGCACCTATCAGTCCTTCACTCTCACCCTGAGGAGACCGGAGTGGGTGATGCTCAGAGGAAGAGCCCCCAAGTTCATTGGTCCTTCCTGCTGCACCTGCTGGATTCTCAGTCTCTTAATGTACATCCCTGTTCCTCTGAAAATCACTGGTCCTCAGGACACACACAACTATACTGATTCACAAGGCAATTGGTTCTGCTCAATCTCAGGTAATGTCACAAGCTTTGGCTACTTGTGGTTCATCTCTGATGCCGTGTTTCTTACCCTCATGGTCTGGTCCAGTGGCTCCATGGTGCTTCTCCTGCTCAGACACCGCCAGAGGGTGCAGTATATTCACACCCCCACTGGACACCACAGATGCCCCCCAGAGACCAGAGCCACCCACACCATCCTGATGCTGGTGGTCACCTTCATCATTGTTTACATACTGAATTCCACTTTTTCTTTTTATCTCACTGTTCTTGTAGAGTTTCGTCTGTGGTTGATGCAGACTTCTGATGTCTTGGCCTCATGTTTTCCCACTGTTTCCCCCTTTCTGCTGCTCCTAAGGGATCCTAAAACTCCTAGGATCTGCTATGGAGTCAATAGAAATAATGCTTAATGTGATAAATATCTAGTAGATGCCTTCAATAATAACTAATTCTCTTCTTTAAGTATTGAGTGACTATTTTTATTAAAGTACAATAAGTGTGACATTATATCACTTCAGGACTTACATTATGATTGAATATTTGTATACATTACAGATGATGAGTTCAATAAATCTAGTTAACATCTACCCACCTCCACACGGTACTGTACCGATGGAACTTTTTTCTTGTGGTGAAACCTTTGAAGATTGATTCTCTTACCACTTTTCATCATGTGACACAGTATACTTAACTACTGAACCATGTTGTACATTACATATCCGTGACTTACTTACTTTATAACTGGAAGTTGCTACTGTTGAAGTCAGTGCTGTGCTGTGCTTAGTCGCTCAGTCATGTCCATCTCTGCGACTTCATGGGCTGCAGCTCGTCAGGCTCCTCTGTCCATGGGGATTCTTCAAGCAAGAATACTGGAGTGAGTTTCCATTTCCTTCTCCAGTGATGGAATATTACATAGCCATAAAAAAGAATGAGATCATGCCATTTGCAGCATCATGGATAGACCTCAAGAGCACTATGCTAATTGAGATAAACGGCACAGAGAAAGACAAGTACTGTGTGGCAGCTTCTGTGCGTGTAATCTGAAGAAGCTGAACTCAGGAGCAGAGAGTGAGAGAGTGGTTTCCAGGGGCCGGGAGGTCAGGGGAATGAGGAGATGTTGGTCAAAGGGCACTGAGTTGCGGTTATAAAATGAATACATTCTGAGGATCTGATGCGCCACCGGGGCCGGCACCTACCAGCGCTGCACTACACGCTCACCTTATACTAGAAAGTCAGTGAGAGACAAATCGCCCATGCTGTCACCACCAGCCGGGAGAAAAGCTAACTCTCTGAGGCGATGGAGGTGTCAACCTTCCTGTGGCAATAATTTCACAGTCTATTCCTGTATCAAAGCACCACGCTATACACCTCACACTCACATATCTTCCATGTCAGTGATATCTCAGTAAAGCTTCCTGAACCAGTCAAGATGCTGGGGCTTCCCCAGCGGCCCAGTGGTTAGGACTTCGCCTTCCATCGCAGGGGGCGCGTGTTCCATCCCCGGTCGGGGAGCTAAGATCCCACACACCTCTCGGACAAAAGTGAAAAACGTAAGACAGAAGCAATACTGTAAGAAATTCAGTAAGGACTTTAAAAATGGTCCACATTGTGGGGGGGGCGGGGACTCTTTAAAAAGAAATAAAGGCCCTGTGACGTTCTCCGTGCTTCCTGCTGGAGGACACACCGCGCCTGCCTGTCCCAGCCCTGTCACGGGCGCCTGACAGGTGTCTCCATGTTACACGGACCAGGGGCCTTGCGATCGGTCAGCGAGTTCTTTGCTGGGAGACGTCCTGAGACTGTCCTAGTATGCGGCTGCTCATCCCGGCGCACCTCCTCAGCTCCCACCCCAACGCCCTCCCGAGTCAAAACACGCGCAGTGGTCTCATTTCAGCCTTCAGCGTTTACTGGTAGGAGTCTGTTGAAGGAAGAGACTTCTCTTCAGCCATGTGTGCGTGCAATCATTCGCTCTTTCCCTCATTCATTTTTACTCAGACCAGATAAACTCCTAAAGCAGAGGGGCCCAGCAGCCTCTGAAAGCGTGAGGAGAGACGCGGACACCGAAGGGCTCTTTGTTTGTTTTATTTGGAGGATAATTGCTTTACAATGTTGTGGTGGCTTCTGCCATACATCGACAGGAATCGGCCACAGGCATACACATGTCCCCTCCCTCCCACCTCCCACCCCTTAGGGAGCACTGGGTTGAGCTCCTCGCATCTTACATCAAACTCCCACTGGCTCTCTGTTTTACATACGTTAATGTGTATGTTTCAATGCTATTTTCTCAAATCATCCCACTCTCTCCTTGCCCCACTGTGTCCACGAGCCTGTTCTCTCCATCTGTATCTCTATTCCTGCCCTCCAAATAGGCTCATCAGTTCCATCTTTCTAGATTCCATATACATCTGTTAATATGTGATACTTGTCTCTTTCTCACTCACTTCACTCTGCGTAATAGGCTCTAGATTCAGTCACTTCACTAGAAGTGACTCAGTGTGCTCCCTTTATTGCTGAGTAATATTCATTACACACACACACACACACACACACACACATATATATACCACAACCTGTTTATTCATTCACCTCTCGATGGACATACAGGGCTCCAAAGCGCACTCTGAGTCCAGAGCAGGAGAGGAGACGTGTTGAGCAGAGGCTGAAGTGTTCAGCATCCTGGTTGTCAATCAGTTTTCGGCCGTTGCTTGTCCTGTGTCATCTGGGGTGGATTACCACGGCCCACACTGAGCCTCCTGGGGGCCTTGCCAGCACCCAGTGAGCATCTGTAGGACTGGGTTGCATGAGGCAAGATGGCGGCGGGTTTCATCCCCAAGTCACGTAGCAGAGTCACCTTGCTTGCTTAAAAAAGCAAGCACTTTTCTAACTCAGTCTACACAAATGTTATGATGATCAACAGCTTGTTACTGGGCTTCCCTGGTGCCTCAGTAGTAAAGAACCTGCCTACCAATGCAGGAGACACAGGTTCAATCCCTGGGTCAGGAAGATCCCCTGGAGAAGGAAATGGCAACCCACTCCCGTGTTCTTGCCTGGAAAATCCCATGGGTGGAGGAGCTTGACGGGCTACAGTCTATGTAGTTGCAAAAGAATCAAATACAACTGACCAACTGAACAACAAAAACATGAGTTAGTCATAATTCCTCCAATTAAAAACCAAACTCTAGGGCTTATCGTACCCTTCCCCTCTTCTGTGCTTATAAATATTCCACCAACAGTGAGAAACCTGGACTATATCCACCTCAGTCTATGTATCATCTGTTGAAAGGTGGCTTAGATGCTTATAACCCAATGCCTAACCACCCTGCCTATCTTTTGTCTATATTGTTGGATTAGCCAAAAAGTTCATTCGTGTTTTTCCATACATCTTCCAGAAAAACCCAAATGGACTTTTTAGCCAACCTAAGACATAACTGAAGAGAAAAATCTAATACCTTCGTGTAAGGAGAATAGCTACTGTAAATAGGAAGATTTTGTTCCAGTTATAGCCATTTGTGCTGTATATAAAAACATTCACCTACTCAGGGTCCAAGATTGCTGGGAGAAATATCAATAACCTCAGACATGCAGATGATACCACCCTTATGGCAGAAAGCAAAGAAAAACTAGAGAGCCTCTTGATCAAAGTGAAAGAGGAGAGTGAAAATTTGACTTAAAGCTCAAACTTCAGAAAACTAAGATCATGGCATCCAGTCCCATCACTTCATGGGAAATAGATGAGGAAAACAGTGGAAACAGTGGCAGACTTTATTTTGGAGGGTTCCAAAATCACTGCAAATGATGACTTCAGCCATGAAATTAAAAGATGCTTACTCCTTGGAAGGAAAGTTATGACCAACCTAGACAGCATATTAAAAAGCAGAGACATTACTTTGCCAACAAAGGTCCATCTAGTCAAGGCTATGGTTTTTCCAGTAGTCATGTATGGATGTGAGAGTTGGACTATAAAGAAAGCTGAGTGCTGAAGAATTGATGCTTTTGAACTGTGGTGTTGGAGAAAACTCTGGAGAGTCCCTTGGACTTCAAGGAGATCCAACCAGTCCATCCTAAAGGAAATAAGTCCTGAATATTCATTGGAGGGACTGGTGTTGAAGCTGAAACTCCAATACTTTGGCCACCTGATGCAAAGAACTGACTCTTTGGAAAATACCTTGATGCTGGGAAAGATTGAAGGCCTGAGGAGAAGGGGATGACAGAGGATGAGATGGTTGGATGGCATCACTGACTCAATGGACATGGGTTTGGGTGGACTCCGGGAGTTGGTGATGGACAGGGAGACCTGACGTGCTGTAGTTCATGGGGTCACAAAGAGTCGGACACGACTGAGCGACTGAACTGAACTGAACAGTGTCCAAGTGAGTTTCCCCAAGAAAATTCTGGTTTGGGGAAGAAGTGGAATCACAGAAGTAAAGTGAATGAGCTATTTGTGCCTTTGCAGTAAACCTGAAGAAGGTGCCTATAGGGGTGTGGGTCTTGGCCTCCATGACCTGAAAAGTGACAGTGGACAGGACTTGGGCGTTGACAGTTCCTCATCCTAAATGGTGACTTGAGAAGACTCTGAATTAGCCCCAAAAGAAGAATGAAGACGTGAACACAGACCCAGTAGGAAGCAAAAGACAGCAAAAAAGAGCAACTTCTCAGTGGAAAGCCTGTCAGAAGGCCACAGGGATGTGTGGTTGGCCCAGGGCCGGGGCGTTTCGGACCATCACGTGGGGTGGGTGTGGGGCAGTAGAAGCACTATATACAAGAGAGGTGCTTGAGGCAAATCCCTTTCAATATATGTTTATGTTTTTAAATTATGAAAGTATGATGACACATTTGCAGGAGACCTGGAAAATACAGAACAAGGTTACATGTAGTTCCACTATATATTACAACTATTTTTAAGTGGATAAATTAAGATTTTTTATTTGGAGTTTCAATATCAAAAATTAATAGAATGAATATACAAAGAAGTAGAAAGAGTAGATCCGAAGAGCACTGTGAACCAATTCAACATAATTAAGATTTACATAATTTTCACACAGCAACAGGGTACAAATTCGATTCAAGTTCCCATAGACTGTAAACCAGGAGACACTGGAATACATCCTGGCACATAAAACAAGGTGCCAAAATCTCGTGGTCTACAGGTGCTGACATCATACAGAGTCTGTTCTCTTACCACTTGGAATTACGTTAGAAATCAACGTCAAAAGATATTTGGAAACAACCCACATATTTGCTGGGGGAAATTGAGGGCAGGAGGAGAAGGGGGCGACAGAGGATGAGGTGGTTGAATGGCATCAGTGACTCAATGGGCATGGTTTGAGCAAATTCCAGGAGATGGTGAAGGACAGGGATGCCTGCTGTGCTGCAGTCCATGGGGCGCAGAGAGTCAGAGACGACCGACTGACCGGACAACAACGCGTATTTTCAAGTGCAGCGTGACATTTACCGAGAGAGATCTTCGACTTGGCCATCAAAAGGCACGTGAGGCAGATTTTTATAAAGCATCAGCGAGAAGGTGTTTTAGAGTCATGGGCTGCGTGGTCTCTGCCACACCTATTAAGGCCACCTTTGCAGGTAGACGCTGCCCATAGACAACGTGAAAACAGGTGTGACTGCGTCCCTACGAAGCACTCGAATAACTGTCCCAATAAAAGGCATCGTCCTCCCGTGGAGGCCTGGGGGCATTAGGGATCCACAGCATTTTGAGGTGGGAAAGATGGCTTCAAAATGGGCTGCCTTCCAGATTAGAAAAAGAGCTCCGGCCGTAAAGAGCAGGAACCATGGAGCCTGAAGTCACTGGAGCCAGACTCCTGACCGGGATGGAGCTCAGAGCTGTGATGAGATGACGCCTCCCCGAGGAGCACGCCCAGGAGAAAGCGCAGGAAGGAAGTGACTGGTGCACCTTCGCTTGTCCCTTTAACGCCTGATTATGCTTTCTCAGCTTTGATTTTCCACAGAGGACACAGAAGTGTTTTCACCTGTGGTCTGGTTGTTCGGTTAGGATCTTTAATTGCTTAATCACTTGAGAGGGGGATGAATAGCATGGGAGATAAAACCGACTCCTCATGGGACACGCACCACGCTCTCCGTGCAGACAGAGAGGCCGACCCAGCCACTGTAGGGGTGGTGGCGTCTGTGGGGACAGCAGGTCTGGGGGCCCTGTCCCTGTAACTGTAGACTCACCAGCCCCTGGCCCACCCTGGTCGACAGTTCCCTGCCCAGAGCTCTGGAGCCAGGTCCGGGCAGGTGTGCGCTGCCTCGTGTTCAGTCTCAAGGCAGAAAACAGACAGGACAGAGGAAGTCTCCAGGGAGAGGACCGTGGAGCTCTGTCTGGGCACCAACCTTGGGCAGGAGACGTGCTGACCCTGCCTCTGCGTGTCCACACCCGGGCTCCGGCTGGATGAGGGGGCAACTTAGGGAGCAGAGAGGGGGGTTTTCAGTGGGGTCCTCGGAGGATTTCACATAAGCGAGCTTCAAGTCAGGACTTTTGCTGCGAAAGAAGGTTTTTAAAATGAGATTCACTGCGGCTACAGTAAAACCTAGCATTCTGGAGTCCCAGGGAGTCTGCAGGGAATCATAATTCAGAGGAGAGCTCAGACAGATGGATGTCTGCATTTCCTCCATCTGCTGTGGGAGGTGCTGGGGAAGAGCCAGAGGGGAGGCCCCCCGGGTGCAGACGCTGAGGGTAGAGCATCTATGAGGGGAAGAGAGCAGTGCCCGTCCTCCCACGGCTCTCAGGGCATTGGGGACAGGGGACAGAGGAGGAAGAGAAACAACAGTGTGCGTGTTATTATAAGACTAAGAGCGAGGCTTGGTGGTGGTGACTGAAGATGGCCAGCAGATGTGGATGACCCAGTGAAACCAGCTGACTGGAGTATGAGGAGCAGCGAGGCGAGTGAAGTGGTGGGAGAGGGGGTTCCAGGAGGAGGGGGAACAGGAGTTGATGTGATGAAGCCAACGTGCGTTTCTTGCTTTTTTTAGCTAAGTAAGTTCAGCTGGACTTATAAAAAGGATGCAAGGACAGCAGAGCTGCAAAACAAAATGAGTTTCTGGAGTGAGAGCGTCCTCACATTCCTGCCAGGGGTAAGTAACGAAATGAATGTGTTCTTTTCAGAAAACCAACTCTTGGTTTTGTTGACCTTTTCTGTTGTTTCTCTGGTTTCCATTGTGCTCACTTCTGCACTAGGCTTTGTTATTTCCTTCCTCCTGCTAACTTTGGGCTTAGTTGGTTCTTTTTAGTTTTGTGACATATAAAGTTTGACATCTTTTGTTTTTTCCTTTTGCTCTTATTACTTCTATTTTAAAATTTTAAGAAACAATCTTCTCTTTATCAGTAATTAGAAATTACTTATTTCAGTAACTAGAGACAATGCATATAAGTTTATACTGATACCCACAGAACCTTAATCTTCCTTAGGAAATTTAGCATTACTGTGGCTTCTCGCTTTCTAAAATGTTTTTCAGAAAATGAATCCCCTTGAAGAATGTTTTGTATTATACAGACTAGTTTATGTTATGTTGGAAAGTTACATTTCAAACAAAAATGTTTTTAGTTGAGCACAATCCCAGTGTTTGCTGTACTGGTCAGTAGTATCCAGTATATTCCTGTATATAGTTCCAATATCCCGTATATGTTGTTCCAGTATCCAGTATATAGTTGTTATGCTAAAAATCTCCCTCTTAACTTTTCCACCTTACGAAACTGGTCCCTACAGAACTCACCTAAAAAAAGGTCATTATTTTCTCTCTCCCCAGATACTAGTAGCCACCATTTTATGTTAATGTTATATATATTTGACGACTTATATGCCACATGTGTGTGGAATTCTAAAGCACTTGTGTGTGTGTGGTGGGTTTATTTCACTGGAATATTGTCTTCGGGTTTTATCCATGCTGTTCCTTCCTTTTAAAGGCCGAATAATATTCCATTGAGCTTTTACACTGTATTTTATTTACCATTGATCAGAAGGTCAACATTTTCATTGTTTTCACCTCTTCACTGTTGGAAAAGTGCTGCTATGGACATGAGTTTGCAAATGTCTCTTCAGGCCTTTGCTTTCTGTTATTTTGGACATGTCCCTAGTATTTGGACGACTTGGTCCTGTGGTGTTTCTAGTTTCGATTTTTTGAGGATCTGCCATGTGTTTCCCATAGTGGTTGCTGCATTTTATAAAGTTAACAACAGTGCACAAGTGTTTGAATGTCTCCTCCTCCTCGAAGCAGTTGTTATTTTCTGGGTTTTTTCAAGAGTAACTATGCTAATTTGTGTAAGATAATGTCTTATTTTGGTTTTGTTTTGCATTTAGCTAAAAATTCATCATCTTAAGCACCTTCTCATTTTCTGCTTGCCCATTTGTGTATCCTTTTTAGAGAAATGTCTATTTAAAATCATTTGGTCATTTGTTAATCAGGTTGTTAAGTGGCAGGAGTTCTTTATATATTTTAGATACATTTAATATATTTATTAACACCTTATCAGATATGTGACTTGCAAGCATTTTCTCCTGCTTTGTAAATTTATTTCACTCTGTTGGCTGTGTCCTTTTACCAGTTTTGAGGTTGACGAGGTCTCATTTGGGGTTTTTTTTGGTTGTGCCGGGTCATCGTTGCTGCATGCAGGTACTTGGAAATGCTGCCCACACCGTTCTGATGCTGATGGTCACCTCTGTCACCTGCTAATTACTGAATTCTGTTCTTGCTGCTTGCATCATCGCTTTAGTGGGATGTCACATATGGTTGGTGCAGGCCTTTTACATTGTGGGCTGCATGTTTTCCTGCCCTTTGCCCCTGGCTGCTGATTTCTAGACACCCTAGAGCTCCTTGTTTCTGCTCTTGAAATGATTTAAATGACTGTTGAGAATCTATTGATATAGTCAGTTTCAGTAACAGCCATGTTTACATTGTTGAGTAGTAATTCACTGAATAACAGTTGTTTACATAAAACCCACAGTGACCTTTTTTCATTTTCAGTTGAATTATAATTGTCATAAAACGTTGTGTACATTGGTGTACAGTGTGTTGCTTTTATACACTTGTATATTGCAATGACCACCACCATAGGATTAGTTCAGGGCTTTAGCCCATCAAATAATTATCATTTCTTTTTTTATGGTGGTAACAGTTAAGATCTAGTCTGTTAGCAACTTTGAAACTTATAATACAGTATTGTTGACTATAATCACTACTCTGTGCGATATCTCTGCAGAACTTATTTATCTACTCACTCCAGTTTATACCCTTAAATACACATCACCAACTTCCCACCCCACCCCCAACCCCCGCCTCTGGTAACCACTGTTCTACTCTCTGTTTTTATGAGTTTGGTTTTTTAAGATTTCACATATAAGTAATAACATACTGTACTTATCTTTGACTTACTTCACTTAGCTTAATGCCTTTAAGGTCCATCTATGTTGTCACAAATAGCATGATTCCCATCTTTCTAATGGCTGGATTACATATATATATATAGAGAGAGAGAGAGAGAGAGAGAGAGAGAAAAGAGAGAGAAAAGAGAGAGAGAAAAGAGAGAGAGAAAAGAGAGAGAGAAAAGAGAATGGCAATGCACTCCAGTACTCTTGCTTGGAGAACTCCATGGACAGAGGAGCCCGGCGGGCTACAGTCCCTGGGATCACACAGCTGATTAACTACCACTCTCACTGTCTCGCTTTCATATATATACATGTATCTCCCAGCTTCATGCCTCTGTTGATGCACACTTCGGTTGTTTCCATTTCTTGGCTATTGTGGGTAGTGCTGCAATAAACGCATGGGTACAGATGCCTCTTCAAGCTTCTGTTTCCATTTCCTCTGGATATATATCCAGCCTGAAGTAGAATCATATGGTAATTTTATTTATGGAGGAACCACCATATTTCTCACAGTGGCTCTACCAATTTATAGCCCCAATAATATACAAGGGTTTATACCAATAAACTAATAATATACATCAGTTTATACCAGTAATGTACAAGGGTTTCATTTTTTCACATTGTCACCAACATTTGTGTTCTTTATGAGAGCTGTTCTAACAGGTGTGAAGTAATATCTCACTGTGATTTTGTATTTTTTCCTGATCAGTGATGCTGAGCATCTTTTCATGTGCCTGTTGGCCATGCAGACACATCTTTGGAAAAGTGTCTATCCATTTCATTTGCCCATTTATCGGGTTATATTCTCCCACTTCATAGATTCTTTTCATTTTGCTGTTTCCCTCGATGTGCAGAAGTTTTTAACACTGATGTAGTCCCACTTGTTGATTTTTTCTTTTTGCTTCTGGTGCTCTTGCTTTTGGTGTCATATCTAAAAAATCAGTCATGACTGATGTCAAAGGGACCTTCTTCCCTATGTTTTCTCTCAGGATTTTATAGCATCGGGTTGTACACTTACATCTTTAATTCATTTTGAGTTAATTTTTGTGAGTTGTGTACAATAGGGTTACAATTTCATTTTTCTCCATTTCTTTATTTAGTTTTCCAATACCAGTATGTGGAAGAGATTGCCCTTTCCTCAACAAGTGTCTGTCGCTGCCTTGTCAAACGTTACTTGACAGGAGATGTGTGAATTTACCTCTGGGGTCTCTGGTTTTACTTTGGTCTTGTGTCTGTTTTTGTGCCAGTACCACACCACACACAGTTAATAACTCTAGCTTTGTAGTAATTAACACAGTAAATGTGATGCCTCCAGCTGTGTTTGTCTTTCTCATGATTGCTTGGGCTATTTGAGGTATCTTGTGGTTCTATACAAAATTTGGGGAAATTTTTTTTCTATTTCTGTGAAAGATGCCATTAAAATTTTGTTAAGGACTGCATTGAATCAATAGCTGACTTGTGTACTATGGACACTTTAATAATGTCAGTTTTCCAATCCATGCTATGGATCCTAAGATGCCATGTCTTCTTCAATTTCCTTCATCAAGGAAGTTTAGTTTTCATCAAGACTTTATCAAGTCTCATAGTTTTCATTTGTAGAGAGCCTTCATTCCTTAGTTCAACGTATCCCTAAGTATTTTTTTTCAATCAAGGAGGTGGCTTCAGCTGAAGCCTGATCCCACAGGGGCTGTGAAGTGTGGATGGAAACATAGCTAAAAGCAAGGGTGTGTGGACTCTAGTTCAGTGGGACATTGGCTGGGGGCCTTGGGGGTGGGTCGGAGGGCTCACCCAGTGTGTCCACGTGGGAGAGCTGCGGTTGGCCTGGGCAGGTCTCCAGAGTCTCCTGAGCCCGTCCCTGCAGGTGGGGCTCCGTTTGCCATCCAGGGAGAGGGAATCCATGTGTAGGTCCAACCAGGGAACAGTTTGTAACCGTTGTGTTTGGTTGCTCACTGTTTTCTTTGATATGCTCAGTCAGTGATGCCCGGCCAGGTTTAGGTGTGCACTGGGGCAAGGAGCTGTGAGGCGGTCACTGGAGCATTCAAGACAGCGCGGAGGAGGTCCTGCCACACTCGTGGCTCGTTGTCATCAGTCGCTCAGTCCTGCCCGACTCTTGCCACCCCATGGCTGTAGCTCACCAGGCTCCTCTGTCTGTGGGATTTCCCAGGCAAGAATACTGGAGTGGGTGCCATTTCCTCCTCCAGGGGATGTTCCTAACTCAGAGATCAAATCCACGTCTCCTACATCAGCAGACGAGTTCTTTACCGCTGAGCCACCAGGGAAACCCATTTTATCATGAGTCTCCCCCTAAGTTCATTCGCCTCTGAACATATTGACTGCATGCAGCACAGTTTCCTGCTGAATATGTCATGGTGTATTTCTCAACAGCAGCATCAAAGTTCCAGCTTAGAGGACAATTATTTTAAATTCTCCAGGGAAAGGACATACGAGGGGGCTATCGACAAAACTAGATCCATCTCAGTGTAAATGAGAGTTGAAATCAGACAAGGTGTTCCCGAGGTGTATGTGAGTGGGGTTTTGTTACTATTGGCGGTAGTTTTGTGTGCTTGAAAACGTGGGTTCCAATTGTATTTTTAGGGATCAAGTAGTGTCTTTGAAATCTACATATCCAGAATAAAATAAAACAAGTTATCTGGTGAAGCACAGTGTGAAAGAATTATCCCTAAGATTAGATTTTAAAGCCTGACACCTACTCAGCAGGAAACCTAAGACAGCAGGAGCGTCTGGGATCCAGTGGGCAGTGTGTGGCTGTCCCAGGGCCGGCTGCACCAGGGGCTTTGAGGCAGAGTGGGAGGTGGAGCTGGAAGCCCCACTGCCTTCACCGAGCTGCAGCAGCAGAGTCAGAATGTAACTGTTTTGGGCTGTTGAGTCCCACGTTCTGCATCACACATACTTTCTGTTGTCATTGTAGTGCGGGATCATTGTAAGGCATCCCTGAATTCCAGTAAATTTTTATTTAACAATCAACCAGCATTAATGTACAGTGTTTGTTTTTCTCTTTCTGACTCACTTCACCCTGTATGACAGACTCTGGGTCCATCCACATCTCTACAAATGACCCAATTTTTTTCTTTTTTATGGCTGAGTAATATTCCATTATATATGCACCACCTCTTTTTCATCCACTCATCTGTCAATGACATTTAGGTTGCTTGGTTATTACAAACGGTGCTGCTATGAACACTGGGGTGCATGTATTAAAATAATACTTTATGTTGTTCAAAGTGATGAAAGGAAGCATTTTAGGTGATAAACTTTAACATGTCATGAAATAGCCCCCCATTCAAAACACTGCAAAATACAGCTGAAGAAAAAGGAGACTTTTATAGAATAAAGAATAAAGAACCAGCCTGTAAGATGAAAAACATTTGATGGTCTGGGACCACATGGTGGAACTCGTTTGGTGTGAGGAGAAACCAGGAAATGTGTACAGTGCTCAGGGGTTGGCTGACTGGACACACTGCATTTCTGGTCCAGGGAAACACTTACAGGGGTGAGATTTATCTAAGTTTTGCTTTGCTGACAGGTCACCCTGGGTAGGAGAAGCGCCATCATAGACCTGGACAATTATTTCAACATTAACAAAAATAAAACTGCTGCCAGGATAAACTGTTCACCTTTCCTTGTGGTAAACTCCCTATGTCCTCAATAAAATCTCACTTATTCCAGAAATAAATTCTGATGGGATTGAGGAGGAGAGGTGGGATGTAAGTAAGGAGGGAGGAGGGACCGTCCCCCATAAAAGCCCCCACAGGGGCCTCACTCCACAGCTGAGTGGTCAGTGGAGGCCACAGGAGAACCTAGTGGCCTGGAGGTGGGTCCAGTTTATGGAATGTCTTCACATCTCAGATTTCTCCAGAAGGCAGAGTTGAGAGAGCAGGGTCCACAGCACGGAGGCATTTGTGAATTCAGCAAGTGTCACGTGAGGTCAGCCTGGTGTCCAGCAGTATGTGTGCACTTAGGGACATGTGTGCCCCAGAGCAGAGGGATGTTTGAGTCTCTACACAGGCAGGACAGTGGCATCTCCACTTTCTTCCGTCACCAGAGCTTGACGGGCTGCATTACTGTTCAGTTGCTCGGTTGTGTCTGACTCTGTGACCCGCTCTTTGTGAGCCCACCAGGCTCCTCTGTTCATGGGATTCTCCAGGCAAGAATACTGGGTATTTGAACATATATTATTTTGAATATGACATGCCTGCAAATATGGTTTGGGGAGAAGGCATTTATCCTCTTTAGGGTTCTCTGGGCTTCCTGGATCGGTGGTTTGGTGTTGACATTGTTTTGGGGGGAAATTCTCATTGTTGCTTCAAATATTTCTTTTCTTTTTCTCTATCTTGCCTTCTGATAGTCCCACTGTGCACGTGTTCCACCCTTGGTACTTCTCCCACAGCCGTTGGATATTCCATTTTGTGTTAAGTCTCTGTCCTGGCCTTGCAGTTTGCAGATTTCTATTGATAGACCCTCAAGCTCAGACACTCTTTCCACATCTACTAACATTCCCTCCAACCTACTAACAAGCCCATCAAAGGCATCCTTCATTTCTGAGACAGTGCTTTGGTCTCCGGCATTTCTTCCTAGTTCTTCCTTAGAATTCCCCTCTCCTGCTCTCATTGCCCAGCTGTTCCCGCACGTGTCTGCTTTATCCACTAGAGCCCTCAGCACAGTGATCATAGTTGATTCACCTTCCAGGTCTGACCATCCCAACAGTCCTGCCGTGTCTGCGTCTGATGCTCGCTCTGTGTCTTCAAACTGTTCTTTGCCTTGTAGCATGCCTAGGAATGTTTTCTTGATATCTGGACATAGTGTACTGGGTTAAAGGAACTGTTAATAAATCTTAGCAATGTGGTGGTGAGGTGTGGGGAGAGGGGAGCGTCCACCTCCTACGATGAGGTCTCAGTTGGTCCGTGAGCCTGTGCCTCTGGACTGTGAACCTGTTTCTCCATGTTTTTCTCCCCCTTGGATGGGACAGCATGGCTAGAGTGGGCTGGATGCTGGGGATTTCCCTTCCCAGGTCAGTCAGGCTCTGAGAAGACCCCGGCTGCTTAGGCTCCAGTTAAGTCTCTCCTGAAGGCAGACCTTGTAAGAAGAACCCCACACTCTGGTGTATTTGAAAATGGTTTCTTCCTCCATTCCCCACTGAAAGCACAAAGGGAGTTTTTTCCCCATCAGTTATGTTGCAGCATTTCTCGTCCTGGCAGGCCTTATTCGCAAGGTGTCTCCATCATGAGTCTGCTCCAGAACCTTGAGCCCCGCTAGTCACTGTCCGTCTCTCCAGTCTTGGAGGCAGTGGTGCCCGTTGTCTCTCCTGTCTTCATGATGCAAGAATTTTCTTCCTATTCAGTCCTGTTAGGATGGAGTGATGACTTGAATGAGCTCCTTGAGTGAGGACCTGGAAAGCTGAAGTCCATGAAGTCCTGAAGACTCATTTTTAAAAGTTATTTAGTGTCCAGTAAGTCTGATGAAATAGGAGCTTGCTATAACTCACTTGCACACTCTGTTAAAATTAGACCATCTTATAAGCTCAACTAAGGGGTGTGGAGAACATCCTTGCATATGTGTCCTGTAACACATTCATATACTCAGTACATGTTATTTAACACCTATTATTGGTCAACCATGTTATTGAACAGGACAGACCTGGTTCCTAAGTGCATGGACCTTACCTTCAGGTGGAGGATCAGGATATACAGGTAAATGGAAATAAATACAAAATAATCATAGCGAAAAGAGTAAGTGGCGTCATGTGTAGATTCTCCAGGTTGCGCTCCTCCTGTGGAGTATGACGGTGTCTCCTTCTCAGGAGAGGAAGAGATCAAGAATTCTTGCCCACTGTTGGTTCTATGTGAAGACTGCTGGTGTCAGCACCAGTTCAGCCCCCTTTCCGCTCCAGGCCACTCTGACGTCCCCTCCATGTCTTTTTACAGAGATGCCCCGAGAACACTAGGGGAGGCGGCTGTGAAAACTAGCTTTCTATTCCAGGTGGTGGTTGGGGGCTCTGGGTAATGTCTTCCTTTTCTTCCACAGCATGTCTCCAGTCTTGCTTGACCGGAAAAGGAGGCACAGATGTGATTCTCACACACTTGGCCCTGGCCAGCCTCCTGGTTCTCTCCCCTGGCATTCCTCACACTGCCATTGCAGTTTTTGTTTTGAGGAAGCCCCTGTCCAGTCTCGGGTGTAAGTTTGTGTATTATATACAGAGAGTGGCTCGAGGCACCACCCTGTGCTCCACCTGTGTCCTGAGCACCTGTCCTTCACTCTCACCCCCAGGAGAGCGGAGTGGGTGATGCTCAGAGGAAGGGCCCCCAAGGTCACTGGCCCTTCCTGTTGGGTCTGCTGGATGCTCAGTCTCTTAATGACTATCTTTGTTCCTGTGGCAGTCACTGGTCCACAGGACACAGGAAATGATACCGACAATCAAGGGAAGTGGTTCTGTTCATCAAGTCCCAGTGCAGCCATTGTCCTCCTGTGGTCCACCTCGGATGCCGTGTTTCTTACCCTCATGGTCTGGTCCAGTGGCTCCATGGTACTTCTCCTGCTCAGACACCACCAGAGGGTGCAGTATATTCACACCCCCACTGGACACCACAGATGCCCCCTGGAGACCAGAGCCGCCCACACCACCCTGATGCTGGTGGTCACCTTTGTCAACTTTTACATACTGAATTCCACTTTCAAGTTTTACACCACTATTCTTCTGGAGTCTTGTCTGTGATTGATGCAGGCCACTCTTATTCTGGCTTTGCTTCCCCACTTTTAGCCCCTTCCTCTTGATCCTTACGGACTCTGGATCCCCTCAGTTCTGCTCGTGAGTTGTTGAAATCACTGTTGAAAGGTTTGCTGTTGTTGTTCAGTCGTTAAGTGGTGACTCTGTCTCTTTAAGACCCCACGGACTGCAGCATGCCATCCTTCCTTGTCCTTCACTATCTCCCAGAGTTTGCTCAAACTCACGTCCGTTGAGTCGGTGATGCCATCCAACCACCTCATCCTGTCGTCCCCTTCTCCTGCCCTCAATCTTTCCCAGCATCTTTCCCAGGGTCTTTTCTAATGAGTCACGTCTTCACATCAGATGGCTTAAGTATTGGAGCTTCAGCATCAGTCCTTTCAGTGAATATTCAGGACTGATCTCCTTTAGGACTGGTTTGATCTCCTTGCTGTCGAAGATTAAATGTACAGAAGTCAGTTTCTGTACCATCCATGATTGCTGTATTTAGTCATCTACCACTTACCCGTTTTTATATTTTTTTGTTATTAAACATGCCTAACACCATACTTACGACTTTAACCATCCTCAAGTGTATAATGCAGTGGCAATCAACACACTCGCAATGTGGGCAGCCATCACCACCACCTAGACGCTTGGTATCATTAAAACAATCACTGGCCCTTCTCTCTACTCAGCCCAGACCGTCCTGTTTTACTCTGTCTCTACAGATTTGCCTGCTCCAGGTACTCCATGTACGCCGAGTCATAGTGCTGTTTGTCCTTCTGTAGGTGCCCTGTCTCCCTAAGCATAATGTTCTCAAGGTCGTTCCACCTTGTGGCAGATACCAAACTTCCACATTTTATGGCTGAAATCTAGTCTGTTCTACATACACACGTTTCATCGACCTACTCAGTCACTGATGGACACTTGTGCGGTCTTGTCTGCTGGCTGTTGTGAATAGTGAACATGGATGTGTAGGTGTCTGTCACGTCCCCGGTTTCAGCTTAGTTTCATGTACACCTGGGAGACACAGCTGGGTCCTGGCTATCTGTGTGTGTGACCTTTGGAGAAATCGCCACACATTTCCACAGCCACTGCTCGATTTCCTAGTCCTACCAGCAATGCACAGGCGTCCCCGTTTCTCCACATCTTCTCCAGTATGTGCCATTTCCCAGTTCTTGACTGTAGCCACCCTAGCAGCTGTGAGGTGCTATCTGTGGTTTTCATCAGCTCTTCCCCAACAGCTAATGATGCCAAGCACCTTTTCAAGTATTTGCTGGCTGTTTGTATGTCTTTGGAGAAATGTCATTTTTCAAGTCCTTGCACATTTTTGTATGGGGTTGTTTTTGTTGTTCGTTTGGGGGAGTATTTTATACATTCTGAATGTTGAATCCTTTCCAGTGTCAGATTGGCAAGTATTTTCTCCTGGTCTGCAGTGTCAGGTTGCTGCTCTCTGTGGGGGCAGCTCTTGGAGACCCGCAAGTCAGTCTGCAGGTGGGGCTGTGTGGCATGCTACAGGAAAAGGGGTCTGGCTGGAGCTCCAACCACATCCATCCATTTCTAGCACCTAGCTTAATTCACATTTTTTAAACAATCATTTTTTCTTTATAACGATTCAAGTTATGTGTGCTCAGTCGTGTCCAACTCTTTGCAACCCCCTGGATCATAGCCCACCAGGCTCCTGTGTCCATGGGCTTCTCCAGACAAGAACACTGGAATGGGCTGCCATTCCCTTCTCCAGAGAATCTTCCCCACCTAGGGATCAAAACCTGGCCCCCTGCATCACAGGCAGATTCTGTGCCTGAGCTACAGGGACATCTGTAGGGTCCCCCCACCACATACAAACTAACACCAAACCGTTCCTAGCCAGAGTGCAATCTCCAAAATTCTCCAGGGGAGGGGCTGTGAGGAAACTGGATCTGGGGGAGGTTGGACAAACGTTGAGCACAGACAGTAGGGGGCGGGTCCTCCTCTCTACAGTTTCCTGCGCTGGAAAGCATCAGTTAAAACTGTATTTTAAGGAACACGTTAAACAGCACTCAGGGAAACTCTTAAGTGATCAAACAGAAGTAAAATAAGCTGGAAGAAATAAAGAATTAGCCCAGGGGGCCTCCCTGGTGCTCAGCATTAAAAAATCCACCCACGAATGCAGGCGACGCGAGAGATGCAGGTTCAATCCCCGTGTCAGGAAGATACCCTGGAGGAAGGCATGGCAACCCACTCCAGTATCCTTGCCTGGATGAGAATCCCATGGACAGACCAGCCTTGTGGGCTACATCCTGTGGGGTCGCAAAGGGTCAGACACGACTGGACAACTGAGCAGAGGAGAATAAAGCAAGACACGCTCAATAGGGAATTTAAAGACGGCAAAAGAAACGTATTTTTGGTGAAAAGCCTCTGGAATACCTACCTTCATCCTACCATCGGGGTTTGGGGGGACCAAGGGGCTCCATGTGTGGGGTCCAGGGGCTGTGGGGGGGGAGTTAGGGACCATAGCAGGTGCAGGGGAGGGCAGGTAAGTATGGGCGGTGCTGAGGATGTGGGCGCCCTGCGGACAGGAAGCGTGTCCTGCCAGTCTACACTCACCGGAACCCCGCCCCGCTTCCCCGCAGAACACCTCCGGCCAAACTCAACTGGCCGGAGCAAGTTCCCTGGGTCTCCACCCTCCCTGGGGCAGCGGGGTGGCCCCTCTTCCGTCCGTCCGGCACCGGGCGCGCAGAGATAGCTGTAGTGTCGAGGACCCGCCAGTCCCCCAGACGTCAGAGGGTGGTCCAGCGGGGAAGCCCGGGCGTCCGTGCAGGCCACCCTGCACCCTGGAGGTCTGCCCTGCCCTCACCCAGAGCGGGGCACCTTCTGGGAAAGGACGTGGGCCAGCTGATCTCGGGGCACCCAGCCCATGTGTCCCTGAAGCCAGAGCCAGTTGAGAGAACAGCTGCAGGAGCACCCCACGGTGGGACCTAGCCCCTCGAGTGCAGTGGGGTTCCCCCCGAAGCCCAGTCACCCGAGCGCTCTTTCTGGGGGCCCAGGGTCCTGCGCCCCAGGTGGCGGGTGTGCATGTGTGCACACACGGAGTCCTCACCAACAACCCACAAGTCCAGCCCCGCTATCGACACCGTCCACGCCCCACCTCCATCAGCTCTCCAGACTGCCAGGGGGCCGCAGCCCAACCACCCACGGAGCCCCCTCCCACCCCCGACACAGAATCCCCCACGCACCTGGAGTCAGGGAAATCGAGGCTCCCCCCTGCCCCTAAGAGGCAGACGGACTGCGAGCCCCGGGCCCCTGGGGGAAGGGGCCACAGGACCCATGAGTGGGACCGGGGGGCTCCATGCCCGTGAGAATTGCCATTTATTCCCGAAGTTGCCAAAATCATCACCGAGGATTCACCGAGGGGTGCGTGAGGGGAGGAGGCGGCTCAAACACTGATTGAGGGCCAGTCAGGGGCTGGGGGAGGGGAACTGGCGGGGGCCCCCCGCTGCCCCTCCCCCTTCTAATGCCGTGGGAAGGGTCCTCCTCCGGCCAGCACCCTCCCCAGCCGCGTCCAGTTTCTCTCAGGGAGGCGGGTGGGGGACACAGGAAGAGGCTGTAGTGTGAGTGGGCCCCAGGAGGGGGAAGGGCGCTGGGGGGGGCAGGGTCCCCCGATTCACATGCACTCACAACACTGGTCTCCCAGGGAGCAGAATGGGGGAGGCCCCTCCCGCCCCGGATTATAGGAGGAAGGGATTAGTGTTGGGGGCCGGGGGTCCCGGAGGCATCATAGGGGGCAGGCCAGGGCCCCCACCGAGAGGAGAGATGTACGTGGACGGCGCTCCCGCGACAGGGGGCACGGGGCTGATCCGGAGCTGGTTCAGGGTGAGCGTCGCGGGGGGCGCAGGCTGGAAGGGGTTGGTGATGGAGGGGCCGGTGGCCGGGGCTCCTGCGGGGAGGAGGGCGAGGCAGTCAGGGGTCTGCCCTTGACCCCGCGCCCCACAGCCCCCGCAGCTACACTCACCGCTTGGCAAGAAAGGGTTGGAGGCCTTTGCCCCGGGCGCCGCGGGGCCCGGCCGGCTCACCAGCGAGTCCAGGTCCACCAGAGCGGCGTTGGGGCCCAGAAAAGACTCCGGCGTCTTGCGCGTGGGCGGCGTGGGGGTCGGGGCGGGCGGGGGGCTCCCCACAGCCTCAGCCAGAGAGCCCCCGACCCCGCTCATGTCGAAGGCGCCAGGGCTGCGGGCGGGCACCTCTCCGGCAAGCAGCTCCAGCTCCCCTGAAGGGGCCGCAGAGGGGCTCAGGGGAGACCCCGAGACGCAGGGCCCGGGAGAGGGGCCCCGAGCAACCCGCGGCGGGCGTGGTCCAGGGGCCAGGCCTCCACCTCAGGGGCGAGGAGGTGCAGGTCCAGCAGCGGGGACAGCTCCCAGAAGACTGGCACACACGTGGGGACCACCGGGGTGGGGCCAGGTGGACCGAGTACCCTTCGCGGGGCCTGGTTTTGTTTTTTTAAAGATAGCAGAACCCCAGCTATGTTGGGGAAAAGGCACAAAAAAAGCTGCAGAGAGGCGGAAGGATGACATCCCGGCCTGCTGCCTCCAAGTGAGCGTTGCTCGGCCGTGGACAGAGCACAGGGGTCTCCCAGGAGCGGGGCGCACAGGCCAGGCCAGGCCAGCGGGCAGCACACCCACCGTATGCAGAAACCCCAGCAGGCAGGTGAGGAGGGGGGCGCGGCTCCCCACCAAACCTGCCATCACGTCAAAGGACACGTGCTCGTCTCTGAACACCAGGGCGACAGTGCAATGGACGCCCAGCGCGGGAGGGGTGGGGGCTCACCTGTGCTGCTCCCAGAGGCTGGCAGGGGCGTGCGCAGGCGGTCGAAGTCAGAGAACTCGTCGGCCTCCGTGTCAAATCCCCCAACCACTGTGCGGGGGTCAAGATGGCACTCAGCTTCCCTAGGACCCAGGAACCCTAGGACCTAGGAACCGGACCCCTCACACACCCAGGGGTCTGCCCCCGCCCCCCGAGCTCCCCTCCAGTTACCTGCAGTGCCATTGGTGCTGGGCTTGGCAGGGGACCCCCCCCAGGGGTCTGAGAAGGCCGGAGCTGGGGCCCAGGGGTCAGAGGCCGGGGGTCCGCTAACTGGGGCCCCACCTGGGGCCGGAAGGAGGCGTGTGAGGCGCCGGCACTCCCCTCTGCCCACCCTAAGTCAGGCGTCCCTGCGGCCGCGGGCCCGGCCCCTCCCACCTAGCCCCCATTCCCCCATCCCAGAGGGCACCTCCACCTCCACAGCTACCAGTCCCCCACCCCCAGGGCTGCACACTGGGGGCAGGGGGTCTCACCATCGGAACCCCCCCACGGGTCAGGTGCTGGTCCTTCTCCAGCCGCAGGGGCCTGGGTCCCCCCCCAAGGGTCAGCTGGGGGCCCTGCAGGGCCAGCAGGCCTCCAGGGGTCCCCAGAGGCCGGCGTAGGGGCTGGACCCCCCCAAGGATCAGCAGCCTGAGGGACAGGAGGTCCCCCCCAAGGGTCCGAGGCGGGGGCAGCCGTGGGGAGGGCAGCAGCCATGGACACAGGGGCCCCCCAGGGATCAGTGGCAGGAGCAGCAGCCGGGGCCGTGAAGACGTCAGCAAGATCCATGAGGGATGACTGCAGGAGAAAAGAAAGCGAGAGGTGAGGGGACCCCGGACCCAGAGGGCACCCCGTGGGGAGGGTAGAAAAAAGTACCCAGGAGGAGGAGGGGACCCCAGACTTCGAGAGGGGACCCTGGGGGATAGAGAGGGGATCCGCAGGTACAGAGAAGTGCCCAGAACAGAAAGAGAGGTGGAGATGACCCCAGACCAGACCTAAAAATAAAAGACACCCTTTCTTTTTAGCAGGAGGAGAAAGGGGGAGGGAGGCGGCCCACCAGGAGGCTGAGCTTCCGCGGACTAGAGGGAAGTGGGGGCGGACGCCGCCGCCGGCTGCTCTGACAGGCTCTGCTCTGCCCGCCGCCTCCCCGCCCCACACAGCCCCCAGCCCTCCTTCCTCGGGGCCCCGCCATCGCTCTCCTCACAGCCGTCAGTAGGCCCCTACACAGACACACCGTTCCCCACCAACCCAGACCGCCAACCAGCCCTGCAGAACTGAGGACCAAGGCCAAAGCCGCCCTGGGCCCTGTCCTCGCCGGGCCGACCCAGGCCCCCTTGCCCTGCCCCAGTTCATGGGCTCCAAGCAGCACAGCAGTGCACACACCGATCCCGGGCTGTCCCTGGGCTGAGCCAGGTCCCCCTGGATGCGGAGGGGGCCCCTAGCTATGCCCCCTCTCCCAGGAGCAGGGAGCTGTGTGCACACTGAAGTCACCTTTGGCCAAGGCTGGCCTAGGGCCACACTCACCTCCTCCTGGCCTGCCGTCTCCCTCTTGCTCTCCTCTATGGCCATCTGCAGGCGCAGGTCGTCCCCACGGCGGATCCGCTCCTCCTGATCCACCCGGAGCGGCAGGCGGGGAGGGGTCAGACTCTGGGTGACTGGACTCTCACTGCGCCCCCTCCCCCAAATGCATGGCCCCAGAACCCCCCACCCAGACAAGGCAACTGAAAATTACAATGGGATGTGGACCAAGGTGTGATGTGAAGGGACACGGGGGCGGGGCGAGGTCGGAGTGAGGGTGCTGTGTGGGGACAGACGGGGGCAGGGGCGCCTGACACAGGGGTCTCCTCCCGTGGGGTGGGTGCTGGCGGTGGCCAGCAGGGCGCCCTCAGCCCAGAGCAGCTACACACGCCTTGGGGTGGGGGTGGGGCACGGTCTGAGCCGGTCTGACAAGGGGTCCCACAGAAGCTGCAGCAGGAGTGTGGGGGCGGGGACCTAGGAAGGGTCTTAGGGGAGCCTGGTGGTCGGGGAAGCTGCTCTGACCTTATCGTGCTCCTCGCGGCTCAAACTAAGGGCCAGCTGGAGCTGGGCGTCATCCTCGGGGCCGCAGGACGGGGGCTGGGGGAGAGAGAGCGTGAGGGGGCGGGGCCGGGGAGAGAGAGCACGAGGGGGCGGGGTCAGAGAGGAGGCGGAGCCGCGGAAGGTGTGTGAAGGGCGGGGCCAGAGTGTGAGGGGCGGGACCAGGTGGTGGGCGGGACCAGGTGGTGGGCGGGGCCGGGGAGGTGAGGGGAGAGAGCGTGAACATGCACACACGCGAGGAGGGAGACAGAGCTGGGCCAGACCGAGCACGAGACACAGAGTCAGGGCCCCGACCTGGTGAAGAACAGCAGAGACAAGCTGGGGTGGGGCCGGTCCTCCAGAGAGGAGGGGGGCGGAGAGGGAGAGCTGGAGGGGCGGAGGCGAGGCGTGGAGATGGAAACAGAGCGGACTCAGACCCGCGGCCTGCGACCCCACAGCGCCGCACCGGTACCTGGTCGGCCTCCTCCTTGCTCATGGCCAGCGCCAGCTGCAGCTGCAGCTCCTCCTCCCCGCTGCTCTGTGGCCAGGCCTGCTCCGCCTCGGGCGGGGGTCCGGAGCCCACGGCTGCAGAGGAAGCTGAGGGAACACAGCCACTGAGACCCCGAGAAGATGGGACCCAACAGAGGGCAGAGTCTGAGACGCTCCCGTGCCCCAGTGGGATGCAGACTCCGTGGCTGAGGAACAGTGAGGTGACCCCACCTGGAGGAACGACCGGGGCGCGGAGGGACGGCCCTGAGGGCCTGGGCAGAAGTCAGCTGGTGAGGGGCAGGGCCCTGAAGACCTCTGAGCCAGAGGCCTAAGCTCCGGCTCTCAGTTGAGGGATGAATGGCCTCCTCCCCCTTCTCCAGGGCTGGAAAGCTCCCGATGGCTCCCACTGGGGAGCCAGGGATCTCGGGCTCCAGGGCTGGGCCCAGGGCTAGATGCTGGGAGGGGACAGCCTGCACAGCTGGCCCCACCCCGCTCTGGGCACCAGGGGTGAGTGAGCAAAGGCTGGAGAGAAAACGCGGGTGAAGACCAAAGGGAACAGCAGCCTTCCCCTGCAGCCCCTGCCCCCAGCATTGCACTGCTCCACCCTGACCATGGTCAGCAGAGAAACCCCCGGCCGGCCGCTGGAGTCTCGCCGTGATCCCAGCCCGCAGTGACCCCCGCTCACCTGTGGCAGTCTGCGCCAGCTTCTCCTTGGTTTTGAGCGCGTGGGCACGCTCCTCCCGCAGCCGGTCCTCGTCACGCAGCAGGGCCACCAGCTGCCTGGCCTTCTCACGCACATTCACGCCCTGGTCCTTGCCATCGCGGTCCACGTACTGGAAGTCCTTCAGCGTCTGCACAGCGTACATGTTCTCCTTGCACTGCTGTGACACGCGCTCCGAGCCCGTCTTAATGAGGTACTCCATCAGCGTCATGGCCTGCAGGGGCATTGCCTCGTCACCCAGGGCCCAGCAGCACCAGTGCCCCCAGCGGGACCTGGAGAACAGCCCCCCGGGCAGCAGGAGCCGAGCCCCAAGAACAGAGTGCACCAGCTAGCTCACAGAAGCATCGAAGCAGGCAAACCCAGAGCCCGGACTTGGGGGACGAAGATGCTGTGAACAAGGTGGGTGATGACGGCACGGCACGGCGCCCCTGGGTGACAAGGACGAACTGCGGTGCGTGCGACCTCCGTGTGTCTCAAGGCACAGCGGGGGGAAAGGCAGGCCTGGCCCGCAGCCCATGCAGGTGTCCCTGCACAGCACAGACCTGCTGTTTCAAAAAAACGAAGACAAAGGCCACG
The DNA here is from genome assembly GCF_029407905.1 of Bubalus kerabau. Lineage (NCBI taxonomy): Eukaryota > Metazoa > Chordata > Mammalia > Artiodactyla > Bovidae > Bubalus > Bubalus kerabau. The sequence continues at coordinate 66,665,595 of NC_073640.1, forward strand.
CGGCTGGACCCGGAAGGTCACACTCAGGTGCTCAGTGCATACCAGGAGCCTAGCAAATGTCGTCTGAGGCAGGGACTCCACACCCGCCCAGCACGACTGGAGGACCACAGCCTCAGAGGGAGGGAGAAACAACCTTTGGGATCTTCTCATTTTATGACATGGGGACACACTTCCTTCCCAACAAGTCAGATGGGAATACCCCGCAGCCCACACCCCGGGCAAGGCCTCTGAGAGCCAGGGAGGGCTGGGTCTGTCCAGGCGCTGCAGGAGGCCCCGGCCACAGTCCTCAGGCAGAGGGCACACGCAGTCTGCAGGTGACGCCCGGGCCTCCCAGACCTACTGCACTGCCCTGGGCTGCCACGTCAGCAGAGGGGCCAGCCCAGGGCCACGCTGGAATTCACCCAGGTCACGTCTCCACCACCTCCCTGGGAGCCCAGCTAAGGTCTGGCACGGCTCCCGGAGGTGTGTCGATACGGTTACCAGGTTGCCGGAGGTTAGTCTTTAACTTACCCAGAGGTGTTTACACCTCGCACCGCATGGGGACCACAGGCTCCTGACCCCCCGGGCCAGCCACACCCTGGGGTTCAGCGGCTTCCCGAGGTCACGCCCACACAGGACAGCAGTCCCCGAGGGAAGGGGATGCCAACACCATGCTCCGGGGGCCCGCACACCAGGGCAACCACCGCAGCCCAGTCCAGAAGCAGCCCTGGCACCAGCCTCAGAACGCTCAGGGCTCTGAGCACTTTGGAACTGCAGTGTGTGAGCACAGGGACGACCTAACCCCTAGGGGAGGGACACATGTGAGCGCCATGCAGCCGCCACACCTCACCCTCCGCACAGGAAGCGGGCATCAGTGACCGCAGCCCCGGGAGTCTCTGTCAGTACCTCAGGTGCCGTGTCCCTGGGAGACGAGCTACCTATCCCCACCCCGGGCACACAGAGGGGCCAGCGGGCTGCCCCAGGGATCCCAGCCATGGGCACACGCCAACAGGGCTCAGCAGGTCGCCCCGCGGGGGCCAGGGTCCCATCCTGAGCGCAGCCCCACGCAGGCCACAAGCCAACAGCCACTTCCCTCACACCAAGCGCGGCTGCAGCCACAGCTGGTGGGCTTCGCTGCAAACCTGCACGCCTCCATCCGGTGCAGGGGCAGCCCTGGAGAAAGTGCCTCCACCGCCCTCACCCACAGCCCAGTCACCAGGCCCTGTCCCTCCCCAACAAGTGCCTCGGGCAATCAGTGAGCTGAGCGGGGCATGGCAGGGAGCCAGCAGCCCTGCAGCCTCCCCGGGCCGGGTGGCCGGGCCAGCGCGGGCTCCGGGCCATGAGACCAGCGCCTCCCTGTGCTGCCCACCCCACACAGAGCAGAACCTTGACCACTCAAGTTCATGGATGGGACTCCTCAGCACTCCTGGGCCCAGGAGTCCACTATCCAGAGGTAGGCCTCAGCCCAGCCCTGGCCACTCCCGGACCCGCCTTGGGACACCAGGCCCCAGGCCCCCAGAGCAGCAGTGAAACGGGAGAGGGCCGTGTGCAACCGAGTTCCCTTCCCCCGAAACCCGGGGTCTGTCTGTCTGTGCACTGAATAGGGGCCACATGCACAGCACGGGGTCGGGGCACGAGCATGGGCCCAGAAATCCCGGTTCTGGGAAATGGCAAGCACACCTGGACAGTCATCCCCACCATGTGTGAAAGAGCAGACGGTGCAAGCCACTCAAAAATCACCACCAGCTAGCCAGTTATGTCCCCTATCATCAGCCCGAACTTAAACACTTGGGAGTGTGGGGTTTTTAAAAGTAACAAACCTTTGTTCTCTTAATGGGGAATGATCCCTAAAACCCAGACTTGTTTTCCTTTTTAAAAGCAGGAAATGACTTACAGTAAAACTCTCTCTCATGCAGCTCTGAGTTCTGGAAATGAGACGTAGCTGCGTGAACACCACCGCAGCAAAGATACGGAGCCGTCCCATGACCCCCACTCTCCCTGGGGCTACTACCCCCTGCCTGGAGCCCCATGCACAGAGGACCCCAGGGATGACAGGAGGTGTGGAGGGGGCTGGGCTTGCGGCACATGAGAGTGGACACGGAACATCCACGTAGGCCTTGAGAGCGGACCAGCCTAGAACCTGCCCCTTCTTCAAAGTTCACAAGACTTGGGGCTCCCCTGATGGCACAGGGGATAAGAATCCAGCTACCAATGCAAGAGACACGGTTCCATCCCTGGTCCAGGTGGCATGTGGTCCATCCCACACGCTGCAGAGCAACTAAGCCCAAGCGCCACAAGCACGAGCCTAAATGTCCCAGAGCCCGTGCTCCGCAACAAAGCAGCCACTGCGGCCCAGCACTACCTTAAACAATGGCCCTAACTCCATAAGGAGAAAAAACCACGAAACTAAAAATTCTTAAAATCGTTGTTTGTTGCCTTCACTAAAAAGACACAGAACTCCAGTTCCTCCCGGAAACTGGGAAAGTGGGCCTGCCTCCGGGTGCCCCGCAGTCAGCCGCCCCCCTTGCCCGGCGGGCCCCCCACACACACTGACCTTGTAGACATGCCGCCAGTTCTTGCCGTGGTCGTTGAGCCGCTTCCAGATCATGCTCATGATCTCGGAGAAGGCAACCACGTTGTAGGTGAGGTCGGCGATCTCGGACATGAGCGAGCTGGACGGGCCCCAGGGGTCGTTGCTCGTGGCCTCACGCACCTTGATCTCGGCCTCCGAGTAGTTGTGGACGATGTTCTTCACCTGGCGCCGCAGCGAGGAGGTCGACATGGTGGCAGGGGGTGGGGGCGGGCCCCCGGGGAGAGCAGAGCCGGGCAACAGGACGGGGGAGGCGGCGTGGCAGCAACTGGCGGGTCACCGCATCTAGGGGGTGGAGAGGACCTTCACAACCAGGCGTGGGGCCTGCAGCCGCCTGGCCCTTGAGGCGCAGGACGGGGTTCCTGCCACAACCGGCGAGGCTCTGCCTGAGTCACCCCACTGTCTCTCAGTTCCTCAATCATGCCCAGCACCTTCCTGCTCTGGTGGCAGAGCGTGCAGGGGGCCAAGGGTCCTTGGGGCACACCCCAGCTAACACTTCCTAGCTCGCACCTCTGGAGCCTCAGTTTTCTCCTCTGTAAGATGGGGCCTCTATACGGAGTCCAGACACCGCAAGGGAAGCCGGGGGTCGGGACGCGCGCTGTCCCCGTGGGTGGGTCCTGAGACGGCCACCCCGTTCCTCCTCCCGTCCTCCACTAGGCTCAGCAGGAACCTCCAGCCCAACCCACCCCCACACCAGGGCTTGTCCTCGTGATTTCCTAAGCATGTCTGACTCGGGCTGGCCGCCCCCGGAGCCCGTGGGGGCAGCAACCATGTAGCTCTGGACGGACGAGGCTTTTCCCGGCAGAAGAGCTGGCCCGGAAGAGCCACTCAGTAAACGGAGCAGGAAGGAAGGGACGGGGGGGCGGGCAGGAGAGACCTCCAGAGCAGGTGGGGGCAGAAACGGGGGCACACAGGGAGGAGGCCGAGAAAGGGAGAGGGCCAGGAGGTGGGGAGGGGGACGTGGTGTCCCGCCGGGGGGAGATAAGGAAGAGTGCAGCCCCCTGGCTGGGCCCCGGAGGTGTGCCCGGCACTCAGGGAGCATGGGACACGCGTGATCTCATCTAACACCAACACCAGGTTCTAACAGGAGGAGACGGGTCACAGAACTTAAGCGCCCAGTCAAGGTCACACACTAGGCAGGCGGCGCAGGCTCCGTCCCAGGCCACCTCAGGCTCCAAAACAGGTCCCTTTAACTTAACCTGTGCTGAGGGGAGGGCGACGAGAAGAAACAGAAGAGGGGGACGGGGATCCGTGAACCCTCCACAGCCTCGCCCCAGGCCACGCCTGCGCCTCTGCTCCGCCGCACAGACCGTGCGTGACTTGTGGACGCCTCACAGGGAGGAAGCCAGGCCTGGGCCTCCCCCGGGGCAGCCGGGTCCCAGAGCAGGCTCTGACCATCGCCCGCAGCCTCTCCTGTGGAGGCCTCCTACCACCTGAGTCCCTGCCCCGAACGCAGGGGAGCCAGGCACTCGGAGACGGCTGTGAACGGCTGGAGAGAGATGGCCAGGGCTAGAGTCAGGCCCAGCCAGACACACGAAGACACGGCGCTTGTGTGCGACAGAGCAAGGGCCTTTGAGAGGAAAGGAGAGAGAGAGGAGAGAAAAGACACAGAGAAACCTGGGCAAAGACACAGCGACAGATAAAGAAACGAGACCGGAGTGAAGCAGGGAGGCAAAGAGAGAACACAGAGACCCAGAAACCAACAGGCTAAGCTGGGACTGGGAAATCAGACAAGAAAAAGGGAAAGAACAACGAAACTTGGGTCCAAATTCTGGCCTCCCTGGGATTCAGTTTGCTCAACTCTGAAATAAAGGAAAGGATTTCCAGCTGCCGGGTTTGTTGATTAAATACAATGGGAACATAAAGTACTCAACTCCCCGACCCACAGATAATAAGAGCTCAATAACACTGGCTGATTTTCATCATCAGAAAAAAAACATTTTCGAAAGAATATGTGCTATCTTAACACAGTGTGTTTATACTAAAGGACGTTAGAAGAAAAACTCAACACAGCAAAGCTAAGACTTCATGGGTATGCCTAAGAAGGAGACTAGGTTTTTCACAATTGGCTGACCCAAACAAAATTACAAGATCAAATAAAAGACAAATGATATGGCAAAATTCTCCAAGAGTTACTCAGATATCAAACGATATCAAACCTTAACCGTGTGAAACAGAAAATCTACAAGTACTAATGGGAACCAGAGCTCCCAGCAGCTAAGGACAGGCTAGGGGCGAGGGGCAGCATCACCTCCGTTATGAGGCACGGCTGCCCTACTATTTTAAAGACTAGGGAACTGTCTGGTCAGCTTATAAATATTACAGGGTGGCACAAAGTGGGCCTCTCACTGCAGAGTCGGGCTCTTCACGCCTCACTCATGAACCTGGGAGGAAGGCCAGATTCCAGACCAAGCGACAGACCCGCCGAGAGGGACTCGGGGCTGGAAGAGACGAGCACCAGGACAAACATGACACGGGAGGACGGCAGGGAGAGAGGCACAGACCGGAGACACTGGCATTAGTTCTGACCCTCCGACGCCGACACGTGACAGAAAAGCACAAGACCGGTACAGACACACAGGGATGAGCGCTCTGTGGAAACGCCGAGACACACACGGACACGAGCACCGGCGAGGCCCAGGCGGGGCCCGCGGGAGGCAAACGCGGGAGGGCGGAGAGCCGCGGGCGGTCCAGGCCGGGCGGGCGCAGACACACGAAAGCCGCGGAGCTACCAGAGCGCGCCCGCCCGCCCCCCGCTCCCCGCCCGCGCTCACCTCGGGCTGCTCACGCCGCGCTCTGGGGGCTCATGGCGGGCAGCCTCCTGCCCCCGCTCGGCCTCGGTGTCACGGGGCGCGTGCCGGGCCTCGGGCGGCGGACGCGGAGCCGCGCTCGGGCGCACGCGCGGACGCACGGAGGGCTGCACGTCGACGGCCCCGCCGCCCCGCCGCCCGGGAGGGGCGCGGAGAGCCGGGCGGGGGAGGGGAGCCGCCGAGCGGACGGGAAGAAACCGAAGAAGGCGACGGACCGGAAGCGGAAATGACCCCGCGACCCACCCGGCCGTCCTGCCTGCAGCGAGTCTGCGCAATCGCCACATCCTAGCCCCGCCCTCCCGCGTGTCGTCATTTCCGGCGCGCGGGCGCCATGGCCGGGTACCTTTTGCCTCATTTCCGCCCGCCGCCGCGAGCCGACATAGGGGCGGGACGCAGGGAGAGTCTGGTTGGAAACAGCGGGAACAGCATCGTCTCCAGACCACCTCCGCGCGCAAGCTCTGGGCCCCCGGGCCACGCGCCACCGCCGGCGGTGCCTTGGGCGACCTGAGCTCTTGGGCCCACCATGCCAGCCGGCTGCCCCCCCCCCTACACTCCCCGCTGTCTGCTAGGTCAGTTCACTGCCCTCTGCTCCCCAGGGCCACGCCCCGGCCCGTCCCAGCGCGGCAGGCCACGCAGGCGAGTTGTCACCTCGGCGGCGCCAAAGGGCAGAGGCACCCACGCCGGGGTTGACAGCTGGGCCTCCCAGAGCCAGGCCCCAGCCTGGGGCCCAGGGAACCCCCAAGACCTGGAGAGCGAAGGGTTCACACACACGGGACACTTAACAGCTCCATAAAGTAAAATACAACAAAATGTTTAATGAGCAAATTCGTCTTAGCAAATATGAAACTGCCACAGAGAGGAGGAGAGGGACAGGGGCCACGGGGTTGGGGGCAAGTCCAGGAGACTAGAGAGAATCAACTACGTAAGAAACCAGGACACCGGGGCGAGGACCAGAGGCCAGGACGGGAGCTGTGGTCCTGAGAGGAAAGGGGCAGGGTACCGGGCCGGACAACAAAATTCAAAAGAGTTTGGCCATAAAATATAAACACGCTATGTTTCTACGGTGGGGAAGGGTAAGAGAAAGGGGGTATCCGGGAGAAGACTGCTTCAGGGAGGGGCTGTGGGGGTCCGACCCCGCCCTGCTGTCACCCCCTCCCCGCCCTTCCCTCTGTGTCTGTGGGTGCGTGTGTCTGTGTGGGTCTGTGTGCGCACTTCCCCAGTCCCCGCCCCGCCCCAACCCCAGCCCACCCCCACCCTTAATTGCTGCCGTTCCAGTTGCTGCCGGCTGTCATTCGGCTGTCACTCCTCTGCCCATCGTCTTCAGAGGGGGAAAACGGGGGGAGCAGAAGGGGGAGAAGCCCCCAGCCAGCTCCGCCCCTGCCCTCCCCCGCCGCCTCTACCAGAAGTCCCGGCGGTGGTAAGAGTCGGGGTCACAGTATTTTGTGACGACCACTCTGTTGGCGAACTTGCGACCCGTCAGGCCCTGCATGGCTTTCTGGCAGTCAAACACAGAGGTAAACTCCACGAAGATCTGTAGGAACAAGACGAGGCTTGTGAAGACCCAGGCCTCTTAGCTCCCTCTCAGCAACGAGCAGCACCCACCCAAACCCAAAACTCCACGGGAGGAAGAGGGCTGGACAGCGGCCTCACTGCAGGTGCGGGGACATTCACCCAACACCCTCCAGCACCCCAGGATCAAAGAAACAGAACTCAGGGGCATGGAGAGCGGAGGCAAGCTCGAGTCAAGAGCCCAAAAGGCAGGGCACCAGGCAGGCTCAAGGAGAGCAGTCTACCTGCACCAGGCACCCCTGAGTGCTCCCCAGTGGCCATGGTGTCTTCCTGAAACAAGGGATGAAATAAGGAAGCCTCAGCAATTAGTATTCACACCCAGGCTGATTCCAAAGAAAAAACTTGAACCTTGATCTACTCAAGATCATCATCTTGCTTGAACCAGCAGCTGACAGAAGTGGAGGGAGGGGTGGACATAACCAGCCTAATTCAGAATAAGGGGAAACAGAGAATCCAGAAAATACACCCTAATGCTTCGACAAACAAAAACGGCTTACCGAAAAAAGAAAAGTCTGAAACCAACCTGCAGGGTTCTTATTTTGATCAAACCAACTGTAAAAAGACATCTTTGAAACAGAAAGGGAACTCAAACATGCCTGGGTAGACAGATACGAAGGGTAATTTTGCTAGTGTACGAACGGTATCATGTGGGTTTTTTAAAATAAAAATGTTTTAGTCCTCTGTTTATAGTAGTTCTCAGCCAAGGTGGATGTGTCCCCAGGGGGCACTGGGCAGTCCCGAGGTGCTCTTCACCGTCACGCCAGGTACGGTGGCGTGTGGAGGCAGGATGGGGCCCAGGTGGCAGCACAGACCCCCAGACCCGAGACAGCAGTGGCTCAGATGGAGAGCAAGTGCTCGAGTGACACAAGACACACTGTTGCAGCCAAGAAACGCAGAGGAGGAGATGGGAAGCTGAGGCGGAAATTAAGACTGACAGCAAGCACCCCGGCATCCTGACACTGGCCAATGGGGTGCTCTGACCCAACTGAAGTATTATTCCATACAGTCACCATCACCCTGATGGTTTCTCTACTCCTACATATGTTTGAAAAGAATGGTAACAGTTTGGACACAAATCTCACGGGCGAATCCCAGAGACCGGGCAAGGTCTTTGTATCCATTTCCCCACCAACACCTCATGGAGGCCCCTCCCAGGTGGGCCGCCCCTCTACCAGTACACCTAGCGACCCCAGACCCCCCACTCAGAAAGCAAGTCCGTCCTGCCCCCATGCCCACAGCACCTCACTGGGACCCCAGGCCCCAGCACTGTCCCTTCGCCTCTGACCCACTCATCTCCCTGCTTCTCAGCTTCCGTTCTGCCCCGTCACCCCAAGTCTGACCACATGATGACCCCTGCCCCCAACACACACAGAGCAGATACAGGGTCCAGGGGCTGACACGCCTTCTCCCCGTCCTCCTGCCAGACAACAGCAGACGGTTCATCTGCAGAGCCCCGAAGACCACCCTGCTGTCACCCTGACCCCAGGAACTCCCAGCTCCGCAGGGCTGCACGCCCACCCCCATCTCCACTCGAAGACCTCACCGAGGTCTCCCGCGCCCACTCCGGCTAATCCCACGCCCTCAGTGCCGCCTGCCTGGGACCCTCTGTGGGCCTCACCACTTGCCAACCTTTCTGCTAAACCGGGGGGCCCTGCCCTACCCCCAGCCCCCCTCAGGTCTAACAGTGTCCCGCAGACACACAGGTGAGTGGCTGGGGGATCATGAGGCGCACACACTCCCCAGGGTGCAGCGAGGTGCTGACACTGGAATGGTGGCAGGGTCAGCACACCTTGGCGGGCTGAGAATCAGAGCCTGGAAACCAGGAAGCGAACCGGGAGGAAGAGCTGGGGGTGGCCAAGTGAGCGCAGCAGAGGAGCTGGCCTGGGGACGGGGGCTGCAACTGTGCCCCCCACCCCCAGGAGAGCCGACCATGTGCACAGCGGCACGCAGGAGCAGGCTTTGCAGGAAAGCTGCTTCACTGCAGAGACAAGTGCTCGGCCACAGCATTGCATCGCTGCCTCACACACTGCCAGGGTCAGAGCAGCATGTGTGCGCGCGTGGTGTGTATGCGCGGGCACGCACCTTCCCGCAGCCAGGCACCTCCACACCATCCACGGGCCGCGGGATCTCGATGGACTTGACGAGCCCGTACTTGCCGCACTCATCACGCACATCCTCCACAATCTCCTCATACTCCTCGTCGTCCAGCAGCTCCTCGGGCAGCACCATGTTCATCAGGCACAGCACCTCCGTCGGGTGCCCGCCCATCTGCACCTGCGAGCTCATCAAGCCGGGCACTTGCAAGGTCACGGGGGTCTGGTTGATGGTGCTCTGTGGAGGGGTGGAGGCGGGGGTCACGGGGTGCCCACCCCCGGCGTTGGGGGACCCGCACCCCTCCCCGCCCCGAGCCAATGGAAGATGACGTGCCAGGGGGCTCACCAGCGTGGCATTCTTGGCGCCCACACTCGCCCTCTGGACCAGCAGCTTCTTATCTCCCAGCTGCATCCCGTTCAGCCCCGCGATGGCCTGTGGTGAGGCGGGGGAGGGGCCGGGGCAGGGAGAGGTGGTCGGGGTCAGAGCAGGCTGAGCGGCAGACAGGGCACGGCGAAGAGGGGAGAGCTGCGAGCCCCGCGCCCCGCCCTGAGGGGAGACCACAGCGGGGCCGGGTGCGCTGGGGCCGGGCTCACCTGGTCTGTGACGTTGATGTCCACGTACTCACAGAAGGCGTAGCCCTTGGAGAGCCCAGTGGCGCTGTCCTTGACCAGGTTGAAGGCCTTGAGCGGCCCAAATGACGTCAGCAGCTCTTTCACCTGCGCGGGCCGGGGCACCGTCAGGTTTTCAGGGCAGGCCGGGGGGGTGGGGGGTGGGGGCCAGGGGTCGGGCCAGGGCGCCGTCAGCTTTTGGGGTGGGCAGGGGCCTACCTGGTCGTCGTTCAGGTAGTTGGGTAAGCCCCCGATGAACAGCTTGTGCGCAGAGTCTGGGACCACGGTGGACACGACTCCTGGTGAGGAGGGAGGGGTAGAGCAGACAGGTTGCAATTCCTGGCACGGTCATCACGGGGACCTGGGGTCTGTCTCCAGGGCGGCCTGCCTGGCCGCCAGCCCCCTCCTCACGGCGCGTGACACCAGCGGGCACAGCCGCACACTGGGCCGGCTCAGCAACCACGCTTGCCCCAAGCTGTGGGAGCTCTCAGCCCCCAGGGAGGGTCGCAAGCCACGGCCTCCCCTCACCCTTTGGCCCCAGCTCAGAGTTCCCGCCCCCCACCCCCTAACCAGGGCTCCCCAGGGGCCCCGCCTCCCCGGGCCTGCCCCCTGTGCCTCTGGGCCAGGCCCCATGGGACCTCGGGCCTGTACGTGAGGCTGGGCTGTACCCACCCCCTCAGCACTGAGCTACGTCCGGTGGGGGCCCCTCAGCGGAGCAGGCCTCAGGACCACCAGACACCCACTGGCCACAGCCCCTGCTGAGCACCCTCCCCTCCCCCCCGCCCCCCCTCCCGCCTCGACCCCCCAGCCCACCAGGCTCTGCAGTGCTGTCCTCCACCTCCCGGGGCCCACACTGTGGCTGACTCCTGACTGTGTTCAGGGCCCACTGCGGCCAGCCACCTGGCCTGGCCCACCTCTGCGACCCAGTGCCGGGTGGCCCAGAGGACCAGCATTCCGCCCGGAGTGAGGCTCTTCATGGGGGAAGGGGGGGGGCGGATGAGAACGACAGGCCACCGAACTCCAGGCAGCCCAGCATGAGGGAGGGCAGGCCACGTCCCAGCCACCACCACCCCACCATGGTCACTCAGGGTGCCAGGAGGGCCCGCACCAGATCATACACTGCAGACTGAGGCTCTGGGCCAGCGTGGGTGCCCAGAGCCCACGCCCTGCCCGGCTCTCCCGCGCTGGCACCAGCTCTGGCCTCACACATGGGCTCTGAAGCCTCCCCAGGCCCCGCAGCATCACCACCTCCTCGGCAGGAGCCCTTACTGCCCAGGCACTGGCCTGGCCTGCAGAGGCCTCTGGACCACACAGGTGCACAGCCTCAGGCCGTGCCCCTTCCATCCAGGGTCCTGAACTGTTTCTTCTCCAACCAAAAGCATCTGTTGAATTTTATCAAATGCGTCTCCCTGGGACTTCCCAGGTGGCTCAGTGGTCAAGAATCTGCTTGCAATGTGGGAGACCCGGGTTTGATCCCTGGGTCACGAATATCCTCTGCAAAAGTGAATGGCAACTCACTCCAGTGTTCTTGCCTGGAGAATCCCACGGACAAAGGAGCCTGGTGGGCTACAGTCTACAGGTTTGCAAAGAGTCAGGCATGACTGAGCGACTATCACTTTCATCTCTTCAATCATACACTCGACTTCTTCGTTGGAGTAGAAAACAAAATCAAAATACTGTGTTTAAGATTTGCCTGGTGGCTCAGTAGTTAAGAATCCACCCACCAACTCAGGAGACAAGGGTTCGATCCCTGGCCCAGGAAGATCCCACTTGCCTCGGGGCAACTAAGCCCACACAACACAACTACTGAAGCCCGAGAGCCCTCAAGCCCCACAAGAGAAGCCACTGCAAAGAGAAGCATTGCAACTAAACAGCCCTCAAGCAGCAACAAAGACTCGCAGAGTGAAAAATGAAATTAAAAAAAAAAAAACTCATCGTTACAGAGAAACTTTTCTGGTTTGAGAATGCTTCACCCACATGCAGAATCTGGCTTCCTACCCCCTCCACAGCCCAGGAAGCACACTCCCTGGTCACTGTGGCTGGACCCCCAGCCCCTCCGTGGAGGCTGGAGGCAAATCCCAGGAGAGGAGACCGGCCACAGTGAGAGCCAGGCTCCCACAAGAGATGGGTGACAGGCAGGCCTGCGTGCAGGGATAAGGCACCAGCTCTAACCCTGTACCACAGGAGAATCACAACAGCACCATACCCACAGGGCACCCCCGGATGGTGCCTGGCATGGCGGGCTCAGGCCAGCCTGCGTCAATAAGACGGTAAGGACGCATTCAGGTCACCAGGAGGCACAGAAGCACATCCTGTGGCCTGATCCCCCCAGACACATGTGCACGGAAAACACGGCAAGTCAGCGGCACATCAGGGTCTCCCCCAAGCTCCGGAGACTGCTGGCCTCCCCACACTCTCAGCAGGGACCAGAGAGGAGCCAGGTGGTCCCCAAGGGCCGCCCTCGCTGGGCCCCGCGCCCCTGGCTTCACAAGCACAAGGACTGCTTCCAAAAGGCGCCCTTCGGTGTGAACCTCAGCCAGCACAGCCCATGTTCTCGACCCCCAGGTGTGGTGACGCCCACAACACAGGCCCACCCCTCAGCACAACCTGCAGGTCCAGTGCGGCCACGTGCCGCTCCTGCCTGGTCTGAGAGCTTTCCAGAAGGGCCTTTTACACCGTGAGTGTGACACGGCACCCAACGCCAGCATCTGTGGACATTCGGGCCCGAGTGACAGAGGAGCTTCACCAGAGACAATGCGGCTGCAAAGCACAGGGACTCTCTGGCCCATCAGAGAGCAGACTCTGGCCACCCAGGTCTGCTTCGCTGTCTCCCCTACCAGAGTGGGGAGACCAGCTTCAAGCAAGGGGTCAGCAGAAGCCCTGAGACAGGAGAGGACAGCCACCCATCAGGCCCGTGGAGCTCAGTGGACACGCGGGCATCCACGTGGGCTCCAGCATGCACGCACTGACCTGGAGGCCCAGAACATCCCACTTCTCCCAAGACCCTCGGGCTGCCCCGGCCCCCGACAGGCTGAGAGGCCCCGGGCTGGCCCTGCGCACCCCTCGGGCCCCGCAGAGCCCACTCACCAGGCACGTAGACAGAAGGGTTCTCCGACATGCCCGGCAGGGGCTGGTAGTCATGAGGCCTGCGGATCTTCAGCGACTGGCCCTGGAAGATGATGCCGTCGAAGGCCATGGCCTGGGTGGTCTCATCCACTGAGCGGAACTGAATGAAAGGACAGCAAAGGAGGTGGTGAGGGGCAGGGTGAGTGGCTGGGCAGAGCCCACCCAAGGGTGCCAAGACTGCAGCTGGGTGGCGAGCAGGCTGCAGAAAGGCCCGGTGGGAACAAGGCCTGCTCACCTCTAAGAAGGCAAAGTTCTTGTCCTGGTTAATCTGCACGGCCAAGACAGGGTTGCCAGGGGCCTGTGTCAGCCCCCCCAGGCGCATCTGAGCGTTGAAGAAATCCATCATGGCCTCCTGCAGAGGAGAGAGGAGACAGGGAGGGGCGGGGAGGGGAGGTGGAGAGAGGAGGGGAAGGGTGAGAGAGGGAGACACAGAGGGGTGGGGGGAGGGGGGGACAGTGGAGTCCGGGTGGGGGCAGAGATCAGTAGTGGGGACAAACGCAGGAGAAAGATGAAAGAAATGGGGGTGGGGGGCAGCACAGGAGACAGCCAGGGGCCCCAACCGGGGAAGAAGGGAGGTCGTCAGAAAGAAGCGGGAAACAAGAGAGAGAGGCGAGAAAACAGAGACGGAAAGTACAGAAGAAACATCCAGTGGCAACAGCAGGAGAGAAATGGCATGAAGTGGAGCATCAACAGGCAGAACACACAGAGGGTCAGAGAGAAGGGGCAGGGAGGGGCGCGGGGCGGGGAGGGGGGAGAGAAGAATGATGTGGAGGGATCTGGTCCTGGAGTCGGGGGCTGGTTTATCAAATGCAGCAAAGTGCAGGTTGAGAAAGTCAGAATGGACCTTACTTGCCTTCGCCGATGGTAGCAAACTTTTTGTTGCTACGAGGGATCTCAGCCCCACAATATTTCACTTTAAAGAGAAATGGAAACAACTCTTTGATCTCGGGATTCTCGGGGGCGCCACGGGAAGGGGTAGGGAGAGGGGAGGGGACAGGAGTGGTGGGGAAGGGAGGGAGGTCAGGGCGATCAAAATCAGAGCAGCGACCATGGAGGGGTGGGGGAGAGGACGGGGAGGCGGCAGAGAACAAGAGGCGTGTCAGAGAGGCTGGGGGCGTGCGTCTGCGTGTGTGCGTGTGCATGTCTCCCTCTCTGTCTCTCTCCACACGGACTCGGACCACGGACTCGTGGGTACATTATGTGTGTGCTTGATCCCTGGGCAGCTGGAGGAGACTGGGGAGGGGAGACGGGAGAGGGAAGAGGAGGGAGGAGAGGGCCACCCAGCCCGGCCCCTGGCTGGCTCAACTCCATCGTCCGTCGGGGAGGGGGCCGGTGGGCCTTGCAGGCGCAGAGTCTGACCCGTGCAGGCTGGGGGAGGGAACGGAGGGAGGGAGGAACAGCGGGCATAGGAAGGGGGGGCAGCGGGGGCAGGGGAGGGCAGTACCTCAGTGATGCCGAAGGGGATGTTGCCCACGTAGAGGCGCCGGGCCTGTCTGGTCATCTGGCTCCCGACCACGGGCACCGGTGTCGGTGTCACAGCCAGACCGTCGGGCGTCATGGTGGGGAGGAGGGCGGTGGCTGGAATCTGACCCGCAGCTTCAAGAGGGACAGAAGGGGTCAGAGGACGCGGCAGAGCCGGGTCTGCTGAGGGCCTCGCCCACCCCGCCCCCAGGCCAGGCGTGGAGCCCACCTTGCATGGCCTTGTACTGCATGGGGGTGATGTGCTCGAAGCCCGGCGGCGGCACGTCCCAGTATTTGCGGACCTTCTTCTTCTTCTCATGGCGGGGGGAGCGACTGGGGGAGGCGGGAGGGGAGAGCGGGGCGGGGCGACCTCAGTCTGACCAAAGGTGGGCCTGCGACCCCCCAGGCTCCCCTCGGCCCCGGCTCGGCTCTCAAGGAGAGAGAGGACACGATCAGGGCCGGCCCGTTCCGGGCAGGGGACTCTTCCCGGTGCTCGGGCAGGCGGACGAGGACAGGGCAGGGTGCGCGGGGGAGGCGGGGGAGGGCGTGGAGGGAAGGGGCAGAAGAGAAGCTCACATCAATCCACCGTGCTCCTCTTTAGCGCCTCTGGTCAAAGGTTTGCTGGGGGTGGGAGGGAAAGGTGTGGGGAGGGGTGACTGGGGACCCTCGTCTCCCCCGCACGCCACACCCCCCCGAGGGCACTGAGCCCCAGGGCTGGGGCAGGGCATCGCCCCCAAGCCCCCCAGCCACGAGGAAGGGAAGAAGGGCCGGACAGACCACCTTCCAGCTGGAGAGGCTGAGGTGGAGAGGCGGGGCGCCACCCACCCGCCCTTCCACTCGGGGCAGAGAGAACAGGGGGCAGCCTGGGAAGGGAAGAGGCGTCAGAGCAGAGAGCTGTCCCGAGAGACGCCGCCCTGCCTCAGGGAGGCAGAGCGCAGCCCGGGAAGCTGACAGAGAACCCAGACCAGACGGGGAAAGGGGGACCCTGACCCCAGACTCGCCCCCAAAACCCCCGCAGAGAGAAGAAAGCGGTCAGACTCGACAGCAGAGCCCCCAGCCCCGCGCGGAGAGGGCCCGGACGCAGCCCCGCCGCCCTGGTACCTGCGGCGCCGCCTGTCCCGAGAGGCGCTGCGCTGGTCCCGGTTGCGGCGGTCGCGGCTCCGGCTGCGGCGCTTGCGGTCCCGGCTCCGGGAGCGGCTGTGGCTGCGCTTGCGGTGCCGATTCTCCTTGTCGCGCTCTGCGGGGACAGGGCCGTGAGCTGGGCGGGGGCAGCCCGGCCGGCCCGCCCGCCCGCCCCCGAGGCCGCGCCCCAGCCCGGGAGGCCACCCCCACGGGGAAGGGCTCGCGGAGGGCGGGGCGGCAGGCTTCCTGTCCACGCGGAGCCCGAGGGCCTTGGGGGCCGGGCGGGAGCAGTTACCTGAGGGGACAGGGCCTGGCAGGGCCCCGGGGCGTAAGGTACCTGAGTCTGCTCAGGAGGAGCTGGGGGGCCAGAGAAGACAGAGGAGGCTGGCTCCTGGTCCCCCTCCAGGGCTGAGGGGCCTGACCCAGGGTCGTCCCTGAGAGGGGCAGGGCTAGACGCTGGGGAATCAAGAGACCCAGTGATGTTTTCCTGAAGGGACCCGGCGACCCCTCAGGAGAGTCCTCCGCAACCAGCCGGCCCCACGCCCCACCTCAGGCCCGCCTCAGGCTGGGCGGGGCCGGAGAGCCCCTGGGGGGCGGGGCACCCACCCGTCCCGTCCCGCCCACCAAGCGGAACGCCCTCCTGGGAGGCCCCACCCACCGCCCCCAGCGTCAAGGATGCAGGAGCTGGGTGGGCCCTTCGTTCAGACCGCTCCACAGCCGCTACAGATGAGGCCTTCAACCTCCCCTCCTTCGCCCAGCAGCCCGCCACCCTCTGAGGCGCGTGGCTCCTGCCCCACGCGGTCTGTAGTCCAGTCCCTCGGTTCAAAGAGGCCACTGGTTCCTCCACTATGCTCGACCAACCCTCATACTCCAGCTCATTTTACAAGGAGGCAGGAGCAATAAGGAGAGGCTGTCAAAGCCTCGTGCGTACTGCTTCAACTCTCAAGCTCTTCCGAAGCAACTACCCGCGAACTTTTATAAATGAGTTTTAACTCATTTAACACTAAAACAAGCTACGTAAGCACCCAGAAAAGAAAAAATCCTCGTTGCAAACATTCAGATGCTGTCTAAAACCAGACTCTGCTAGTTTTACCCCCAGGGTTACTGTGGGAAACACTTGGACGGGGGGGGGGGGATCGCTCACGAGAGATGAGAAAATTGAGGCTTAGGGAGGTCATGTGATTTGCCCTGGCCAAAAAGCCTGGATACAGGTGAAGCCTGAATGTGAACCCTGAAAGGTCAAGGGCAACTAGGCAGGGGCAATACCTCTAAACACGAAACAGGCAGACCCATTAGGACCTGGCTGGAACCACTAGTGATGGTGGAATTGCCTCCTCCAAGATGAAGACTAAACATGAAAAATATATCCAAGACTTGCACCAGAAGGAAACAGGAGGAATGGGCAAGCAGTGTGAGGAGCATCCTGGCCCTGGGAAGGGGATGGACGACAACGGTTCTGGGCCTCTGGCTCCCCACTGCTAAGACGGGCAGAGACCCTTCCCTGCAGCTGAGGCTCAGAAACAGACACACAGGCAGAGAGAGGTGGTCACACAGGAAGCACTGGCGCCCGCCGGGTGTCGTGGACACAGACATGGAACCCAGGTCTCAGGGGCTGAGGCCTGGAGGAGGCAGGACCGCCAAGACAGACTCGGGCAGAGCAGCATGAGGGCAAAGCTGCCCCCATAAGGCAAGGGTAACCCCTACCCCCACCCCAGAAAAAAAAAAAAAAAAAAACACACACACAATGATCCAACACACATCAAACAGGAAGGGAGCTATGGCTGCTCTAAATGCCACAGCCACGTCGTTATGGGAACAACTCGCCAACCCCAGGGACATGCCCAGGCTGAGGGCCTGGCCTCCCAGGGCAGAGGGGACACCCAGGCAGAGACCAGAGCGCGGGTGTCAGTGCCCCAGGGCAGCTCCATCAGCTCTGGCTGTCCAGACTGGCAGGACGCGGCTCTGCAGGCCCGCAGACTCAGGGGCCGTTTCAGCTATCCTGCACAAAACCGTGCAACAGCAACCAAACCTCTAGACCTGTTTTCTCCTCTTATTTAAATGAGGCTCGCGGGCACCCCCAGGTGTACGGCTTGGGGACATCTGCTGGAAACGCGACTCCACATTTCCTCCCTGAGTGAGCCCTCACACTACGAACGATTTCACCGTTGAAAGGGTATCACTTATCCCGCACTTAAAGGAGGCCAAGCACACACTGTCAGCATGTTGCCCCGCTGAATCTCAGCTCTGCCTCTGATCAGCTGAAATCTGGGAAAGCTTTTATTCTTGAGCCGTTTCCTCCTCTGCGAAGGGCAGGAAATCACTTCAGTCTCACGGAGCTGTTACAAGAACCCACTTAGGAAAACTGCAGAAGAGCTTAGCAATGTGCGTGACACATTGTGGTGGGTGCTGTAAACTTAACTATTATTACTATCATCTGTTAATTGACCAAAGTTCTAGCGACCAAAAAAAAGGGGGGAGGGGGCAGTCTACTAACTACATAAGGAAAAAACAGGCCCACAAATACTCAGTAACTAATTAGGTGCTAGAACCCACGTCTGCTCCCCTCCAAAGCCCATGCTGTTAAGCAGTGCATCGTGTATGTGACAGACAACCTGTGCGTACGGTTCCCCAGGCACAGACTACTGATCCAGCCACCCCTCCCCAACTTCAGGCTGGGCCGAAAGGTGAATCCCAGCGCCCCTCACTCAGCGTTCCAGACACAAGGACAGTAAACCTCAAGCCCGCCACCTTCCCTCGACCTAAATTTAAGTTTGTTCACTCTCAAACCGGATTAAGGCAAGGAAACCTGCTAACTGTCCTACACCTCTCCCAGCGCTAACGTTCTTGGGGTCCCCAAACTAATCACGGCCCCGTGCTTGGATTCGGCGTCTCCCGAGGGGGACGCTCCTCCCACCCCCCAAAGTGAAGCGAGCCCCCTCCTCGCTCAGTGCCCAAGAGTCCGCTCCACGCTGAGATTTAGGAGGCTGGCGCGATCGCGCAGGCCGTGGGGAGCGATGACAGGCAAACACTCCGCACTGCGACCGCCGGGGGAGCCAGGGCCCCGAGAAGGGGTGCGGGAGGGGCACGGAGCACGGACAATGCGGCCTCTTCCACCGGCGCCGACCCTGGCGCCCGACCCCAGCGGCCCGCGGGGCCCCGGCGGCCGGTGAACAGGACGAGAGGCAAAGGCGCCGGGGTGAGAGGTGTTCCCCACGCGGCACTGCCAGCGCCCACGTGAAGGGGGACCCACAACCGCCATTTTGGAACAAAGGGGGCGTGGAGAACCAGGCCGAAGAACCAGCCGGAAGCGGAAGTGCCAGGGCGTCGGGCGAAAAGGAGGAGTTGCGGGAATCATCTATACAATCTCCTTTCCAGATTAAAAAACGCATAAATCCATGAGGTGACACCAGGCGAGCCCGCCGCGCCAGCGCCGCCTCCAAAGCGGACCACTCTGGGAGCGGAGCGGAGCGCGGCGCGCATGCGTCCGGGTCGGCGCCCGCCGCCCCCTCCCCGCCGCGCGGTCATGTGAGCGAGGCGCGCGCTGCGGGACGTGGGGGGGGGGGGGGGGGTGCGCCGCGCGGCCCTGAGAAGAGGGGGAAGCGACGGGGAAAATGGCGGGGGACACGGAGGGAAGCCAAGAGCCGCCCCGCCCGCTGCCCCTCTCCCCCGGCGCTCTCACCTTGCTTATTCTCGTTGAGCTGCCGCTCGAACTCGTCGAAGTCCGACATACTGAGGCGGCCGCGTAGGGCGCTGTGCAGCTTTCGCTTCGCCTTGCCGCGCGCCCGCTCCGGCCGCTTCGGCTACTTCCGCCGCTAGCTTCGGCTACTTCCGGCCGCCGCCGGCGCTCCGCCACCTCCTACCTAATCAAGGCCTGGCTGCCCGCCCGCCCCGCCCCGGCTCCGCCCCTCCCCGCCTGCGCGCCCGCGAGGTGCCCCTCCCCCCCAGGGTCTGGCTCCGAAACGCGTCGGCTATTTCCGGACCGTAGAGGAAAGCGTCCGGAGCGGGGACTACGGCTGCTTCCGAAAACACCCGAAGTGAGGGTTTCACGGACTCTCCCAAGTTTTCGTAACTTTTCGGATATTAGCTCTTCCACGTTCGGATGTTTTCGGAGGTCCTCGCGTTCCTCTACACCCAGCCCCCTCTAAGAATCCGGCTTCTTCTGAAAATTCAAACCGTCCCTTTGACTGCTTGCGCTGATTCTCCCCGCTCTTCTCCGCCGGCCCAGTCCAAGCGAATCGGCTACTTCCGACAGTCCTAACCGTCCAGGATTCGGCACTTTCCGAAGGTTTCCAGCGCTCGCCTTCGGACCCAGTCAGAGATCAAGCTGTTTCCAAACTTCGGCTCCTTCCGGAGATTCCAGTGGCACCCTCCTCCCCTCCCGGAGAACTTCGGCTCCTTCCGCCACCACTTCGGGAAGACCCCCCCCCCCCCACTCACGGGTGACAGCTTCGGCTTTTTCCGTCAGTGCTTCGGCTCCTTCCGGCTCCGGGAACCGAAAAGGGAGGGAGGACGGAGGCGAGGTGGGTCAGGGGAGAGGAAACGGAGAAGGGCAGCGTCCCAGCTCTCGGCACCTGACTCTCCGGGTGGGGAAAGGGGAGGAAAAAAAGGGCCGCTCCTGCGGAGGGCCTAAGAAGGCTGCGCGGGACAAAAGCAGCCAGCGGGGTAAAGGGTGCGCGCGGCCGCTGCGGAGGTTGCCAGCGCGGCTTTGTGCGCCTGCGCACGTTGAAAGCGGGCGGGAGGCGGGGGGAGGCCGAGATGGGCTTCTGCGCCTGCGTAGACGTCGGTCTGAGGCGAGGTTTCTCAGCTGCTCCAGAAGGGCACCCCCCACCCCCGCTTCCAGAGCCCTCAGCGCGCGTGCGCGAGTCTTCCCATTCCCCCGGGGAGGGCACCGCTTTCCCGACCGTTAAGCAAGGCCGCCCCCTCTACTAGTTGCCGTGGCGACCGCACAAGCGCGCTCGCCCCGCCGCGCAGGCGCCGCGAGCGACGCAGCGGACACTTCCGGGAGATGGATAATCTCGCGATACCGCCTCCTAGCGGAGTCGTCAACTCGCAGGTTTCCGGCTGCCCGGGTCGGCCACCTCCGCTGGAGGTCTCATGGTCTCTCGTCCTGCCGCCGCGTCTCTGGTCCCAGTAGCCCAGCGGGTGGTGCTCACGCACTTTCCCCGGAGTGCTGCCCCGCCCCCGAGTTCCCCAGGGCACAGCTGCCTCCCCTCCCCACCCCCGGCCTTTGCGGGGGGCTAATTACACCCTGTCTCGCCCAGTTCCCCGGCTCCCGCCTGACGGTCCGCGTTCCGGAATCCTCCAGAGCCCCCGTCACCGTCTCCGCGGCAACGGCCACCCCCTGCCCAGGAAAAGGCCGGGGCCTAGTTTATTCCAAATTTTATCATCTTTTTAATTTAAATTATCTTAATAGCTCTGTCTCACGTGGACTCGGGCGGTCTCGGAAGGCGGGTGGGAAGCTCGCTGCGGGGCTGGGGTGCGGACGGGGTATGTACAGTGGCCTCGCCCCGCAGGGTCCCGCAGTCTTCCCAGGAGAGAGGGCCCAGCGAGGGCAGGATGGTGCCGCTCAGATGCGGGGGTGCCAGTGGTCAGGGAAGACAGAACCGGGCCCTGGATGGTGGTTCTCTTGGAAGCGGGACTAGGCGAGGACCGCCCCCAACCCAGGGAAGGCGGAGGGCAGGGTAGACTCTAGGGCTGTGAGAGACCCAGGGGACAGACCTATATACAGGGGGCCTGGGGAGGGGGTGGCGGTCCGAGCGGAAACGAGCTGCCCTCGTGGGGGCCCACCGCCCGTGCACACGCGGGCCCCGAGCGCCGGGCGAGGGAAGCAGGAGCTGGAGGGCGGGCGCCAGGCCAGGTCGGGTGGGATCACCGCTTGAAGCGGTACGTGATGGGAAGCAGCAGCTTGCTCTTCTTGAGGGCCTGCACCTTCTTGAGGGTCTCCTCGTCCAGGGCCAGGAAGCAGCGGCGCGAGTACTCGAGCAGGCGCTCCTTGGAGGGGTCGAACTCGCCCACCTCAGCCAGCTTCTCCGGGGCCACGATGAGCAGCTCCGCGATGGGCGTGGTCAGCGCCACCGTGTTGCGGTCCACTCGGTGGTGCTCGAAGGCCCGAGACATGCTCTTCAACTTCTGGAAGGTGCCCAGGATCTTCTTGTAGCGGCAGAGGACCCCATCCGCGTCCTTCACTGCAAGCCGAGGGCAGGGGAGAGAGTTGGGGGTACAGAGACGGGGTGTGGGGGGGGGGGGGCGGGGCGGGGAGGCAGAAAGGGGAAGCAGGAAGCCCAGGAGGCTAGCTGTGAGTTACAGAAGGTGGGAGAAGGGGAGACAAGCAGGCCCGGGGAGGGCCCGAGTGCGGGGAAGGGCTGCGTTCCTCCCAGTCCTCCTGGGCTACTGCCGCCTCCCCCGGAGCCTGACGCTCCAGAGAGGCAGCTGCGAGGGTGGGCCATAACTCCAGGACTATAAACCACGACCACCCACGGAGGCCCAGACAGTCAACCAGGTCTGATCTGGTCTGTTTGCCGATGGAGGGGTAGGGAGAGGGGAGCTCACACGGACCCCCAGCCCCGCGCGTCCCCCACTCACCCCGCTGCCTCTCCCGGGCCTTGGGCTTCCCGAAGCGCCGCCGGCCTGGGCCTCCTTTCTGCTTCTGCCTCTTCCTCTCCACGGTGCTGCCTTCTTCAGATGCTCCGCTGAGGGAGGAGGCAGCTGACTCGGGGTCTGAGGCCTCGCCCCCGGTCCCCCCTCGGCCGTCCCCCTCGGCCCGCCGAGGCCCGGGCTTCCCCCGGCAGTGGTCGTCTGGAGAGAGGCGGGAAGACACGCACACGCATGAACTGCGGGAACAGGACAGCGAGGGGCGGGTAGCAGGTCACAGAGTCCCCAGGAAAGGAGGTCTCCCAGGAGGAAGTGCAGCACAGACGCCCAGCTGAACACAGTACACTAGGCCGGGATTTGGGGGTCCTGGGTGGGGCGTGGCCTGAGGATGCTCAGACTTGGTGCAAGAGGTCTGGGGGAGGGGCCCGGTGGACCAGGCCAGTACCACGGGGACCTCAGCAGAGTGATTTTGTGGGGTTCTCATAGTGGAGGAGTTTTCTGGGGACCCAGTGAGGCCTCCAGAAGAGTGGAGGCAGGCAAGGCCTCGCTGGGAGTGTGGGGTTCATACCCCAAGAGAAATAGTGTCTGGGTCTAGTCCCCTGGGAAGGGCATGCCCCCACCCTTACCCAGACCAGGAAGCTGCCCAGGTTCTAATGCAGGCCCTCCCTCTTGACAGCGGGTTCGGAGCCCGGTGCTGGTCTTCCCACGAAGAAAGTCCAGGGGCCCCTGCCCCTGACCATCCTGCGTGGGTTTCCCCAGCATCCGGGACGGATGGTGGTAGGCCCCAGCAACCCAGGCTAGAGGTGGCGCCAGAGCACAGGGGTCCCCAGTGAGGTAGGTGTTGAGAAAAACCGCAGGGCCCTCGCCCTAACTCTCAGATGACTTCCCAGAGAGGGAAGTGGAAGCTTTCGAGGGAGCCAGCAAGGGGTTGACCACCAGTGAGGGAGAGGAGAGGCAGGATCCTCCAGGCCACTGCTAAAGATGCGGGGCAGGAAAGCCCCCGTGGGGAGGGGGAGGGGCAGTGCTCAGGACCCAGACAAGCAGGCCATAGTCCCGCCCATCAGCAGAAGAACTCAAGCAGGAAGGAGGCTGGGCTTGGAGCCCATGGAGAGCCACCAAAGGAGAAGTGTGAATGCAAGAGCACGGTGTCCCTGAGAAGGGTGGAGCTGGGCCCCCTGGGGAGGAGGGGACGCCCTCACCTGCGTCCAGGCGGGCAGAGGAAATGAACTTGTCCAGCTGGCACCGCAGAAAGTCCCGCTCCTCCTCCAGGTCCTCAATGCGCTTCTGCAGCCAGGAGTTCCTCTCCAGGGCCAGGTGCAGCTGGGCCCGGACGCTGTTCATCAGGGCCGCTGTCGGGGAAGCAGCCTCCGACGGCTCTAGGGGCGGTCGGCCCTGGTCACACCCCAGGCCTCAAGGACCCTGGCTGAACCCCCACGGGACTCAGTCCCCCTCCAGTCCACTCACCCTCGAAGTTCCCCCTAGAGGGGCTCAGGCTGTAAAAGATCTGCGGGTCCAGGTGGGGCCTCTCATCGAAGGGGATGGAAATCTCCAAGGCCTCGCTGTCCTTCTTCACTGGAGAAGAGAGGCTAAGCTCACCCAAGGGAGGTCCTGGGGCCTCGGACCAGACCCCAGCCAGGGAGGAAAGGGCAGGGACAGGGGTGGGTGGAGCAGGGCCCGGGTTCCTCACCTGGCCTCCTCCGGCTGTTCATGGCGCGGCCTTCTGCAGACCCCGGCAGCTGAGCGCCTCAGGGCCACTGGACAAAAAGGGCAGCCACAGATGGAGGAACACTGACGGGCTTCTGGGGGGCATTCCGGGGGACCTGGGGCTCTCGACATGGGGAGGGCTGTTTGAAGGCCGGGACTCGTGGGTCTGACGGAGGCCGGCAGACTAAGGACACCTGGGGTTACAAACTCCCAGGCTCTAGGGAGTGGGGAGCTGGAGGAAGGAGGACCCGTGGGGTCGACGGAGCAGGGTTCTCCTGGTCGAAGTAGGCCGACAGGGTCTCAACACAGGTCACTGGCCTAGGAGAGTGCCCCAACTTCCAGGCGCTGGGTGGAGACCCCAGCCACGGGCGGGCCTCCCCGCCCACGGGTAACCCCCCGGGCTCGTGCGGGCGAGCACCGGCCTGTCGCCCGCGGGGGGCTGGGCGCGCGCGGCGCGGGAGAAGGTCACGCGTGGGGATGCGCCGCCCCCGCCCTTTGTCCCGCGGGCGGGAGGTCGGGCGGCGGCGAGTGGTCCCCGCGGGGGATGCGCCTGGCCGCAGGTGCGGACGCGGCCACCACCCCCCAGTGCCCGGGGGCGGGCTGTCCGGGGCCCCCCGCTCACCCACCCGCGCGCGGAATCCGGCCCGGGGACCGACGGCGGCGGCGCCCATGCCCGGCGCCGGGGAGCGTCTGCAAAGTGTGACGGGGAGCGAAAGGAAGCGACCACCCACCCGCGGGAGGGGCGGAGGCGGCGGTGAGTCTCGGAGACGGGCGACGAGGAGGGCCGGCAGCCGGAGCCTCCCGGTGCGCAGGTGGCCTGCCTCCTCTCAGAGTCCCGGGTCCCCGGTGAGCCGGCCGTTTGCGGCGGAGACTCGGGCCGCACTTGCGCGATGGCCCCTTGCAGCACTTACCCGCACCCCCCCCCCCCCCCCGCCCTCGGCGAAGCCTGGTCAGGGAACGTCACGAAATTCCCAATTCCTGGAGAGCTGGCGGCGCCCGGGGTCACCCGAGTGGGTGAGGAGGCGCCGGGTCGGGTTTGGGCGAGGCAGGGAGACGTAGGGAACAGCCGGGAAGGTTGAGGATCCCCTTAAGAGAGATGCTGAGAACTGGCCGCAGTGAACCCCCGCGACCCGTTCCTGTATCTCCCCTGGGCTGAGCACGCAGGACCCCAGGCTTCCCGGGGCCCTTAGAGTAGTGAGTTACCCCTCCCCGAAAATAAAGGCCTAAAAACCAGTCCCTGCCCCCGTGTTATTAAGAGCTGGCTTTGCAACTTTCGGGACCTAGATTCCAGTCCTGGCCGCACCTTCGCAGCCTCGGTTTTCTCACCTGTAAAGTGGGGCGATTATAATCCCTTTTAGGTCTGTTGTGGGGATAGAATGATACGACGCTCAGCCCAGCGCCTGGCCGGGGCCAGAACTCAAGCTCGGGACCCTATGAGTGTTATCTGGAGTCAGATTATGGGACGCTCCCTCTCTAGGGAGTAGAGACAGCTGGTTTTCTCCTCCACCCAACAAGAGGTTGGAAGAGATGAGGCCTAGCACAGTGCCTGACACAACTCCGACACGCAAAGAAAACTCGGTGAAAGGGCAGGTGTTTATTCGGCTTCTGCCCCAGCGCCACCTGCCTCTCCTCCCTCTCTCCGGTAGCTTCGTGCTCCAGAATTCCTACCGGCCCTTAAGAGAGCAGCGCTTTTTAACTTACAGCTGGAGAGTCGAACCGTCTTGGCCACACGCCCCTCACTTCACTACCGGTGTCAAAACGTGCAGGGGGAGGCACCTGCCCTAGTTCGGTGTCTTTCAAACGACATATTCATGCGCAGAAAATTTAATATGGTAGAATGAAATTTGTAATCAGCAGATATGAAATAGATGGAAAAAAAATATGAGAGGACTGCACGCAGAAGTAACTATTGTTAAACCTTTGTTTTGCATGTATTTTGTGTACCTGTATACCGGGTTGCCGTATAAAATGTGTTTCTTACAATGGGTCGTGGTTTTTAGAAAGTTAAGATTAAAAACATTCTGCCTCAATGACACAGGTGGTCAGGAGCCAAGCTCGGATGAGCCCCATCACAGGCCAACCTTCCCATTCCCCAGCCAGGTGGGCCAGGCACTTGCAAAGTCTCCCTGCCAGGCAGTGGGCAGAGACAGTCTCCCAGAACCGACCTCGGGTGCTGAAAGTGGACCACGTGTTTACTGAGTGAGTGTCCAGTCTCCACCTCTGGCTGGGGAGTGGGAGGCAAGTCTGGGGCCCTTTCCCCCAGCATTGCACGTTGTGGGGGGAGGGGGCGGGTCTCAGGAAGACAGTGCAGATTCCTGATGGCCCCCAGGCACAGTTCTCAGGCCCTAGATCGGTAACACATGGCACTCTTGCGCCCCATCGGGCCCGGACTAACCCGGCCCAACCCCGGCAGTCAGGGCTCAGTCGTGGAATCGCTGGTGTCTCTGAGGTTAGAGGGTTCCATTCAGGAAACGTGGGGTCTTGCTCTCATCCTATCTCCCAAACACCCGGAGATGACTGCAGGACTTCTCCTTAAGGCCGGGGTCGGCCTCCCCGCAGCGGTGGGTCTGTTTGTGTCCAGGGCCCCCTGGTGTTCGCCGGCTGTCTGAGGACAACAGGTGTCCATGTGCACACACCCCCGCCCCGAGAATCCCGCGGTACCTGGGGGGCCCCCCGCAGCCTGGCTCAGGGGTGCTTCCACCGCGTGTGCTTCTGCAGCGTGTTCTGCTCCATGAACCGGCGCGGGCAGTGCGGGCACTGGTAAGGGCGCTCCCCGGAGTGGACCCGGCTGTGCTGGGCCAACTCGCCCGCCTCTCGGAAGCGGCGAGGGCAGAGTGGGCAGCCGTGGGGCCGCCCGCCGCCTGCCCGGTGAATGGAGTGGTGGCGCGCCAGATGGCTGGCCCGCTTGAATGCCTTCCCGCAGGTGTCGCACTCGAAGGGCTTCACCTCAGAGTGGGTGATGCTGTGCCGCTGCAGGTAGGACATGTACTCGAAGACACGGGAGCACACGGGGCAGCTGTAGCATTTTTTCTGGGCCGACGCCCCATCGGGCCCGGACTCCCTCTGAGACTCCTCGTCCACCAGCACGGTGTACGGGACGCCCTGGGTGTCTATGAGCAGGTAGTGGTTGGGCCTGGAAGAAGAGGGCGAGGTCTGGGGACATCCTGTGGAGCAGGAAGGTCCGGGCTCTGGGGACCCGCCTGTCCGAGGGGGAGGGGCCTGCATGGCCTCAGCGGAGGGAAACGCCGGGGGCCGGGAGCCGGGGGCCGGCAGCACCAGCATCCGGAGGGGTGGCTGAGGCCTGGGGGGGTGGGAGACAGGACGAGGAGGTCACGCGGAGGCGGGAAGCTCGGCCCCACGAGCTCCGTCCTTCCCGCTCTGCGTGCCCTGCTCCGGACCGCTGCATCCTCTGCAGCGCTACCCTGACTCCGTGACCCTCTGAGGTTCCAAGGCGCCCCCTCCTCGAGACACCTCTCCGTTCCTTCCCACCGCCGACCGCAGGCACGGGATGTCTTTGTGGCTGTCTGCCCTCCTCAGCTCACAAGTCGCCCGGAGGCCCCACCCATCAGGCCTCCAGGCCGCTGACCCGGCCGTGGGGGTCAGTGCCCGCTCCGGGCGCCCCCTCGGCCTGTGCCCGAGCCCTCTCGGGTGCGCGGCCGCGTCGGGAGCCCTGTGTCCTCCCCCGCCCCCAGGCCCCTGTGCGTTCCGTCCGGGGCACGCCCACCCGCCCCCACTCCCGGCAGCCTGCCCGCGCTCCGCAGGCCTCCGCCCCGGCCTCTCCGCGAGCCCCGCCCCGCCCCGCGCTCGGGGGCCCGCGCGCCCTGCCCCGCCCCGCGGCCCGCTCCAGCTCCCGCCCGCCTCCCGGCCCCCGTACCCGGTGCAGCAGCTTCTCGGGTCCGGGTGGCTCCTGATCGGCTCCGGGCTCCCCGCGTAGGTGCAGACGGCGGCAGGCCGGGGCGCTCGGGGCGTCCCCCGGGAGCTGGCGGCGCCGACGAGGGGCGGAGAGGACCGGGGGACGGAGGAGAGGGTCCAGGGCAAGGCGGTGGGGGCGGGGCGGGGCGCCCGGGCAACCAGGAAACGGCTCCGGCCGGAAACGCGCGCCGGGACGGTGGTTCCCACGTGCTCACGGTCTGGCTTCACCACCCGCGCCCGCCCCAGCGCCGCAAATAAGAGCCCTGAAGCGAAGTGCGGAATGTTTATTAAGAGAGAGTGAGGGTGGCGGGTGCGAGGGGAGACGCAGGAGCGAACCAGGCTGCGGCCGCAGCCTTTCGTCGACCCTCCCGCGCAGACGGCAGGTGCTCACCACGCGGGAGCGGCACCTGGGGCGCCGGGCGCGGGGAGGGGAGCCAGGGCCGCCCGCCGGCTCAGTGCAGCCGCACGTGCTGCGCCAGCTCCGCGGCGTCCTGGAAGCGGCGCGGGCAGAGCGGGCAGGCGTGCGGCGGCCCGGCACGGGCGCGGTGCGTGGCGCGGTGCCTCGACAGGTGGCTGGAGCGCTTGAAGGCCTTGCCGCAGGCGCCGCACGTGAAGGGCTTGAGGTCCGAGTGCGACACACGGTGGCTCTGCAGCCGCAGGGGGCTAGCGAAGACGCGGGCGCACTCGGGGCAGCTGTAGCCCTTGCGCGGCCCGGGCTCTCCAGGCGGCGCCTCGCGCGGGGTCGGGCCGCGCGGCTCCTCTTCCAGCGGCGCTGTGTACGTGTAGGGGACCCCGTTGGCGTCGATGAGCAGGTGGCGGCCCAGCCGCGGGGGCCGGGGCCCCGCCGCCGAGGACGCAGTGGAGGCAGGGCCCTCCGCCGGGGGGAAAGGGGGCGCCTTGGGGGGCGGCGGGTCCATGGCCTCGGGAGAGGAGGCCCGAGGGTGGGGGGGCCGCGGCGGCAACAGCAGCATCCGGAGCGGCAGCTGGGAGCGGCGGAGGGGAGACAGGTCAACACGGCCGCTGCCCGGGGACAGTGTCCCCGCCGTCTCAGCGCTCGCGGCCCTCTGTCCCACTGACCTCCTCCCTAACGGGAAAGGGGGCTGCCTCCAGGCCGACTCGCTCGGCCGCACCAGGCAGCCTCGACGGCTTCTCCCGCTAAGGTCAGCAGCTCAGAGACCCCACCTGCCTTTCCTCGCGAGTCCTCCTCTCCTCCCCCAGGGGACCCGAAGGCATCACCCGGCCTCTTCCCTCCTCCTCCTCCTCCTCCTCCTCGCCTTCCTCCTGCTTCCCGCCTCCCTCACTCCTCGACAGCCAATCAAATCCCAAGCCTATTTTGTCCTTTACATCTTCATGGCTTCTTCCAAGTCTCGCCAGGAGTCTTGCCTCCAGAATTTGTCTAACGGGTCGCTTCCTCGGCCACAACTTAGGATGCATCCTCTCCCCACCCCCCACCCCACCCCCAGGACCACCGCAGAGGCCTCTCTTTGGCCTCCAGACCTCCTAGACCTCCATGCCCACTAGTTCCCTGGAAGGGCTCCCAAACCTGGATACGTCTATGGCTGCTCTTAATTTCCTCCCAAGGTACGTCCCCAGAGTCCCACTAATCCAGTTCCCCACTTTTCCAACCGGAGCTCCTCTAACTTGTTCCTACACTTGGCACCTTAAGGATTCAACACACTCTTCCATCACCTAGGGGATTCCCTGATGGCTCAGACGGTAAAGAATCCGCCTGCAACGTGGGGGACCTGGTTTCGATCCCTGGGGTGGGAAGATCCCCTGGAGGAGGAGGGATCGGCTACCCACTCCAGTATTCTGGCCTGGAGAATCCTATGGACAGCGGAGTCTGACAGGCTACAGTCCCTGAGGTCGCACAGAGTCGGAGACGACTCAGCGACTTTCACTCCATCATCTAACCTCCGAATTTCAGGTACGCATCGCTAGGACACCTCAACTGCCAGCCTTCTGTGCAGGCGTCGCCTTGTGAACTTTCACACCTGCTACATCCCCAGCTCCCCCGTTCCCGGGGGTCCTTCTCTGGCCCGGCCCCTACCCATAGGCCGCTGACATCGTTCCGACCCTCTCCATAGCTGCCGGAGCCCCCGTCCCAAGCACCTCCCTTCCGCGGGATGCAGCACCTTTATTTCCCCATCCCTCCCCGCGCTGTGCCCGGCTCAGCGCCGCCACCCCGCCGCCTCGCTCAGCTTCCCGCGCTCCCCCAGGACCCGCGCTGCCCCTGCCCCTCCATCCCCGCCGTGGCCGGCCCCACCCCCCATCCCGGTTACGGCCGGCCCGGCGCGGCTCCTCCCTCCATCCCGACCCCTGTACCCGGTGCAGCGGCCTCTCGGGTCCGGAGGAGCGGGCCGAGGTCCCGTGCGGCCCGGGCTTCCCCTCGCGAGGGCCGGCGGCGGCGGGGCCGAAGCTTCGGGGAGCTCCGGGCCGGCGGCGCCGGGAACGCAGGCGCGGGGGGCGCGGGGGCGCGAGGGGCAGCGGCGTCCCTGGGAAACGGCGCCGGCCGGAAGCGCGCGCCGCAGCGAAGGTTCCGCCACTCTTGAGCTTCTGGGGGTCGGGAGCGGGGAGGGGGCCAGAGCGCGAGAACCGCAGCGACCGCCCGCGCCGGGAGCTGCTCGGGGCCTGGAACCTAGGTCGGAGGGTAAACGAAGGTGGGCGGGGCTGCGTCTGCCCGAAGTCCCGCCCGACCGGGGTCGCCCAGGCCGTCTCCTCGCCCCGGCCATCCCGCCTGCGTCCGCTGCCCGGCGAGGCCGAGGGCGGGAGGGCCGACATTTCTGCCCGCGGGGCTGATGCAGGTCCCAGGTCCAGAGGCCAGCCTGGGGGCCAACGTGTCCCCGCTGGGATCCTCCCGCCCGCAAAGTGAGGAAACCGAGGCCCAGAGAAGCCCAAAGCCTGCCAGATGGGCAGATGGGGAGGGGTGGGCTTCTCATATCGGGGGAGCCGAGGACCAGAGCCCCCAGATACGGAGGGGTGGGCTTCTCATTGGGTGGGTTGGGGGGGAGGGGGGCCCAAAGGACCAGAGTCCCCAGATGGGGAGATGGGGGGCGCTTCTCATGGGGGGACGGGGGAAGGGGACAGAGGACCGGAGAGAACCAGAGTCCCCAGATGGGGAGATTAGGATTGGGGGGTGGGGGTGCCGATGACCAGAGGGTGGCAGGGCATCCAGGCCGGCCCGGGACCTAGAGCGGGGGTCGGCTCCGGGCAGCCAGGTGGCCGCAGTGCTGCAAGGCGGGCGCAGGCGGAGAACGCGAGGAGTTGGAACCCGGAGAGCAGCGCTGGGAGCCGCGCGCAAGGCCCCACTCCGCGCGCCCGCAGTTCGTCCTCCGGTTGCGCGATGATCCGGGAGCGAACGCCACGCGCCGCCGGCACCAGAGCTGCGTGGGGCCAGCGCGGCAGCTGGGGGCACAGAGCAGAGAGAACCGGCACTAAGGTCGCGCCCCGACCAAGGACCCGGGTTGGGCCAGAGCTCCCTCTGAGAGAACTGCCAACAAGAACTTTCTGCAATGATGGAAAAATCCTCTGACCTGCTCTGTGCAGGGGAACTGCCGCATATCTGAAAGGTGGCTCGTGGTTGAGGACCTGACTTTAAAACGTTTCTCTTTTTTAAATAAATAGGTGGCTAGTGGCTGCCCACCCTGAGGTACAGCTCCTGACCCACACTCAGCCAGTTGCAAACTGGAGACCCGCGGGCCACAGAGGGTTGAGTTATATTTGGCTTGGATCGCAAATATGTTTTACTGGGCAATAATCTAAATGCCTACTGACCTGGGGAGTTCCTCTTTCAGTATCCTATCATTTTGCCTTTTCATACTGTTCATGGGGTTCTCAAGGCAAGAATACCGAAGTGGTTTGCCATTCCCTTTTGAAAGGGATGGGAATACCATACCACCTGACCTGCCTTTTGAGAAACCTATATGCAGGTCAGGAAGCAACAGTTAGAACTGGACATGGAACAACAGACTGGTTCCATATAGGAAAAGGAGTACGTCAAGGCTGTATATTGTCACCCTGCTTATTTAACTTATATGCAGAGTACATCATGAGAAACGCTGGGCTGGAAGAAGCACAAGCTGGAATCAAGATTGCCGGGAGAAATATCAATAACCTCAGATATGCAGATGACACCACCCTTATGGCAGAAAGTGAAGAGGAACTAAAAAGCCTCTTGATGAAAGAGAGTGAAAAAGTTGGCTTAAAGCTTAACATTCAGAAAACTAAGATCATGGGATCTAGCCCCATCACTTCATGGGAAATAGATGGGGAAACAGTAGAAACAGTGTCAGACTTTATTTTGGGGGGCTCCAAAATCACTGCAGATGGTGTCGCAGCCATGAAATTAAAAGACGCTTACTCCTTGGAAGGAAAGTTATGACCAACCTAGATAGCATATTCAAAAGCAGAGACATAACTTTGCCAACAAAAGTCCGTCTAGTCAAGGCTATGGTTTTTCCAGTAGTCATGTATGGATGTGAGAGTTGGACTGTGAAGAAAGCTGAGCGCCAAAGAATTGATGCTTTTGAACTGTGGTGTTGGAGAAGACTCTTGAGAGTCCCTTGGACTGCAAGGAGATCCAACCAGTCCATTCTTAAGATCAGCCCTGGGTGTTCTTTGGAAGGACTGATGCTAAAGCTGAAGCTCCAGTACTTTGGCCACCTCATGTGAAGAGTTGACTCATTGGAAAAGACTCTGATGCTGGGAGGGATTGGGGGCAGGAGGAAAAGGGGACAACAGAGGATGAGATGGCTGGATGGCATCACCGACTCCATGGACATGAGTTTGAGTGAACTCCGGGAGTTGGTGATGGACAGGGAGGCCTGGCATGCTGCAATTCATGGGGTTGCAAAGAGACGGACACGACTGAGTGACTGAACTGAACTGAATCTAAATACCAGAAAATGCACACACAAATCCCCAGAAATAGAAAAAAGTCTCTAGGTGGGGCAACAGTAAGCTGAACTGATGAAACATTCTTCAGAAAACCTTCAAGAAACCTGCAAGTGACCAAACAATTGTGGTATCAGGCTAAAGATCCTCCCCTGCAGCTGTGTTTAAAATAGAGGAGACATGGAAGCAGCCTAAAGGCGCATCAACAAATAAATGGATCAAGATGTCATTCACAGATACAATGGAATATTACTCCACCAGCAAAAGAACAAAATCATGTCTTTTGCAGCAATATGGATGGCCCTAGAGATTGTCATACTGAGTGGTCAGAAAAAAGTCAGAAAAACTGAAACATTGTATGACATCCCTTATATGCAGAATCTTAAATGATACAGATGAACTTATGTACAAGACAGAAGCAGACTCACAGGGACTTCCCTGGTGGTCCAGTGACTAGGACTCCACACTCCCAATGCAGAGGGCCGGGGCTCAATCCCTGGTCAGGGAACTAGATCCCACATGCCACAATTAAAACTTGATGCAACCAAAACAAATAAACAGACTCACCAACTTAAAAGAAGGCTCTTATGGTTCTGGAGGTGGGAGAGGATGGGGAGGGAAGGATAGTGAGTTTAGGATGGACATGTTCACACTGCTATATTTCAAATGGATAACCAACAAGGGCCTACTGTATGGCATCACTATATCCTACATGATTTGGAGAATAACTTTGGTGTTTGTCTTAATTTTTTATTCAATAAAAGTTTTATTAGAAAAACAAAGATCCTCCAGAATTGTACAGTCCTGAAGGGCAACCACTGGCCACCACGTGGCTCTCGAGCACTTGGCATGTGTCCAGGCTGACCTGAGGTGGGCTGTGATGCAGACACCCCTCAGATTCTGAAGACTGAGTACAAAGAGTGTAAAGTACATCGTGAATGATGTCTGTGTGGATTCCACTGAGAAAGGATACTCTGGGTAAACTGAGTGGGTTAAGTATTAAATGAGTCCTTAAAATTATTTCAGCTGTTCCTTTTCACTTTTTAAAGTGTGGCTCCCTACTGTATATTGTTGGTCCTACAAGTTCTTCCTCCTCTAGTTTCATGGCAGGTGGTAGGGAAAATGGACGGAAACTGGTGGATTGAGAGAGGGTGTCCAGCAATGGCACCCCACTCCAGTACTGTTGCCTGGAAAATCCCATGGATGGAGGAGCCTGGTAGGCTGCAGTCCACGGGGTCGCAAAGAGTCGGACACGACTGAAGCGACTTAGCAGTAACAGCAGCACACTGGCTTAAGGGGCCAACACCCCTCCGTCTACGCCAGGCATCTCAGCTTTGGCGCTGCTGACCTCTGGGGGCTGGGCCATTCTCTGCTGCGGAGTTGTCCTGCACACTATGGAGGCTGACCAGCATCTGCGGTGCCACCTTCAGATGCCAGGAGCACTGTCACCCCCGCCCCCACCCAAACCTCTCACCCGGCTGTGACAACAGGTCTGGCCAAATGTCCCTAGAGGGAACAACACAGATCCTGGGCTACAGAGACACCCCCGTGAATCTCTCCCCTGGATCCCTTTCTTAAGTTTCAGATCCAGAAAACTAGCTTTGTAGGTGAGAACCACACCCATCTCGACATAGTAACAATGACTAACATTTATTGGGCCTTTCCTATGGTGCCCTTGGACTCCAAGGAGATCCAACCAATCTATCCTAAAAGAAATCAACCCTGAATATTCATTGGAAGGACTGATGCTGAAGCTGAAGCTCCAATACTT
The DNA here is from genome assembly GCF_029407905.1 of Bubalus kerabau. Taxonomy (NCBI): domain Eukaryota; kingdom Metazoa; phylum Chordata; class Mammalia; order Artiodactyla; family Bovidae; genus Bubalus; species Bubalus kerabau. Next base: position 66,699,825 of record NC_073640.1, read on the forward strand.
TGGCCACCTAATAAGAACTGACTCCCTGGAAAACACACTGATGCTGGGAAAGACTGAGGGCAGGAGGAGAAGGGGATGACAGAGGATGAGATGGTTGGACAGCATCACAGACTCAATGGACATGAGTTTGAACAAACTCCGGGAGATGGTGGACAGGGAGGTCTGGCATGCTGCAGTCCATGGGGTCGCAGAGTCGGACATGACTGAGCGATTGAACAGCAGGGTGCCAGCGGTTGTGGTTGTTAGATGCACCGAGTCCTCAGAGCAGACCCAGACGGGAAGCGTCTTGAGGATCCCAACCTTATAGACGAGGAAACAGAAGCTCAGAGAGGTCACGTGATGGGCCGGAAGCCATGCATCCTCAGGTGGGGGAGCCAGGATGGCACTGCCTCTACCTGACCTGAGTCAGAGGTCATGGCCACTGTCTGCGGGCACCTCGGGCTTGTCCCCAGCCCACTGCTGCCATGGTAACAGCCTCCCCTCCCACCCCTCTGCCTCCTCTGGCCCCCTCTCCCTATGGCAACACTGAAGCAATTTTGTAAACCCACCAAAACATGTTACTCCCTAACCCCAAACCCTTCTTGCTGCACTTTAGAGTAAACCCCAGAAGCGCCCCAGCCCTGTGTGGACTGGCCCCCAGCACCACAGTGCCCCCTTGCCAACCTCTCCCACCTCCTGGGCCTTGTGTGTGCTGTTCCTCCCTCTGGAATGTTCCTCCCAACCCCTTACAAGGATGCATCTTTTCTGGCCAGGTGGGAACTCAAGTAACCCTTCATCACTGGAGCACTGCAGGTGATATCAGAGGCAGGGAGGGGAGGGGAGGCCCCCCTCTGCCCCTCGGGCCATCTCCTCTGCATCTCGATTTACAGTCCCTGAGGGTCTTGCTCCTTAACGGATTTGCTGTTTTCCTGCCTGCCTTTCCTGCTCTGTCCTGGGCAAGTCTATCCTCAGACTCTAGCAAAGGTCTGGGGAGCCAGGAGCAGCTGAATTCAATACTGGTTAAATGATCGAATGAATGGAATTCAGTCACCCTGCCCGAAGGTAAAGCTCATCTCCCCCACCCAAACAAAATGCCCTGCTTCTCTCCTGGGACAGGGTCTCGGTGACGCCCTACATCCACCCATAGGTCCCCATCCCACCCCCCCCCCTCACTCCCCAAAGCCGGGCAGGCACCGAGTGCTCCCTCCCTCCTCCTCCACCCCCCAAGCTCCAGCTCTGGCTCCTTCCTCCCACCTGGGCCCTTGCACCAGCCTTCTCCCTGGTACCCTGGCCCCCAGAACTCCTCCCACCCTGGCCCGATACTCATCTCACAGCTGCCTCACATGCATGAAACCTTCTCACATCCCCTGTGACCCTCAGGACCAAGTCCCCAGGTTCCTCCGCCTGGGATCTGAGGCCCTTCTTGAGGTGGCCCAGCCACATGTGGCATCACCCAGCTCCGACCCAACTGAGGGACCTACTCCTAGGACAGCACTCCAGCCTACAATCCACACCCACAAAGGAAAGGTTCCCACCTTGGTTGGGTTCCAGCCCTACCACTGCAATTTAAAAAGGACTCAAACTAACTAACGTTTATTTTCATCTGCCTCAGCAGGCACCATGAGTTACTAGAAAGAAGTGATGAAGGTAACGCCCTGGCAGTCCAGTGCTTAGGACTCCTGGCTTTCACTGCCAAGGGCGCAAGTTCCATCCCTGGTTGGGAACTAATACTAAGATCCGCCAAGGCGCTACTAAGACTCCGCAAGTTGTTCTGCTCGGTCAAAGGAAAAAATAAAAGTTACGCAACACTGTGTGCTACCTTCATATTAGGTGAGTTTGCAGCTCACCTAATAAGGACGCTTCATTCTGTCCCATCTCACAGAAACTGAGTCCAGGATGGGTGGTGATCGATCCCAGGCTATGAAGAGAGGCTGTGGGAGAGTCAGGGGTCCAACAAGAGACTCCTGCTTCTCCCCGCTGGCCAGGATAGCTGGAGGTCACAAGTAATTTCAGGAGGAGGAAACTGGCCCAGCGAGGCAGCCTCAGATCATAGGGCAAGTAAGCAGGGGGCCCAGACCCCGCACTCTACCCTCTGTACCAGAAACGGGAGCCTCTACGGGGCCCCTGCGGTCTCTCCACCGTCCAGGAAATCCCTTCCAGCCGAGCGGTCCTGGACGTGCTGGGCCAGCCGCCGGGCCTCCTGAGAACACAAGAGCACAGCGGGCAGGTGTATGAAGCGACGCCTCCGAATCCTCGCTGGCGTGCTTGAAGACCTCCGAGCGGGGAGTGCTGTGGCTCCGGCGATGCGGGGAGCTCCCGGGGAGGGACAGGGACAGGAGGAGCGCCTGGGCTCCGGCCACGCAGGGCCAACACCATCCCCGGCGGTGAGCGGGTGACGGGCCTTCTGAGGTGGGCAGGGGCCCCGGGGTGGGGTCCATCCTAGGGAAGGAGGGCCCATGGCCCCCGAAGAGGCTCGGGGTCGAGGAGCCCTCTGAGAGCCTGGGGGGCGGACATACGCGGGATCCTCTAAATTAGCTCTTTCCGCGGAACCCACCAGCTCCGAGTCGTTCCGCCCCGCGTGCCTGCGTCTGAGCGGGCGCCCCAGCGGACGCACCGCGCCGCTCGGGCCTCTCCGGCCGCGCGGAGCTCAGGCCCTGCCTCCCGGCGCAGGCTGGCGGAGCGGGAGCCTCTCGGGTCCGAGCGCGGCGGGAAGTGGCCCGAGAGGCGGCCCCAGGACGTCTGTCCGCGGCGCGGTGGAGGTGGATTCTAAAAGCCGGAAGCCCTCTTCCGGCTCCCGCCACCATTGCGGACGGGCGGGGCCCGAGGCATCCGTCCCGGCGGGAAACAAACACCCGCGAACCACAGTTCCGGGTGCCTGAGCGCCTCACCTCTGCCATCGGAGGGTTGAAAAAAAGAAAATACCCAGCCAGTATAAAGTCACTATTTGGAGACGCGGCAGATGCGGAGGGAGGGAAGACAAAAGAGATAGCTTTTGTCCGAAAAGTGACTTGCCTTTAAAAGTCACTTTATCATTCTAGGCTGGAGAAGGAACCAGTCATTCTACAATAGGAAAAAGTGTTGTTAGTCGCTCAGTCGTGTCCAACTCTTTATGACCCCATGGACTGTAGTCCGTCGGGCTCCTCTGTCCATGGGGATTCTCCAGACAAGAAAACGGGAGTGGGTTGCCATTTCCCAGTCCTGGAGACCTTCCTGACCCAGGGATCTCCTGCATTGCAGGCAGATTCTTTGCCATCTGAGCCAAGGAGACCAGAAATCGCCCTGGGAGGTGAATACATCTTTCATGATACTGTCTCCTGCTTCCCCTGCCACCCACGGACTCGCAGCACACCCGAAGGCTGAAGATCATACAGTGTTAGAAAGACCCAGCACAGAAAAGGATGCTGCCTTGTCCTTCAGAGATGCCAGGGCCTAGCTCTGCAACTGACAGCCCTCGAGCTGGATGCTGGCGGCCTGGGGCAGGATTCCCAGGACGTGGCCCCCTAAAGGCATGCCTGTTGTGCCCTTCCCTCCCTATGCATCTACCACGGGCTTCCCTGATGGCTCAGCTGGTAAAGAATCCGCCTGCAATGCGGGAGACAAGTATTCAATCCCTCGGTTGGGAAGATCCCTTGGCGATGGGAACAGCTACCCACTCCAGTATTCTGGCCTGGAGAATCCCATGAACTACAGTCCATGGGGTCGCAAAGAGTCAGACACGCCTGAGAGACTTTCACTGTATCTTTCCCTTTTTGTGCCCACATTAGCAGGAGACCCAGTCTGCCCTGATACACCAGGGCGTGCTGACCGGCTCCCTGGTAAGGCTGACCTGCCAGGAGCAGCAAGAGCAGCGGCAGGAAGCTCGGTGGGTGAGACGGGGCGGGCAGAGACAGCGGGGTCCTTTGAAGGCCTTGCCACAAGCTTCACAAATGAAGCACCGGACGTCCGGACGGACGAGGGCGTGGGCCTTGAGACAGGCCGCGTTCCTGGAAGCCGGCAGGTAGCTGGGACAGCCGCGCGCTGGGTGGGGCTGTGTTACTGGGCTTCCCCACTCACGGCGTCTGTGCCCGTCCAGTCAGTGAGCAGGGATTGATAAGGACAGAGCGAAGGGGCAAAGCAGACGGTTAAATACCCTTCGAGTATCTTTCTCTCCAGCTCCAAGGTCTCTTCCTTTCATGCAGGTCCTGCGACACCAATTAAGTGTTTCCACTGCCCCCCACCCCCGCCATCCCCACCGCGGCCGCCAATGAAGCCTCTCACCTCCAGAGTCTGTATTCGGTCGATCCCATCACCTCCCCACCATCTCTTTCCAAAGCCACCTCCCCCGCTCCCCCGCCCCAAGACCTGCCTGGTTTCCGCCGCTTCTCTGTTCCCAAGAGGCTCGGCACAAACCATAGACAGAGGTTTCTGGAGGGCTACAGTCCATGGGGTCACAAAGAGTCGGACATGACTCAGCAACTAAGCGCAGCACATCACTAGCACAGCAGTAGCTGCAAGCACCATGTCCCCTCAGTGGGTCAGCAGGTCCGGTCTTGGTGACCTGGTCTCGTGCTCCAGGGCTCTTACTCCGGGCGTGACCCTTCTGTTCGTCCGTTATGAGGAATGGCCTCCCGAAAGCCCGATCCCGGAGTGCAGGAGGCGAAAACATTAACCCCCTACCCGGGAGCCCTAAGTGGGGACACACGGGCTCCGACCACCGAGCAGAGGGGCGGGGGGGGGGGGGGGGGGGGTCACGTGAAAGCCTTCCGCCCGGAAACATACCCCTCAAAGGAAGGGTTCCAAGGACCTTTAGTTCCGCTGGCTTGAAGCGGAGTTATTTTGTTCAACACATATCTGTTGTGTATTGTTCAACACAAATGGCTCTTAGATACCAGCTTATGGGGGTAAAAGCGTGAGCCAACCAGACCTAGGTAGTCCCCGCCTTCCTCTACCTTAAGAGGCGACACATGTTATCTGCATTGGATACCTGCTGCAACAAGGAACTCTCCTAAGCCTCCTGGGGGCGACAGAGACCAAAATATTGACGTCTTCCCAGGAACCCCAGCCCCAGCACCTAGGAGAAGCAGGTAGGGATGACAATCAAGAGACAAATTCAACAACGACGAGTCAGCGTCACTAAAGAATCGGATATATGCCGAAAAGAGAATTTGAACAAGAAGGTGTCAGATTCAGTCCTAGCATTTTACAGATGAGGGAACTGACGCGCAAGAAGTTTAAGTGAGAGGCTGATGGTCCCACAGCAAGTGGGTGCCGGAGCCAGAGTTACATCCTAAATCCGAGAGGTCTTTACACTTTCTCATCCCCAGACCGTCATTTTCAGGAACGTGTCCTATGGTCCCTGAGAGTTAGAGGGGTGCAGCTGAAAGACGGTTAGGGAAAGAGCTGCCCGAATGTGACACAGCCCTCAAGGCTGGCTGTGGGTGCTGGCCAGGAAAAACCAGAAGGCTGGGCTTTCTAGCTCCTACCCACGCAGAGCGCTGGGAATTCACAAACGGCCGCCTTCTTGCCTCAGTACCCACTGTCTTGAAAGAGTGGGCATTCCATGTTTCCTGGCAAAGATCAGATTGTAATGAGGAGCTTAGAAACAGCAGGATTCCAATTCTCGTTTCAAATCAATCAGACCTCAAATTTCTCCAGGCAAACCTCCCCACCCCTCCGCTCTCCAGGCTGCTTGGCTTATGGGATCTTTGTTGTCCAACACCAGGGATTGAACCCAGATCCACTGCAGTGAAAGCACCAAGTCCTAACTACTGAACCGCCAGGGAACTCCTGTCTCTGGGCAAATCTGAAAAGCATGTGGTGACTCAGTTTCCTCATCTGTCATGCACTGTTAGACACTCTTTGCTTTTCCTTTTAATCTTACTTTTCTATATTCAGATGTAGATTATGATAGAAGAAATTTTCAGATGTTGATGTATGGGGAAGTCCTTCTGGCTGATACATGATCTGTCTTGAACTTTATGCTGACCAGAACAGCCTGTCTTATGGCCTGTCAAGCATACATTGTCTTCATACATCTTCTATAACCAGTAAAGAATGTAAGTAAAATAAAAATGGAGTCACTGTGGCTTAGGCATCAAAAATGGAGCTGGAGGATTTCCCTGGTGGCACAGTCAATAGGAACCCACCTGCCAATGCAGGAGACACAGGTTCGACCCCTGGTCCAGAAAGAGCCTAAATGCCAAGGAGCAGTTAAGCTTGTGTGCCGAAACTAATGAGCTCATGTGCTGCAACTCCTGAAGCTGGAGCACCTAGAGCCCGTGCTCCACAAGAAGAGAAGCCACAGCAATGAGAGGCCCCGCACTTCAACAAAGAGTAGTCCCCACTTGCTGCAACTAGAGAAAGCCTGTGCAGCAAGAAGAACCCAGTGCAGCCAAAAAATACATATTTTTTTGTTAATGGAGCTGGGTAGTCATTGTAGACATGGTCTCAGATGCACTGTTCCATTACTGAGAACTTGAATTTTCTGAACTGTATCAGACTCAAGGCCAGCACCTGCCATTCTCAAAACAGTATCTGCTAGCAGCTGCCACCTTAGACCTTAACCTGGACTAATCCTGTTTCAAGTGCTCAATACCGACGCATGGCTGGTGGCCTCCATATTGGAGACGCTAATCTACGGGAGGCCAACTAACAAACAGGCAACTACAAAGTAGGGTCACAAGTGCAATGATGAGGCACTCCAGGGGGTCAGAAGGGGCACATGACCCAACGGGGGGGGGGTGCAGAATTAGAACGTTTTCCTGGAGGAAACATCTGAGCTCAGATGTGGACAAAAGAGTTAGCCCGCCTTTGGGAATTGTGAATGCAGTTTCAAGTGCAGTGAAGGGGAGGCAAAGGCCAGGACTGCAAACAGCCTAAAGAACCATTCTTCTTTCAGGGTGATGAAACATCCCTGGTGGCTCAGTTGTAAAGAACCTGCCTGTCAATGCAAGAGATGCAGGTTTGATTCCTGGGTTGGCAAGATCTCCTGAAGAAGGGAATGACTTCTCCAGAAATCTTGGCTGGAGAATCCCATGGACAGAGGAGCCTGGCAATCTACAGTCCATGGAGTCACAAGGAGTTGGACACATTTAAGAACCACAGCTACCCACTTCAGTATTCTTGAGCTTTCCTGGTGATTCAGACAGTAAAGAATCTGCCTGCAACACAGGAGACCTGGGTTCGATCTCTGGGTTGGGAAGATCCCCGGAGGAGGGGATGGCAACCCACTGCAGTATTCTTGCCTGAAGAATCCCCATAGACAGAGGTTTCTGGTGGTCTACATGACTCAGCAACTAAGCACAGCACATCACAAGCACAGCAGCAGCTGCGAGCATCATGTGCACAGCCAGGGACAATGCTAGCTGAGACATCAACAGGGACCAGCTTGAAGAACTTGGAGTTCGTGTCGCAGGCATCGGGGCGAGCTGGGAGTTAATGAGGGAACTGTCATATGAGGGCTTTACAAGCATTCCAGTAAAACCGGTAGCCTGAAGGAGTGCCTCAGTCAGCCTGGGATCTGGAACTAGGCAGGAGTCAGAGGTTGCTTTCTGGAGGAATTAAGGCCTGATGAAATGGCCAGGATCCCCCAGGAAAGGTTATTCTGGGTAGTGAGAAGAGTCCAAGACCTGGCACCTGGAGCAATGAAAGCATGAGGGTTTCACTGGGGGTTATGACATGTTGTGTTTGAAAGATGCACAATCAAAGCGGTGAGAGGAGGTCAGCGAGCTTGGCGGGAACTTCGTTATGAAGGCAGGGCAGAGGAGTTGAGATTTCTGTCTTGAGTCAAGAGGGAGTGTAGAAGGATTTTGAGCTGGGAAAGGATGAGAGTTTTAGAAAGGTCTCTCTGCCTATGTTGTCGGGCTAGAGAGTTCAAGTTCAGAGAGTAGGGAGGAGGCTGGGGCCGAAATCTAGCTGAGAAACAAACGAGATTTGAGCTACAGAAGGGGTGGTGGGGCTGAGAGAGTTCTAGAGCGATAATGTGTGTGTGTGTGTGTGTGTGTGTGTGTGTGTGTGTGCGCGCGCGCGCGCTTAGTCGCTCAATCGTGTCCGACTCTTAGTGACCCCATGGACTGTAGCCCGCAAGGCTCCTCAGTCCATGGGATTTCCCAGGCAGGAGCACTGGAGGGGGTTGCCATTCCCTTCTCCAGGGGATCTTCCCCACCCAGGGATGGAACTCCTGTATTGGCAGGCGGATTCTTTACCACTGAGCCACCAGGCAAGCTGCCACCGCGCCCCCAACCACCCTAAAACACCGAAGGAAATGGTCCTTTCGGCTGTCCGCATTGGAAGCCAATTACCCTCATATCTACCCACCTCCCCGCCCACCATGGCCCCTCTAGTCCTCCCTCTAGCGCCTCTCTACGGTTTCCCCTCCTACCGCTCTTGCCAGACGCTTTCTCTCGTTTCCCTCCCACCCTGGACCCCTCTATCTGCCGCCAACCTCTCTATGGTCCTCCTTCTCCCTCCTTCATTTATCCGCTCCTCTTCTAAAGTTTAGAGTCTAAACCCCTCAGTATTGGCCATCAGCCTCCCGCACCCACCAGATCCGTCCTCTGAGCTCCCTTTCTGCTCAGGTCGAGCGGGAACGGCGGACAGTGGGGAAGTGCTTTTACGGGAGGCCCAGCGGGGAGCGACCCGGACTTCTAAGAGGAGACCCCTGCTAGAAGCTGAGCGATATAGGCCCTTTGCAAAAATGCTCGGGCTGCAAACACGAAGCCCAGAAAGGAAGATTCCGCTTTGCGCTTAGGCTCTAATAAGAGGGATCCCAAAAGGATCACCCTCTAGGGGAGTTCCCTGCTCCTCGTTTCTTCTTCCTTTTTTTTTTTTTTTTAAGTTTGCAAACTTGATTTTTCTTTCTTTATAATTTCCCCCCTTTATCTGCACCTGACATGTGGAGCTTCCCTGCTGCTGCTGCTAAGTCGCTTCAGTCGTGTCCGACTCTGTGCGACCCCATAGACGGCAGCCCACTAGGCTCCTCTGTCCCTGGGATTCTCCAGGCAAGAACACTGTAGTGGGTTGCCATTTCCTTCTCCAATACATGAAAGTAAAAAGTGAAAGTGAAGTCACTCAGTCGTGTCCGACTCTTAGCGACCCCATGGACTGCAGCCTACCAGGCTCCTCCGTCCATGGGATTTTCCAGGCAAGAGTACTGGAGTGGGGTGCCATTGCCTTCTTATAACCCAGCAAACCCACTCTTGGGTATATATATACCATGAGGAAAGCAAAATTTAAGAAGACACATGCACCTCAGTGTTCATTGCAGCACTATTTGCAATAGCTAGAACATGGAAGCAACCTAGATGTCCATCAACAGATGAATGGATAAAAAGTGCTGGTACATATACACAACGGAATATTACTCAGCCATAAAAAGGAATGCATTTGAGTCAGTTCTAATGAGGTGGCTGAACCTAGAGCCTATTATACTGAGTGAAGTAAGTCAGAAAAAGAAAGATAAATATCGTATACTAATGTATATATTTAGGATCTAAAAATATGGTACCAAAAGATTTATTTGCAGGGCAGCAGTGGAGAAACAGACAATAGAGAACAGACTTACGGACTTGGGGAGAGGGTGAGATGTATGGAGAGAGTAACATGGAAACTTATATTCCCATATGTAAAATAGATAGCTGTTGGGGGCCGGCGTGAGGCACTCCGCCCATGGCAAAGGTCATGAGGAAGGAGGCTCCACATACGCAAAGGCGGGATCGAGCCTCAGGAGTCCCCCTGGAAATCCTCAAGCATCTACCCCCATAACCAGAGCCTGCCTACTTTACTACTTTGCGCTCTCCCCTACACCTCTGACTTTACGGGGGGCTGTCCCCCACCACCTCTTTCGGAGAAGGAGTTAACTTAGAGCTCCAGTTAATAATAATTCCTGGGCGTGATAGGAGTGTTTCAACCTACAAACTCCTCTGAAGGTTCTCTAGCCTGCCTGACAGGCTTGTCCGGCCACATGTGATTGCTCACAGCCTCCCAACTGTGAGAGGCACGAGATGCTTTAAACCTTCTAAAAACAGGTTCCTTAGAAAAGTTAGAAAACCATTAGTATAAGTATAGTGGGCTGATTAGAAATTGTATTGATGAAGGGTTTTTCATTTGTTGAGCCAATGTTTGCTGCTAAGTCTCCATATCCCCTGCCGTTACACACATTAATGAATATATAGAAGAAATAAGTATTAACCTTTGATATTAATCACGTTAGACCTTAGGCTAAGTAAATTCTTTCCTTAACTAAAACCCACTACACCCTCACCCTATAGGAATGTAACTTTGTTTGGGTGGCGTCTGTTTTAAGAATAATCACTCCTGGAGAAATAAATGTCCTGGTTGACTGACCGCTGTCACAAGGAGAGGGTCATAAATTGTCAGCAGGCCCCCTGGCCAGAAGATGATGTAACACCCCTAAGACCTCTGTATACATTTGTATGAAGCACCTGACTTTGATAAAAGTCAGGACTGCTGACCCCACGTGACTTTTGCATAACATCTCAGTGTTTAAAAGTAGACCATGGAAAATAAAGAATTGGGATCAGATTCTCGAAATACTGGTCTCCCCATGTCGCTCTCTCTCTCTCACTCTGGCTGAGTCTCCATCTGGAGCGTGGAACCCACCAAGCTTACTAATTTTGCCTGGGCTTCTAAGATCTGACCGGGGAGGCCTCAGTGTCTCCTCTCCTTTGGGAGAACAGAAGGACGCCTACGGCCTACGTAAGTGGTGCAAGCTTCTTGTCTTGAAGTTTTATTGGTCTCCCGCGTAAACCAAGCTACTCAGCCTCTTTTGTCCACTGAATTTTCCTACTGAGCTATCCTCATTCTATTACTCTTTATATCTTTGATGAATAAATAATTAAATAGGTCGTTGACGCCGTCCCCGTTTCGAATACCCTGGATCAGCTGGGGCTGGACCCCGGCAGATAGCCAACGAGAATTTGCTGTATGTCTCAGGGAACTCAAACAGGGGCTCTGTATCAACCTAGAGGGGTGGGATGGGGGGGGTGGAGGTGGGAGGGAGGTTCAACAGGGATGGAACATATGTATACCTGTGGCTGATTCATGTTAAGGTTTGACAGAAAACAAAATTCTGTAAAGCAATTATCCTTCAATTTAAAAATAAATTTTTTAAAAGGAAAGAAAATAGGTGAAGTAAATAGTAACAGCACGGTTCCTAAAGGAGGAACTCAGAGCCTTCACAGTCAAGTTCCATCTGATATTCTGCCCCATCTACAAGGATTCTTCTTCACACATAGCAAGCACATAGAATTCTTTGCTATAAAATTAGTTAAGCATAACTGCAGAGGTGGGTTTACCATGAATCTAATGAACCTTAAGCTTCAGGGGTTCCTCACTTGCACAAGATATTTCCTGAGTAGTAAGTACTGACAATTCACAGTCGTTAGATTAGTCACTGCTCAAAAGAAAGCAAAACAAAAAACAACAAAAAACTTGCACCAGGATGTCCAGTGACAGATGAATGGATAAAAAGTGGCATATATCAACATGCAATGGAATATTGCATTTGTGCTAAGTCGCTTCAGTGGTGTCTCACTCTTTGCGACCCCATGGACTGTAGCCCACCAGGCTCCTCTGTCCATGGGGATTCTCAGACAAGAGTACTGGAGTGAGTTCCCATCTCTTCCTCCAGCAATGGAGTATTATGCAGCCATTAAGAAAGAATGAAATGATGCCGTTTGGAGCAACATGAATGGAGGAGAGATTATTGTGCTAAATGAAGTAAGTCAGAGAAATACAAATTATATGATACCACTTATATATGGAATCTAAAATATGATACATACGAACTTTTTATACATACATATAAAAAATAGAAATAGACCCACAGAAGTAGAAAACAAATTTATGGTTACCAAAGGGGAAAAGTAGGGGAGGGGATAAATTGGGAGGATGTGACTAACAGAATCATAGTACTGTATATAGATAACCGGCAGAGCGCTGGGAAGCACTGCGAATGTCTCTCTCCTTCCACGGTGCTCGGACAGAACAGGCCCAGGGACGCCCCTTCCTCCAGCCTCCGACCACCTTCCAACCATTTTTCCAGTGGCAACCTTGGAACCAACCAGATGTCCTCGGCCCCCAGGACCAGCCAACGCCATTTGCAGAGTTTGGCTCCTTGTCTCCGGCTACCCGTGAGCTCCCAGATTCCTGAGAATTATTCCCACAGGCGGAGGCGCCCCAGCCACCCGGTCCATGTGCAGCCTCCGCCTCCAGCCCCGACTTCTCTCTGGGCTTCCCCGACCACTAGGACCAGGCGGCTCTGGAGGGCGGGCCATCTCCCCACGGATCGGGGGAGAAACGGGGGACGGGGGACGGGGGGGGGGGGGTTGCGTAGAGCTCCATGGAACCTGCAGAGCCAGCGCTGCGGCCGCGCGCTCTTCCAGGACGTCCGTCCAGGGCAGGACGAGGGGCTCAGACCCCGGAAGCCTTGGGGCCGCCCTGCTCGCAGAGAAGACCCCGAGCCAGGCCTTCGTGGACCGCAGGCCCCGGGTCCTCCCCTCCCGACTCCACCTCCGTGACTTCCTGCAGCCACGTCCTGGACAAACGGGTGAAACTCATCACGACGGTGGGCGCCCACCTGACCAGCGCAGCAGGCCGCCTGGTCCCCGGTGGGGCTGGACCGCTTTCTCCTGCAAAGGTTCAGCCTCCAAAGCACCGCTAGGAGCCTCTGGCGGAGAAGGCAATGGCAACCCATTCCAGTACTCTTGCCTGGAAAATCCCATGGACAGAGGAGCCTGGTAGGCTGTAGTCCATGGGGTCGCTAAGAGTCGGATATGACTGAGCGACTTCACTTTCACTTTTCACTTTCATGCACTGGCGAAGGAAATGGCAACCCACTCCAGTATTCTTGCTTGGAGAATCCCAGGGACAGAGGAGCCTGGTGGGCTGCCGTCTATGGGGTCGTACAGAGTCGGACACGACTGAAGTGACTTAGCAGCAGCAGCAGGAGCCTCTGGAGCCCAGCGGCCTTTGAGGAGCCCCTCTGGTGGTAGGGCTTCTGCCTGAAGCCTCTCTCTGCCACTAGGCAGTTTATATTTTTTGTTTGTTTGGTTGGTTGTATGTTATTTATTTTTGGCTGTGCTAGGTCTTCATTGCTGCTCAAGGGATTTCTTTAGTTGCCGAGTCGGGGGCTATTCTGTGGCAAGCACAGGATCTAGAGCTCAGGCTCAGAAATTGTGGCACAGGGGTTTAGTTCCGCCAGGGTGTGAAATCTTCCCAGACCAGGGATCAAACCTGTGTCCCTTGTGTTGGCAGACAGACTCTGGACCACCAGGGAAGCCCCACTAGGCAACTTGTTAACCACTTTGGAGACCTCTCTGGAGCCTTCCATCAAAGGGAAATAATACAGGTTTTTGCAACAACAAAATAAAAAAGAGAGAGATAACCAAAAAGAACCTACTGATATTCAATATCTTGTAATAGATTATAACGGAAAAGAAGCAAAAAATATATACATCCAAAAAAGAATATATATATGTGTGTGTGTGTGTGTGTGTGTGTGTGTGTATGAACCACTTCGCTGTAGTGAAACTACCACAATATTGTAAACCAACTATACTTCAGTAAAAAGGAAAAAAATTGGAACCAACCCAATGTCCACCACCAGGAGAATGAATAAAGGTAATCTGGCATCATCAGTCGGCTATCAAAACGGCATTGACAATGAATGACTAGACTACACTACACTATGGATGTTTACAAATATAAAAAAAGCAATGTTGAGGGGAGAAAAGATTGCACTGAATGACACCATTTATCCTAGAGGTGTTAAATGTACAGGACAGTATCACATTGCATCATGTATGTAACAAAATAGAAAGACATACATGCATAGGAATGGTAAACAAAAGATGCAGAATCTAATAACCTTTCTCAGGGAAGGGAAGGAGGAAATCGATGGGGAGGGGTACACAGAGGGCTTAGACTGCTTCTGTAAAGTTGTACAGTCTTTGTTTATTAGTGAGAACAGGGAGCTATTTATGATTCTGGATATTTTTTTGTATACAGAAATGGTTCCAGATAATATTAATAAAAGACTCCATATATTCATCTGTCAATAGATCCTTCTGCAGTAACAAACACCACCAAGCTCAGTGGCTTTAGACAACGCATGATTATTTTAAATGTTATATATCTAAGGAAGATGAGCATCAGGTTCTGGTCGCTGTAGACACATATTCTGGAATTCAGGATGATGAATTCACTTCACTTCACCCTACAAGTTCCCAAGCACAGAACAGCAGGAATGGAAAGTGATCAATAGTTGAGCTGGCTCTTACCTTGTGCTGAAGTTGACACACATCTCTTCCACTTATATTTCATTGGGCAAACAGAATCACAAGGCCACGTCTAATTGCAAAGGAAAATGCAACCTTATCATGTTCCCAGAAGGAAAAGCAGAATTTAGGAATGATCGTCATGTTTAGCATCTCTTCCCCTGTTGCCAGGAGAAATATCAATAACCTCAGATATGCAGATGACACCACCCTTATGGCAGAAAGTGAAGAAGAACTAAAGAGCCGCTTGATGAAAGTGAAAGAGGAAAGTGAAAAAGTTGGCTTAAAACTCAATATTCAGACAACTAAGATCATGGCATCCGGTCCCATCACTTCACAGCAAATAGATGGGGAAACAGTGGCAAACTTTATTTTGGGGGGCTCCAAAATCACTGCAGATGGTGACTGCAGCCATGAAATTAAAAGACCCTTGCTCCTTGGAAGAAAAGCTATGACCAACCTAGACAGCATATTAAAAATCAGAGACATTACTTTGCCGACAAAAGTCCATCTAGTCAAAGCTATGGTTTTTACAGTAGTCATGTATGGATGTGAGAGTTGGACTATAAAGAAAACTGAGCAGCAAAGAATTTATGATTTTGAACTGTGGTGTTGGAGAAGACTTTTGAGAGTCCCTTGAACTGCAAGGAGATCTAACCAGTCCATCCTAAAGGAAATCAGTCCTGAATATACACTGGAAGGACTGATGCTGAAGCTGAAACTCCAATACTTCGGCCATCTGATGTGAAGAACAGACTCATTGGAAAAGACCCTCATGCTGGCCAAGATTGAAGGCAGGAGGAGAAGGGGACAACAGAGGGTGAGATGGTTGGATGGCATCACCGATGCGATGGACATGAGTTGAGTAAACTCTGGGAGTTGGTGATGGACAGGGAAGCCTGGCATGCTGCAGTCCATGGCATCGCAAAGAGTCGGACACTACTGAGCGACTGAACTGATGCCCCTGCTCTCCCAAGAAAACAATTTAAAGTTGCTCCAATCCAAATATCTTGCAAATTTCTTTCTTATTGGGTTTTACAACCATCTACATTGTACGTGAGAGAAATGCAGGCACGACCCTGAGAAATGTGGCGACCCCTTCAAAGTCACACAACCAGGCCACAGAATGAACTGGACTCTTAAGGCAGCCCTGTCCTTGGTGCTGTAAAAACCCATCTTTGGGCTCTTTCCTCCCAAACATCATACCACCTAAGGACTTTTGCTAACAAACCCCAGTACGACCAGTGTGGCTGTTTGATGACTGTATTTCTGCAAATGGACTTTAAAATCCTTACATTGGTAAACTTGGTCTCACTGTGTTAAGGCAACCCATGCAGAGGAGGTGACCGCAAAAATTTGTAGCATGAAAACAGAAAAATCATTCAATTCTGGTCAGTGTCAACTGACTGCCAGAGCCTACTCATACAGGTTAAAAAGAGAAATTCGAGTTAGTTTCTCTGGCACCCAGTGCACCACGCAGAATGGCTCCTGAGGGCACTGACAGGTGATTAGAAGAAATTCACCTCTTTCTTCCCAGCTCCCTGGATGCCCCGCCCAATCCTCCAGTGCGCCTGCGCCGAGGCGCTGACGCCATTCCCAGGCCACGCCCCCTCCCGAGGCGACCACGGGCCTCGGGGGCGGGGCCTGGGCAGAAGATGGCCGACGCGCGCCCGGAACCCCCGAGTCCGAGCTCAACGGCCCCGGAGCCGCGATCCTCGGAACCTCCGGACGTGGTGCGGGCGAGGAAGGGGCCAAGACTGGGGACTCGAGATGGCAGGAGGTCGCAGGGCTGGGGGCGGGGCTTAGGACGGGGCGGGGGTGGCATTTATGGCTCCGGCTCTGGGGGCGGAGCTTCTCGGTGGGCGAGGGGACGGGGTTATCGTGGAGCCAATGAGGGTGGTGGGTGGGGCCTGGGTGGGTGGACCCCGAGGAGGGGTGGGTGGGACATCTGAGCTGTTGATGAGTTCGGAGAGGAGTTCCCGGGGATGGAGTTTGTCTAATCAGGGGGCGGAGCCTCCTAAATTTTAGGGGTAGCGAACCTGGTAGGTTGGGAAGGTGACCCTCAAAGACAAGGGTGTGGGTTTATAGCTGGGGCATCCACGCTGGGGTGGGGTATGATTCTGCAGGGATCAGAGGGATGCGTCTTGATGCCCAAGAGAGGATTTGGGTGGAGGAAGAAATGACTGTTCCAGGTGACTTTGGACACGCGCTCAGGATAGGAGAGTACCTGAGGACATTCATTCATTCAACAGACATTTACTAGTCCTACCTGGGCCAGAGAGATGGAGAGGCGAACGAATACATAAACTGTATTCTTTTGGAGCGCGCAGTGGAATAGGGGAAGAGAGACAATAAACCAGACTTAATTGTGATCTGGAAAGAGTGAGCTGAGAGAGTGGGGGGTAGGGGAGCTAAATTTAGACGAGAGCAGTCAGCTGTGTACCGGCTTATAGTTACACTGGGGTCAGAGAGATAAGCAGGAGCTGGGTCATGGTGGATATTAGATGACGGTTTGGGATTTTAAGTGCAATTGGAGTCATGTGACAGTTTTGAGTGGGAAAATGACTGCTGTCTGATTTCCATTTTTCAAAAGGTCATTCGGGCTGCTTTGGGGAGGTGGGTTATAAGGGAGCAGGCGTAGGCACAGAGACATTCAGAGGGTTAGGAAACTTGGCAAGAGATGATTGGCTTTTAAGTGCAGGTGGAGGAGAGAAATGGCTGGATCTGTGATGTATTTTGGGCAGGAGGGGAAGCCTTGATGGTCATAGGGCAGAATCCCGGAGGATAGAGAGCTGAATCTAGAAATCGAGGGGCCCAGAAGGCTGCAGAGAGCATTTTAATAAGTGGGGTGTGTTGGGGGTGGGGTGTGGCAGAGTCCACAGGCTCCTCTGTTTCTCCCTCTCCCCACTCAGGTCCTGGTGCATGATGATGGCCGCCCGGCCACCCCCCCGAGTGACCTCATCGAGATCCAGGTGGTGAAGGTGACAGACACCACCCTGGTCCCCGAGCCCCCGGAGCCAGGTTCTCTGCACTGTGCCTTGTGCCCGGCTGCCTTCCGGCTGGTCTCCGAGCTGCTGTTCCATGAACATGGTCACCTGGCGGGGGCTGAGGGTGGCGGGCAGGGTGGGGACCCCAGCCGGTGTCATGTGTGTGGCCACAGCTGCCCCGGCCCCGCCAGCCTCCGTGCCCACTATAGCCTGCATACCGGCGAGCGGCCCTACCGCTGCGCCCTCTGCCCCCGGGCCTTCAAGGCCCTGGCCCCTCTGCTGCGGCACCAGCACCGACACGGGGTGGAGCCGGGGGCCCCTCGAAGGCCCCCGGAGGCGGCGGCGGCGACTCCAGAGCAGCGGCCCGGGGCGCCCCCGGAGAGGTCGGAGGTTGTGCTGGCGGCGGCAGCGGCGGGCGCGGCGGTGGGGAAGCCCTTCGCCTGCAGGTTCTGCACCAAGCCGTTCCGCCGCTCCTCAGACATGCTAGACCACGAGCGGGTGCACACGGGCGAGCGGCCCTACCACTGCGGCGTGTGCGGCAAGGGCTTCACCCAGTCCTCGGTGCTCAGCGTCCACGCGCGCATCCACACTGGCGAGCGCCCCTTCCGCTGCAGCCTCTGCGACCGCACTTTCAACAACTCCTCCAACTTCCGCAAGCATCAGCGCACCCACGTCCACGGCCGGGGCCGGGGGACTCTGGGGGCCTGCTGGCACCGGGGGCTGAGGGGCCGGGGAGCAGGTGTGGGACAGGGAACCCTCCTGAAGAGGGGCATGGGGAGACGGCCAGAGTAAAGGTGGAGGTCGACCAGTAGTCTGGGAGCGCACATTGCTGCAAGGGGGGAGTGGGTGGGCAAGAGAGGCTAGGGAGGATGAGGAGAGGTTCGGGGTGGGGTGACATCAGAGCTCGCAGAGATGGCCACGAGCGGCCGGCGTGGGACAGCACACGGACAGCCGGGCTCAGGACGCTCACAAGTCACACAGCCCCTGCGTGTGGTTCCCAGAAAGGCACAGTGGCAGCCCTGTGGGTGCTAGGAACCTGGGCTGGATGTCATGGCCTCGTCCGCCTCCCTGATGGCTTGTCCTTGCGCAAGACATCACTTGTCGCAGCAGAGCCTGGGCACTTCTTGGGGCAGGGGGATCCAGGCCGGACCCTTTCGCCTACCTCACTGGATCACACTGACCCTAATACTGCCCACCTGTCCTCAGTCTGCCCGCTGGATCCTCCAATAAAGAAGCTGGGACCCTGTCACCTAAAGCCAAAGGGTCCCCGAGTCACAGTGTCAAGGATGGAAGCCTGACCCTAAGGATTTTGACACCAGGAGCCCAACCCGTGCTCCCATGGTGGTCCCTCCCCTAAGCCAGACTCCTCTTTCAAGACAACTAAAAAGATGGCCCACACTCAGCCAGCTGCTGCTCCCCTCTTAAAGCTCTCGGCTCAGAGCCCAGGCCCTCCCGGGGGGCTACCAAGTAGCCCCCAGTGGATCTAATTCCCTTCCACTACCAAGTGGGAGCAAACAGCTTACAGGCCGGTCCCAGGCTATCCCACGGAAGGGTTGGTGGATGCCGATGGAGCTGTCCTGGAGGGCCTGTGGTGGGTGTGGGGCAGGAGATGAGTCATTGGGTTAGGGGCAGAGGAGGACCTGGGGGCTGGATGTGGGAGGCCTCCAGTGCTATTCCTATTAAAGAAATTTCTGAAGGGTTTCTCTATGTTGATCTTGTTTTGGGGGGTGGGTAGGAGGGCTACCCTGGGGTCTTGTCCCCAGCAGTGAGTTGTGACTCTCTTCAAACCTCTGTTTCCTCATCTTTAGAACCGGGGAGGGGGTGGTCAGGGGAGGTGTTGGTGGTGGACAGTTTCTGGCTATCCAGAGAAGCTATGCGGTTCAGCTGTGGAACTAGGGGTCAGGGAAGTTCGGCAATATGAAGGGGCTCCCAGGATTGGTATGCTTCAGGAAGGGGAGCCCAGGACTCACACCTCTTCCTGTTCACCCAACACCCCCACAAGACATCCCATAGATGAAAGAGAATTCTGTTTTCACCAAGGAGATGCCCCTGGTGTGGACATCACCACCCAAGCTACACAGCTTGGTGGGTTCCTTAAGCCATCTTCACCCTTCACCCATCCGTCTAATCCCTTATCGATTTCCTGTTGTTGGAATCTGAACGCTTCTTTTCATCATCACTACCCTTGAAGACCAAGCCAACAAGTCTCACAGGTCGGGGCCCCGCCCTCCTCACTCTCCAGGCTGTGGCCACCTGGACCCACCCTTTGGAAACACAGATCCCCACCTTGTCACCAACCCCCAGCTCCTTGTGGCCGCGAGGAGGGATCCCAAATGTGAGTGCCTATAGGCACTTCATGATGATGTGAGTGAGGAAGGTGGTGGGGTTTTGAGGAGAAACACCAGGACCAGCGAGGTGAAATGGGACCACTGACACGGGATGCGATGGTGCTGCAGCACTTTAGAGAATACATGCCACGTCCAAAGAGAGCAAGGACTACCTGGCCCCGGGCGGATGCAGACCACATTGCTAGATCTTCCAAATTTTCAAAAGTTGCATTGCTGTTTATATTATGTGTACTCTCTCTCTTTTTTTAACATGGCTGCATTGGGTCTTAGTTGTGCATGTAGGATCTAGTTCCCCGACCAGGGATTGATCCCCGGCCCTCTGCACTGGGTTTCTGAGTCTTAACCACTGGACCACCAGGCAAGTCCCCATATGTAAAATTGCTCCATGTTCAAAGTTTGGCAGCCAAGTCTTTTTTTATTTTTCCCTCCCATGGGCTAAACCGGAATCAGCGGCTCAGATCCAGCGGCTGCCAGCCTCCAACCCCTGCCTCCAAGGTCATCCGAGCTCCGCTGTTTGGGATTTGTGGCTCTTCAGGAGCCAGTCCCCGACCCTCGGCATCTCCAGCCACACCAATCTATTCAAAATTGGCTGGAACAGCTGGGTTGACTTGGACACGCTTTAATCCTCCACCTGGAATTCAATGCCCACATCACCTGGCAAGCTTCCACGGCCCTGTCATCCTTTGGATGTCCTGCTCCTCCTGAGAGCCTGGTTAGCCCCTCCAGTCTGATGCGGAGAGTGTGCCATGCTCTCAACCCCCGGGGAGACTCCACTCTACAGCATCCATGTGACTCACTTTGAGTCCCACACCAGGTCTGTCACCTGCTGGGTCTCTGGCATTAGAGCAAGATGGCCACACTGGCTTCCTGCCCTCTAGTGGGTCAAACTGGACTCACCCAGGCAGTGAGCCCTGACCTGAGCTGGTCTCCAGATTTCAGTCCTGAGGCACCCAGGACTGTAGGTCCAGGGCTACTACGAACCTGCTAGGTATCCTTGGAGCCTTTCATCTCGGGGACCTCAGCATCCTCGTCTGACAAGTGGGCTAAGTCAGCCTCACAGGGCATATATTTCACTGCTCTGAGGACCAAAATGAGGGCTGTGAAAGGGCTTCTGGAGTTCCACGAAGTCACCCTGGAAGGAGGCATCCTGTAAATGGGCTGTATAATAAACAGCCCTGGCTCACCAGCTCTCTTCTGGCTCATTTGAGGGCCAGGAACGTGTCCACTTTGTGTTTTCCGGTGCTAAGTCACTCAGGCGTGTCCAACTTTTGCAACCCCATGGACTGCAGCCCACCCGGCTCCTGTCCATGTAATTTTCCAGGCAAGAATACTGGAGTGGGTTGCCATTCCCTCCTCCAGGGGGTCTTCCCGACCCAGGGGTCGAAACCATGTTTCTTACGACTCCTGCAATGGCAAGCAGGTTCTTCCCCACTGGTGCCAATGTTTCCCCATGTCCATCAAAGGACTGGGCAGATGGGCCCTGGGGAAATGTTGGCCGTGGAATAAACAAACCACAAAAGCATTCTGAAGGGGACAGGGTCCAGGTACCTGGTTGGTTCCCCAGAGCCATGACTTACCTGTCTTGTTCTGCACGTGCTCCACTGGGAGCCCAGAGCCTGGACATGGTGAAGCCTCAGTGACTACCAGCTGATTGAGGAAAAGCAGAGAGAGGCAGGGCAAGGCAGAAGGTGCTGGGAAGTCACCATTCCAGGAAGCCGAAGTTCTCAGCCTTCCGTTTGTCAGCACTCAACCCCCTCCCCTGGGACGAAAGAAGGGACTCCAGCGGCCCTGTTGATAAGATTTATTATTCTCCGCTCTGTACAAGCCGCGTCTGCCCCCCGCCCCCCACCCCCACAAACCAAGAGCACCCAGGCCCCCACCCCGTGCCCTCCCGAACCGCTCACGCTCCGCTGTCCGGCCAGTTTGCCGGGGGAAGGGGGAGAGGCCGTCCAGACCCGGCTCCACCCATATCACTGGGGGGGCTGCAGGCTGCTAGGGCAGTGGGGCTGGAGAGGGGTACACATTAGGGGTGGACGGAGGGTCGAGTTCAGTGTCCGATAGGAGGAGAGGGCCAGGGAGGTCCAGGTGGAGAGAGGCAGGCTAGGGTCTGCACGACATGGGCCTTGGGGGAGGAGACTAGTCTGTCTTAAGTTCGGAAGGATGATGGATGGGAGGGCCGGCAGGAGGAGGTCCGCGCCCCCGAGGGGCGAGTCCGGGAGGGGACGTCTGATGGGAGTGGCGATGGGGAGGCACACTCCCCGATCAGGCGTCCTTCCCGGGCAACGGGCCGGCCCCCGCTCCCGGCCCCGCCAGGCCCTCAGCCTTGTGCGCCAGGCGGTGTTTCTTGAGGCCGTATGTGTTGGCGAACCCCTCGCCGCAGGAGGAGCAGCGGAAAGGCCGGCCGCCCTGGTGGGCCGCCAGGTGCTTCCGGAAGTAGCCGGGATCCTTGAAGGCCTTGAGGCAGGCGGGACAGCGGAGCTCGGGCCGCGGCGGCTCGTGCGCGCGCTGATGGCGCAGCACGGAGCTCAGGTAGAAGAAGCCCTTGCCGCAGTGCTCGCAGCGATAGGCGCGCTCGCCAAGGTGCAGCCGCTGGTGCTCCAGCAGGTTGGAGCGGTAGCGGAAGGTCTTGCCACAGGCGCCGCAGCGCAGGGGCCGCGCCACAGCGTGCAGCCGCCGGTGCTCCGCCAGGCTGGACGACTGCGCGAAGCGCTTGGCGCACACGCCGCACTTGAAGGCGCGCTCGCCCGTGTGCACCACGCGGTGCTGCCGCAGGTACCAGGAGCGCAGGAAGCCGCGGCCACACACGCCGCAGCGGTAGGGCCGCTGCTCCGTGTGGCAGCGCTGGTGGCGCATGAGCAGGGCCGCCTCCCAGAAGCGCTTGCCGCACACCGGGCAGCGGAAGCCCCGCTTCTGCCGGTGGCTGCGCCGGTGCAGCAGCAGGTCGTAGGCGCCCGCGAAGCTCTGGCCGCACAGGCCGCAGCCCAGGGTCCGGCGCACCAGGTGCACGTACTTGTGGGTCACCAGGCCCAGGAAGTGCTTGAAGCTCTGGCCACAGGTGGCACAACTGAAGCGCTCGGGGCCCGCGCTGGCGCCCCCGCTGCCCCCGGCCGCCGCGGACCCGCCAGCGTCCTCGCCCCCGGACACCCCAGCCAGCGCCGCCACGGCTGCCCCCACCTCCCCGGCCAGCCCGTTGTCCAGCACGGTGGCCGCGTCGGTGCCGCCGGAGCCCTCCGGGGGCTGGGCGCCGCCAGGCGCAGGCGGCAGCAGGCGCTCGGGGGCTGCCTGGTGCACCAGCTTGTGCCACATGAGGTTCTCGATGAAGCCGAAGGTCTTGCCGCAGGCGTCGCAGCCGTAGGGCTTCTCGGCCATGTGCGCCTCCTTGTGGCTCATGACGTGGAAGAGATCCGGGAAGTGCTCGCCGCAGTCCGAGCAGGCGTAGCTGAGCCCGTCCGCGGCGGCCCCAGACGCGGCTGAGCTGCTCGGGCCGGCCGCCCCTGCGGCGCCCTGGGCGGCGGGGAGGCCGGCGGCCCCGGCCAGGGCGCAGGGCAGCTGGAGCCGGTGCACTTGGCGGTGGCGCGTGAGGCTCTGCGGGTAGCCGAAGACCTTGCCGCAGAGTTCGCACTTATAGGGCCGCTCGCGGGTGTGCACCACGTGGTGCTTGCTCAGGTGGAAGGACTCACGGAAGCGCTTCCCGCACACCGGGCACTGGTGTGGCTTCTCGCCCGTGTGGATCCGCTCGTGCCGCTTCAGGGTCTCGCGGCGCCCGAAGCCACGCCCGCAAATGCCACAGCAGAACGTCTTGCCGGGAGTGCTGGCGCCCGAGCCCCCAGCCCCGCCGGGGCCGGCCCCGCCGAGCAGCAGCGGGTGGGCGCCCAGCAGCGGGACGGGCACTGCGCCGTACACCACCGCCGCGGCCGCCGCGGCCGCCGCCTTCTCGCCATCGGAGGCGGGCGGGTCCGGGGGCAGCAGGTAGGGCCCCGGCGGGAAGGCGGGTGCGGGCGGCGCGCCGGGGGCCGCCGCGTCCTTGGGCGCATCGGGGGCGGCGGGCGGGCCATGCGCCGCCTTGTGGCGCAGCAGGCTCTGCGGCGCTGAGTAGGACTTGCCGCACAGCTCGCAGGGGTAAGCGGGCCGCGGCCCGGGAGCGCCCGCGTGCGCCGCCTGGTGCTTGAGCAAGTAGGCGGCGTCGCGGAAGGCCTTGCCGCACACGCCGCAGGGCAGGCGCAGCAGGTCGGCCGAGTGCGTCTTCACGTGGCGCTTGAGGCTCTCCCGGCGGTTGAAACTCTTGCTGCACACGGAGCACGAGAAGGGCTTCTCGCCCGTGTGGATGATCTGGTGCTGGTGCAGGTGGCTGGGCTTCTTGAACACCTTCCAGCACAGCGTGCAGGCGAACGGGCCGTCGCCGCCCCCCGCCGCCGTCCCCGCTGGAGGGGCCACACCGACGCCCGCGCCCGCGGGGGCCGCGCTGCCGTCGGTGGGCGCGGCCGGGGGCCCAGGGGGCGCCGAGGAGGGCGCGGCGGGCGCTGGCAAGCCCAGCGGCGGGAGTGGCGGCGGCACCGGGGCGCCCGCAGCCGGCGGCACGTCCTTGTGGCAGCGGCGGTGGCGGATAAGGCTGGACACGTGGTTGTAGGTACGGCCACAGACGCCGCACTCGTAGGGCCGCTCGCCAGAATGCACGAGCATGTGCTGCACCAGGTGCGAGGACTGCTTGAAGGACTTCTGGCACACGCCGCACGGGAAGCGCCGCTCCATCAGGTACTTGAGCCGCCGGAAGTAGCCTTTGTCGTCCTTGGCCGCTTCGCAGGCTGCTGCCCCCGCCGCCGGACCCGGCGGCGCCTGCGAGGCAGCGGGGAGCGGCCCGGGAGTCCCCGGGGGCGCGGCCAGCCCCGGGGCGGCCCCCGGCCCGGAGGCCGGCCCCCCGCGCTTCAGGTTCCCAAACAGGTGCTGGTGGCCCGAGAGGTCCACGATGCCCCACTGCGGGGCAGGGAAGGCCGTGTCGAAGATCGGGGGCGGCGGTGCCCCGAAGGCGGGAGGCAGTGGCGGGTCGGGCTTCTTGGCCTGGGAGGACGACGACGAGGACGAGGAGGAGGACGAGGACGAGGAGGACGACGAGGAGGGGGCCTCGGCCTTGGGCTTGAAGCTGGCCTGGGGCGGGTAGTCGTACTGGGGCGGCGGCGGCTGTGGCGGCGGCTGTGGCGGGGGCCCCGGTGCGCAGGGCAGCGCAGCTACCGCCTTGGCGTGCTCCCCGTACAGCTCCATGGGCTCAAATCGCTGGTGGTTGAGGAACTCCAGGAAGTCGAAGGGGTAGCTTTGGAAGTGGACCCCGTCCTCGCCCCCCAGGCCGCCGCTCCCGCCGCCCCCGGCGCCGCTGCCCGCTGGGTTGGCCTCCATCCTGGGCGGCGGGGAGATGGGGGACCCTGCGGAGAGGAGAGCCGGGCTCAGGAGGCAGGGCCGCGCGGGGTCCCCTAGCTGCGGGCACTAAAAGAGCCACACGCACCAGCCGGGCCCCCGCACTATCCGTCTTCGCCCGTCGGTCCCTCTGTCCTTCCCCCGCACCGAGTGGTCTTCCCCCAGGGCTCCGCTGGCACGATGACTGATCTCTCCCACTCGGCCTGCCGCCCCCTGCTCGCGACCTCTCTGGCCCTCGTCTCCCTCCTCCTCCAGAGATTCCCCCTCTCCCTTCTTCCCGCGGTTCCCACACATCTCCATCCATCCCCAACACCGCCGGCACACCTTGTTCTCAGACTCTGGTCTCAGGCCCCTGTGCAAACACTTTCAGGCCTCGAGGCTGGGTCACCCAGGCCCTCTTCTCTGTAGCCCCCACCACCACACACGCACTAGCCCAAGCCCTGTGCTCCCAAACCCCTCAGGTTCTGCCTTTGCCAAAAGACAAGAACCGTTTCAATCAGAGTGGTTAAGAGGGTGGCCTGTGGAGCCACGATGCCCTGCTAGCCTCTCGCTGTGTGACCCTGGACAAGTTCCTGAACCTCTCTGTGCCTGACCCTCCCCATCTACACGTGGAGGTGACAAAGCATGTCCCTGTCTCCCAGGGCTGCTGCGAGGACCCGACAAGCTCTGGTGGGTCCGGTGGACACTCGGTGCCCTCTGGGGATTCTCGTCCTCATAGTAGGAACACAAAGTCAGGACAAACAGGGTTGGGGGAGGGGGGGGCAGGGGGAGAGCTGGGACGAGGGCCGTGTGGGTAGTTCCTGCACTACCAGGTAGGAAGGAGGCGCTGCCGGCCTGAGGAAAAACAAGCTACAGTAGGAAACATGCCGGGCCAGGGTTTAAGCCCCATCCCCGTCCTGACCTATGCTTGTAAAGGGGGCGCTGACCCCCATAAGGAGGGGGACTTAAGGGGGCTGGCTGGCAGAGCTCGCTGGCCCAGTCCCTGGAGCTACGTGTACCTTCATGGGCATCACGCGCCTGGGAGGAGCCTGGTGGCAGGTGGTCCAGGAGTCGGGGTTCCCGCCCTCGCCCCTGGGGGCAACTCCTGCTCCCTCCACCCAGCAGTTGTTCTCGAAGCACTTTTCCAGGACCTCTCCTTCCAGACTGCAGCTGGCCAGCATCCGTCTGCCTCAATCCAGTGTCCCCTGCAATTGATCTCAGCCTGACACCCACCAGAGGCCCCGGGAAATGCCTCCACTGAGCGGGTGGAGTGCCACGGGGAGAAGGGCCCGCCCGGTCAGGCGTGCTTTTTAGCCATTGTCCCCCCTCTGCTGGGGCCCGGGCCCTGCGGCCAGACCACCCCAGGGGTCAGTGGGCCCGTCTGGCTGCCTCTGTCCCCAGACAGGTGAAAGGTGAGTGCCTCCCCGACCCCTGCCCGGAGGTCAGAATTTTTAGCCTCCAGCTCCTGGTGTCCCTGGGTGCGATTCAGCAGCCCATGCCCTTCACACTCGGCTGGTTAATCTGATCTCCGGAAGGAGCAAAGGCGTGGCCAGGTGCTGGTGGAAGCCTGTGTGCGAAGCCGAGTCCGGGAGGCAGTGCTAGAGTGGGCTGGGGAGGGGACCGTGGGGAGGCATGTGAAGGATGGGGGCGGGGGGGGGGGGGGTGGTGGTAGGAAGCTCCCGGCGGGGGCGGGGCCGGGTCCCGGGATGAAGCCCCGCCCCACCCCAAGCACACAGCTAAGGCTGCGGGGCGCTCCCCCAGGCCAGCACCCTCGGAATCCTTGCCATGACGCGCACGCACAAGGTGGTTCCCCGAGGAGGAGGAAGGTGAGGGTGGAACTGGGGGGACAGGAGCCTTACTTTGGGGGCGCTCTCTGGGTTATGAGGGGCGTTTCTACAGGGGCCGGGTGGGAGGGGGGTTACCTTCCTGAACACATGGCGGTGAGGCTGCTCCCTCCTGCCTAGACCCTTGTCCCCAGACCCCACGCCCCCTGCCCTAACCCCCTTGAGGTCTCTGCTCCGGGTCGATGTCGCCTCCAGGAGAGGGGACGTGCATCCCTCGCCCCACCACTCACGCGCCCCTCATCCTGCCGCGCTTTTTTCACCAAAGCCACTGCTGCCAACATACTGCGCATATTTCCTCTTGCTGTCTCTACTGTCGGCTCTCCTCGCCTAAGACAGCGAACACTTGGCCTGTGTGGCTCACCACTGGGCGCCCAGCACCTAGCACAGCGCCTGGCGCAGCGTGGCTACTCGGTAAGTTATTTGCTGAAATGTGGGGATTAAACAGCACCCTCCCTCATCACCAGTGTGAAATCAGATGGACAAAAATGGAAAAGTAACAAAAGTTAGATGCAGCTAAAGCTGGGCTCAGAGGCAAACATAGCTGTTGGTGTCTGCTGATATAAATTCGTTGAATAAAGGGAATCGACTGTGCTGAACAGTACTTCCGGGGTTGGCGGGGGCGGGGGTGGCAGCATTTAGCCGAGATGGAGCTGATATTGTCGAGGTGTACCCAGGAGGATGAGTTCTGGTGGGAATGATGTCGTGAAGAGGGCCTCCAAGGCAGGTGAGATGCCTAAGGACTGAGGCTGAGATGCAGGCGGTGGGACTGAAGGACAAAACTGAACGGACTCACAACTATTTCCACTGGGAAAGGAGCCACATTTCCTGTCTCCGGGGACCTGAGTCTTAAACTGCTGTCTTTCTAAGGGGAGATGTATGGTGTATTTCGGGCAGTGGCCTGAGGGGGCAGCCCCTCCCAAGGGGCAGGAGTCCCACAGCAACTGCAATCACAGTCCTAGCAACTCGTGTTTACTGTCTGTCGGGTTTCATGTGGACCATCACCCTGATGCCTCCTAACGTCCTGTACATGACTGGATCCATTGCACAAGGAAGGAAACAGAAGTGGGAGGGGTCATTTCCCCAAGGAGGGGAAAGCAAGTACTGGATTCCAGGCCCCTGATGCCCAGACCTGTGGGCCATGCTGGTGCAATAAAGCTGCCTTGTGATGAGATTCTCATCTGTAATGACAATAACAATGACACACAGTAACGGGGCCCGAGTGAGTGCTTCCTGCGTGGCAAGTACCCTTTTAGATCCGTCATGTGTGTTGACTCAATGAGTCTTCCCAATAACCGTAGAAGATGGTTCAGATTATTAACCCCATTTTACAGAGGAAGAGACTGAGGGCCCGAGAGGTCAATTAATCTCCTAAAGTCATACCACCACCAAGTGGCAGGGCCAGGAATCGCAGGCCAGTGATGAGGTTCAAGAGGACATGCTGTTATCCTCACAACATGCCATCTATCCTTTTCTATTTTTGTGGTAACAACTCATGGCTTGCAAGATCTTAGTTCCCTGATCAGGGATGGAACCTGGTCCCCCTGCAGTGAAAGCATGGGGTCCTAACCTCTAGACCACCAGGGAATTTCCATGCTGTCTTTCAATATCTCCTCCAAAATAAAATTTTTAAAAAGCCTTCACTCCACTTTGTGCCGGAAATACTCTGCCCACTCACTTTGCCGCCACACAACGCTAGGACTAGCCACTGGCATTTCCTCCATGCTACCAACACCGCACTGTTTTATGTGTCT
This sequence comes from Bubalus kerabau, assembly GCF_029407905.1. NCBI lineage: Eukaryota > Metazoa > Chordata > Mammalia > Artiodactyla > Bovidae > Bubalus > Bubalus kerabau. The sequence goes on from NC_073640.1 coordinate 66,728,395, forward strand.
TGTTTCAATCACACTCACAACAGACTCGCAAGATAAGCATTCCTGGGACTTCCCTGGTGATCCAGTGGTTAAAAATCTGCCTTGCAATGCAGGGGAAGTGGGTTCAATCCTTGGTTGGGGAATGAAGATCCCACATGCCGCAACTACGGAGCCCGCGCGCCACAACTAAGACCCGACTGAGCCAAATAAATACGAAAAAAGGAAAAAGATAAGCTTTATTATTGTTCTTACTTAGTAGACAGAAGACTAAGACCGAACCATGTCACTGTTGCTCCTCTGCTCAAAACCTGCAGTGACATCTCAGAGGAGGTCAGAGAAGACCTCCGCAGCCCCAGCTGCCTCCTGGCAGCTCTGGCCACATGCCGGCTCCATCGCTGCCCCAGGGCCTTTGCACAGGCTGTTGCTTCTGCCTGGAAGGCTGGGACTCCCATCCATACAGCTGTCTCACCCCCTCATCTCCTTCACGTCTGCTCAGATGCTGTCTTCTCAACAGGGTGCTCCAAGACCACTGTGACCTGTCACCCAGAGCAACATTCCTGCTCACCCCAGCCTCCTTCGCTTCTCTCCTTTCCAGTCAGTGCATGCGTATGTGCATTTGCGACCCTATGGACTGCAGCCCACAGGGCTCCATGCGGATTCTCCAGGCAAGAATACTGGAGTGGGTTGCCATGCCTTCCAGTCAGTACCACCACGTATGTTCTATTTGTTGCTGGACTGCCCCTCCCGGAGGTGGGCTCCAAGCAGGCAAGATTTTGCATCTGACTTGTTCACTGGTCTAGCTCCAGCACTTAGAACAGGGCCTATCTCGACAAATGTGTTAAATGAGTGAATGAATGAGGCCTGGAAATAGGGAGTGGTCTGCTCAGAGATATGAAGGCTAGTGCGAGCCAGGTTTCATGCTCTTAACCATTTCACTCCCGGGAGAGGTGAGCATTAAGGAGTCCCCTCATCCCCCCCGGAGGACTGCAGCTGTCCAGGAGAGGAGTCTACACACAGATCTAACTTCTTGGTGCTGGGGGGACAGGGATCTCTTGAAAGAGGCCTTCCTGTCACTTCCTCTGACACTGCAGCCCTGCTATGCTCTTACCCTGCTGTATTTCTTTCACACAAGTATCTATATTTTGCTCTTTAATTGTCTGCCCCAGAGCTGGCATATGCACTCCACGAGGACAGGGCTGTCTGTTTTGTTCTCTGCTGCATCCCCAGTGTGTAGCAGGTGTTCATTGAACAGTTGTTGAACAAAGGAAAAGAATGAACAAATGAAGAACGCTCTGGGCTCCGCAGAGCTGACCAAGGCCAGGTGACTGATCACAATGCCCCCACCTCTGAAGCCCTGTGAGATCACACCGTCTCCCCCCTCATCTTCCCTTCCACTCCTCTGCTCCAACCTCACCACCTCCCCTGCTGCCCCTCCCATCAGCACGCTCACAGCCACCTCAGGGCCTCTGCCTGGAACAATTCATCCAGACCTTTCCGTGGCGAGGCTGCCTGTGCTAATTCAGGTTTCACCTCTGAAGTACCTCTTAAGGCTCTCAGAAAAACCCAGAAAACAGCACCGATCTTGTTTACTTGCTTTTGATCTGTCTCAACCAGACTGTAAAGACCCACAAAACAAAGACTGTATGGCTCGCTCCCCTTCACGCTGTACACCCTGGACCTGGAACAGCAAGTGCATATTCGTTCGGTGAAGAGTGAACGAATGCATGTCCAAGGGAAGAGGCGGCCGAAGCTGGGTCTTCCTTGGGGAGTCCAGGAGAAGGGGCGTGGGGAGAAGCTGCAGGTGAGGATGCGAGCTGTTAGGGCCAGGAGCAGAGGAGCTGAGGGGAAAGCCTCACGTGGGGTTCCCTGGGAGGACCCCAGACAGGCGCTGACCCCGAGGAGGGCGGGGTGGGGGGTGGGGTTTCAGGGGAGCCTGGGACTAAACCGGCAGCTATTCCTACCTGAAGGTGGGGAGGGTGTGTGAGAGCACAACTCTAGGGGGAGCTGTTTATGGAAGGGGGGAGTGAGGGTGTCGGTCATCGAAAGCAATATTCTCAAGGGGGATTATTGCGGGGAGGGGTGGGGGAGAAAAGGAAAAAAGGTATTTTGGGCGGCTGATCAGAATGCAATGTATTTTTACAGTAACGAAAGGGGCGTTGGCGGGTGGTGGTGGTTAGGAGCTTTGGGGGCTGTTGTGCGTGGACAGAGAGAATAGGGGTCTGCTATAAAACACTAATACCACACTCTTGCGAAGCAACCTACAAGAATACCAAAGGGAGGGTTCACGGACAGCTGCTCTGCACGGGGACGAGCAATGCCGATGGCATTTTGAGGGCTGTCCTTCAGGAAGCAAAGACGGGGGGGGGGGGGGGGCTGTGTAGAAAGGGAACCTATGAGAAAGCCTTAGTGGGGGGCCCTGGCAGCAGCTGAGGGATCGCCACGAATGAGAGCGCTCTGGTAGCTGTCCTGCACGGGGGGCGGTAATGGGGCGCTATCCGGAGTAGTCTTCTGGGGGAGCAGTCATGGGGGGGGCCCCCAGCGAGGGCAGGGCGCGAGAAGCACTGATAGGAACGCTCTGGGAACCAAGGCGGGCCAGGGCGGGACCCCCCGCCCACGCTGCCCCCGGGCCCCCGGGCCACGCGCCCCGTCACTCACCGGCGCCGGGGTCTCCGCCGGGAGGAGGCTGAGGAGGCGGAGGAGGCGCCGCCGCTCCGGGGAGACCCGAGGGCCCGACCGGAAGTGCCACCCCCTCCCCCTCCCCGGCAGCCCCGCGCCGCCCGCCTGCCCGCCCGTCCGGAAGCGGAAATCGCGCCCGTCTCCGAGGCGCCGGCGTGGAGGAGCGGAAAGGGGAGGCGGCGGCGGAGACCGGGAAGGGGAAGTGCGCCTGCGCGCTGGCTCGGGGGCCGCAGGGACAGGGGGAAGCCGGCCCCGCTTCCGGTGGGCGAGCGGAGCGCAGTGCGCCTGCCCCTTCTTAGGGCACCGCCCACACGCCTGGGGCCCCTCGTTAAGCCACGCCCCTTATGCAAAATTAACGCCTAAGCCCCGCCCCAGCCCCGACGACTCCTCTTTCGGAGCTTATTTAGCATAGTCCCCGCTCACCGCCTCAGAACCCACCCTCGTCGACCCAGCCCTTGAAGTCTGCCCCGTACTTCCCAGTCTCAAAGGCCCCCACTCTCTGGAAGCCCACCTCTCCCTGGTAACCCCCGCCTCTCGGAGCTTCTGGGGCCGAGTCACGCCCCTGAGCGTGAGCCCCGCCTTTTCCGCTCTCAGTGTTTAAGCCCCCGCCTCTCTCACCGCTTTCACGTACAATTGTTTCGCACTTCCAAAGCATTTCCCTAAGTCAGGGGGTCTGAAGGTGTGGCTTGAATACCTGCAGCAGCGGCGCCACAGGAAATTCGTTAGAAATGTAAATTCCCAGCCCCCTACCCCAGATTCCCTGAATCACAGACCCTGGGGGTAGAGCCTAGGGACCTGCGTTTTAAAACACCCTTCAGGTGATTCTGACGCAGGCTGAAGTTTCGAACCACACAGCTTTACCACATTTTACACGGCCCCTCTAGTATACTCGCTCTAAGCCTCGCCTCTAACTCAGCCCCACTTCAAGCAGCTAAGCCCAAGTCTCTCCAGCCCTTCCTCCTAAGCTCTGCTTTCCTCTGGGACTCTCCTTCGGTACTCCTCTCTTAAGGACCCTCTTCTCTCCCCTTGGCCTGCACAGCAGTTACATCCACCGCTCAGCATCCTCACAGTTCAAGTCCTACCTGTCCCAACACCTTGCTCTCCAGCAGTTTCCCCTTGAAGCCCCTCCCGTCGGATAAACCCCCTATCCATTCCCTCTAAACGCCCTCAGTTTCTGCCCGCCAACCCGCCCACTTGCTTAAGCCCCTCCCCGTCCTCAGTCCCCTTATCCTAGGCCCCGCCCACAGCCATCACCTAACTGCGCAACGTCCTGAGATCTGCAGGTCCAGGTCACTCCTTATCTATTTGCTGCTACTGCTGCTAAGTCGCTTCAGTCCGGTCCGACTCTGCGCGACCCCATAGACGGCAGCCCACCAGGCTCCCCCGTCCCTGGGATTCTCCAGGCAAGAGCACTGGAGTGGTCAGTCCAGCACGCAACCCTTAATTCCGTTGTGTCTCTGCAAACAGCTCCAGAACAAAGAGATGGGCCAAAGTGGTGGCTGATTAGAATGGAATCTGGTTAGAATGACGCGGGGAATGGGGACTCGGGGTCACGTTTGCAACGAAGGTTCTATGTTTTACTTGAGTGGACATTAAAGGGAGTGCTTTGGGGTCCACTGGAGATGGGAGCGGCAGCAGAGGCTTCTCCTAACCCAGTCTTTAGCGCCAAGCTAAAGAAGCACGTGGCATGGGGGTGGTGCAGCGGCGGAAGGGCATTGGAAGGGAGAAGGGGGCCAGCCCTGGGACCCTGAGGGAACACACACCAGTGGGCAGTAGGCAGAGATTTATTTCCACAGTCCCTGCCTCCACAGGCCTGTCAGTCCGGGGGAGGGTGGTAGAAGGCAGCAAGATCCAGAAGTTGAGGTCTGCACCCTCAGCCCACTCCCACAATGGGAAGACCACCAGACAAGGTGTCCCGGCCTCGCTGCCCAGGCCCCACGCCCACGGCACACCAAGCTCTAAACCTGGCCCGGGAAGCGGTGGCCGGGGGTGTGGGTCAGGCCAGCTCTTTCCCCTCCAGCTCTTCCTCGTCGTCGTCGGCCCCTGCCGTGGCCGGGATACCGTCGTCGTCCCACTGCGCTTCAGGCTCTGGGTCCGCAGGACACAGAGGTGCCTCCATGGCCTCGGGGTGCTTGCGTTTGGCGTGGCGCCGGAGCGTGTTGGTCTCCATGAAGCGCAGCCGGCACACCGGGCACTGGTAGGGGCGCTCGCCGGAGTGGACGCGGTGGTGGTGGGCCAGCTCGCCTGCCTCTCGAAAGCGGCGGGGGCAGAGCGGGCAGCGGAAGGGCCGCAGGCCCGCATGGATGTTGCAGTGCCGCCGCAGGTGGCTGGACCGCTTGAAGGTCTTGCCGCAATCCTTGCACTCATGCGGCTTCAGCTCTGAGTGTGAGATGCTGTGACGCTCCAGGTCGGAGAGGTAGGGGAAGGCCCGAAGGCACACCGGGCAGAAGTGCGGCGCCTTCTTAGGGCCGGGGCCGGAGCTCTCGGGCCCGCCGGCCACTGACCCTTCGGAGACCGTGTAGGGCACACCCTGATCATCGATCAGCAGGAGGTCACTGCTATCGCCGCTGCCCACCGGGGCGCTCACCCCCTGTGCCAGGGGGGGCTCCTGCTCTGACTTGGCGGGGCGGCCCCGCTTACGCGGGAGGGAGGCCTTGAGCGTCCGGTGGGAGGAGGTGGCCCCCCCAAGACTTCGGCCTCGGCGGCCCCGGGGAACAGGAGGCGGTAAAGCCAGAGGTTTCTCTTCTTCCTCAGGCAAAGGCGAAGGCCACGGGTCTGGGCTGGGGGTGTCCATTGAGCAGTGGGGGACTTGGGTCTGGGCACTGGAGCCGGGCTAAGAGAAGAGAGGGGCAGCCGTCAATGCAGGGTGGTCTGGACTAGCCCTAGTACCCCAGACAACTTCCTGGGTTCCAGTCCGGCGACCAGGGCATGGCCGACATCCGCTTGGACGCGCAATTAAAGCCAAGCTAGTGGGTAAAATAGCAGGATAATTCTGTACCAGTCACTAAACACCTGAGCCCCATAGCCGTCTCCCAGACCTCCCTGACTCCTCCTAGACATTCAGGGTCAACCAGCAAAAATAAAGAAAACTCCTCCTGGGGGGACAGAGTCCAACTGAGGGTGCAGGCCAGTATTTGAGCCTCAGAACAGAGAGAAGAGCCAGCGAGGCCTCAGAAATGTTTTCTCTCTCTTCCTGAGGAGGTGAGAGAAGGGGGCGGGGTGTCACGACTGGAAGAAAAAAGAAAGGGACTTGTCTGTTCCTGAGTTGTGGATGAGGATGTACGTCAGAGCTGTTAAGAGCCTGGGCTCTGGAGCCAGAGGTTTGATCAGAGCTCTGGAGCTCAGATTCCTGAGCTTGTCACTCACTCTCTGTGTGGTGGCCTTGGGCAAGGCGCTCACCTCTTTGAGCCCCAGCTAAGCCTTTGCGAAACAGGGTATTTCCACCTACTTGCACAGACGTGCCATGAGGATAATATATGTAAAGTGTTCAGTACGCAGGGGGCTTCCCTGGTGGCTCAGACAGTAAAGAATCAGCCTGCAATGCAGAGGAACCGAGCTCCATCCCTGGGTAAGGAAGATCTCCTGGAGAAGGGAATGGCAACCCACTCCAGTATTCTTGCCTGTAGAATCCCACGGACCCAGGAGCCTGACGGGCTACAGTCCATGGGGTCACAAGAGTCGGACACGGCTGAGCGACTAACACTTTCATACACAGAGGTCCTTAGGAGATATTAGCTCTTATCATGGCTTGTAACTAAGCTTTACACCAACCCTCTGAATAAAGGTATATCACCTCCTTTTTGCAAATTTGGAAAACGAAGGCACAAGTTGCAACTCCCTCCACTGGTAAGCGGCCGGGTCAGGACTTGTTCTCAGGGACCCCGGTGTCTCAGGGAGTAATAAGAAATGAGCCCAGGGGACCTCATGAGGTCCCTTAGCCCTGCGTTTGAATCCCGCTCTGCTAACTAGCAAGCGGCCTTGCCTCTCCGAGCAAGTTCCCACCTCTGTAAAATGAACATAGCAGGGTTGCCGGTTGTAATAAGCACCAAACGATCTACCATCAGCAACACCACCAGGGCCTGGGACCAGGGAACTAGAGTGTACTAAAATGAAGGGCGAGAAACACAGGTGCGCCCCATTAGAGCAGGCACCCAGAGTGAGACCCACAGAAGGGCAGCCACTTCTCCGTGACCACACGGCTCCCTCTGCTGGGGGTGCCTAGGCCAGAACCCGGGTCTCCGGAACAGGGCCTAGACCCTCGCCCTCCTCTACCCGGGCGCAGGCGCGCGCTCGGCCGGCGGCCCCGACCGCGCGGGGCGGGCCCTGCGGGGGCGGCGGCCAATGAGCGGCGCCGAGCCGCGGACGGCTAGGCCGAGCCAGGAAGGGGGTCTGCGCGCGCGCGCGGCCAGGAGGGCCGGCTCGGCGGGGCGCGAGGTCGGCGCGCGCGCCTCGGCGGTCGCGCGAGCCGGAGCAGGTGGGGGGCGCGCTCCAGGCGCGCACGGCCCCGGGCCTCCCCTCGCCCGCTCCCGTCCCCCCACCCGGGCCCCCCGCCTCTCGGGTACCTCATTTGCATGCCGCCTGGACTCGCGAGTGTGCGCGCGCGGGGGCGCGAGGCCGGCGTGCGGGAGGGGCGGGGGAGAGGGGGGCCCTGCCTCCCGGCGGCGCGCGCGCGGCCCCGCCCCTCGGAGTGGACGCCCCGCCCCCGGCGCCCCCGCCCGGCCAGGCTCGGCCCGCGGGGAACAAAGGGCACGCGCTGGGTCCTAAGGGCCGTTCACGTCCCCATCGGCAGGCCGCTCCTGAGTACCCGCCGCTCTCGCTGGCCCCGAGCGGTAAAAAATTACCGTACCAACACATCCTACATAAACAGAAATATCGTCCTCCCACAAAGGACCCAGCCGGGTGACCCAATGAAAGAAAGGTACCAAAAGGAGGAGAAACGGGAAAATGGCGGCGGGTTCCCGTAGTTAACATGGCGCCCGACGGGCTTCAAAGCCCACTGGAAGAGTAAAGCACAAGATGGAGCCCGCTCTTTCCTCCTGTCTCTGTCGCAGGCGGCGAACTTCAATATCTGTTTTTTCCTGATGCAACTCGACGTCCTACCCAGGAGAAGCCTGAGGCTGCGACGAGGGAATCAAATCTGCCCTCATCTTTGTTAACACCCACAAGCGTCGACAACGCCGGGATGAGGCCGCGCGCTCGTAGCTTGTTGCCCTTAGTCTGTATGGCGCCGAGGGTCTCCCTAAGTCCCGCCCCTTCCCCATGCCCTCACCCAAGATGGCGCCGCCCTGGCTTCTCTACCCTCCAGCAGCTGGGAAAGGGACGGGAAAGAAGGAGAAGGGAGGGCGGCGGGGAGGAGGGAAGCCAAGAAGGCGGGAGGAAGAGGGAGTGCGGGGGAGAAGGGAGCCGAGGCGGAAGTCGAGGGGCCCCCCAGTGGAAGTGACGCTACCCCCGCTGCCCAAAATGTCGGCGCCCAGAGGGAGGTGTAAGTAATTAAAGAGGAAAGCCGACTGACTTTCCCGGCCTCCCGGGGCCGCCTCACGGCTCCAGAAACCCCGCTCCGAGCGAGCAAGGTGGACTCGCCGGATCGCGGGCCCAGCCAGACCTGCCCCCGCCCCGGGCTCCCGGGCCCGCACCTCAGGGACAGGGGGGAGGGGCACAAAAGGCCGGCTCTCCGGGCCTGGGTCCCCGAGCTGACTGGGGAGGGGGGCCAGCCCCGCGGGCGACTGGGTGGGGAGGAGGCGGGGCTTAGCGGCGCCGGGGCGGAGCGATAGCTACGAGGAGGCTAAGTGGGCGTGGCTTGGGGAGTGGGCGGGACTGTGGTCGAAGTGGGAGGAGCTTGGGCAAGGGGCGAGGTTTGGCGAAGGGGCGTGGCTCCGGGAGACTGGTAGGCGGGCCCTAGGTTGAAGGGTCCCCACTGAGGCTGAGTGGGGAAAAGGGTTCAGTGTGGAGGTGGGAGGAGCTAGAAGAAGGGGTGGAGTTTGTCGAGGGATGAAGCTTTCAGAAAGTGATGGGCATAGTGGAGGAGGGTGGGGTTTAAGCGTGTAATTTGGGGGCGTCTTTAGTGGAAATAGCAAGTCTTTATAACTGCAGGTGAAATGACTTAGAGAAGATGGGGAGAGTGTCAGAGAGGAACGGCTGAGGTGGCAAGAGAGGGAGAGTGATGTGGCCTTGGAAAGAAAGGGGTTTACATAAAGCCTGAGCTTAAGGAAAAAGCAGGATTTAGGAGGTGGATCTTGGAGAAGAGATGGGGACTTCAAGAGGAAGCTCGGAGGAATTTAGCAGACAGCAATTAATCAAAACAGCTTAGCTGTTGAATCTTTACTGTGCGGTCAGTAAGCACTTGGCGCGTGTGACCACAATTTTGCTTAGTCCTCACCACCTCCTGAGGTAGGTCCTCCTAGTATCCTATTTTGTGGATGGAAATAGAATCAGTTGGTTTTTTCGAGGATAGTCATGGTCACCCTGGAAGGTTGATTCATATGCCCTTAACCCAAAATCTTTGTTCTCTCATTGGCTAAGAATGTCAGCCTTCCTCCGAAGATGACTTTCATCTTCAAAGAGAGGGGGTGGCTTTCAGAAATACAACAGGCTTCAGGAACAAGACTTTGGAAGGAGTAGGTGGGGCCTGAGCGCGAGCGGGCGGGGCTTAACCACAGTGGGTGGGGCTTGGAGCAGGGTGGAGTCCAGCTTAGAAGTGATTGGGAAGATAGGCAGATGAGTGGGGGGCGGGGGTCCAAGGAGAGTGGGAGGGGTTTTAAGAGCAGTGGGTGTAGCCTTTGACAGATGGGCGGGGTTTAGGAGTTAGTTCGCTGGATTTCTAGGGACAAGTGGCAGGTCTCGGAGTCCAAGGAGCCTAATTGGGGAGGCTGATGGGGAGGTGACTCCCTCACCCCCCTCCATGTCTCCCTGCTCCAGAGAGAGCCCCCACCCGCCACTGCCCTTGCACCGCGCCGCCATGGATGACGCGCCACTGCCAGCGCCCCCGCTCCCCGCCCGGGCCCCGGCCCCGGGCCCGGCTCCGCCCGCTGCTGCCCCCCGCGTCCCGTTTCACTGCAGTGAGTGTGGCAAGAGCTTTCGCTACCGCTCGGATCTGCGGCGCCACTTCGCTCGGCACACTGCGCTCAAACCCCACGCGTGTCCGCGCTGCGGCAAGGGCTTCAAGCACAGCTTCAACCTAGCCAACCACCTGCGCTCGCACACCGGCGAGCGACCCTACCGCTGCTCCGCCTGCCCCAAGGGGTTCCGAGACTCCACCGGCCTGCTGCATCACCAGGTGAGTCCTGCAGGCCGGCCCTAGGCTGGCCTCGCTGTGCTGGACTTGCCCTCGGAGTCCCGGAGACCCACTGTGGGCAGTAGCAGACAGCTGGCCCCTGAGAATTTCTCTCTCCCTCCCTCCCCATCGAAGCATCCTGTCCAGTGAAACCATGAGGTGTTTCTCTTTGAGTCACCACCCAACCCAGGAACTAAAACATTCACAGTAAATTTGCCCCTCCCCTGTCCTGTGCTTCTGCTCATATGCCAGCATCTGCAACTTTGTGTTCATCTTCCCGTACCGTTTTTCAGATAGATTTACCATATATGTACTTAATTCCTTTACTCAGCAATTATCTATCAACTGATTTCCCAGTTCCCAACCCCGGGGCTACCAGAATGAAATCAATAAAGTCCGTGCCTTCGGAGAACTTACATTCCATTGAAAGTGGTCCATAGCCAGGTAGACAATCAGCAAATTCACAGGCGAGGGTGATCTAGAAAGGAAGAGATTTGGGGAAGGAAGTTAAAACAGCAACAGCACTAATAACCATCTGCTGTGAAGGAGAAAAGGGGGAAAGCTCTGGGCTACTAGACAAGGTAGGAAAGTCAGGGCAAGGTGATGGTGCAGCTGAGACCCGAAGGAAGAGCAGGAATTCGCCGTGCGAACAGCATAACAGGAAAAGGGAACAGCCAGTCCTGAGGCTGGAGGGACCAAAAGAATGCGGACAATGGCCGGACGCAGAAAATGAGGAGAGGGTCGCAGCTAGATCCTGGCCCGGTGGACCTGGCCGGAGGCTTCCCCCGCGTCCCTTCGGGAGGCCAAGACTCTGTCCCCAGGGCCAGACTCTCAGCCCTGCCGGGCTCTCCCTCCTGCCCTTGCAGGTCGTCCACACTGGTGAGAAGCCCTACTGCTGCCTCGTCTGTGAGCTCCGCTTCTCCTCGCGCTCCAGCCTGGGCCGCCACCTCAAGCGCCAGCATCGTGGGGCGCTCCCGTCCCCGCTGCAGCCCGGCGCAGGCCTGCCAGCCCTGAGCGCGCCCTGCTCGGTCTGCTGCAACGTGGGGCCCTGCTCGGTGTGCGGGGGCTCAGGGGCGGGCGGGGGCGGCGCCGGCGGCGAGGGTCCAGAGGGGGCAGGTGCCGGCGCGGGGGGCTGGGGGCTAGCTGAGGCCGCGGCGGCCGCAGCGGCGGCCTCCCTGCCCCCGTTCGCTTGTGGCGCGTGCGCTCGGCGCTTCGACCAGGGCCGTGAGTTGGCGGCCCACTGGGCGGCGCACACCGACGTGAAGCCCTTCAAGTGCCCTCGCTGCGAGCGCGACTTCAACGCGCCCGCGCTGCTGGAGCGACACAAGCTGACCCACGACCTGCAGGGCCCCGGCGCGCCCCCGGCGCAGGCCTGGGCCCCCGGGGCCGCCGGCGAGGGCGGCGAGGCTCAGCCAGCCTGGGACGGCGGGCTGCTCCTGGGCCGCGCCGGGGGCGGCGTGCCTGAGCTGGGGGTGCTGCTCCCCGAGGGCGGCGGCGAGGCGCCCGCGGAGCCGTCGGAAGACACGCTGTACCAGTGCGACTGCGGGACCTTCTTCGCGTCGGCGGCGGCGCTGGCCAGCCACCTGGAGGCGCACTCGGGCCCCGCGGCCTACGGCTGCGGCCACTGCGGGGCGCTGTACGCGGCGCTGGCGGCCCTGGAGGAGCACCGGCGCGCCAGCCACGGCGAGGGCGCAGGCGCAGGCGCGGGCAGCGCAGAGGCGGTGGCAGCGCCCGCCCGCGAGGGGGAGTCTCCGTCCGGGGAGCCCGCGTCTGCCTCAGGCCGCGGCAAGAAGATCTTTGGCTGCTCCGAGTGCGAGAAGCTGTTCCGCTCGCCGCGCGACCTGGAGCGGCACGTGCTGGTGCACACGGGCGAGAAGCCGTTCCCGTGCCTGGAGTGCGGCAAGTTCTTCCGTCACGAGTGCTACCTCAAACGCCACCGGCTGCTGCACGGCGCCGAGCGGCCCTTCCCCTGCCATGTCTGCGGCAAGGGCTTCATCACGCTCAGCAACCTCTCCAGACACCTGAAGCTGCACCGGGGCATGGACTGACGCGGCCGGGCCTGCGCCCCGCTGTCCGACCTCCCCTCCCCGGCGGGCTGGACTCAAGGCCCGGGCCCCGGGGACCTAGGGACCACGAGGGAGGCCCCCCACTGGCCCTCCAGAGCCAGGCACGGGCCCTGGGAAGAGGGGACCCTGGCTGGAGGACAGGGGACCACCCAGAACCTGCACGGGCCCCTGAGCTGGTGGGCGGCAAGACTAACCTCAAGGGTCCGGGATCTATAGAGAGACTCGTAACCTCGAGGCCCCTGGAACACGTGCTCAGCACCCCCAAGTCAATTGGCCTCTAATATGTGGGGACCTGGGGATGACAAAGGGGTCTCCACAAGTCCTTCTCCTCTTGAGGGCCCTAATAATAAAAGATGGGCACCCCCTTCCCCACCCCAGGGAAGACTGCCCCTCTTCCTAAGAGCCATCATTCCAACCACCTAGATCTGGAGAATGGGGGCAACCATGTCCCCGGATTTCCCTGGATCCCCCCAAATGCTACCCACCAGGAGTCACTGGTGCCCCCAGATAACAAATATAGCCGGAATCTGCCTCCTCCCCTGTCACTTATACCCTGTGTGGAAAGAGGACCAGGGTAGTTGCCCGGTCTCGCTCCCCTACTGCGGAATGGATGGACCCTAATGATCTTCCCCGCCCCTCAAAACTTAGAATAGGCTGGTTCAGAATCCGACACCCCCCGCCCCCCATAGGATGGACTGATTCGGATGCACATAGACTCCACCCCCTGTCCACTGGAATGGGCGGGTGCGGGTTGCAGCCTGCACCCCACCTCCTCAGAGTGAATACGGCAGACATTCCTCCCCTCCCTCCAGCGTGGGGGCCAGTCCACGTCATTCCCCGCTCTGTGAGCTCAAGAGTGGGGCGTGGGATTCACCGGGATATCCCTCGCTCTGCTGTAGCACCTGTCTTTCCATCTCTGTCAGTTTGTCTGTGTTCTTCCCAGCGCCAAGGGGAAGGGGGGTTTGGCTGGGGGCGGGGTGTCCCCTGTGAGCCTTGACCTCGCCCCCTCGCCCCACTCCGTAGCTTCTCCTGGACCCCAATAAACGCTGTCCTTTCAGCCTCTCCCGTCTCATGTCCTGATCCTTGGTTTTTAGGGACGTGGGGGCTTCTACCTCCCTGAATTAGGGCAGGGAGACAGACAAAGACAGAGCTTTCCTTTCGCCGGAAACATTTCGAGTCCTCCACTCCCTCACAGAGACTGCCTGCCACCTCGTGGCATGTGAGAATCCTAATTTTCCCGATCAGGGATCGAACCCGTGTCCCCCCACACTGGGCGCGTGGAGGCTTAACCACTGGACACTGCCAGTCCCAGTGTATGACCGTTTTAATGTCAGGGATGGTTTAGATCTCATCCGAGTGGAACCCTGCCTCTGAAAAGCAAAACCCACCCCCAACGGATGGACATGCCCCCTGGGACCAGACACACGCTTTAGAAACCCTCAATACCACAGCACACGCCCCCTAAACACCTAAAGGCCCCGCCCCTTAGGTGCTGTCTCCCAGGCAACCAAGTTTGTCCCTTAGAGTCCTTCCCTAGATTAGGATCCTCCCATCTGAGAGTGAGCAGACTTTCCACACTGTCTTCTACACACTAAATTTTATTCCTGTACTGAGTGCCAGGCACTGTAATTCCCCCTGGGGATCCAGCAGCGAACAAAATTACTCCCTAAGAAAACAAATGGCAAAAAAAAAAAAGAAAAAACAAATGGCTGGGCTGCATCACCGTAGGTGGAGTGGTCTGGTGTGGGGAGAGGGGGTGTTTCTCTGCAGAGGTGACACCTGATCTGAGACCAGAAGGGTGAGGAGGGGCCGGCCAAGTGGACAGCTGGGTAAGCACAGGAGGGGAGGGGGTGGTGAGAGGAGGTGGAGAGGTGAGCAGGAGTCAGGGCACGCAGACCCTGGGCTGACATAGGCATCTGACTGTGCTCCGTGGACACTGATAAGCACGACTGTAAGTATGAAGGGATGCGACCGCTGCTGCACTTTCCAAGGGTCCCTCTGGCTGCTGAGTGGAGAAGGGGGCTGAGGAAATGCAGAGCAGGCTACTGCAGTCCACCAGGAGAGAGACGTGCAGGCTTGGAGCCGAGTGGTGGACAGAGCTGGGGGCCCCCTGAGATGAATCCTGGAGGTGGGATGTGGGAGGGTGTGTTGTGTGTGTGCGTGTGTTTAATGGAAAGGGAGGAATCAGCGCGGGGGCTGGTTTCATGGTGAGGCCAAAAACGTAGAGAAAGCAAGTTTAGGTAGTGGCTAGGGGGTCACGAGTGCCATCTTGAGCTTCTTAAATTTGAGATGCTTGGGAGGTGGTGGGAACTGCAGCACACCAGGCTTCCCTGTCCTCCACTATCTCCCGGAGTCTGCTCGGACTCCTGCCCATTGAGTCAGTGATGCCATCCAACCATCTCATCCTCTTGACCCCTTCTCCAGCCCTCAATGGCACGCTTTAATAAGGCTCTGCTATTGATAGGCATGAACCCTAGAGAAACCTTGAACTCAGAACCACTGACATACTCATTGATATGATCTGAGCGTGTCCCACAAAATTCATATGTTGAAATCTTAGTACCCAATGAATGTGATGGTATTTGGAGGTGGGGGCCTTTGGACGGTGCTTAAGTCATGAGGGTGGAGCCCCCACGAATGGGATTCATGCCTCATAAAGGGCTTCTTTGTAACTGAAGGGACTCCAGAGAGACTGTAGCCCCTTCCACCCCATGAGGACACAGAGAGAAGGCACAGCAGTGAACAAGGACCCTCAGCAGAAGGCAAATGCTGACACCTTGACCTTGGACTTCCAGGTTCCAGAACTGTGAGCAATAAACTTCTGTTGTTCATAAGCCACCCAGTCTGTAGTATTTTGTTATACCAGCCTGAATGGACTAAGACAGTCATCACCAATACAGTGAATAAATAAAAGGTGGTATATTTATCCAGGCCTCCCTGGTGACCCGGATGGTGAGGAATCCTCCTGCAATGCAGGAGACTGGGGTTCAATCCCTGGGTTGGGAAGATCCCCTGGAAAAGGAAATGGCAACCCACTCCAGTGTTCTTGCCTGGAGAATCCCCATAGACAGAGGAGCCTGGTGGACTACATGGGTCCACATAGTTGCAAAAGGGTTGGACGTGACTTAGTGACTGAACAACAACAACAACGACAGATATTATGCTATGAAATACTATAGGGACTTCCTTGAAGGTCCAGTTGTTAAGAATCTGCCTTGCAATGCAGGGACACAGGTTCCATCCCCAGTGGGGGAGCTAAGATCCCACATGTCTTGAGCACCTAAGCCCACATGCCACAAGGAACCTGCCCCAACAAAGACCCAACCCAGCCAGATAAATCCATAAACACTATACAGGAAAAGAATGCATGAGTACAGAGACACACAGTTTCACAAAGGAAAGTTACAAAGAAGCCAGGCCACCACATGGAAGCAGCAAAACTGAACTGTAATGTTGTTTAGGACGCCCTGTTGGTATGAGCCATCTAGAGGAAAACTTTTATTTTCCCCTGTAAAACTCACAACAGTGTGGATAGATGGGTTAAGCTCGGTGTGGGACATAGTGGAACCTTCTATAGGGCTCTGGGGCGGCTGCCAACATTGCTTTTCTTAATCTGATGATTATTTTATAATTCTTTGTTAAATTGTGTGTTTTTATCATGCCCTTTACACCGATACGTCTTATACTTCACACAGAAAAAAAAAAAAAAAACATTTAATGGAAGGAAATAAGTTTGAGGGCAAACAAGTGGGAGTTTGTCATTCAAGGAAGACGTTTTGCCTGGAGATCCACACGTGCCCATTTGGAAAGGTGGCAGGTGGGCCCCTGGGAATGCTCAACCTCTCCTCTATACCCCCACTATTCAGCAAGGGGAAGCAGACTCACCCATTTGGGGTAATATATATATATATATATATATATATACACACACATACATATTCCTCCGAGTTAGAAAAATAAGACCCACCTCCTTAGGTACAGGTACCGCCCCCAAGGACAAGACCCGCCCACTTGGAGACCCGCTCGGCCTGCGGAGCCGAGGGCCTGGAAACATGCCAGGGTTGTCATGGAGACGCCCGCCTGGCAGTAGGGTGATGAGTAGGGACCTCCCTCCCACCTCACCTGCACACCAATTCTTTCTCTTCCGAGACGGTAGCAAAAGGAACTCACTCCCTTTCCCGAATGCTCCCCAGTGCCAGGGGGTGGCCTGGAGCTGGTCCCCTACTCGAGACACGGAGACCCCATTTTATCGATGTGCTCAGTTGAGGCTCAGAGGCTGAAGGGGTGGGTTTTACCCTGGGGGCGATCTCAGCGGTTCCGGAGCATCACTAACTAGCCAGACGCCGGCGACTCCCACGCCTCTGTGGGCGGCGCTGACTCCCGCGCACAGACCCGCTCACCTGCGCTCCGCATCTCCCCGCTCCCCACGGTAGTCTTCCCTTCCAGGGCGCCCCAACTGCAAAACCGCGTCCTTCTCACCTCGCGTCCCTCTTTGTGTGCGCGCTATCAGTCGTGTCTCACTCTTTGCGACCCCCTGGACTGTAGCCCGCCAGGTTCCTCGATCAAAGGATTTTCCAGGCAAGAGTACTGAAGTGCGTTGCTATGCCCTCTTCCAGGGGATCTTCCCCACCCAGGGATCGAACTTGCGTCTCTGAACGTCTCCTGCATTGGCAAGTGGGTTCTTTACCACTAGCGCCGCCTGGGAAGCCCCTCGGCCCTCTTTATTCACCTACAAATATTGCTCGATGTGCGACGTTCACTAGGGTAAAGCAGGTAAACAAACAGGTGAAGAAACCCCCGCCCTCGGGCGTTTATATTCAAGTGGAAGGGGAAATAGGCAATCAGTGGGCAACTGATACACAGACTAATATTTGTAATACGTACAATGTTGAAAATTAGGGCCAAGAAAGGACTAGATGGTGACAGGAGAGCTCTTAATTTTTATTTATTTATTCGAACGCGCTGCGCAGCTTGTGGGAGGGGTCACAGTTCCCCATGAGGGATCAAACCGATACCTCTGCCATGGGGGCGCAAAGTCCTAACCACTGGGCTGCCAGAGAATTCCCAAAAGGGCTATCTGAGCTAAGGTGGACGGGACAGATGTTTCTGAGGAGATCTGTAAGAAACGAGGGAAGTAAGGAAAACATGATGGTAACCCAGGAGAGGGCTTCCCAGGTGTAAAGAATCCTCCTGCAGTGCAGGAGAAGCGGGTTCGATCCCTGGGTTGGGAAGATCCCCTAGAGAAGGAAATGGCAACCCACTGCAGTATTCTTGCCTGGAGAATCCCATGGACAGAGGAGCGTGGCGGGCTACAGTCCATGGGGTCACAGAGTCGGACACGACGACCTAGGAGAAGAGCATTCCAGGCAGAAAAGTGCGCGTGCAAAGGCCCTGAGAGTGAACGAGCCAAGAGCGCGGTGAGGATGGAGCAGAGGGAGAAAGGCTGGAACCCATTAAGGGAGGTTCCAGGGTTCAGGTAGGTAGGGCGGGAAGCGAGGGTGTAGGTGAGGAAGGTGAGGAGGAAGAGGTGAGAGCCCCGGGACCGCGTTCAGCGCGGGAGCAAAAGTGATCGCGGTTTCCAAGAGCTGGAGGCAGGACTCCAGGGAGGGGCGGGGCCGCGAAGCAGGGAAGCCAATGAGGAGGCGGCGGCGGCGGGAGTAGCACCCAGAAGGGCAGCGCTGGGCCAATCAGCACCAGGCCCGCCCCCAGGCCGGGGACACCGCCCCCTGTCCGGGACCCCGCCCCCTGCCCGGGGACACCGCCCCCAGCCCGAGCCGGCCCCGCCCAGGCCTCCTCTCTCACCTTGACCCGGGCCCCGCCCCCGACCCGCGGACCCCGCCCCCAGCCCGAGCCGGTCCCGCCCCCTGACCGGGGACCCCGCCCCCAGCCCGAGCCGGCCCAGCCCAGGCCTCCTCACTCACCTGGACCTGGGCCCCGCCCCTCCCTTCTCCTCTCTTCCATCTCCCCTGCATCCGGCCGGGCATCCGCGCGGGTCCCACAGGAATTTCTCTAAAACACTAATCGCATCATGTGACTCTCCAGTTTAAAACCTTTTCAATAGCTCCTCAGTACATTCGGAATGCGTCAGGCCTTCAGCCTGGACTGGGAGGCCGGACGTCCTTGCTCGTGCGGCTCTCGCCATGCCCCCATCCAAGGCCCCATGTGTCCCCCCAAGGCACGGATTCCCACGGCCGTCGCCGCCTGCACATACGGACAGCACGCTGATCCCTCTGAAACTGCTTTCCCTCACCTTCATTCCTGAATTCGTTTCTTTCTTTTATTTAGAAAAAAATACTTTAAGGCCTTAAAATATATATAATAAAATAATAGCACACACACCTAGGTATGTACCCAAAAGAATTGAAAACAGCCATTAAAACAAAAACTTTACACGTAACGAATGCTCCTAACAGTACTGTTCACAACAGTCCAAAGGTAGAAACTACCTAAGGTTCATGAACAAATGAATGGGTAAACAAAATACAGTAACCCATACGTGGAATATTCAGTTCAGTTCAGTTCAGCCACTCAGTCGTGTCCGACTCTCTGCGACCCCATGAATCGCAGCACGCCAGGCCTCCCTGTCCATCACCAACTCCCGGAGTTCACTCAGACTCATGTCCATCGAGTCGGTGATGCCATCCAGCCATCTCATTCTCTGTCGTCCCCTTCTCCTCCTGCCCCCAATCCCTCCCAGCATCAGAGTCTTTTCCAATGAGTCAGCTCTTCGCATGGAATATTACTCAGCCATAAAAAGAATGAAGCATTGGACACACAGCACACATACGTGGTGACACATGGATACTAATCAGCCTGCCAATGCAAGGGACACGTGTTCAATCCCTGGTCTGAGAAGATTCCACGTACCATGGAGCAACTAAGCCCTTGAACCACAACTATTGAGCCTGTGCTCTAGAGCCCATGAACTGCAACTACTGAAGCCTGCGTGCCCAGAGCCTGTGCTCCACAACAAGAGAAGCCACTGCAATGGGAAGCCGGTGCACCACAGCAAAGACCCAGTGCTGCCAAAAATAATTAAATCAAAAAGAATGAGGTGTTGACACAGGCTACACATGGATGAACCTGGAAAACACTGTAAGTGAAAGAAGCCAATCATAAAGGACTGCACACTGGATGACTCAACTGATATGAAACAGCCACAGTAGACAAGCCCATAGAGACAGAAAGACAATTATTGGTTGCCAGGAGCTGAGGGGAGAAGGGAATGGGGAATGACAGATTAATATATCTGGGTTTCTGTCCAGGGTGATGAAAAAGTCCTGGAACTAGACACTGGAGTTGGTTGTACAACTTTGTGAATGTTCTTAATTTCACTGAATTGTACACAGTTCCAATTGGCTAAAATAGTAAATTTTTATTTTTTATTTTTTGGCTGCACCGCAAAGTATGTGAGATCTTAGTTCACCAACCAGGTGTCGAACCCACACCCCCTGCAGTGGAAGCCCAGAGTCCTAACCACTGGACCACCAGGGAAGTCTCTAAAGTGGTAAATTTTATGTTATGTGTATTTTAACAAATAAAAATATACACACGCACACATTCATATATTGACTACTAGTTTTAAAACATAAGGTACTCCTGACTGCATAGATCTTTCCCCTCCCCTGACTGCCTCTCCCTTCTCAGAGGTCACCTTACCCCAAATTTGGTGCTTATTGTTTCCATGGATGTGTTTAGACTTTTGATCCTTAAAATACAGTATTATCGACCAAGTGCTTTTAATAATCATGCGCCTCACCAACTATCATCTCTGTCATCTCTTTGTGAGATAGAGACTTAGACCCACCACTTTGAAACTCTCAGGACCTCACTTTACTGCTCTGTGAAATGGGAGAGTAATGTTACCCACTTCCTAACAGGATAGGAGGGATTGGGGGCAGGAGGAGAAGGGGACGACAGAGGATGAGATGGCTGGATGGCATCACCGACTCGATGGACATGAGTTTGGGTGAACTCCGGGAGTTGGTGATGGACAGGGAGGCCTGGCGTGCTGCAATTCATGGGGTTGCAAAGAGTCTGACATGACTGAGCGACTGAAGTGAACTGAACTGAACACGAGGAGGAACAAATGGGTTTGTGTTTGTAAAGCACTTACATTGTAAGTTATCATTTATTTTCATTTATTTTTTATTATCCCCATTTGTTTCTTTTCTCTTTACTTTGTGAAGTATGGAACACATTCACTATGGTTTCAAGTTCCAAAAGTACAAAAGGAGAGAGTGTAGTCATTTTCAGTCCTGGGAGTTAGACAATGTTGCGAGCTCTTTGCTCTCCTCCCAGTTCTCCCAGTTCACCCAGACACAGCCTGCTGATAAGTGCAAACGGGGCAGGCTGTACTCTGTCTTCCAAATTTTTCTCTGTTATCACTTGGAACTTTCCATATTTCTACACAGCAAACTTCTTTGTTCTTTCTTTTATGAACACACAGCATTCTGCTGGGTAGATTTATCACTCAAATCCCTGACCAATGGGCATTTAGTTCACTTCCCCTGTTTTGAAGCAAGGCACAATACTGCAACGATTAACCTGATACAGACACCTCTCCTGGCATGTTTCTGAGTAGCGCTGGTATATTTCTTTCCTATTTCCATTTGCTCTTCTTCCCATTTCTAACTCTTGGTTTTCATCCTGCAGGTTTCAGCAGAAACACTGTTGCCTCCAGGAAGCCCTCAGGGGTCACTCTCACTCAGAGGCGAGTCTGCTCCGGTAATCCCACGGCATCCTGTTTCCTGCCTTGGAGCACACTCTCCAGGAGGGCAGAAGGGCCTGTGACTGTCTCCTGCTCCGTCAGACCGGGAGGTCCCTGTGCACTGGGTCCGGTGGCCTCTGTCTTAGCTACTTCAGCTCCAGCACCAAGGACAGAGCTAGCTCATAGTAGGTGCTCAGTAAACACCGGTGGCTTCGGATGGAGTGAAAGTACGTAGCACAATGAGAAACTGGTTTCTTAGCGTCAAGTGGATAGCCACGGGGGGGTTAATCACGGAGGGCGAGACTGAGGCTCACAGAGGGAACGTCGCCTTCTCAGGCAGCCGCGTGACGGCTGCAGCCAGGTTCCCATCCCGATTGCGGAGACTTTTCCGTCGCCTGTCACTCAGGGCCGCATTCACCATCTTCCCGGCCACCCGCCTCGCCCCTCACAGTGCCTGGCGCAGACAGGACCTGATGAATGTGCATGTGTTGAAGGAATGAATGGGTGTGTGTGTGTGTGTGTGTGTGTGTGTTGTGAGAGGTGGGGGCTGACCTCCTGGAGGCAGAGGACGGGCCCCCAGCCCCCTCCCCTTAGAGGACCCAGGCGTCCGAGCCGCCCTGCGTCCCCGCCTCCTGGGTCCCCCCGTCCACCAGCTTCCGGCCTCCCCGCCAGCCTTTTCCCCTTCCAGGCGCGGACGAGTAGCCGGGTTTCCGGGGGGAAGGCTTAGGCGGCGACACCGAGGCGGCCTCCTCCCCCGCCCCCGCCCCCACCGCGCTCGGGGGCCCTGCCTCCCCGCCACTGCCGTCCGCGCTCGGCCGGCCGCGGGGAAGGAAGAAAGGAGCGGAGAGGCGGAGGGCGCGGAGGTAAGGGCTGGGCGCCGGGCCGCGGGGCCGAGCCGCGGGCCCAGGGCTCAGAACCCTGCCGGGGAGGCCGCTACCCGCCGCCCCGATTCTGCTGATCACGCCTGCGGGGGACCGAGGGCTCGGCCCGGTGGGGGGACGGGCCCCCCTCGGGGGCCGGGGGCTCCCCACCCAGCCCCAGTGGCCTTCCCCGGGGGGCGTCCAAGCCCGGGCCCCCAGCCCCCTTCTCTCCCTTGTCTCAGGCGCCCGGCCCCCTCCCCCAGCCCTCTCCACCCCCGGGGACCCTGGAATCCACACCCCCCACCCCAGGTACTCAAGTCTAGATGCGGGTACCCAGCATTTCCTCCCCAGCGCTCGCGCACCCCCAGCCCCCGGAATCCGGGCCCCTGAGCCCCCTCCCAGCCCAGGACTCCCAGCCCTCCTATCCCGGCCTCTCCCAGCCTCTGGCCACCCGGGCACCCACACTCCATTTCCGGGGCCTCCGGACTCTGCCTCCCACCCCCTCCTCTCTGGCACCGGGGACTGTGTCCCGGCCCCTCCCGGCAGGCTCCGGCCGGGTCCCTCCGGAGGAAAAGCGCTTCACCGACTTTGCCCCCGTTTCTTCTGTCTGTCTCCGTCTCGTTCTCTGTCTCCCTGTCTCTCCGAGCTCCATCCTGCTACAGTCCCGCTGGCCTCTGTGCTGGCCCCATCTCTGCCTGCATCTCTTTGTTTTCTCTTCATCTCTGTCTCTGCTGGGTGTCCCCATCTCTCTCCTGCTTTCTGCTTCTCGCCGTCCCATCTTCCTGCTTCTCCAGGTCTCTGCCTCTCACCCCGGCCCCTTTCCTCCGTCTGTCTCTCCCTCTCTTGCCTCGCTAACCCTCTGACCCTCTCTGTCTCTCCATCGCTCTGTCCCTGCATTTCCGCACCGCCCCCCCCCCACCCCACCCCCAGCCCCCGCAACAATATCTCTGTCTTTTCCCTTTCTCTTTACAGGCATGGATCCGCAGCCCCCTCCACCAGCCCAGGGCAGCCCACCTCACCGGGGCCGGGGCCGGGGCCGGGGCAGAGGCCGTGGGAGAGGCCGAGGCCGTGGCCGGGGAGGCGCCGGAGCCCCCCGGGCCCCCCTGCCCTGCCCCACGTGTGGCCGCCTCTTCCGCTTCCCCTACTACCTCTCCCGGCACCGGCTGAGCCACTCGGGCCTGCGGCCCCACGCCTGCCCCCTGTGCCCCAAGGCCTTCCGCCGGCCGGCCCACCTCTCCCGCCACCTGCGTGGCCACGGGCCGCAGCCCCCGCTGCGCTGCGCCGCCTGCCCTCGCACTTTCCCCGAGCCGGCGCAACTCCGGCGCCACCTGGCCCAGGAGCACGCAGGAGGCGGCGTTGAGCTGGCCATCGACAGGGCAGCCAAGGAGGCAGCCGAGTCCGGCTGGGGCCCGCAGGACAAGGCCGCCGAGCAGCCACCCGGCGCCGGAGCCGAGGAGGAAGACGCAGCGGCTGAGGAGGAGGCAGCGGCGCGACCCGAGCCGTGGGCCGCGGGGGAGCCAGGCACGCCAGCGGCCGCCACAAGCGCGGGGCCCCGTGAGCCGGAGGGGGCCGAGGCCGAGGCCGGGGCGGCCGAGCTCAGGGCCGAGCTGGCGCTGGCGGCCGGGCGGCAGGAGGAGAAGCAGGTCCTGCTGCAGGCCGACTGGACGCTGCTGTGTCTCCGCTGCCGGGAGGCCTTCGCCACCAAGGGCGAGCTCAAAGCGCACCCGTGCCTGCGCCCCGAGGGCGACCAGGAGGGCGAGGGGGGACCCCCGCCGCGCCCCAAGCGCCACCAGTGCTCCATTTGCCTCAAGGCCTTCGCCAGGCCCTGGTCGCTGTCCCGCCACCGGCTGGTCCACTCCACCGACCGCCCCTTCGTGTGCACGGACTGCGGCCTGGCGTTCCGCTTGGCCTCCTACCTCCGCCAGCACCGCCGCGTCCACGGCGCACTCAGCCTGCTGGCCCCGCTGCCCGCGGCGGCCAAGAAGGACGACAAGGCGGTGGCGGCGGGCGGCCGGACCTCAGGGAGGGGGCCCGAGGGGGGCGAAGGGGCGGAGGGCGGGCCGGGTGGGCAGAACGGAGGCGAGGCGGCCCCGGCCCGGGCCCCGGCCGGCGAGCCCCGCTTCTGGTGCCCCGAGTGCGGCAAGGGCTTCCGGCGCCGGGCACACCTGCGGCAGCACGGGGTGACCCACTCGGGCGCACGGCCCTTCCAGTGCGTGCGCTGCCAGCGGGAGTTCAAGCGGCTGGCCGACCTGGCGCGCCACGCGCAGGTGCACGCCGGGGGCCCGGCCCCGCACCCCTGCCCGCACTGCTCTCGCCGCTTCTCCCGCGCCTACAGCCTGCTGCGCCACCAGCGCTGCCACCGTGCCGAGCTGGAGAGGGCCGCCGCCGCGCAGCAGGCGCTGCAGGCCCCGGCCTCGCCAGCGCGCGCCCCGCCGCCCCCCGCGGGCCAGGAGACCGAGGGGCTCCCGCTGCCCCTCGACCACATCAAGGAAGAGCCGCCATCCCCGGGGTCCCCGCCCCAGTCGCCGGCGGCGGCACCCCCTGTCTTCCTCAGCGCCTCCTGCTTCGACAGCCAAGACCACTCAGCTTTCGAGATGGAGGAAGAGGAGACTGAGAGCAAGGCTCACCTGCGCGGTCTGGGGGGCCTGGCCTCCTGACCCGCACCCACCCCCTTCAGCCCCACTGTGGGAGCCGCCCCTGGTTTGCAGCATGGAGGAGAGAAGTGAAAGGAGAGGAGCCTCCTCTGTGAACCCACCCTCCCCTTCCAGCCCTCGACACTAGGGGCGGGGGCTGGACGCCCCTCCGTCCCCATCGCCCACCCCCAGGCCCCTGATGCTGGTTAGAAACTGCTCGCCCCACGTCTGTAGGCAGGACTCTGAGTCGGAGGCGGAGGACATTGGCTAGAGGGATGGAGACTGAAGGGGGACCCACCCCCCAGCCTGGCTGCCTCCCCGTTTCACACACTGGACACCATCACCTCTTTGGAACTGCCGAATCCTGGGGTGGGGGGCAGTCCCCAGTGAGCAAAGGTCTGTCCCTGTCCCTTTGTCCGTCTGTGAATAAATGTGAGTTTGTGGAACTGGAGAGAGTGGGGCTGTCTGTACAGGGAAGGCCGGTGGGGTGGGGGAGTCAGGAGCAGGGCGGCGTCCGCCAGGCCCTGAGCCTTGGCTCAGAGTGGAAGAAGGTAGAGCCCCACTTCAGGGGACATGGGCCCGCGAGCCAAGCAAGACACTCATGAGAAAAGCCAGGGGTGGGAAACAACAAGCTGCCCTCTGCCCAGGGGTCTTTGGGGACCCCTACATGCACTCATTCACCGAATACTGCCTGGGCGCAGTGTGAGGCCCCAGAGACGTGAGAAGAGGAAAGACACTCTGCAGGGACCCGGGACTGTCATTCAGCACCGGCTGACACTGTGTAGCCACGGGCCCCAGGCGGTGCTCCCGCTGAAATGGAGAATAATACGTTCATGATAAAATAATTAAAACAGAATAAGATTAAACACTCCTCAGTCACACTGTTTCAAGTGCCCAGTATCCCCCTGTGGCCGGTGGCTACCCGGCTGGACAGCACAAATCTAAAACATTCCACATCACCAAAAGCTCCACCAGAACCTCGCTGTCCTAGGTAATAAACCAGTCTGCACCACAACATCAGGTACTGATAAGGGCTTCCAGGAGGACTGCGGGGCGCTATGCAGACAGAGCCCAAGGGGACGGCAAGGCCTCTGCGGAGATGACCTCTGACCTTCTGACCTGAATGAAGAACCGGTGGAAAGAGGGAAGAGCAGGGGCAAAGGAGCAGGTGTGTGTGTGTGTGTGTGTGTGTGTGTGTGTGTGTGTGTTGGGTGGCTTCTCCCTGTTTAAGAAACCACAAGGAATCATGGGTTGGGTGGGCAGTGTCATTGTGTACACAGCCTCGAGGTCTGTGTGTGTGTGTGTGTGTGTGTGTGTTTAGCCCATTTGTTTAGGTCCTAGTAGTGGAGAGGGGATGTCTCCAGGCCAGTCCTCCTTAAGCTCCCTCTCTTTCCTCCTACCAACATCCTGCCCCCGCCGCCCCGACCAGGGTGCCCGTCGACGGCTCTCTCACCCTGTGCAGACAGTGGCCCTGACTACTTAGGTTATCTCCACACCTGGGAGGCCAGGAGAGGGACGGGTGACATCATCCTTGTTTTCCAGAGCAGCAAACGGAGGCTCGAGGCTCAGGGAGGGGGTCTGCTTCCCTGGTGCGATGAAACACTGGCAGAGAGAGCGGGCAGGAGGGAAGCTGCGAAGATGGGGGCTGAGAGGCAGGCCGGGGAGACGATGACCACTCGGCGCTTTGCAGAATTCCCAGACGTAACGAGACGCATTGAAGCCGAGCCCTTGGAACGGTGCCTGGCACGTGGGAAGGTCTCCATTTGTGCTGCATTCACCACACCCCAGGCTGCATGTTGGCGCCAAAGACCAGAGGAACACCTGCCCTCGGGGAGCTCACAGACTGCTGGGAAGGTAATCACATATCGGCACGAATAATGACAGTTTCCAAACAAGCCCCATTCTCCAGTGCACCAGATCCTACCTGAAACTATAACTTAACCTTGGGTGCTGGGGGAAAGGGGGCTGGGGTATGTTTCCTTACAGGCCAGCCACCTCCCTCCCCAGGAACCTTCAGTGGCTCCCTATTACCACATACCAATGGCGGGCCAGACACCGTTTCAGCACAATCTCACGGATGAAACTCCTTGAGGAAGGTGATTACACAGCCCCGTTTATAGAAGAGGCAAACTGAGGGTTCATGCTAAGAAGGCATTTGTCCTACTTCCATGATCACTAACGTGAACTGAGCCCTTTGGAGCAATGTATTACTGTGGGGGAATTCCCTGGAGGTCCAGTGGTTAGGACTCTGGACCCCTACAGCCAAGGTCCTGGGTTCAATCCCTGCTCAGGGAACTAAGACCCCCACAAGCTCCATGGCATGACCAAAAAAAAAAAAATCACTTTGTGGAAAGAGTTGAAGACAGTGGTTGACAACTGGGGGCAAGTTTTTGCTGCTGTTGCTTTCTTATTGATATAGATATGATCTCAGGGAATCATAGTTCCCACAGGGAACATCCTCACCATTTTCCAGAGGAGTTAACACCGCTCGGAGCAGGACTCTCTTATCCAAAGTCCCATAGGTAGGCAACGGTGGATGCGGGATTCCAATGCAGGCTGGACTGGTTCCACATCCTGAACCCTGCACCAAGCCCATACGACCTTCACAATCAGCTCCCAGCCATATAACCCACCTTTCAAGGCCCCCCCACACACATCCTGGCCTCCAAGCCCCAAGGCACCCCCACTACAGGTGTGCCCACTACCCTCCCCCACCCCACATGCTTACTCATACTTCAAGACACTACATCTGAAGAGAAACATTCCTAGAACAAAATATAGGACATATGGCAAGAAAAGGGCCTTAGAGATGCAGTCCACATCTCCCATTCTACAGATGAGAAAACTGAGGTCCATGTACACGGGACAGCCCCAGGAAACTGTAAAACAACCAAGTGATTGGTATTATCGTAAAGCAATATTAGGGCTGTTCGTGAATCTTAACTCTGTGTTGATCGCTGTCTTTCCCTGGAGTGAGCATTTTACACAGACGATCTTGTCACACTTGATCATAATAATACAGAGCAGATTTCTTGAGTATTTGCCCTATGTCTCTAAGGAGATTCATGTGAATTAGCTCACAGTCTTCACAATGGCATCATTAGCGAGATACCATTATAGGCTCTGCTTTTTTCTTCTTAAGCATATTTGTTGAGGTGTCACTTACATTCCACAGAATTCACTCATCTTAAGTGTGCTGGTCAATGATTTTTGGTAAATTCACAGGATCATGCAAGTATCACCACAGCCAATTTTAGAACATTTTCATCACTGCTCCCCGCCCCACCCCGCTCCAAAGATCTCTTCTGCTCATTAAACACACTTCCAGCTTCCACCTTTAATCCCAGGCAGACACAAATGTACTTTCTGTCACTAGAGACCTGTCTTTTCTGGACATTTCACAGACGTGTGTCACACAGCACGTGGCCTCTTGTATCCGGTCTCTTTCACTTGGTGTCCTCAAGGTCCATCCAGGTTGTAAATTGTATCAGCATGCCATTACTTTCACGGCTGAATAATATTCCATTCTATCCATTCACGGGCCTTTGGGTTGGATCCATTCTTTGGCTCTTACAAATAGTGCTGCTATGCAATGAAGACACAGACATAGAGGAAGGACTGGTGGACACAGTGGGGGAAGGAGAGGGTGGGAAAGACTGAGAGAGCAGCACTGAGATATATACATTACCATGTGGAGAATTAGACAGCCCGTGGAACTTTGCTGTGTGACACAGGGAGCTCAAACCCAAAGCTCTCTGACGATCCAGAGGAGTGGGAGGTGGGAGGGAGCTTCCAGGGGGCAAGGGGCATGTGTGTACCTATGGCTGGGTCAGGCTGATGGATGGCAGAGACCAACACAATACTGTAAAGCAACTGTCCTCCAATTAAAAATAAATAACTTTAAAAAACAGCGCTGCTGTGAACACGCGTGTACACGTCTTCCTGTAGACGTGTGTCTCCGTTTCTCTCGGGCAGATTCCCAGGAGCGGAATTGCGAGGGCGTGTGGGAAGTTTAAGGCGAGCTTTCCAAGAAACTGCCAGACTATTCTCCACCTACAGTCCCACCAGCGAGACATGCGGTCTTCCCAAGGGAGCTCTATTTTCCTGAGAAGGAAACTCTAGTCCGGAGAGGTGAACAGACATGCTCAAGGTCTGGTAGGAAGCGGCAGTTCTCGTTATGACCCCGA
This sequence comes from Bubalus kerabau, assembly GCF_029407905.1. Classification (NCBI taxonomy): domain Eukaryota; kingdom Metazoa; phylum Chordata; class Mammalia; order Artiodactyla; family Bovidae; genus Bubalus; species Bubalus kerabau. The sequence continues at coordinate 66,756,776 of NC_073640.1, forward strand.
GCACTGTGGTCCCAAAGCCTGTGCTCTTCCCCGCCCCCTACCCCACCACTTTCTAGCTCTTTTTCTACTGAGGTAAAACAGAACATAAAATTTACCTTTTTACCCCTTAAGTGTGCAGTTCAGTGGTATTAAGGACATTCACATTGTCGGGTAACCATCACCATCTTCAATCTCTGGAACTTTTTCATCATCCCCAACTGAAACTCTGTGCCCATTAAGCAATGATAACTCTCCATTCCCCTCCACCTGGCCCCCCAAAATCACCCTTCTACTTCTTGTCCCTACAAATATGACTATTGTAAGTATGTAAAGAAAACTCCTCTGTCTTTCTTCTCCACTCTACTCTAATGCTACTCATGAAATACTTCATCTCTGATACTCCCAGTCATCAAATGTCTGTGGCATTTGGTCACACATCAAGCAATTCATTATCAAACTTTTGTTGTTTAGTCACTAAATCATGTTTCACTCACTCTTTTGCGACCTCATAGACCGTAGCCCACTGGGATCCTCTGTCCATGGAATTCTCCAGGCAACAATACTGGAATGGGCTGCCAGGGGATCTTCCTGAGTCAATGATTGAACTCGCGACCCCTGTACTGGCAGGCACTGGCAGGTAGATTCTTCACCACTGAGCTACCTGGGCCGTCTAGAATTCAATTCAGTTCTGACACTGTCCACCCAGAGATAACGTCAGATCGCACAGGGTAAGGGCTCAGCCCCACAAGACTGCATCTCCTCTCCCCACCTCCAGAACCAATCGAAGTCTAGGTCGTCACCATGCCAATGCCTGTGATTCATCCTTATCTTGTTCAGTCATTTATTCATCCTAAACTCGCCGGAGCATCTTGTGTTTAGAGGTCAAACATCAGCACACCAGCAAACAACCTCACGTTCCGGTAGCGGATGCATATAAATATACTCAGGACATCAGTTCAAGATAATACATACTGGGCTTCCCTGGTGGTCCAGTGGTTGAGAATCCGCCTTGCAATACAGGGGACATGGGTCCAATCCCTGGTCTGGGAAGATCCCACGTGCTTCAGGGCAGCTAAGCCTGTGCGTCTAGAGCCTGTCTCCACAGTAAGAGAGGCCACCACAGTGAGAAGTCCGTGCTCTGCAATGAAGACCCAGTGCAGCCAAAAGTAAATAAAGAAAATGAAATTTAAAAAACAAAGAAACAAAACGCTGAACTCCCACTCTGGGCTGGGCACCGTGCTAGCTCATGCGCCGTCTAGTGAAACAGACACGAGGCCGTTCCCACGAGGGGCGTCCTTCCTGGCGGGAGGAGACAGACATGAAAACGCAGTGATCAGGGAAGGGACAAAGCATCTTCAGAGGGGATGATGTTGTGGAGTGGGGAGATGCGGGACAAGGTGGGGGTGCGGTGGGAACTCCAGGCTGTCCAAACAGGAGCTGAAGGAGGGGGCCTCGAAGATAACTGGGGACGTGTCCCAGGGGAGGGCAGAGCAGCTGCAGAGGTCCTGAGGAGAGACTGTGACCCGTGTGTCCCGGGAGCAGAGAGGCCAGCCTGAGCGGAGGCAGAGAAGGGAGAGGAGATGAGCGAGGGGACGGGACCAGATCCAGCAGCAACTCACAGGAGCCTGCTCTCTGCTCCAGTGAAGTGCAGACAGCGCCTCGCAGGGACTCGTGAAGAGGCTGGCAGGACCTGATCTCCCTTTCCCTTTTAACATTTTATACATCTATTTATTTAGGCTGTGCCACGTGGGTTGCAGTCTCTCAGTCCCCCAACCAGGGATTGAACCCAGGCCATGGCAGTGAAGGCACAGAATCATAACCACTAGACCACCAGGGACCTCCCCGTCCATCTTTTAAAAAATAAATAGATTTTAATATCTAAAGCTGCCGGGAGCAGGAGCTCACCCGTGGCAAAGGTCATGAGGAAGGAGGCTCGGCATACGCAAAGGCGGGATCAAGCCTCAGAAGTCCCCCTGGAAATTCTCGAGCATCTACCCCCAAAACCAGAGTCTGCCTACTTTCTGCTTTGTGCTCTCACCTACACCTCTGACTTTAGGGGGGCTGTCCCCCACTACCTCTCTCTGAAAAAAGAATTAACTTACAGCTCCAGTTAATAAAGTTCCTGGGCGTGATAGTGTTTCAACCTACAAACTCCTTTGGAAGTCCTCTAGCCTGCCTGAATAGGTTTTTCCGGCCACATGTGATTGTTCAGAGCCTCCCAACTGTGAGAGGCATGAGATGTTCTAAACTGTCTAAATACAGATTCCTTTGAGCAGTTAAAAGATTGATTAGAAATTGTGTTGGTGAAGGGTTTTTCACTTATTGGGCCAATGTTTGCTGCTAAGTCTCCATATCCCTTACCTGCTGTGTTCCTGGCAGTGTATTGATTAATATAATTGGTGTAAGTAGTAGCTTTAATGTTTGTAACCTTGGACCCTTGAGTTGGTTCTTTTTCTTGTTGTGGCCCACCGCACCTTTGCCCTATGGGAGTGCAGCTTTGATGCTTTTGGAGGGTGGCGCCTGACTAATCACCTTTAAAGAAAAATAAGTTTTCTGAAGAAAGGGTCTTAAAATGTTAACAGGCCTCTGGGCCAGAAGATGATGCAAATCACCTAAACTTTTGCATATGGTAAGTTTGCAGGAAGAAAGCCTGGCTTACTGCATGACTCTACCCCTTCCCCCATTATCCTTTATGCATAACTTAAGGTATAAAAACTACTTTGGAAACTAAAGTGCGGGCCTTGTTCACCGAAACTTGGTCTCCCCATGTCGTTCTTCGTCTCACCTTCTGGCTGAATTATTCAGCCTCTTTTCTCCGCTGAATTTCCTCACTGAGCTATCCTTATTTCAGCCTCTTTTCTCCACTCTATTTCCTCACTGAGCTAGCCTTACTTAACCACTCTTTATATCTTTAATTAATGCTTAATTGCTCTATTGTTTCCTGATGATCGCCGAAGCCCTCTCCCCTTCGAAACCCCTGACTCCACCGGGGCTGGACCCCGGCATAAAGCCATTTTAGGTTCACAGAAAACTTGAGGAGAAATACAGACAGTCTCCATCCACCTATCCTTTAAAAATGCATTTCAAAGCAATCTGCAAACATGAGTCCACATCACTGCTAAACACTTCAGCATGTGTATCATACCAACATATCAAATATTTATTTAACTTCCTTGTCCTATATAAAATTTAAATTCATTGAAAAGCATGCTGGTTATGTTGCTGCTGCTGCTAAGTTGCTTCAGTCGTGTCCGACTCTGTGCGGCCCCATAGACGGCAGCCCATCAGGCTCCTCTGTTCCTGGGATTCTCCAGGCAAGAACACTGGAGTGGGTTGCCATTTCCTTCTCCAGCAGGTTATGTTACCATCCAATAAACCTTGAGAGCTTACAGAAACACCTAAGTAGCACAGATTCTTCTTAAATAACTTTTTCCTTCTGGAATCATTTTAAATATACAGAGAAGTTGCTATGATGGTACTGAGGTTGGGTACCCCGACCCAGGTTTCCGGAATATCATCATGTCCTTACCATCCAAAACCAAGACGCCAATATCAGCAGGTTTCTATCAACCAAATGCGAGCCCTTCCTCAGATTTCACTTGTTTTCCCTATTGTCTTTCTGTCCCAGGACCCCCGCCCTCCGCCTCACCCCCAGGACACCGTGTGGCCTTCCGTCCTGCCCCCTGAGCCTCCACTGGTCTGTGTTCACTCCTGAGGCTGCCTGGGTCTTGCACGACCCTGGCCGTCCAGAGCGATTCCTGGACGATAGGCCACGCCCACGCGCCCCGTGGCTCCTGGACATAGGTACCCCCTGACGTCACTGAGGATGCTCCCCTCACCTGGAGGTTTGCATGCTGCGGAGTGACCCCCACCCCAACCTCTACTCTTTGTTAACAGACCGCTGAGAGCAGCTCCCCGCCCCTCGCGGAAGAGAGGGGGAGAAAGCTCCGCCTTCTGGAGGGGGCTGTATCCAGATACGTTTGGGGGGAGAATTCTTCTGTCCCTTCTGTTTATTTATGTATTCAGTCATTTATTTGAACCCGAATGGATTCACAGCTGTTTCTTTTATACTTTGAGTGACAAACACCACGTTATCTCATATAAATAGTCTACATTACAGTCCAATGCCACCTTATGAATCCCATAGAAGCTCACCTGTGTTTGAGTGCCATGTGTTGTCAAGGGAAAGAAGCACAGAGAACTCGGTGTCTTGTAGTAACCTATAAGGGAAAAGAATCTGAGAGTGTGTGTGTGTGCAAGCGTGTGTGTCTCTGTGTGTGTGTAACTGGGGCTTCCCCAGAAAAAGAATCTGAAAGAGTGAGTGAGTGTGTGTGTGTGTGTGAGTGTGTGTGTGTGTAACTGGGCTTCCCCAGTGGCTCAGTGGTGAAGAATCTGCCTGTCAGCACAGGAAACGCAGGTTCGATGCCTGGTTGGGAAAGATCCCCTAGAGAAGCCAATGGCAACCCACTCCAGTATTCTTGCCTGGAGAATCCCATGGACAGAGGAGCCTGGTGGGCTACAGCCCATGGGGTTGCAAAGAGTCGAACGGGACTGAGAATGCACACACGTGTGCGTAACTGTGTAACTGTGAAGCAGTTTGCTGTGTATCTGAAACTAACACAACACTGGAGATCAAGTACACTTCAATAAAAAAATCAAAACCAGAGAGAGAACCAATGCTGAATGAGAAGCAAGGGCTTCTGGCCAGCGTGTGACGAGAGACGAGACTTCAGGCTGGTGATCAAGGAGGGCTTTTGAGGAGAGGTAACTGGAGACTTGGGCTTCCCTGTTGGTTCAGTGGCTCAGTGATAAAGGACCTGCCTGCCAATGCAGGAGACCCAGATTTGATCCCTGGGTCGGGCAGGTCCCCTAGAGGAGGGCATGGCATCCCACTCCAGTTTTATTGCCTGGAAAATCCCATGGACAGAGGAGCCTAGCAGACTACAGTCCATGGGGTCCCAAAGAGTCGGACATGACTGAGCAACTGAACAATGATTGGAGGTTTGTCCCAGACAGGCCGAGGAACTGAGCCAGGGAGGGGCTCTGAGGCCCACAGGGTCGGCCACCTGCCCGGAGCTCACCCGCCTCTCCCGGGCACAAGCCCCACAGCAGCTTCAGCCCTCTGCTCTCAGCACCCCTGGAGGGCAGTTTGGAATTCAGCCACCAAGGCCAAGTCCCCAGCCTCCTGCAGCCTCTTATCTCACCACGCCCGGCCCTGTGCCTGGCACCGACCTGCGCTCTGCAAATACTCGCCGCCACTCACCCGGCCGCCCGAGCCCCCACTGCCCTCCTCCGCCCTCCTCCCAAAGCAGCTCTTTCACCTCCAGGAGGGAGGGGGCACTGGTGGGTCCTGGCGGGAAGCCGGGGACGTAACCCAGCTGGGGTGGCCAGGAGAGAGAGCTGAGCGGCCTCCAGACTTCTAATAATGGGATAATCAGCACCGCTACTGCTTGTTATCTGGCCTGATTGCTGGCGTCAGGCACTTCACATGCCTTTTCTGGTTTCATCTCCACAACAACTTGCTGGTTACCAGCACAGACCATGCTGCCTGGCCTTGTGGCCGGGGACGGACCAGCCTCTTGGCCTGGAATGACCCCTCCCCCTCCCCCCAGGAGGACCACCCTGTACCCCAGTTCTCTAGGGAGAATTGTTAGATGACCCCCAAGATCCCTGGTCCCTGGGTGAACACACACCTCTTCCTAATTATTCAATCAGATGTGGATGTCTGTGCTGCTGTGAAGGGACATTGAAGCTGGAATTAAGGTTCCAAATCTCAGATAAGAATTGGCTCTTTGGTGGATTTGGCCTTATCAGGTGACCTCCCAGTAGGAAGTGTACCTTCACTGGCCTGGTCCCAGCAGGTGACCTCCCAATAGGAATTGGCTCTTTGGTGGACCTGGTCCATCAGGTGACCTCCCAGTAGGAAGGTCTCTTCAGTGGGCCTGGCCTCATCAGGCGACCTCCACTGCAACCTCTGGAAAAGGAGACTCAAAATATAAGGGGTGTTCAAAAGTGAGGAGATTCTCCATTGTTGCCTTTGAAGGTAGAGGGGACCCCACAACGAGAGGGTGTATCTCTGTGTCTCCCACTCAATTTTGTTTTAAACCCAAAACTGCTCTTAAAAATAAGTTTACTTTAAAAAAGAAATTAAAAAGAACCCCACAAATCAAGAAGGATGCTGATGGGTCTTCCACAATAATGACTGAACATCATTCTGTTACATACAGGACAGGGGGTGTTAAAATGACATGGGTGTCCAATACCTCAGGTCACTGGGGCCTCTGGTTAGAATGTGTGATTCACTGGGACAGGAATTGCTTTTATCTCTTTATTGAGATACAGTTCCTAGACCCCACAATGCGTCCATTTAAAGTGTACAACTCAGGGGATTCGGTGTCATCACAGACTTGTGTGACCATCACCACAATCAATTTCAGAACACTTCCATCACCCCAAAAAGAAACACTGCAAAAGAAGACAAAATAATAATAATTAAAAATAAAACAGAAAGAAAAAGAATAAAAGAAACACGATAGCCCTTAGGCATCGCTCCTCATTGACCCATCTCCCGGGCAACCATTTCGTCCCCTCTCCATCTCTGATATTTGCCTCTGATGGTGGGGGTTGCACACTCTGCTCTGATGTGTCCCCAAAACCTGCAGTCCTGCTGGCTACATCCAGCAGGCAGGTGCTCCGCAGTCAAATGTAACTTGGTAAAGCAACCACCTGCCAATGCAGGAGACACAAGAGATGTGGGTGGCTTTGATCCCTGGGTTGGGAAGATCCCCTGGAGGAGGGCATGACTACACACTCCAGTGTTCTTGCCCAGAGAATCCCATGGACAGAGGAGCCTGGCGGGCTACAGTCCATGGGATCGCAAAGAGTTGGACATGAGTGAAGTGACTTAGCACACACGCACGCGATCTGTTTTTAAGTTCCAGTCACGACTGCTCTCTCTCAGGGCCCTGTCTGTCCCTCACCCACTGTCCAGCAGGACCTTTCAGAGTCACCTCTGTTAGAGCAGGAAATACACTGCTTCACAATTGCCTGTGTCCTTGTCCAGGGCACCCTCCGGACTCCTCGGGCCAGGGATGGAATCTACCTGGTCCTCTTGGCTCATTAGGCCCTGGGGATGTGGGTGTTGCCTTTGAATGGAAACCAGAGCAGTCGGCATCCTCGACACACACGTGTCCCCAGCCTGCGGCCCAGCAGAGAGGCCCCGGGGGTGAGGCACGGAGCCCACCTGTCCCTGAGTGAGTCCTGACTTCGCAGCTGACCCCCAGCGGGACGCCGGGCAGGAGATTTAATCTCTGCGAGTCTCCCTTTCCTCAACTATAAAACGGAGCTAATAATAGGACCTACCTCTTCCCCACGGCTGCAAGGATTAGCACAGGGACTGGTAATACACAGAGCTCCGTAAATACTGGCTATAATTATCGCTAAGCATGGGGATTTATGAAGCCGTGACACACGCCCTTTGCTGGTCCATCCGGCAGCCACCTCGCCCCGCACACGTTTCCAGAGGAGAGGGAGCGAGATGCAGAGCGCCTCCGGGGACTGTGAGTCCTTCCCCGTGACTGGGGTGTTGGGTGAAGCGGGGTGGGGCGGCAGATAAGACGGGGCCAGTGCCAGCCCCGAGAGGGCTCTGAGGCCAGCCTGGGGACCGTGGTCTCTTTTCCCGAGGGCAACAAGGAGCCAGCGGGTCGTCCTGAGAGGCTGAGGGACAAAGGTTATCTCTGAGCATTAGGAGGATGGCTTTGGGGGTGACAGGGGGTGGGGGGAGACTGGAGGCCTGCAGGAGGTGGAGGCAGAGGGGTGGCCCACATTGGAGATGAAACGGCCACGACCCTGGCCTGCAGCCCAGTTTGCGTGGAGACTGCCACGATTCTAAGCCCACCGCCTCTAGACTTCTAGAGAGATCTGGGAGGGTCTGTAGAACCGCTTTCGTCTGCCAGCCGTGTGCTTCCATTTTTACAGACGCAAAAGAGAGACAAGGGGAACGTAATTGTGAAATGGTTTAGTTCACCCCAAACAGTGTATTTTTTCTCCTTACCACGGTAGTGATGCTTTATAGCCCGGCATGAAGAAATGAAAGTGTTAGTCGCCCAGGTCGTGTCTGATTCTTTGCGATCCCATGGACTGTAGCTCCCCCCAGGCTCCTCTGTCCATGGGGATTTCCCCAGGCAAGAATTCTGGAGTGGGTTTCCATTCCCTTCCCCTGGGAAGATCTCCAGGGGGATCTTCCCCACACAAGGATCGAACCCAGGTCTCCGGCATTGCAGGCAGATTCTTTACCACTGGGTCACCAGGGAAGCCCCCTATAGCGGCCTAGTGAACCCTGGATAACTGATCCTGAACTAGTGCAGGGTGGGAGGGGAAATACAGGGTTAGGCTCCTGATAGACTTTGATCACGCTCTGTTGTTGTTATTAATTGATTTATACATAATCTTGTTTTATGTATGTTTCCACTTAAAGGCACCTTGTCTAATGCACACTGTTGACTCACTGACATTGAACTCAGAGCCAACAGTGCTCTCACTTACACCCGGAGGAAGCTTATCTATCGTTTCCTCCATAAGGCATGTCCCAGCTCTCTTAGGCTTTTGAGACAGCATTGGGCTTTATGTTTGGGCCTGAGTAGCGGGTGTTTGAAGCAGTAAAATCACCAACAAAAAGCCCAATACTGTGAAAAAAGAAAAAAAAGATGGTCCTTTTCTGCGATGCAAGCTTGTTCCCCCTCAGCTGGGAACACGTGTCAGAGAGGAGAGGTGTTGGCCGCTCTGCGCATGCGGCGGGGGCCACAGCGGCATCTCAGTGGATAGGCGAACTGGCAGATACAGGAATCCACCCAACGATGAGCTCGACTGTATATCCAAAACATTATCATGTCATCATGTAATTAATAGAAATGTCACCCACAGATAGCTTACATGCTCTTTTTCGTGCTAAGTCTTTGAAAGCCGGGGTCTGTTTTGTATTCACAGCGCATCTCAATTTGGCCTGGCCACGTTTCAAGTGCCCAAGAGCCCCACACGGCTGGTGGCTGGTGTATCAGTGCAAGTCCCTGCAGCTTTCTTCAGACTCTCCAAGGGCCCCGTGAACTCAAAAATAAAATTGGAAAAGCAACATCAGATACAGCCACCTTGGAAAGAGCTGTGTGGAAATACCTAAGAATTTAGCTGCGTGTTCTTCTTTCTACCCAGAAATTCCACTTTGAGGCCAGTGCCCCATGAAGTGTACCACTTCGCACCAGACAACCCATATAAGAATGTCCTTTGCACCCCCGCCTGTAAGAGCACCATAGGAGAGAAAAAGAAAATGTCTGTGCTCGGAAGAATGCTTCTGTAAAGCACAGCATGTCCACACACTAGACTCTTCAACACCTTTGCAAAGAAAGGAACCTGAGGTCCCTCTAACAACACGGAAGAAACGCAGAAACAGGGTTGAGTGGGTGAGGACAAAAGCAGCCTACCGAAGGTCAGGGACCTGATACTATTTATACAACATTAAAAAACATGCAAGGCTATCCTCTAGGACAGTCATGGATTCATACATATGTAGCAAAAGTATCTTCTTTTTTAACATGAAGAATAACAAACATCTCCTTAGGGACGGTGGTTACTTCTGGGACGGAAGGGGAGGATTTGGAGAAAGGTAAGTACACAGAGGATTCCAATTATATTTGAAAAGTTGTATTTCTTCAGCTGCACGCTTGTGGGCAGGGAGGCACTAGTTATGCTTATTTGGGATATTTTGGGCATGTGTGCCTGAGACATTCTTTTGCACAAGGAACCACAGCAAAGTTTTGTGCTGCTACATGACCTGGTCAGACAGACAGTGAGGGGGCACGTGTGGCTTTGAAAAATACTAGAACTAGGATCACAGGTCGATGGTGAGGGTTCTGTGAAACTCCTGGATGGGGGATAAAGCCCCCAGAACCGTATCTGGCCTGTTGTAACTGTGTGTTTCAGTGTGTCTGTGTGTATCAGTGTGTCTGTTGTGGGAAATCATATGGATAAGTAATTGCTCTATTCTAGGTCCTACTTCTCGGAGAAGGCAATGGCACCCCACTCCAGTACTCTTGCCTGGAAAATCCCATGGACGGAAGAGCCTGGTAGGCTGCAGTCCATGGGGTTGCTAGGAGTCGGACACCACTTCACTTTCACTTTCACTTTCACTTTCCACTTTCATGCATTGGAGAAGGAAATGGCAACCCACTCCATTGTTCCTGCCTGGAGAATCCCAGGGACAGGGGAGCCTGGCGGGCTGCCGTCTATGGGGTCACACAGAGTCGGACACGACTGAAGTGACTTAGCAGCAGCAGCAGTAGCAGCAGGTCCTACGTCTAGTGTCTTCGTCCATTATTTTATTTAACAGTGTTTATTCAGTGTATGTGCTGAAACTGAAGCTCCAGTATTTTGGTCACCTGATGTGAAGAGCCAACTTATTGGAAAAGACCCCTATGCTGGGAAAGATTGAAGGTGGGAGGAGAAGGGGCCGACAGAGGATGAGATGGTTGGATGGCATCACCGACTCGATGGACATAAGTTTGAGCAAGCTCCAGGAGATGGTGAAGGACAGGGAAGTGTGCTGCAGTCCACGGGGTCACAAAGAGTCAGGCATGACTGAGTGACTGAACAATAACAACAAAAATCCAGTGTATGTAGGAATAAAGCCACCCACCCCGTGGGTGTGACTGAGACAAACGTGAGTGCCATGAACACAGGAGGGCAGGCGGGGAGCCCAGTCCTCACAATGCACCATGATAACCGCCAACAGTCATGGTTTCCCAATTAAAGTCTTGCTCTTTACAGATGAAACACACTGATTTAATGGTAGGGCTTTTCTTTCTTTTTATCTCTTTTTCCTTTTGGCCCAAGGATGGTGGGGAGTTGCAGGGTTGGGGGATGGGCAGGTAAGCTATCAACTGCTCAACCTTTGAAGTACAACTCTTTTTGATTGTGGCTTGTGGGATCTTAGTTCCCCAACCAGGGATCGAACCTGGGCCCTTGGTGGTAAAAGTGCAGAGTCCTAACCACCACTGGACTGCCAAGGAATTCCCTTTTCCTTTCTTTCTTTTTTATTTTGAAGTGTAAGTTAATTATTTATGTCTTTGCTATGTTAAGTGGCTTCAGTCGTGTCCGACTCTTTGCAACTCCATGGACTGTAGCCCGCCAGGCTCCTCTGTCCGTGGAATTCTCCAGGCAAGAATACTGGAGTTTTTATGTAATCTTTATTTGGAAAAAGATATCAAGTATATAAATAACATATACATAAATGCTGGATATAATGTATATGATAGTACATACTGCATGTGTGTGTTAAGTTGCTCAGTCGTGTCTGACTGTCTGTGACCCCATGGACTGTAGCCCACCAGGCTCCTCTGTCCACAGGGACTCTCCAGGAAAGAATACTGGGGTGGGTTGCCATTCCCTTCTCCAGACATGGTGTATATAATATCAGATCACGTATATTGCATTTATTATTGTGTTAGATACAATCAACATACACTATAAATGTGTGCTACAAATGTTAGATGTTTCTTTAACAGTACACTCTGAGTAGGACCAGCAATCGCTCCCGTTTCTTAAGGAGGAAACGGAGGCAGGGAGGCAGCTGGACACTTGGCCGGGGGTCAGAGGCAGGAGGAGGTCACCAGCGGAGCGCCTGGGCTGGAAAGCAGAGGCCACAGGACGGGGAGGGGAGGCCCAGAGCCCAGCTTTACCCAGGGGTGTGTGCACCCAGGGGCCAGGGCCGGAGCACCCCCTCCCCCGGCACACCTGCCTCTCCAGGTCACTCTGGGTGACCCCGTGGGACAGTGTTACTAAATGGGGAGGTGCAAAGCTCCGCGGATCATCGGTGAGTCTCTGGTGGAGGGGGGCAGGTACTGGGGAGGGCAGAGGCCTGCAGCGGCCCCTCTGACCCTCACCCCAAGGGCCCAGGTGGCCAGCTCTGCAGCTTGATCTCTCAGCTCCCGCCCAGCAGCTGGCCTGCAGGCCCCCGCTCTCCCACGGCCCTCCCCACACACTCACAGCTGCCCTAGGCCCCCAGGGCAGGGGCTCAGCTCCAGCCTGCATGGTTGGGGGGGCGGGGCAGAAGATAGCCTGGAGTCTCCAGAAACTCGGGGACCCTAGCGCTGCCTGTCACCACCTGCTGGTCCCTGCCTCAGTTTCCCCATCTGTAAATTGGAAGCCATCATTTTATTCAGCAAAGACTTGTAAGGAGGACTTCCCTAAGTCTTGAACAGAAAGCAAAAAAAGAGCCAGGGAGGGCTTGACACCAGATCAGCACTGAATGAAAAGTCTCCATTGCATTATTTAATTTTAGTTTTTGAATCAGTAATACGCTGTGTTGCTGTTGTTCAGTGGCTCAGTCGTGTCCAACTCTTTGCGGCCCCCTGGACTGTAGCACACCAGGCTTCCCTGTGCTTCATTGTCTCCCAGAGTTTGCCCAAACTCATGTCCGTTGAGTCAGTGATGCTATGAGGGAAATTGAAATACTAGGAAAGGCAGAGTGTTGCAGTTTCCCCAAGGCTGTGTCGACACTGACTACCGACCCCACTAAAGCAGCCACAGGAGGCGTGTTTGGGGAAACTGGGGGACGCGGAATGCAGAGTGGGTGTCAGTTCATTGTAAAGAATTGCCATTTGTGATTGAAAAAAATTTTGCCACTGAGCTGGAAATTTTCCTTCCTTTGATGGGAGACGGAAACCTGAGGCAGAGTTTGTGATGTCTGAAGCCTACTGAATCGCTTTTATCTTTTTATGAGGGAACATTTCCAGCAGAACCAAAACTAAAGAGTAAAGGCACATTCTTGTTCTCAGCAACACATGGGCAGCTGTATCCCAATCCCAGCCCTCACTGGAGTCCTGATTTTCCAACACAGGAGTATTTGAAATCAAACACCAGATGGCGCCTTATTTTGCCCTAGAAGATTTCCGTGGGCTGCAATTTACTTTAAAACACACCATTGCTCCAACAGAAAAGAGAGAGAGCCAGTAGGGCCAAAAAAAAGGGAACATGCATGAAATCTGGTCAGTGGACTGCCGGGTGCGGCCTTTCCTTGCTCTGATCTCTGCTCACAACTTTCCACAAACCCTGAAAAGTCAAAGACCAAAGGCAGCTCCGTCTGCCACCAGCCCCCCCAACCCTGAGCCGTGCGCAGGCTCCCAGAGTGGACACGCGAGCCGGCTTCCGGGGACCCTTCCAGAAGCCACGTCTTTTATTAATAGCAGGTTGTAGTAGTAGTGGAAAGCAACCAGGCTGAGTCACACAGGCCTGGCCCAGCCAGCCCACACCTCCTCCCCTCTGACCCGCTCGCCGCTCAGAACCTCAGTTTCCCACTCTGGAAACTGGGGCTAAGTCCCCGCCATTCTGGGGGTGCCGAGGAGGACCCAGTGTAAAGGCCCGAGCTGGGAGCTGGGCGCAGAGCCTTGCTGTGTCCAGGAGGGAAGCCTGCCCCCTGCCAGGGTCTCCATCAGGGGCTAAGAGCTCCTGGGCCTGAGCGAGGAGGGTCCGGGGGCCTAAGTCCAGGGCTGAGGGCGACCGTGGGGGCTCTTCCATGAAGGGGCTCTGGGAGTGGGCTCCCGGCCTCCGGAGGCCACGGGGGAGGCTAGATGCACCCGGCCCAGGGCCCATGTCCCAGGTAAAGGGCACAAAGCACCCGTCTCCCCTCTGCCCGCTGCCCTCCGGCCCAGCCCTTGGGGTTCAGGCTATGTTTTGTCCCCTCTGTCCTGGGAGCAGAGCCCAGAGTCCAGGCTGGTCTAAGTTTGGACGGGGGAGGGAGGGGGGCCGCGGGGCGGGGAGGTGTGGGGGGACGGGATGTCTCTGAGCTGTCCCGGCCGGAGAAAGGGAGGGACAAAGGCAGAAACAAAGACGGCAGGGAGACAGACGGGAGGGCGCCCAGAGCAGGGGACAGACAGGGCCTCCCAAGACAGACAGACAGGCAGCCACAGTGGGGAGAGCCTGGGGACAAGAGTAGGGGGCTAGGGACCAACAGACGGGCAGGGAGACCCCAAGACCTCGGGCGCTCAGACTCGGGCTGGACCAAGCCAAGGAGGTGCAGGGAGAGGGGGCGGCTGCGTGGGGCAGGCTGCAAGCCCAGACGCGGTGGGGACACGGACGTGGGCCTCGCAGACCAGCCCCCGAGCCGTGGCTCTGCTCAGGGCTGCAGCGGGGCTCGGTGGCTGGGTGGCTTTTCGGGGAGCCCAGACCAGGGGTGCTGGCCTGACCCTGAGATGGAGCTCAGGGACCCCAAGAAGCAGGAAGATGGGGACCCGGAGGTGAGAGGCAGAAGATAACGGAGAGAAGAGGAATGGGGCGGGCTGGGGGGCAGACATGGAGAGACACATAGAGACAACAGGAGAGCAGGGAGACAGAGACATCCAAGACCCAGAGAACCTGAGGAGACGCAGCAAGACTGGGGCCCCGGGAGACATGTCCCCAGATAGAGGGGCAGGACACAGGAAGAGGAGGATGGAGAGAGAGGCGGGTGGGGCAGGGGGCACGGGCTGGGGAGGAGGCGGCCCCAAGTGGGGCTGGGGGCTTCTGGGGGGAGCCCTAGATGACCGTGGGCGGGGCCACTGAGACAATCACCCGTGACCCAGCCAAGGCCCGAAAACAGGTGGCCTGAGGCGGGGTGAGTCACTGTGACTCACCCTCCTTGCTGGGGACAGTGACCCCGGGCCCCCAGGCCCCCCGGCTCGGCCTGATACCCTGACTGACCCCCCACCCCCCGCCCCGTCCCTCTCCTGCAGGAGGACACAGCCACGGCCCTGCAGAGGCTCGTGGACCTGACGGCCTCCAGGGTGACCCCTGTGCGGAGTCTGCGAGCCCACTACCGCCTCATCCGGAGGCTCGGCTCCGGCTCCTACGGCCACGTGCTGCTTGCCCGGCCTCGCCAAGGGGGTGAGTGTGGCCACCGAAGGGCAGACCCCAGGATGGCCCCCTCTTAGGGAACTCATGCCCACCGCGACAGGGAGCATCCCTTCGGGGAGCTGACCAGGACTCCTCCCGATGGGGCCCTCAGAACGTCAAGAGCTCTGTGATCGCCCAAGGAACTGGAGCTCTCACCCAGAGAGTGGGAGAGGCTTGCCTGAGGTCACACAGCGAGGCAGGATCACGACTAGGATTGCTAGTCCAGTTGCCATGTCCCCCAGTTCACGCGAGAGGAAATGGAGGTCCAGAGAGGGTCAGGCAGTGGTGCAGGGTCACACAGCAATCTGAGACAGATCAGAGAAAGTCCCCAGGGAAGGGGGCCTCCAACCAATCCCCCACAGATGGAGACAGGAGAGGCACGCAGAGGTCAAGCACCGTGCCCTGCCCCGGGTTGGATGCTCAGGACGCCCTGACTTGCCCTCTGCCCCCACCCCCTGGCAGGTCGGGCCGTGGCTCTGAAGCTCCTCCCGCGGGCCTCAGTCTTCAGAACCACCTTCCTGAGGGAGTTCTGTGTGGGCCGCTGTGTGTCGTCACATCCAGGCCTGCTCCAGACGCTGGCGGGACCGCTGGAGACCCCGCGACACTTCGCCTTCGCCCAGGAGTACGCACCCTGTGGGGACCTCAGTGGCATGCTGCAGGAACGGGTGAGGTGGGCAGGCGGGGGGCTTGTCCAGGTCTGATGTCGGCCCTCCCCTGGGCCTGTCCCCCACCCTGACTTCCAGAGGGAGCTCCCCAGTAAGCCCCCAAGGGCGTTAGTTGCTCAGGCGCAGCCGTGGACTGTAGCCTGCCAGGCTCCTTGTTCTTGCCTGTGGGGTTTCCCAGGCAAGAACACAGAAGTGGGTGGCCATGCCCTCCTCCAGGCAACCTCCTTTCTCTTTCTCAGCGCAGTTCCATGACTAATCCCAGCCCTGATCCATCCAACCATCTGAACACAAGCTAGCCTGGACGACAGGTTGGGATTGGGGTAGAGGACAGATCAAGTCTGATGAGAGGGTGGGCACAGAGGGACAGATGGGATTTTAATGGCAGTGGGACTGGGAAAGGGTGAGGGTGGAGTTGGATGAGCTGAGCTTCGAGTTAATGACAGGCCAACTGTGAGTGTGGAGAAGACCATGTGTGCAGCTGCAGAGATGGCTGAGGATGTGTCTGTGTATAGAGGGAGTTGGAGAGGGACTGTAATGGAGTTCTCTCTAGAAAGACCAGGTCTGGACTGAATCCATGACCTTCTAGGGTACTTGAATGTGAGGTTAAGGTGGGGTCATCTTTAGGGATAGCTTCCCCGGTGGCTCAGAGAGTAAACATCTGCCTGCAATGCAGGAGACCTGGGTTCAATCCCTGGGTCAGGAAGATCCCCTGGAGAAGGGAATGGCAACCCACTCCAGTATTGTTAACCTGGAGAATCTCATGGACAGAGGAGACTGGTGGGCTACAGTCCATGGGATCACAAAGAGTAGGATGTGACTAACCGACTTACACTTTCACTTTCATCTTTAGGAATAAACTTTGGATTTCAGATAAGTTTGGGGATAAAGAGGAGGAAAAAAGGAAGCAAGGGAGATAAGAAGGGAAATAGTGGGATGATGGAAGAAAGGCTGGAGGGACAGATGGCTGGGTGGCTGGGTGGCTGGGTGGGTGGATGGGTAGATGGGTGGGTGGATGGGTGGATGGGTAGATGGCTGGTTAGATAGGTGGATGGGTGGATGGATGGATGGGTGGATGGGTGGATGGATGGGTGGATGGATGTGTGGATGGGTGGATGGGTGGGTGGATGAGTCAATCAGTGGGTGAATGGATGGATGGATGAGTGGATGGATAGGTGGGTGGATGGATGGGTAGATGGATGGATGGATGGATGGGTGAATGAGTGGATGGATGGATGGGTGGATGAGTGGATGGGTGGATGAGTGGATGGATGGATGGGTGGATGGATGGATAGGTGGATGAGTGGATGGGTGGATGGGTGGATGAGTGGATGGGTGGATGGGTGGATGAGTGGATTGGTGGATGGGTGGATGGGTGGGTGGATGGATGGGTGGGTGGCTAGATGGATGGATAGGTGGATGAGTGGATGGATGGATGGGTGGCTAGATGGATGGATGGGTGGATGAGTGGATGGATGGATGGGTGGATGAGTGGATGGGTGGATGAGTGGATGGATGGATGGGTGGATGGATGGCTAGGTGGATGAGTGGATGGGTGGATGGGTGGATGAGTGGATGGGTGGATGGGTGGATGGGTGGGTGGGTGGATGGATGGGTGGGTGGATGAGTGGATGGATGGATGGGTGGCTAGATGGATGGATAGGTGGATGAGTGGATGGATGGATGGGTGGATGAGTGGATGGGTGGATGAGTGGATGGATGGATGGGTGGATGGATGGATAGGTGGATGAGTGGATGGGTGGATGGGTGGATGAGTGGATGGGTGGATGGGTGGAGGGGTGGATGGGTGGGTGGATGGGTGGATGGATGGGTGGGTGGATGGATGGGTGGGTGGATGAGTGGATGGATGGATGGGTGGCTAGATGGATGGATGGGTGTATGGGTGGATGGGTGATGGGTGGCTAGATGAATGGATGGGTGGATGAGTGGATGGATGGATGGGTGGCTAGATGGATGGATGGGTGGATGAGTGGATGAGTGGATGGATGGATGGGTGGGTGGATGGGTGGATGGGTGGGTGGGTGGATGGGTGGATGGTTGGTTGGGTGGTGGATGGATGGATGGATGGGTGGGTGGGTGGATGGGTGGGTGGGTGGATGGATGGATGGATGGGTGGATGGATGGGTGGGTGGATGGGTGGGTGGTTGGGTGGGTGGTGGATGGATGGATGAATGGATGGATGGGTGGATGAGTGGGTGGATGGATGGGTGGGTGGATGGATGGGCGGGTGGATGGGTGGGTGGTTGGTTGGGTGGTGGATGGATGGATGGATGGGTGGATGGATGGGTGGGTGGATGGGTGGGTGGTTGGTTGGGTGGTGGATGGATGGATGAATGGATGGATGGGTGGATGAGTGGGTGGATGGATGGGTGGGTGGATGGATGGATGGGTGGGTGGGTGGATGGGTGGATGAGTGGGTGGATGGATGGGTGAATGGACGGATGGGTGGATGGGTGGGTGGACGGATGGATGGGTGGGTAGATGGATGGGTGGGTAGATGACTGGATGGATGGGGGGATGGATGGATGGACGGATGGGTGGGTGGATGGATGGATATATGCGTGGATGGATGGATGGGTGGGTACGTGGATGGATGGACGGATGGGTGGATGGATGGATGGATGGATGCGTGGATGGATGCATGCATGGATGGATGGATGGGTGGGTGTGTGGATGGATGGATGGGTGGATGGGTGGTTGAGTGGATGGATGGATGGGTGGGTAGATGGGTGGGTGGGTGGGTGGATGGGTGGGTGGATGGATGGATGGACGGGTGGATGGGTGGGTGGACAGATGGATGGGTGGGTGGGTGGATGGGTGGATGGATGGATGGATGGGTGGATGGGTGGGTGGATGGATGGATGGGTGGGTGGATAGGTGAGTGGATGGATGATGGATGGATGGATAGATGAGTGGGTGGGTGGATGTGTGGATGGTTGGTTGGGTGGTGGATAGATGGATGGATGGGTGGGTTGCAGAGTGGATTGACAAATGAGTGGATGGATGGATGAAAGAAAGGAAAGATGAATGAATAGATGGGTGGATGAGTAGGTGGATGGATGGATGGATTGAAGGATGGAGGAATATATGGATGGATATCAGATACTAAATAACTGGAAAAATTATTGAACTGCTGACTAGCTGGTGGAATGGATACTGACTGGAAGCCTGTTGTGTAGACTGTTGGATAGATGACAGGTTGGGGTTAGGATGGATGGATTACTGTCTCACTGCCTGGCTAGCTGGATGGACAGATCTATCAATCAATTAATGAAGTAAATGCTGGGACTTTCGAACTAGGTCTGAGTTGGAGATGGGACCTCAATTAATACAGGACTAAGATTAGTTAAGTTCATTAGTTAAGTGTGAGATTTAGGGTTTCATTGGAGATCTTTGTGGTCTGTGGAGTGAAGATAAGAAATGTAAGGAGTGGTTGTGTCAGGACAAAGTTTGGTGGAAGTTAGAGAGCTTCTGGTGAGATGCGGGGTCCTGGTGAGGAAAACATTTGAGGGCAGGTCTACAGGGAGAGCTGGTGGTTGAGGATGACAGGGAGAAGGTGTTGGGAAATGTGTCAGAGACACTCCTGGTAGCCAGTGGTCCTGGCATTCGGATTCCTGAACCCCAGGAAGCAGCAAAGAGGAGGAACCGAGGGTGACCTTTGCCCTCTGCCTTTGACCCCAGGGCCTCCCAGAGTTGCTGCTGAAGCGCGTGGCGGCCCAGCTCGCAGGAGCCCTGGACTTCCTCCACGGCCGGGGGTTGGTGCACGCAGACGTGAAGCCTGACAACGTGCTGGTCTTCGACCCTGTGTGCAGTCGCGTGGCCCTGGGGGACCTGGGTCTGACCCGGCCCGAGGGCAGCCCCACCCCGGCACCCCCAGGGCCCCTGCCCTCCGCACCCCCCGAGCTCTGCGTCCTGCTGCCCCCCGACACCCTGCCCCTGCGGCCCGCCCTGGACTCCTGGGGGCTCGGCGTGCTTCTCTTCTGCGCGGCCACCGCCTGCTTCCCCTGGGACGTGGCGCTGGCCCCTGACCCCGAGTTCGAGGTCTTTGCAGGGTGGATGACCGCCAGGCCCCAGCCGTCCCGGCCGCCACCCCCCTGGGACCAGTTTGCGCCCCCAGCTCTGGCCCTGTTCCAGGGGCTCCTGGATCTGGTTCCTGAGACCAGGAGCCCCCCGTTGGTCGTCTTGGACTTCCTGGGAGATGACTGGGGGTTAAAGGGGAACAAAGAGAGAGCTGGGGGCTTGGGGAGCATGTCCAGCGAGGGTGGGGAGGAGGAGGAGGAGGAGGAGGAGGGCGGAGCAAGCCTAGAAGAGTGGTCAGAGGAGGAGGACGGTGACAGTGGGGGGAGGACAGGCACAGATGCGGGAGAGCCCTGACCAGGTGACCGGGACAGGTGGCTGGAGCCCGGGCCAGAGGCCCCGCCCCCAGAGGCCCTGTCCCCAGCCCCCACAGCCACCTGCGTGGAGAGACCGCTGTGCCCTGGGAGAACGGAGAGCGCCCTGCGCCTTTCGCAACCGAAGGCTGAGCTCAGACACACAACTCCCCTCCCAGCTGAAGACCCTGGGGTCTGGAGCCCCCGGCCCCTCCTCCCTCAGACCCAGGGGTCCAGGCCCCCGGCCCCTCCTATCCTCTCAGACCCGGGGGTCCAGGCCCCAGCCCCTCCTACCTCCTCAGCCCGGGGATCCAGGCCCCCGGCCTCTCCCCTCTCAGACCCGGGGGTCCAGGCCCCGCCCCTCCCCCCTCAGACCCGGGATCCAGGCCCCCGGCCCCTCCTATCCTCTCAGACCTGGGGGTCCAGGCCCCAGCCCCTCCTACCTCCTCAGGACCAGGGGTCCAGGCCCCCGGCCTCTCCTCCTCAGACCTGGGGGTCCAGGCCCCGCCCCTCCCCCCTCAGACCCGGGGGTCCAGGCCCCCAGCCCCGCCTCCCCCCTCAGGCCCGGGGGTATAGGCCCCACGCCTCCCCCCTCAGACCTGCCCCTCCCCTCTCAGACCCTGGGGGTCCAAGCCCCCAGCACCTGCCCCCTCAGACCCGGGGGGTCCAGGCCCCCAGGCCCCTCCCCCCTCAGACCCGGGGGTGCAGGCCCCCAGCCCGGCCCCGTTCAGGCCTGGGGAACCAGGCCCCAGCCCCTCCCCCTCTCAAGGACCCTCCCTCACCCTTCTGTCCTGTCTTCCGGAAAGGAGGTGCCATGTCTCCCGCATATGCATTTCCGCCCTGTGGGGATGTGTTCCGTGTCTGTGGACCTCTGAGCAGTCACTCCTCTCCTCTAAGATCTTAGTGGACGCCTGCTGACCACAGCTTTCCAGATTCAATACAGTGGAACCCTTACCTGCCATCTCGTCCATTTTCCTGGGCCCTGGGTGATATTATAGGAGTCACTCACCCTTTCTGGACCTAAATCGACACACATGCACACACAGGCACACATGCACACATGTCCACAGACGCACAAATGGACACACGTGCACACATGTGCATGCACCCACAAATACGTGCACACATGTGGGCACGTGAGCACATAATGCACACACATGCACACACACATACACACACACATACACACTCTTTCTCCTGCCTACAGACGTTTGCACGCCCAGCATTCTCCTCCGAGAATGCCTCCTTTCCAACTCCAGGCCTCCAGGAAGCAGAGCCCCCTGGGGGCTGCTCCCGCTCGTTTGGAGCCTGTATCACAGTGACCTGTGCCCCCCACTTCACATCTCCCCTCTCAGGCCGTCCGGATGCACCTGGTCCTTCTCACCTGTGCATCCTTTCGGGCTCTCCTCCTGTCCAGAGAGTCTCCTGGGCCAGCTCCCCGAGAGCATGCGGTCCCGTCCACACCAAGGGCCACAACTGGTCTGCAGGGACCTCTGCCAGACCCCATGCGCCCCCTGCAGCCCAGCACACAGACCCGCAGGGTAGGGGCCGCATGGACCCAAGGCAGCATCCCCTGCACCCAGCACAGTCACGGCTGCTGGAAGCCTGACCCGCAGGCTTCCACATACAAGGGCTGTCTGGGACTGAACCCTGCGACAGATAAGGGCTGCTGTGGACCTGAGACAAGTCTACCATTTGACTGACAGTTCCTATCTTCCTTTGGACAAAAGGACGTGTGGTTGGTGAGGACTCACCTGGCGGGGAGCTGGGAGAGGGGACGTGGGAGCTCAAAGCAGCTGTCCAGTGCATCCAGAAATGATTCTGGGATATGGGAGGTCCAGAGGTCTGCCTCCCAGCGCAGGAGGTGCAAGTTCAATCCCTGGTTGGGAAGCTAAGATTATACACGCCTCAGGGCCAAAAAACCAACATGTAAAACAGAAGCACCATGGTGACAAATTCAATCAAGACTTAAAAACAATAAAAATGATTCTGAAATCAAAAGCTTACTTAAAAAGAAGCAAGTGAGTTGGCATCGGTCATCTCGCTCTAAACCTGGGCAGGGGTGTGTGGCCCCCCAGGCCCCCTACCTCAGTCCTAGGGGTCCCTGCCTGCACCCCCACCTTGCAGTCTGAAGACTCGGGCCGGGGACGCCCCTCCACCCGTCCCTCCCCCAAGGCCCTCCGGCCCAGTTGCCACACCACCTGCTCCCCTTCGCCCGAGTCTGAGGTCATTCCTCACTGCATCATTCTGGAATCCTGTGTGTCATCCTTTCCCCGGCAGACCCCAGTGCCTCCTCCCCCGGACTCCCCTCACCAAACGCTTGCGTCTGACCCGTCATGGGGCACTGTGGGGCAGCCAGGGGCGGTCAAGGCGGGGCAGGCTGGATGAACGATTTCATTCTATACAGGGGCCTGGAGTCCCACGTCTGAGGGAGGAGGAGCTGGGGGTCTGGACCCCCAGGCCTGAGGGGGGAGGGGTTGGGGGCTGGACCCCTGCGTCTGAGGAGGAGGGGCCGGGGTCTGGACTCTGGCTCTGGGGAGGGTGTGGGGTCTGGACCCTGGCTCTGGGGAGGAGGCAGAGTCCCTGGGTTGGGACAGTCTGGCCGCAGCCAGTTCTGGGCCACAACGCATGGTGTCGCTCTCCCCATAGTGAGTCCAGGGGTGAGGCCGGGGGCGGGGCTCTGACCCCCTAGGTGGGGGCGGGTCCTGCTGCGGGAAGGCCTCTGCTGGCATGGGCTCTGAGTGCTGGGCACTGACCACAGCGGGCAGCCGAAGGTTCAGGCGAGCCTGGGAGAAGCTGAGGTCTGCAGGTTGGAGCCCAGATCAGGAGGAGGCAGGGGTCAAACGGCCCAAGGTGGGCAGTGCCTGAGAGAGAAGCCAGGCAGGTGGTCGGAGCACTGGGTCCTTCGGGGATCAGCAGCTCATTACGGACCCTGAGACTGCAGAGTGTTTGAGCGTGGGGGACACAGAGTCTGGGGTGGGGGGGGCCCCAAGATATGCGAGTTGTGTCAAGTCTCAGAAGAGGGGTCAGCTGGGGGCCTGGACCCCCAGGGCTGAGGGAGGGGGAGCTGGGGGCCTGGACCCCTGGGTCTGAGAGAAGAGGAGGGGCTGGGGCTGTGAGTACTGGACCGCAGACCACCCCAGGGCTGTACAGCCCATCCCAAGAGCTCGGTCCCCCCAAGACCCCAGCGTGCCCAGGCCTGGAGCGTGCAGCCCGCCCCCTGCAGCCCCTGGGGGCTGAGCACCTGTTTGCTCTTAGGAGACGGAGGTTCCTCATCCACCCCCAGGGCCCAAGTCTGTTTGCTTTGGAAACAGTGGGGGGGGGTGTCTCGAGTCATCTGGTTCATCTTTCACCCTCAGGCCATCAGGTGGCGCAGGGCGGTGGGGGCAGGGCGGGCACGTCGGGGCCTCGGACTTGACCTCACCCCACCCAGCACGGGGTCTGCTGCCCCAGAGACGCCCCTGGCAGGGAGGGAAACTGACTCACGAGGGCCTGAACCAGTGACCCGCCACCCTCCTCCTTGGACCAGGGGGTCGTGACCCCAGCCCCTCCTCCCTCAGGCCCAGGACCAAACCCCCAGGCCCTCCCCGCCCTTGGCCCTGGTCTGGCAGGACTGAGTCCGGGCGCCCTCTCCTCTGCCCTTGCAGGGATGCCCGGGAAAGCATCACACACGGAACACATGGAGACCGCGCATGGAGAGCACACGGAGAGCCGGGCGGAGGAGGAGGGCCTGGGGGGCCTCACGGCGGAGGAGCTGCGGCAGGGCCAGGAGGCTGCCCGGGCGCTGGAGGCCCGGATGGCGCTGAGCGCCCAGAGCCTGGTCCGGGCCGAGGTGGACGAGCTCTACGAGCACGTGCGTGCCCTGGGCCAGGGCCGCTTTGGCCGTGTCTGGCTGGTCACCCACCGGCAGGAAGGTACCGGGGCCTGGGGGCAGGGCACAGGGCAGGGGGAGCTCACCAGGCGGAGGGTCTGCGGTCATCCACTGTCAGGAAGGTACTGAGGTCTGGAGGCAGGGCACAGGGACAGGGGGTCTGCAAAGCCAGCCCAGTCCAACCTATGCCCTTTCCAGGCTGTGTGTTTTCGGTAATGGCCTGGCCCTCTCTGAACCTCAGCCTCCTCCTCTAACACAGGGGTGATGATCCCTCCTCTGAGAGAACTGAGAATCCCGGAGGAGATGTCAGGGGCTCTGGTTGCCAGGGAGGAGGACGGAGCCGCCCCCACCCCTGCCCCCAGTGGCCCTCACACGGGCCAGCTCAGCAGTCACTGTGGGGGCGATGAGAGACTCACTGTCTGCCGGGCACTCAGCAAGGCCAGCACAGGGCGGGTGTGCAGGACACAGGCCCCGGCCCCAGACTTCTGGTCAGCGTCCAAGGAGACTGCAGGGCTCAGCCCTGACCAGGGATTGGGGACAGCTGGGCCCCCAGGGAAAAACCTGCACCAGCCCTGCCTCCAAGGACACCCCTGCACGACGGGGTGTGTCCGTTCCCTGCCGTTGTCAGCTGATAAGAAAGGGCGGCAGGCTGGGGGGACCACAGTTCAGCAGGGTGGGCTTCTCCCGAGGCTTCCCTCCTCCGCTTGCAGACAGCCAAGCTTCTCCCCGCGTCCTCACGCCTGCCAGCGTGTCTGCGTCCAGGCTTCCTCTTCTCGGAAGGATAGCAGTCACACTGGAACTGGGGATCACCCCCAGTGATCTCACTTTATCTCTTTCACGACCGTACCTCCGGGGCACTCCCTGGTGGTCCACGGCTCAGGGCTCCGCGCTTTCACTGCCGAGGGCCACAGTTCACTCCCTGGTCGGGGGCACTAAGACCCCACAAGCCACGCAGCCAAAACAAAAACAAAAGCGCCGTCACCAGATACAGTCAAGTTCTGTGAAAATGGGCATAAGGACTACTTTAAGGTGTGAATTTTGCGGGAGGCAGTGAGGAGAGATGCCGGTCAGCTCATAAGAGAGAGATGCAGAGAGATACAGACCGGGGTCATCACAGAACTCAGGGAACACAGCGATAATTGGAAACACGGGCTCCATTACGGGGCCTCGCCCACCTGGAGGCCAGCTCGATGCCCTCCCTGGGCGGTGCTGGGGCATGAAGGTGTACCTGCCCCCAGAGGGTACATCCAGTCCTCGACATGGGAGGCGGCTGACAGCTGGCAGGAATTCAGGGCGCTGCTGACACACGAAGGGGCTGCACTCAGGTATCTCAGGCAAGGAGGTGACCCTCCCCCACCACACCCAGCCTCTCTGCGACCCCGTGGACTGCCGCCCTACAGGCTCCTCTGTCCATGGGATTCTCCAGGCCAGAATACGGGACAGGGCTGCCATTTGTTCCTTCAGGGGGTCTTCCCCACCTGAGGGTCAAACCCTCTCCTGCATTGCAGGCGGATTCTTTATCACTAGTGCCACCTGGGAAGCATTAAATGCTATGGTTATCACCGGGCTTCCCGGTAGCTCAGCTGGTAAGGAATCCACCTGTAATGCATGAGACATGGGTTTGATCCTGGGTGGGGAAGATTCCCCTGGAGGAGGAAATGGCAACCCCCTTCAGTATTCTTTTTTTTAACTATTATTTCTCTCTTTATTTGACTGCACTGGGTCTGAGCTGCAGCACGTGGAATCTAGTTCCTGAGCAGAGACCTAAGGCAGGCCCTCTGCACTGGGAGAGTGGAGTCTTCGCCACTGGACCAGCAAGGAAGTCCCACTCCAGTATTCTTGCTTGGAGAATCCCGTGGACAGAGGAGCCTGGCGGGCTACAGTCCACGAGGTCGCAGAGTCGGACAGGAATGAGCGACTAAGCACACACAGCATTTTCCGCACCACCAGCGGGGTTTGAGTGGCCAGGCTGCTTTAGGGTGGGTGGGCAGGGGTGGGGCGGAGGAGGGGGCGGCCCGGGCTCACGTCGACCCCGCCCCCAGGCACGGTGCTGGCCCTGAAGCAGCTCCCTAAGGCTTCCACCACGCTGCGCGGCTTCCTCTACGAGTTCTGCGTGGGCCTCTCCCTGGGCTCGCATGCGGCCATCGTGGCGGCCTGCGACGTCGGCCTGGAGTCGGCCGACTCCTACAGCTTCCTGACTGAGCCCGTGCTGCACGGCGACCTCATCGCCTACATCCGTCCCAAGGTGGGTCGGCCCCGGAGCTTGGAGCTGGGGGGGGTGGGGCGGGGGGGCGGGGGGCCTGGAGCGGACACCCTGCTCAGCCTGGGCCTCAGGAGTCACGCTCAGGGCAGCCTGAGCGCGTCGCCCTGCAGGTGCCCCACCGCGCCCGCAGGTCTGGTGGGACGCGCCCCTCCGAGTCTACGGCTGTCACAGAGGCAACGCCGAGCCTACCTCACAGGCTCACCCTGGGCCCACGGGGCTCACCCCAGGCCTCATCAGGACCCCCCACGGGGTTCACCCCAGGCCCCCACCCACAGGGCTCACCCCAAGCCTCATCGGAGCCAACTAGGCCTCTGTCGACCTGGGCCTGCTCCCAGGGGCTGAGGACAAGCTCCAAGGCCAGCCCCTGTTGGTGGGCTGGGGAGCTGGGACCCCGACGCTTGTCCCCGGGGCTGAGGACAAGCCCTGGGCCCGGCCCCTGACGCCCGTTCCCGCAGGTGGGCCTCCCGCAGGCAGCTGCCCAGCGCTGCGCGACCCAGCTGGCCTCGGCCCTGGAGCATGTCCACTCCCTTGGCCTGGTATACCGGGACCTCAAGCCCGAGAACGTGCTGGTTTGCGACCCCGATTGCCGGCGGGTCAAGCTGGCGGACTTCGGCCACACGCGGCCCCGGGGGACCCTGCTGCGCCTGGCCGGGGCCCCCATTCCCTACACGGCCCCCGAGCTCTGCGCGCCCCCGCCCCTCCCCGAGGGGCTGCCCATCCAGCCCGCCCTGGACGCCTGGGCACTGGGCGTCCTGCTCTTCTGCCTTCTCACCGGCTACTTCCCCTGGGACCAGCCCCTGGCCGAGGCCGACCCCTTCTACGAGGACTTCGTCGTCTGGCAGGCCTCGGGCCAGCCCGACCACCGGCCTCGGCCCTGGTTAGGCCTGACGCCCACGGCCGACACCTTGCTGTTGGGGTTGCTGGAGCCCCAGCCGCGGAGGAGGAGCCCCGTGAGCTCCGTCCGAGGCTTCCTGGGGCGGCCCTGGAGGCAGCGGGAGGGGGAGGCTGAGGAGGTGTACCCGGGGGAGGACGAAGACTCAGGGTGAGGAGGGCGGGGCGGGGGTGCTCCGGACAGGCCCAGCCGACCCCGCCGCCCCCTCGGCTTTCCGGACGGCTCTTGGCTGCTTTGCCATCTGTCCGCCCCTGTCTGGGATCGTCCGCTTCCTGTCTTTGTTTCCCACCTGTCTGCGGCCTCGGTCCGGGGGTCTCTGAGCGAGCACCGTGGCCGTCCGCACCCCTCCACCTTCCCGGGCCGCGGCACCCACGGCGCCCTTTGCCTAGCTGCTCTTGGTTCACGCCCCCCCTCCACAAATCAGCCAGGCCGCCCCCGCTCCCCCTTCTCGCAGGCCTCCCCTCCGGTGGAGCCCAAGCATCAGGGGCGATCGTGGGCGTGCAGGCGGCCCATCCCTTCGGTTTTGCACGGCTCTCCTGAGCACACCTGTCGTCCTGCCTGCGTCTCTCCTCTCCTGAGCGCCCTTTACTCCCCACCTCACTCCCTCTGCCCCTTCTCCCACCAGCTGGGTCCGCGCCCTCTTGGTAACGCGTTTTGTCTTTCTCACCCCAGCCGCTCTCTGCAAATAAAGTCCTTCTGGTACTTAGGTCTCTGTGATGCTGTTGGTCTGTCAGCCTAGGACAGAGAAGGCCAGCGTGTGTGTGTGTGTGTGTGTGTGTGCATGCATGCAAGTGTCCCCTGAAGGGCGTGTTGTGGAGGAGAGAAACTGTGGAGGAGAGACAGAGACAGAGGAGGGAGGGAAGCAAGGCAGAGACAAAGAGAAAGGGAGAGACAGAGAGAGGCAGACAGACACAGAGAGGCAGAAAGAATGGCAGACAGTGGTCCCTCCTGTGGTCGAAGGAGATGCTGGCTCTGTGTGTGCGTTTGTGAGTGTGCCTGGGGGTGAGTGTGTTTGCACTTGCTCTGCATAGACGTGTCTGAGAAGGAGAGGGATTAAACAGCGGAGCTGGAAAGTGTCTGGCTGTTTTCGGGCAGGAACTGGAGCGTGCATTTCTCAAGTTCCTACCTGAAACTTGTGTGTATTTGTGTGTCCATGAGCACCCATCTGAGCCCGTGTGTGTGTGCAAATAATGGTGTGTTTGTGAGAGACAGAGAGACGTGAGGGTTGAGTGTGTCTCACTCCGCGCGGACGACATGAGTTGTGTGTTTTGTGCGTCTGCAAGCCCCCGTGTGCTCAGGGAACTGTGTGACCACATGTGAGGGTAGAGAGTGGAGTGCACCTTGCTGTGTGCGGACACTGGACCCGTGTGTGTGCTTCAGGCCTTAAGCCTGCGCGTGTGTGTGCGTGTGCACGCATGTGTGTAGTCGGGGAAGCAGAGTCCCAGGCGCGGCTGCCAGTCAGCGCTGGGCCCCCCTCTCCTTCACACCTCACCCCGGCCCCTTCTTGGCAGCTACCCTGTTTGCAAACACTCTCTCTTCCTCTCCGTGGCCTCCTTGGCTGCCCGCCCAGAGAAAGGCTACAACCCAGGCCGGATCGTGTGTCACCCTCTCCCTGGCCCCTGCACCCCCTCCCAGGCCACTGCTGCGGCTGCCGAGGTGTTGTCTGGTGGGGAGGGGGGTTGTGGAAGGACCCCCAAGAACCCTTTCCATCTAAATTCAATCCAGAGACCTGAGGACATGGGCACGTGTCCCAGGCAATCGCAGTGGGCTTCCTGGAGTAAGGGGCTGTGGGAGAGAATAAGATAGTGGGTGCACTGGGTGAGGGGGGGCAGCAAGAGCAGGACTTCCTGTCCCCTCACCTGTGAACAGCCCAAGCAACGAGGCCAAGAGTGTGTCCCCAAAAAGCTGGAGGTGGCTGGGGCGGGGTGGCACCAAGGGAGGGGGGAGTGAAGAGGAGCAAGGCAGGGCGGAGGGTGCAAATTGGTGGCGGCAGCTGGGGATTAACTGGGAGGAGGCGATAATGACCATCGAAGGGCCCCGGGAGGGGCAGGAGGAAGGGCCCCGGGCAGTCATTAAGCATTACTTAATTACAGGACACAGGATACCGATCTTACACTTCACGGGAAGGAAGCCACTCACCCCTCAAGCAACTCCTGGAGGTGGCAATTCCTGATGATGCTGGAGGGGGTCCCTCAGACCCTCCCCACTCCAGGGGTGGGCACAGGGGGCCCAGAGAGGCCAAGGCACCTGCCTGAGCTCACATGGCAGGTCAGGCGGCGGGAGGATTCTAATCCAGGCCAGCCCTTCAAGGGTCCGAGGTGCATGCTGTTGTGCCGTGCCCGTCAGGGGCTGGGGGCCTGAGCACACGTATGTGGGTGTGAGTGTGGGTGTGTGAGTGTGTGCTGGCGAGGGGGCCGCCCCTCCCTTGGAGGAGATGGGAGTTGGGGCAGCTACGTGGAAAGGAAAGCTGAAAAGCCTTCAGACCCGGGCAATGACTGGAGTATGCAGACAGACAGCAACACGTGCTGGCGAGGAGGGGAAGCTGGAGCCCTCCTGTGGGGCTGGGGGAATGCGAAAAATGGGGCAGCCGCTTTGGAAGACCGCCCGGCAGTTCCTTGGAATATTAATTAACTTTGGACTTACTATGCGTGCGTGCTCAGTTGCTCAGTCATGTCAGACTCTTTTATGACCCCATGGACTACAGCCCACCAGGCTCCTCTCAGGAGTATTTCCCAGACAAGAATACTGGAACAGGTTGCCATTTCCTCCTCCAGGGGATTTTCCCGGCTCCAGCATTGAACCCACGTCTCCTGCATTGGCAGGTGCATTCTTTACCACTGAGCTGCCAGGGAAGCCTATGGAGTCACTATACAGCCCGGCAATTTCGGCCCTAGGTAGATGCCCACGAGAAATAAAAACACGTGTCCACACGAGTGTTCATGGCAACACTGCTCACAGTAGCCAAAGAGTGGACACAACCCAGATGTCAAGTCACTGGCAAAGCGATAAAAGAAATGTGGTCCAGGGACTTCTTTGGCAGCCCAGTGGTTAGGGCTCCACACTTCCACTGCAGAGGATGGAGTTCAGTCCCTGGTCGGGGAACTGAGATCCTGCAAGTTGTGCCACATGGCCAAAAAAATAAAAAAGAAAAAAAGAAAGAAATGCAGTCTATCCGTACAAGGGAATATCACATGCGTGCGTGCTCAGTCCTATCCAACTCTTTGTGACCCCCTGGACTGTAGCCTACCAGGCTCCTCTGGCCATGGGATCCTCCAGGCAGGAATACTGGAGCCGGTTGCCATCTCCTTCTCCAGGGGATCTTCCTGACCCAGGGATCAAACCTGTGTCTCCTGTGTCTCCTGCGTTGGCAGGCAGATAAAGGAAGCACAGACACACACATCACTGATGAACCTCAAAAACCTGGAGACCATCTGTTGTAGGATTCTCTGTATCCACAGAGGAAAAAAGCTTAGTGATCACAGGGGAAATGGGGGTGACTGCTCATGGTGCAGGTTTTCTTTTGGGGGGTGGTGATGGTGGGGGAAAAAGCTCTAAAATTAGATTGTGTGAATGTTCCATAATTCTCTGAGCATATTTTAAAAAGT
Source organism: Bubalus kerabau (assembly GCF_029407905.1). Lineage (NCBI taxonomy): Eukaryota > Metazoa > Chordata > Mammalia > Artiodactyla > Bovidae > Bubalus > Bubalus kerabau. The sequence continues at coordinate 66,787,355 of NC_073640.1, forward strand.
CATCGAATTGTACATACAAAAGGGTGAATTCTGGATGGACCTAGAGATTATTATACTAAGTGAAGTAAGTCAGACAGAGAAAGACAAATACCATGTGATATCATTTATAGGTAGACTAAAAAAATGATAGTAATGAACTAATTTATAAAACAGAAATAGACTTGCAGACTTAGAAAACAAACTAATGGTTACCAAAGGGGAAAGGGGGAATCAATTAGGAGTTTGGGATTAAAATATACACACCATGCAGTCCACTATGTGGTCCAGTGGCTGAGACTCCACGTTTTCAATACAGGGGCTGGGTTTGATCCCTGGTCAGGGAACTAGATCCCACATGCCATGACTAAGACTCAGCACAGCCAAACAAATAAGCAGAGACCTACTGTACAGCCCAGGGAACTGTACACACCATCTTGTGACAACCTGTAATGGAAAAGAATCTTAGAATGCATATATGCATAAGTGAATCATTTCACTGGACACTTGAAACTAACACAACATTGTAAATCAACTATATTTCAATACAAAATTTTAAAGGATTAATTTGGCATGTAAATTTCATCTCAATGAGACTGCTCCAAAAAACAAAAACAAAGGCAATTCCAGGTTCTCACGCTGTGACCTTGATCAGGTTCTCTGAGCCTGAGTTCCCATTAAAAACAAAAGGGAAAGCCCTGCCCTTTTTCTAAAAGTGCCAAATTCAGAACCTATTGTCACACAAGACCTGCTCACATCTCTCTCCTCTTTACAGACGAGACTGTCGAGGCCGTACTTTCCAAAGACCCTAAAGTCAAAAGGTGGCAGAGTCTGATTCCAAAGTCTTTGGTCTTACTCCCCAGTCACCGGCCCAGTGTCTACAGGCCTGTGATCACCAAGGAAGTTCTGGCTACACCCCAGCTGGGGAACCCCAAGCATGCAAGCAGGGCCAGTTACAAAAACTTGTGGGTGTCCAGTATAAAATTAAAATGTGGGATTTCTCGTTTTAAAAAAAAGTTTTTTTCTGGGACTTCCCTTGTGGTTTAGGGTTTCCCTGGTGGCTCAAATGGTAAAGAATCTGCCTGCAATGCAGGAAACCTAGGTTTGATCCCTGGGTAGAGAAGATCCCCTGGAGGAGGGCATGGCAACCCACTCCAGTAGTCTTGCCTGGAGAACCCCATGGACAGAGGAGCATGGTGGGCTATAGTCCATGGGGTCGCAAAGAGTCAGACACGACTGAGTGACTAACTCAGTGGTGATCCAGTGGTTAAGAATCTGTGCTTCCACTACAGGGGCCATGGGTTCAATCCCTGGTCAGGGAACTAAGATTCTGCATGCTGCATGGTACAGCCAAGGAATAGACAAATAAAAGAATTTTTTTTAAGAAAAGCTTTCCCCCTCCCTCCCCATCCTCCATTTGCAACTGAATGTCACGCTCCCTGGGCACCAGGATAATCACTGGCAGACCCTCAAGAGGGTAGGGGGTTGTGGAGCCTGCCTGAGGGCGGACAGCCAGGAATTGGTCACCAGAACCCATCAGGGAAGTGAGACGTTGCACGAGCACGCAGAGCCTGCTTCCTTGTCCCATCAGCTTCAAAACGCAGGATCACCGGTCACAAAACAGAGGATCAAAGTCCACGACCTGCGTCAGGCGGGTCAAGGGCTGCAGAGCATTAAACCAGTGGGGTTTGCACCCAACTCACTCCCTTCTCTGCCTGGGCCGGCTGTGCGAGGCCTCAGAGACACTGCCCGTGGCCCGCAGTTTGTGTTTAGTTCAGACATGCAAATGGCTGGGCTGCACCCACACATCACCACCACCCCCGCCCCGCCCTGCCCGCACCCCGACCCCGACCTGGTTAAAACGCAGATGCTTATCCAGGGGGGTCTGGATGGCGCCTGGAATTCTGCTTTTCTAACCAGCTCCTGGAGGCAAGGCCGACGCTTCTGACCCATGGGTCACACACACTTGGAGGTGCAGGGAATGGTGAGAACACGATTTTAGAGTACTGACCCCTCATCCCAGCTGAACCGTCATTAATGCTAAACGTTCGCCTGCTCGATTCCGGGCGGTTTTCAATGTGGCCGGTCACATCGTCTGTGGGGAAATGACAGAGCTGTGGCTCCCTTTCCACCCTTTATCTGAGTAAGGGGGCTCCCCTTGCTCCTACTCTGCAAACAGTGTGTGCGTGTGTGTGCGTACGCGCACGTTTGTAAACCATGAATGGGTGTTAATTTTGTCAAATGTTTTCTCTGCGTCAAGCTTGCTAGGCCTCTGCGGCTACTGTTTTGGGCTTATTGCAAGCTGGCAGGCAGAGGAGAGGGCTCAGATGTCCTGGGGGAGGTGTCCAGGGTCAGGGCCAGCAGTAGGTGGGGGCTGGCCGCCCATCCTGGCCGTAGGCCCCGGGGCCAGATGTTTGGGCTTAGCTGCCTGGCCAAGCCGGGATAAAGTGACCGGATAATTAAGCACCCGCTTCTTCGGGGCTGGCAGAAGGTGGCAGAGGGTGGAGGGACCTTGGGCCCGGGTGCCTGGGAGACCCCGCCACCCTGGCTTGCAGACGATGGAGCCAGGATTCTGAACCCCCGGGGGGACCCTCTCAGCGGGGGCCTGGAGCAAGGGAGCACCTGCTCCCATCTGGGGATGAAAGAGGGCGCCTCTGGCTTCCGAGTTGGGGTGCTACCCTTGGAGCCCCGACGAGCCGGGACAGCAAGGGGAATGCAGGCAGACGCCCTCCTCAGGGTACCAGTCAGCAGTTATTTAAGTCGTAGGGCTTAATGGGACCCGGGGGGAACAGAGGATTCTTGGCGTGCTCCTTGGTCTGTTGGCAGGGGCAGACAGCTCATCTACCAAGACCCCCAGACAATATCCCTCCCCACCCCCAGCAAGTAACTGGACCCCGCTGGCCTTTGCCTGACCGCGGGGGCGCCAGCTCCATGACCTTCCAGGACCTCAGAGCCAGGCTCTGGTCTGGGGAGAGGGGGGAGGAGGGGAGCTGAGGGACACCGTGTTATTCTGAGGCAGCTCTGCAGCTCTGCTGTGTGGCCCTGGGCAAGGAACTTGCCCTCTCTGAGCCTCCAAGCCCTTTCCGAAACAGGGGTCAAATTGCTCCCTCTGAGGGCTGTAGGGAGGGCGGGAGGTAGTGTATTGAGAGTCCACAATGGGTTTCCCTGGTGGCTCAGTGGTAAAGAATCCACCTGTCAACGCAGGAGATGCCAGTTCGATCCCTGGTCTGGGAAGATCCCACATGCCCTGGGGCAAGTAAACCGGGGAGCCCCAACTACTGAGCCTGTGCTCCAGAGCCCAGGAGTTGCAGCCACTGAGCCCACGTGCCTCAGCTATGGAGCCCACACACCCTCAAGCCCGAGCTCTGCAACGAGAGAGGTCACCACAGTGAGAAGCCCTGCACCACAGCCAGAGAGGAGACCCCACCCTCTGGAACTAGAGAAGGCCCACACAGCAGTGAAGACCCAGCACAGCCAAAAACACATTAAAAAAAAAGAGAGAGAGCGAGGCCCCACTGTGTGGGGCACCGACAAGCACCATGAGGAGTGGTCGCGACCACTCTTGTTAACTCGTACCAAGCTCTGCTGTCACCTGCAGTAACTCCTCTAATCCTCACGACCACCTCAGGAAGCAGGAGGCACAACCACTACTCCCCCCTTGTACAGATGGGAAAACTGAGACTCAAGAAAGGAAATTAACTTCCGGAGTCCCCACAGCCAGCATATGGCCTCGAAGCCAGAGTGATCTGACTGGGGGCATGTAATACCTTATGAGCAAAGGCCCTGGGTCAGACAGGCCTGGGTTCCAGTCAGCCTACTGCATACTCCCTGAGTGACCTGGGGCACAGGACCAAATGTCTCTGTGCCTCAGTGCCCTGACCTATAAAGTGGGGATAATACAGTGATAACTACCACATAGAGAGCAGGTATCAAGAGCCAGGCCCTGTGCTAAGCACCCTCATATGGGCATTAATCTATGTTAATCAGCACAGCAGCCCACAGGGTGTATATTATTACTGTCTCCCTTTAAGAGATGGGGAAACTCAGACCAAGCGGTAACTGACTCAGGGTCAGGCCCACAAGGGCTCAAACTCAGGCATTTAGGCTCCAAAGCTCACCCACTCCCTGCCGAGCTGTAGAAACAGTACCCTCCTCAGCGGCTGTTCATGAAGATACAATGACATCATGCGTGCAAAGCCCTCTACACAGAGCCTTACCCGTAGGAACTGCCCGGAGAACATTAGTCATTATTGCTATGACGACGCGCTCAGTCATTCAGAAGGTATTAATGAAGGGGGCGTGTTGTGTCAGCCTCCATTCTAAGAGCTGGACATACGTCTGTGAACAAAGATTTCTGCCCTCGTGGGCCTTCATCATCGCCATCGTCACTGCCATTGTGATGACCACCATCCCCTCCACTATCCTCACCATCACGACCATCGTCACTTCCATCATTGGTCACCATAATAGTCATCACTGTGACCTTCGAGACCGTCACCGCCATCATGATCACCTTTAGCACCCTCATTATCACCGTAATAACCACCACCACCGTCACCACCAGGATCGTTTTCAGCCTCACCAGCATCATCACCATGGCCACTTCCATCGTCATCACAACACCATCACAAGAGCTATCGCCGTGATCCTCGTGACCGTCACTGCCACCATAAATATCACCATGATGATCATTACCGTCAGGATAGCTGTCACCACCACCTTCATGCCCATCACCACCATCACGGTCACCTTCATCATCCCCACCACCACCACCACCATCATGGCATGATCATCAGCAGGATCATCTCCATGCTCGCCATCACTATCACTTCTCTCATCTTCGCCATCATGACCATCATCACCATCACAGTCACCTTCATCGCCTCGTGTGGTGCCTCTGGCAGTCACAAACAGATCGGTCTTGTGATTCCTCCTCCCCTGCTGCTGCTGCTGCTGCTAAGTCACTTCAGTCGTGTCCGACTCTGTGCAACCCCACAGACAGCAGCCCACCAGGCTCCCCCGTCCCTGAGATTCTCCAGGCAAGAACACTGGAGTGGGTTGCCATTTCCTTCTCCAATGCATGAAAGTGAAAAGTGAAAGTGAAGTTGATCAGTCGTTTCTGACTCATAGCGACCCCATGGGCCACAGCCTACCAGGCTCCTCCGTCCATGGGATTTTCCAGGCAAGAGTACTGGAGTGGGGTGCCATTCCTCCTCCCCTAGTCCCCCAGAAACATCATTCACACTTTGTTTTTAAGTAGATACTTTGGTTTTCCTTTGTTATTGTTGTTGGGGAGTGGCTTAAGTCCCTGCGATAAGGTCACACATCTCCCCGCAGAGGCCTCTCTTCCCACTCAGGGGTGGTAGTGGTTGGTACAGGTGTGGTGGGGGGCCAGGCCACCTCTGCCAGTCTCTTCACAACCTCACCCAGCTGCCCCAGACCCTGGGCAGCCTCCACCAGCTGGGTCAAGCCCAGTCCCAGGGCTCGGCGCTCCTGTTGATCTCGCTCCAGGGCCTGGGTCAGCCTCTGCAGTTGGCTTCCTACATCCCTCACAGCGGCCACCAGCTCTACCAGGGCAGGCGGCTCACAAGCCATGACCCTCACAGGCGGCACTGGGGCCTCACATGGGCCCAGAGGGCCTGAGCTCGGACTGAGAGCTGGCCCGAAGGAGAGGTGGTCAGGGGGTGGTTGATCCAAGGGGTGGGCCATAGGAGCCAGATGGTCCCCAGATGACCCCACAGGGGTCACAGTGGAGTCAGGGGCTGAGTGTGGAGTCTGGGTAGGTGGAGAGGTTACTTGGGGGCTCTGGCTTGTGGCTGCTTTGAAGTTCTCAGTGGACGGTATGTCCGTGCTTGGGGCAGGAGACAGGCTGGACTCTGAGGCTGGAGATGTGGAGGGGCGAGGGGCCCCCGTGAAGGTCAACTGGGGGTGCAGGCTGGGCTTCACTGGAGAGGGAGAGGGAGGTTCTGTTCCCAAGGGAGTTAGAACAGACTTGGCAGTGACCATAGAGGCTGACGTGAGGTCAGGAGTCATGGTGTGGTAAATAGTGGTAGTGAGGTGAGGGGTCGTGGTGGGGTGAGGAGCTGTAGTGGGGTAAGGGGTGGTGATGGGGTGAGGAGTTGTGGTAGGGTAAGAGGTCGTGGCTGGGTGAGGGGTAGTGATGGACTGAGGGGTCGTGGCAGGGTAAGGGGTGGTGATGGGGTGAGGGGTCGTGGTGGGGTGAGGGGTCGTAGTGGGGTGAGGGGCTGTGGTGGACTGAGCAGTAGTGATGGGAGGGGGGGTCGTGGTGGGGTGAGGGGTTGAGGTAGAGTGAGGGGTGGTGGTGGGATAAGGGGTCGTGGTGGTGTGAGGGGTCGAGGTGGGGTAAAGGGCAGTAGTGGGGTGAGAGGTCACTGTAGGGTGAGAGGTCGTGGTGGGATAAGGGGTAGTGGTGGGATAAGGGGTCGTGGTGGCGTAAGGGGTCGAGGTGGGGTAAAGGGTAGTAGTGGGGTGAGAGGTTGCTGTGGCGTGAGAGGTCATGGTGGAGTACGGGGCCGTGGTGGGGTGAGAGGTCGATGTGGGGTGAGAGATCATGGTGGAGTACGGGGCCGTGGTGGGGTGAGAGGTCGGTGCGGGGTGAGAGGTCATGGTGGAGTACGGGGCCGTGGTGGGATGAGAGGTCGGTGCGGGGTGAGAGGTCATGGTCGAGTACGTGGCCGTGGTGGGGTGAGAGGTCGGTGCGGGGTGAGAGGTCATGGTCGAGTACGTGGCCGTGGTGGGGTGAGAAGTCATGGTGGAGTACGGGGCCGTGGTGGGGTGAGAGGTCGCTGCGGGGTGAGAGGTCATGGAGGAGTACGGGGCCGTGGTGGGGTGAGAGGTCGGTGCAGGGTGAGAGGTCATGGTGGAGTACGGGGCCGTGGTGGGGTGAGGCCCTGTGGAGCGGTCTGGGGAACTGGAAGGTTCTGGAACTGCGCTAGGCTGTGGAGACGTGCCCCGGCCTGGGGCTCTGTCCGGCTCCGGGGTCAGCCCTGAGGTAGGGGAGAGGCGGGTCGCCGCCGCCGGCGCAGAGGGGTCTGAGGTGACCTCCTTGGGCGCGGTGGGCGGTGGGGTGGGCGAAAGCCCAGAGGTCGGCGCGGGGGCCGCGGCGGCATCAGGGGAGGGCCCGGTAAGGCCGGGGCTCGTCGAGGTGCGGTGGGCGCTCTCCGGAGAGGCCGCGGCCGGGCTGGGCGGCACCGCGGAGGTCGCGTCAGGGGTCGCCTCCGGCGTTGAGGCCGCCGTGCGGATGAGCGGCGGTGCGGAGGCGGAGGTCAGTGGAGGGTCGGCTGGCCCGGGCGCGGCGGAGGTGGGTGGGGAAGGGGCGGCGGACGTGGTCCTGGCCGTCGTGGGCCGCAGTCGGCGTTCGGGCCACCGTCTCCTCGGGAAGCCTGGCGGAGGAAAGACAGATGGACGAGGTCAGGCCGCTCCGCCCACCCCGCGGCGCGCCCCGCCCTCCAGACGGTGCGACCAATGGGGAGGCACGGGGCCTCGCGTCGTCACGGGTCGCCGGCAGACTTCACCCGGCCCTAGTGCCCCACCTCCTCGCATGCTCCGATGTCTCCAAGCGCCACCTGGCGTCCTCCCCTCTGGAGGATGCGGGGATGGGTGCGCGGGGAGAGGCGGACGCGGAGGGGTACCCCGGGATGCAGGATGGTGGAGGGGGAAGGTGTGTGCAGGTGGTGTGGGAGGATGCGGAGGGAGCCAGGGGAATGCGGGACGGGGATTTGTGATGCAAGAGGGGGCGGAAGGGCAGAGATGGGGTGAAGAGATAAAGAGGCGGAGGGCGTGGAAGCTGCTCGGATAGGAGGGGTCGGAATCAAGTAATCATGACCAGTATCTTCTTGCCCTATTTTTAAACAATCAAAATTAATGCGAAAGATCCACAATGAACAAAAAGTCAAAATTTTAATTCAAGTCAGGATCTGGCCTACCTCACTGGAATCCCCTCTAAAATTGGCTGCCAGATCCTGGTGAGGTAGGTCGAATCCGACTTAAGTTAAAATTTTATTTACTTCATCGTGGATTGTTTTTGCATTCGTTTCTATTTTTTTAACCTATGGTATTAAGATTTTATCTTCATTACAAAATGCTTGTAATGCCCCCAAATTTTAGGCCTGAATAAGGCAGAAACCGTCCCCTCTTCCAGGCTCTGCTGCTGCTGCTGCTAAGTCGCTTCAGTCGTGTCCGACTCTGTGCGACCCCATAGACGGCAGACCACCAGGCTCCCCCATCCCTGGGATTCTCCAGGCAAGAACACTGGAGTGGGTTGCCATTTCCTTCTCCAATGCATGAAAGTGAAAAGTGAAAGTGAAGTCGCTCAGTCGTGTCCGACTCCCAGCGACCCCATGGACTGCAGCATACCAGGCTCCTCCGTCCATGGGATTTTCCAGGCAAGAGTACTGGAGTGGGTTGCCATTGCCTTCTCCACTTCCAGGCCCTGCTTCCAGATAAATATGATTTTTAACCTCTTTTGACAGGTGAGGGAAATCAGGCCAAGAGGGCAAGTAATTTGCCCGAGGTCACACACTGACACAGTTTGAAGGTTACAAGGACAAGGTCTGAGCCCAAGTCCTTTGCATCCAGAGTCTGGGCCAGTAAGTATCACTTTCTCAGCGGTGGGAATGTTCTGTGCTGGCCAGTATGGTAGCTGTTGGTCACCTGTGGCTTCTGAGCACTTGAAATGTGGTTCAACTAAGGAACCAAATGTTTCCTTTTTCAATTTTTAACATTTTTATTTTGGCTGCGCTGGGTGTTCGTTGCTTTGTGCGGGCTTCTCTTGTTGGGGAGCACAGGCTCCAGGGCACTGGGGCTTCAGTACATGTGGCTCTCGGGATCTAGAGTGCTGACTTCCATAGTTGTTGAGCACAGGCTTACTTGCTCTGCGACGTGTGGAATCTTTCCAGACCAGGGATCAAACCCATATCCCCTGCATTGGCAGGTGAATTCTCATCCACTACGTCATCAGGGAAGTTCTCTACTTGTTTTTTTTTTGTTTGTTTGTTTGTTTGTTTTTTACTTTGAATGGATTTCTTTTTGTAAATTTTTTTAAAGAACAAAAAAGTATGGAATATTTCACAAATTTGCATGTCATCCTTGCACAAGGGCCATGCTAATCTTCTCTGTATGGTTCCAACTTTAGTGTATGTGCTGCGGAAGCAAGCACTGTAAGTTTTTTTATTAAAGTATAGTTGATTCACAATGTTGCATTAGTTTCGGGTGTACAGCAAAGTGATTCAGTCATTCATAAATATATATATATATTCTTTTTTGGATTATTTTCTTGTATAGTGTTTGTCGCTCAGTCATGTCCAACTCTGCGACCTCATGGACTATACCCTGCAAGCCTCCTCTGTCCATAGAATTCTCCAGGCAAGAATATTGGAGTGGGGAGCCATTCACTTCTCCAGGGGATCTTCCCGACCCAGGGATCAAACCTGGGTCTCCTGCATTGCAGGCAAATTCTTTACAGACTGAGCCACCAGGGAAGCCCTGATTTTCTTGTGTAGATTATTACAAAATAGTGAGTATAGTTTCATGTGCTAAACAGTAAGTCCTTCCTTTTTCAAGTTTTTGATTAACTTAAATTTAAACAGCCGCCTGTGTTGGTAGCTACCATATTGAACAGCACAGCTTGACTGAATTCCACTTTTCTGCAGGGTCCCTGAGGTGCATCATGTCCCCCTGCAGGGTCAGAGGAACTGTTAAGTAAAAGGCTTGGCCTCCAGCCAGGCCACCTGGATTTAAACCCCAGATCCTCTGCTTCCTGCTGCTGCTGCGTCGCTTCAGTCATGTCCGACTCTGTGCAACCCCATAGATGGCAGACCACCAGGCTCCCACGTCCCTGGGATTCTCCAGGCAAGAACACTGGAGTGGGTTGCCATTTCCTTCTCCAGTGCATGAAAGTGAAAAGTGAAAGTGAAGTTGCTCATTCGTGTCCAACTCTTAGTGACCCCATGGACTGTAGCCCACCAGGCTCCTCCATCCATGGGATTTTCCAGGCAAGAGTACTGGAGTAGGGTGCCATTGCCTTCTCCGCCTCTGCTTCCTAGCTGGGTTCAATTCAGTTCAGTTCAGTTCAGTTGCTCAATCGTGTCTGACTCTTTGCGACCCCATGAATCGCAGCACGCCAGGCCTCCCTGTCCATAACCAACTCCTGGAGTTTACCCAAACTCATGTCCATCGAGTCGCTGATGCCATCCAGCCATTTCATCCTCTGTCGTCCCCTTCTCCTCCTGCCCCCAATCCCTTCCAGCATCAGAGTCTTTTCCAAGGAGTCAACTCTTCACACGAGGTGGCCAAAGTACTGGAGTTTCAGCTTCAACATCAGTCCTTCCAATGAACACCCAGGAATAATCTCCTTTAGGATGGACTGGTTGGATCTCCTTGCAGTCCAAGGGACTCTCAAGAGTCTTCTCCAACACCACAGTTCAAAAGCAGCAATTCTTCGGCGCTCAGCTTTCTTCACAGCCCAACTTTCACATCCATACCTGACCACTGGAAAAACCATAGCCTTGACTAGACGGACCTTTGTTGGCAAAGTACTGTCTCTGCTTTTGAATATGCTATCTAGGTTGGTCATAACTTTCCTTCCAAGGAGTAAGCATCTTTTAATTTCATGGCTGCAATCACCATCTACAGTGATTTTGGAGCCCCCCCAAAAAAAGTCTGTCACTTTCCACTGTTTCCCCATCTATTTCCCATGAAGTGATGGGACCAGATGCCACGATCTTAGTTTTCTGAATGTTGACCTTTAGGCCAACTTTTTCATTCTCCTCTTTCACTTTCATCAAGAGGCTCTTTAGTTCTTCTTCACTTTCTGCCATAAGGGTGGTGTCATCTGCATATCTGAGGTTATTGATATTTCTCCCAGCAATCTTGATTCCAGCTTGTGCTTCTTCCAGCCCAGCGTTTCTCATGATGTACTCTGCATATAAGTTAAATAAGCAGGGTGACAATATACAGCCTTGACGTACTCCTTTTCCTATTTGGAACCAGTCTGTTGTTCCGTGTCCAGTTCTAACTGTTGCTTCCTGACCTGCATACAGGTTTCTCAAGAGGCAGGTCAGGTGGTCTGGTGTTCCCATCTCTTTCAGAATTTTCCACAGTTTATTGTGATCCACACAGTCAAAGGCTTTGGCATAGTCAATAAAGCAGAAATAGATGTTTTTCTGGAACTCTCTTGCTTTTTCAATGATCCAGCGGATGTTGGCAATTTGATCTCTGGTTCCTCTGCCTTTTCTAAAACCAGCTTGAACATCTGGAAGTTCATGGTTCACGTATTGCTGAAGCCTGGCTTGGAGAATTTTGAGCATTACTTTACTAGCGTGTGAGATGAGTGCAATTGTGTGGTACTGGGTAACCATGGGCAAATGACTTAACTGCCTCGAATCTCAGTTTCTTCCCCTTCTGTAAACCACGGATGATCCATGTATCTCCCCTATAATCATGAGGGTTCAGAGAGACTGTGCATACACAGAGGACTTACACAATGCCAAGCAGGTAATAAGCATTCTCATAATTACTTATATTGCCACAGGCATTAATATCTGTGCCTCAGTTTCTCTCATCTGTGAAACGGGCACAATTACAGCACCTACATCACTCATTAGGCCTCGTGTGGCTGCTACAAGGATTAACATATATAAATGTTAAAGACTAACACACATAACGTGCACAGAATAGTGCCTGACACATGGTATATTGCTCCATAAATGGTGACTGTTCCTAGTTATCATTTCAAGAATCTCAGCTTGGTTTGTGTGCACAGGGGCTCAGATACCTAGAGTGGTACTGGCTTTTAATTTTTTAGACCCAAGCAACAGAGAGTTAAGCTAATCATACTGCCCTGTACATTGTCATCAATAGTTCCTGCAGTGTCTCCTCTTGTTTTACTCTTTCTCCTCTTTAACCCCCATCTACATTCCCCTCATCCTCTTCCATAGGCATCTCCAGTCTACTGTGTTTCATGTGTGCTCTGAAACAATACAGAGTGCACAGATGTTTCATGTTAATACAAAAGTCTATGTATATTTGGGGGTTTGTGCTTTTAATTCCTGCAAATAACATTCTGCTGGAAATCTCATTCTGTTTCTGAACTTCTCAGTGTTATGTTGTTAGTACCTATGCATGTTGCTGTGTATACAGCCTGCCATTGCTTTAGCTACTGCATAGAATTCTATCAGGTGTAACCCTTTCTCTTCTTCCTTACCTTTCTCCTGGACACTTAACTTGCCTCCCATTCCCTAATACATCCTCACATATATTCCTTTGTAAGCCTGTGAAAGAGTTTCTCTGGATGCGAAGAGCTGACCCATTGGAAAAGACCCTGATGCTAGGAAAGATTGAAGGCAAGAGGAGAAGGGGGTGACAGAGAATGAGACAGTTGGATGGCATCACTGACTCAATGAACATCAGTTTGAGCAAATTCTGGGAGATAGTGAAAGACAGGGAGGCCTGGCATGCTGCAGTCCCTGGGGTCACAAAGAGTCAGAAACGACTTAGTGACCGAACAACAACAAACAGATCTAGGAGCAGGGTTGCTAGGTGGTAATGTATAATCATATTTAATTTCACTAAACATCACTGCTGCTGCTGCTGCTAAGTCGCTTCAGTCGTGTCCGACTCTGTGTGACCCCATAGACGGCAGCCCGCCAGGCTCCCCCATCCCTGGGATTCTCCAGGCAAGAACACTGGAGTGGGTTGCCGTTTCCTTCTCCAATGCATGAAAGTGAAAAGTGAAAGTGAAGTCGCTCAGTCGTGTCCGACTCTTAACGACCTCATGGACTGCAGCCTACCAGGCTCCTCCATCCATGGGATTTTCCAGGCAAGAGTACTGGAGTGGGGTGCCATTGCCTTCTCCGTAAACATCACTAGGTCGCTTTTATTTAATTGCTCTATCCAGTGGGGAAGCCTGTCTCCCCATGCCCACACCTACAATGGGTATTATCGACCTTTCCACGTTTTTTCCACGCTTGTCACTGTTTTCATTTGAATTTTCTGACTCATTATAAGTGTGAGCATTTCCAGACATACTCGTTGGGCATTGGGGCTTCCTAGTCCACAAATCTCCTGTTTGCACCTTTCCCCCCATTCTCTTACAGGATTTCCTCTCATGCTTTTGTTGACGTGTCAGAGTGACTAACACAGTACAGGTCAGGGTTTCTCCACCTCAGCACTGTCGACATAAGGGGCTGGCTGGTTCTTTGTGGTGGGGGCCCTTGTGCACTGGAGGGTGTGTAACAGCAGCCTGGGCTTGACCCACCAGGGACCACTAGCCTCCCCCCTCCCAGCTATGACAACCTGAAATGTCTTCACGTGTTGCCAGTTATCCCAGTTGAAGACCACTGGTCAATAACAACCCTTTGTTTCAGGATATATTTCTGCCTGGTCTTTCTGGGGCGAGACCTGGGTCACCACTGGGAAATCTGCAGTCCACCTCTCCATTCTGTTGTTGTTGTCTAGCTGCTGAGTCGTGTCCGACTCTTTTTGACCCTGTGGACTCCCCACCAGGCTCCTCTGTCCATGGGATTTCCCAGGCAAGAATACTGGAGTGGGTTGCCATTTCCTTCTCCACCACCTCTCAACCCCACCCACAAACACCTTGGACCCCGCCCCCGCCCAGCCACATGCCTCACCTGTGTCCCCACGGAGCCTGGGAGCTAGAGACGGGTGGCCTGAGCTCCTGGTGGTGCCAGGGGGGCCAGGCGTGGCTGCAGTGGGGGTCTCCTTGGCCGGGACTCCTCCTGAAGGTGTGTCCCCTGTCCGGGAAGGCTCACGACAATCCTTGTCACCTTGAGAGATAATAGAGAGAACCGAGTAATCCTGTCTCTGTGTTCTGAGGCTTTCTTCCTAGGATGCCAGGTTTTAGGAGGACTCTATCAAGAAGAACACAAATAGGAACTGCTTTTCCTGTTAAAATGTCAGCCCACCAAGGGCAGGCATGCTCTCTGGGCCTGTGTGTTCTCGAAATGTGTTCTAAGAAATGGCCACATGCTTGTTCATGGTTCATTAGTGTGTGCTCGATTTGATTTTTTTCATTAAAACATACACCGAGAAAAGGGGACCTGCAGGGCTTCCCTGGTAAGAGTCAGCCCTGCAGCACAGAGGACACGGCGGCACAGGCAGCACTGGCTGGCAGATTCTTCACCACTGAGCCTCCAGAGGAGCACCCATCTCTCTAGGCATTGTCCAGCTGCCCTCACAAGTGGGTGCAGATCCTCAGGCCCACCTTTATCCCAAATCCTTGCTGCTGAAAGACACATTAATTTTTGGCAAGCTCATGGGGAGCTGGTGGGCAAAGAAGCTGCAGGTTTGCTACGGATGACCAACCTAAAGCCCAAAGAGGGCAAGGAATTTTCCTAAGGTCACACAGCTAAGGAGCAACACTGGGCTTCAGATCCAGCAGGCCTACCTGGTTCTGAGTGGAGACCTCTTTCCCTGTGGAAGCAGATAGACATAAAGCCCGAGGCTGGTCTCACCCCCGGTCACTCCCCCTGCCTGGCTCACTCCACTCCAGCCAGGCTGTGGGCTCTTCTCTCAAGACCCCACCACAGGGCCTTTACACATGCTGACCCCTCTGCCCAGAAAGCGCCTTTAGCTCCTCTCCAGGCTCCGCATCACAGCTGACATCTTTACAATGGACCACAGCCTTCAGCCCCTGCCGCCACCCCCACCAAGCACTCCACTCCCACCCCACCAGCCTCACTGCTGTGTCTCGAACCAGCTGAGCACACTCCCACCTCATGGCCTTTGCAGGTGCATGTGACTGCACTTACGGAACACTCTCCAACCAGGTATTTGCATGGCTTTCCCCTTCTTTTTTTCCTTTTCATTTTATTTAGAGTGCCCTGCATGGCAGGTGGGATTTAAGTTGCCTAACCAGGGACTGAACCCTCACCCCCTGCATTGGCAGGGCAGAGTCTTAACCGCTGGACCAGCAGGGGAGTGCCCCTGACCTCTTGAGGCTGTCACTTAACTGGCATTTCCTTAGTAAGTCATCTCTTGACCATCCCATTTTAAATGACAATTCTTTGCTCCCCTCCTTTCCCCTCCCTTTCTCTGTCCATCATGTTCCCAGGGTTGGGACTCATGCCTGCCACTCAGCAAACACCTGAGGCATGAACTAATGACTCTGTCTTCAAACTCCATCATCCAGGAAGCCTCAAGAAATGTTGCTTCAAATAAAATGGAAAGACAATTCAACCTTCATAAGCTTCCATCTTCATCTCCTGTGCACTCTCTCTAGACCTACATGGCGATCTCACAATTGTTTGTTCATTCATTCATTCAACACAGATCCCGTGGAATACAGATTAACACTCCCCAAAAATGTCCAAGCTCTAACCCTCAGAACCTGTGAATATGTTACCTTTCATGGCAAAGACTTTGCAAACTGACTAAGGGCCCAGTCCGTGAAATGACAGGTTTATCCCATATTAACCCAAGGGAACCTGATCTAATCACATAAATCCTTATTCTTAGAGAATCTATCCCAGCCATGGGCTTCCCTGGTGGCTCAGTGGTAAAGAATCTGCCTGCCAGTGCAGGAGACGTGGGTTCAGTCTCTAGGTCGGGAAGATCCCCTGGAGAAGGGAATGGCAACCCACTCCAGTATTCTTGCCTGGAGAATTCCAGGCAGGAGGAGCTTAGTGGGCTATAGTCCATGAGGTCACAAAGAGTTGGACACGACTGAGTAACTAACACACACACAAATCCTCACTGTAGTGACAAAGATGTTAAGATAAAAAAGACCACAGAGATGCAACATTGCTGACTTTGAAGATGGAAGAGGGGGCCGTGCACCAAAGAATATAGGAGCCTCTAGAAGCTAGAAAAGGCACAGGAACAATCTTTCCCTTCAGCCCCAGAAGGAATACAGCCCTGCCATCTTTGATTTCAACTAGTGAGAGACCTCAGCGGGGCTTCTGACCTCTAGAACTGCAAAATAATAAGCTTGTGTTGTCTTAAGCCCCAGATGCGTGGTGGTCTTATGGCAACAATAGAAACTGACCTAGCTAAACCTGAGACACTAAAACTCTAGCAGAGATGATGTGTCATCCATGGGCAATGCAATTTTCTCAACTCGTCTTCGCTGCTTAGAGAAGCCCCTTCCTTGTGGGGTCTCCTGGTGGAAATGATGCCATCTCCTCTGCGAGCTTTTCTCCACTGCTCTACTAGTAATAACCACTGTGTCCCTGGGATTCTACAGCTGTTGTTCATTTATGGTAAATAACTCTAACAAGCAGTGCATTGCGGTTTTAAGTGATTTCACACACATTTTGTTCATTGAATTGGGACCTGAGGTCACCCAGCCCCTTGTTCTAATTCCAGTGGAGTCACAGCTGGAACCCTGGCAGCCAGACTCCAGAATTCACACTTGCAATGACTTCAGTAATTCCCCAGTCCAACGAGCAAACTGTGTGCGAAATAGTTTAAAATGGATCTCAGCCACAGCTCCTGAGTTCAACTTCCCCGAGCCTCATTCCCCTCCCTCCCACCTGAAACTCAGGGGCAACACCAGGACCTATGAAAGTGTGAAAGTGTTAGTCGCTCAGTTGCGTTCGACTCTTTGTGACCCATGGACTGTCGCCCGCCAGGCTTCTCTACCCATGGGATTCAGGATTTATGTCATGCAGTTAATGGCATGTGTTCCTGGCACTGTCCTTGGCTCTTTCCAGGGAACCTGGAGCTGCGGCCTTTTTACTTGCTTTTTTCGAAGTAAGGAATTGCAGCTCAATGAAGCCGAGTCATTTTTTTCAAGGCCACCTTGCTAATAAGGACAGAATTTCTGTCGTTTCCATCTCTCCCCACCCAACCCTGCCCCTCTTCCCAGTACTAAGGTTGCGCAGTGCCCAGTTCCGTACTTATCTGTGCTCACGCACCCCCTCTCCCCGACCAGGAACAGGTGGGGTCTCAGAGGCCCGGACACTGCCGCCCTCAGAGCTGCGGACGCGCAGCATCCGACCGCCTCCGCCGCGAGGGGGCGCGACGAGAAAGGGAGGCGGCGCCCGGCTGCAGAGACCGAAAGCTCTGGCCACACGGCACAGCACCTCTGGAAACTGAGCCCTAAGTCACGACTCGGGTGCCCCCCCCCCAAATCTCGGCGGCTCCAAGGCCTGCTACGTGCCCCCGCCCCGTCCCTCCGGCGGAAGAACGACACCCAAGCAGAAGACAGACCCGGGGTGGGGGTGGGGTGGGGAACTACAGCGCGCTTCACGCTTTTATAGCTGCGGGCATGGGCCAGCTGGCCAATTAGGAGGCGTACCGCGCCTGTGTCGTCACACTGCGCTGGGCCATAGACGTCCCCCCGCCCGCCCTTCCAGCCGAGGCTTCTGTGTCTCTCTCTCCCCCCTCTCTCTCTCCTCTCTCTCTCCAAGGCCTGCGGGCTGCGCATGCTTGCTGAGCGCGCGGAAAAGGCGGGATCCCGAGCGGAGCGAGCAAAGCACGACACCTGGGGGAGCAGAGGGGCCGGGAGAGCCGGGCGAGGCAGCCGGCCCGTGGGAAGCGGAGGGACGGAGGGTCGGCGAGAAGGACGAGGACACAGGGGAGGGAAGAGGGGAGAAGCGGCCCCGGACCGCGGGGTCGGATGGGAAACAGCGAGGAGTCTGGGCGTGGAGTGAAAGAGAAAGGAAGGCGGGGGTGGGGGGGAGAGAGAGAAACTGGGAGAAACAGGAGTGATGGAGCGTGGCCTTGACAAAGTGAGAAAAACGGTGAGAGGCCGATGAGCGATAGAGACAGGAAGGGGAGTCAGGGGAGAGGAGGAAGACAGACACGGAGCTGAGAAGATAAAACTGACCGCAGAAAGCAGGATAAGGAACAGAGAAGCTGAGCGTGAGACGCTGAAAATGACAGGAAGAGGGGGAGGACACAGGACACGTGAGGAGAGACAGAGACGGGAGGGTAGGCAGTGAGAAATGGAAGGAAAGAGCCAGACGCCGGGGCGGGGATGAAAAGAAGTTGACCGAGGTGGGGGAGGGTGGAGAGAAACAGTAATGGTGGGACATGAACTTGATAAGGAAAGAAAATGAGGAAGGTGACGAGAAAGAGACATGGTCGGTGAAAAAGAAAAAAGAGTGATCGAGATGCGGAGGGTGAGAAGTTGAAAAGAGAAGGTGAGAAAGAGGAGCAGAGAAGGATCAAGAGAGACTGAGCAGGATGGAACAGAGATCTCACACACATACACACAGCAATGGGAACCATCTGAGCGGGTCAAGGCCCGAGTGTACACACACACACACACAAACACACAGAAATGGGAACCATCTGAGCGGGTCAAGGCCCGAGTGTGACCAGGCCTCAGGGAGACAGAGGCCATGGGGCAGCGGGGCTGGAGCTGTGGGGCTGGAGGCTGCCCCCACTGGCCAGAGGAAGGGGTCAGGCTGGGGACAGCGTTTCATGTGAAGGCCCCCAGCCCGCCTCGGAGCCTCAGCCCCACCCAGACGAGAGCATGGGCTGGGAGAATAGGCTTGAGGGGCTAGAGTGGGGCAGCGGTGTGGTGACGGCATGTGCCTCCGTGTGGGGACTGGGGAACTTCGGCGGAGGCTCTGGCTCCAGGGACACGGGCTTTGACATCAAGGCTGATTCCCGGAGGCCCCAGAAGATCTGCAGGACTGGGGGCCAGGCTCTGCTGAGCCTGGCTTGATTCTGAGACTCAGGGCGGGGAGGAGGAAGGGATCTCCTCTTCTAGGCTCTTGTAGGACAGTTACAGACGAGCCCATGGAGGGGAAGTTCTTAGCGTCTTTGGAGCCGAGGAAAACCTGCCTGCGGTCTCGGAGACCCGGGCCAGCTCATTCAGGAGGGTCTTTCAGGAAGCCCGGCAGGGAGATGCTCCTCCCCACCCCACGCCTGCCCCTCACCTGTGCTCGGAAGGCGCCTCGTTGCTGGGGCGGGGGCCCCTGGGCTCCCCGTGGTTTCCCGGGAAAGGGTGTGTCCGGGCACCCCTGCAGCGGTGGTCCCCTTGGCCAGGTCCTCCCCCGAGGTGGGGTCCCAGGTCCAGGGTGGATAGTCCTCCTCGTCTGCATAGCCTGGGGAGGAAAAGGGGGAGGGGAGAGCCCCGACCCGTCTCAGGAGTCCTTGCCACTGCTGCTCCGGAGGCCCCTGCCAGGATCTCCAGGTGCGAGTCGGGGCCCCGCGCCGCTCCGCCCCGTGTCCCGTCCCCCGCTCCGCACCCCACCCCCTGTACCGGTGCAGGTGAGCCCCACGTCCTCCTCGTGGTCGCAGTTGTGCTGTCCCCACGCCCGGGCAGGGCAGTCGCTCAGCGAGGATTCGCTGCCCTTGCAGCCCACGTCATCCAGCCAGATGGGCCCGGTGCCGGGGCCATAGTGGGTTTTGCCCACTCGAGGCCGGACCCTCCCGCAGCCCAGCTCCCAGCAGGTCACCATGCCGTCCCGCAGGTCCCAGCCGTCGTCGCAGACCGTCCCCCATTGTCCGGCGTGCCACACCTCCAGCCGCCCGGCACACCGGTTGGGCCCGTCCGCCAGACGAACCCGGAACGGGCCTGCTGGTGGGAGGCACGGATCAGGAGGGGTCAGCGGGGTCCAGAGGGGCCAGCCTCAGCCTTCCTGTTCTCTGCTCACCTGCTGCGCTGGTGGGGGAGGGGGCCAGGTCCGTGGATGACTCTGGAGAACCTTGTCCTGGGAGCTCAACGGATGGCTCCACGGTGGCCTCGGAGGTCACTAATCGGGGGCCCTGGGTGGCGAGCATCGTCACAGTCTTATAGGTCTGTTCCCTGGGGGCTCGACTAGTCCGAGTTACAGTGGTGTGCGAGGTCAGCCTGCGGGGGGCCTGTGTGGTCAGCCTGGTGGTAAACTCGGAGGTGGGTCTTCGGGAGGCCCCTGTGGCCAGGGTGCTGGTGGTCCGTGAGGTCAGTTCGGGGGGACTCTGGGTGCCCGAGACCCTGGAGTGCTTAGTGGTTGGCATTGCTGGGGGCTGAGTGGTCGGTCTCTTTGCGTTCTTGGTCACCCACTTCTTGGTGCTTTTGGGCATCTTCCCTGGGGCCTTGGTGGTGGTTTTCTCGGGGATGCTGGGGGTCCGCCTCACAGAGGGCTTGGTGGCCAGCTCCCCCGGGAGCCAGGCGTCAGGGTCTCTGCCCAGGCCGGGGATCCAGCTCCAACTGAAGGGGTCTGAGATGGAGTCCAGGCCGGGGGTTCCTGGAGACGGGGGTGGGGGGGCGGCAGGGAAGATGGCAGACACCGTGAGGTCCCCAGCCAGGCCCCGCCTTCTCCTGTCTCCCGCTGCAGACAGCCACCGAGTTCCCGAGCACTCAGCCTCATCACAGGTGGCATCTGAGCATCTCCTATGAGCCAGGCCCTGTGCCAGGCCCAGGGCACTCGGTGGCCACCCCGGCCCCATCCTGCCTCAGCATTTGCAGTCCTGAGCTGCCTGCCTCCTTTTGCCCCCTCACTCTGACCTGTCCTGTCTGCCCAGCCGGTGCCCTTCCCCCTGTACCCACTGACTGGTCACTGCCCCACCAGGGTGGCACCAGGCCACTGCCCAGCTCAGAACCCTGCTGTGGCTCCCAGGGCCTTAGGGAGGAGAGGGAAAGAGGGAACGCGCCCCAGCTTTGGGCTCCCAGCCTCCACGGCTCACCCGACATCTTTCTGGGCAGCACAGGGAAGGTGGCGGACACTGCGGGTGATGCTGAGGGTGAGTGGTGCAGAACGAGGATCAATCTGGCTCACAGAGGGGTCTGGCCCTTCGTCCCTGGCTGCTGGAGGCAGGGGGACCCTCCCAGCCCTGGCAGCGTCCTGCCTGGTTGGAGCGTGTTGCTTGCCTGGGGGCCTGGGACCAGCCAGGTCATCTCTGCTAACAGCATGGCTCGCAAGCGCCAGCCCCATGGGGGGACCCAGCTCCTGAAAACGCTCTGCCGCTGGCTAGGAAAGCGTCACGTGCGTGGGGGTGGGGTAGCGGATTAAGTGCTGTCTGCACCCCTCCCCTTGGAGAGGAGGGTTCACAAGGGTCTCTCCTGACCCTGCCCCAGCTGCCTCCTCCCTCGCAATGTGAATCTGGGCCCTTCTGCTGCGGGAAACCCTGCTCCTGAGTCTGAGAGCTTCTCTGACCATTGTGAGTCTTTCTAGAAAACTGTGGAACCTGAGGGTGGTCTTGGGGAAGCTCCCAAGTGACGTGTCAGACAGGCTCGCATCTCTGTCCCTCAGTGAGCCCTGGGCTTCTCGGAGGCCAGAGCCCTCATGTTCTGAGCCTCCTGTATCAAGCACCGAGTCTGCCGCTGGATGAAACAATGGCGCGGGAGAGAACACAGGCCAAGGCTGACCTCGCTTTGGCAGGCCCTCCGTCACACTGGCTTCTCACCATCTCTCGGTGCCCCTGTGCCTGCTTCCTTTCATCTCAGGGAGGACAGAGCTCCCCTCCAGGAGGGAGACCCCGTGATTCTTGGTAGGAAGAAAAGGAGGAAGGACCCCAGCTGTGCCGCTTAGTTGCTGTGTGACCTTGGGCAAGTTATTCAGCCTCTCTGTGCTGCAGTATTATCACCAGGCTTCCCTGCTGATGGTGGAGAGTCTGCCTGCAGTACGGGAGACCTGGGTTCCATCCCTGGGTCGGGAAGATCCCCTGGAGGAGGGCATGGCAACCCGCTCCAGTTTCTTGCATGGAGAATCCCATGGACAGAGGAGCCTGGTGGGCTACAGTCCATGGGGTCGCAAAGACTTGACACAATCAAGCAACTAACACTAACATCTCTATCAGTAAAACTGGTGTGTGTGCGTGCATGCATGCATGTATGTGTCTGTGTGTGTGCGTGCACACACCCAGTCATTCAGCTGTCTGAATGTTTGCAGCCCCATGGACTGCAGCCTGCCAGGCTCCTCTGTCCATGCGATTTCCCTGGCAAGTATACTGGATTGGGTTGCCAATTCCTTCTCCAGGGGATCTTCCCGACCTAGGGATGGAACGGCAGGCATCTCCTGCATTGGTAGGCGGATTCTTTACCACCGCACCACCTGGGAAGCCCTTCACATGGGCATAATGTCCATCAGTTTGGACTTATCCTGAGGTGTGAATGGAGTCACATGTGTGAAAACAGCCCTCCTGGGGCAGCGGTTAGGAGGCAGGTGCTCAGTCAACGTTAGTGCCAATGTCAGTTCCCATTCCCTCCTCCAGGAAGCCCTCCGGAAGCCAGCAGATGGCGAGGCCTCCTCACCCGCGCAGGTGACTCCAACGTCCTCATTGTGGGCACAGTTGTGCTTCCCCCAGGGAGCGGCGGGGCAGTCAGCCAGGGCAGCCTCGGTCCCCATGCACCTCACATCGTCCAGCCAGATGGGGCCGGCGCCCCAGCCAAAGCGGCCGGCGGTGGGGTCAGACTGCCGCGGCCCCCCGCAGCCCAGCTCCCGGCAGACCACGGCTGCGTCCCGCAGGTCCCAGCCATCGTCACACACAGTCCCCCAGCGTCCCGCATGCCACACCTCCAGCCGGCCCGAGCACCTGCTGGGCCCCGCCACCAGGCGCAGCTGGGGGGATCCTGGAGGGGGGAGACACAGAGAATTCGAGGCAGGCCCTCCACCATCTTCCCTCTGTGCATTCACCCAGGAGGAGACCCCAGCTGGCCCAGATGCTCTGTGCTCTCTTCCCCTCTGTCCTCTGAGTGGGTGGGGCGCCCAGGGGGCTGTGGGAGGGGCAGGGCAGGAAACCTATGCTCAGCCCCACACTTGTGGTTCAGGGGAGGACAGGGGGCTCACCGGCATCCGGCCCAGGCTCCTGAAGGAAGGTCGGAGGGGCAGGCGGAGCTGAGACACCGGGCGTCCGCGGGGCCTGGCTCACTGTGGGGGGCAGGGGCCTGGATGTGGCCCCCCTGGGCCCCGAGCTGTTGCTGCCTGCCGCGGGGGCCGTGGGAGGGACATACCCGAGAGGCATACCTGGGGCGTGGGAGGGGAGAGGTGACCACCTGCCCCTGCTGTGTGGCGGGTGGCTCCCCGACCACCAGCCCAGGACCACCATGGTGGGGATTCACAGGTGAGCATGAACGGGGTGGCAGGCCACCTGGATGGAAGGAGTGGGGACACCGGGGGGAACCCTCGGAAAACACACAGCACCCCAGCTCTCACCCCTCCGGGCGAAGCCCCCCAGGCCTCCCTCCCTGGCCTCTCCCCAGGGCCACCCTCACCATCACACACGGCCCCGGCGTCCTCCCGGTGGTGACAGTCGTGCTGGCCCCAGGGCCGCGCCGGACAGAACCGCAAGGCCGTCTCGTTCCCCCGACAGCGGAGGTCGTCCAGAAGGATGGGCCCCGCGCCCTCCCCAAAGAAGGCGCCCCCGGGGGCGGCCAGCGCGCCCCCGCAGCCCAGCTCCCGGCAGGCCACGGCGGCGTCCCTCAGGTCCCAGCCGTCGTCGCACACGGTGCCCCAGCGCCCGCCGTGCCACACCTCCAGGCGGCCAGCACACCCGTGGGGGCCGTCGGCCAGACGCAGCCGGGGGGCCGGGCCTGGACGTGGAGGCAGGGGAGGAGAGCAGAGAGGAGGGAGACTGCAGTGGACAGGCAGGAACTGTGGCGGCAAGGATGGGGGAGCAGGCCTAGGCCGTGTGTGGGTCCTGCTTCACACCCAGGACGGGGCTGCAGAGAGGACCCTCCATCCTCACAAGTGAGGAAGAGGCTTTGACACAGACCATCTGGATGGACGGAGTATGGGCACTTGGGGGGGTACCCCAGGAAAATACACAAAGCCCCCAGTTCTCATCCCCCCACTCCAGGCCCAAGTCACGCTGCAAGAGTCCAGCTCTGCTCTGTCCACCGACCCCTGCACGTCCCTGCTTCCCCAGGGAGAGCCCAGGGCACACCCGCCGACGCCCACCCCCACCTCCCCAAGCAGGTCCCCACGCCCCAGCTGCCTTCCCCAGGCCTGCACAGCAGGGCTGCTCAGCCTCAGCTCCCCTGACACGGGCGCTGTCCTGAGCACCATACGCTGTCCAGCTGCATCTCCCGGCTCCACACCAGATGACCCCCCAAAGGCCTGTAGACCCCGTGCCTGTCACCCTAGCAGTGGTGCTGAGAGCTGGGCTAGAGGTTTGGGGGCATTTCTGTTAGGTGTTTGTGCGTGAGAGCGGGGCCAGCTCTGGGCAGTGTGGAATCCATCTCCAACCCCCAGTCGGTGTGTAAAGGGGACAGGCCAGAGAGGGTGCCACACCCCTGGCCTGCATGACCCAGCTGCATGTGCCAAGCTCCTGCAAGGCCCACCCCGAGGAGCAGAGATGGAGGTAAGACACCAAGCTCCCGGCCCCTCGATGGGGTTCGCAACTTCTCCCCGGAGCTTAACCGCCCTGGGGAGCCTGGGCTGACCTTCCAGGCTTCAGAGGCCACAGCTCAGCCCCCACGGTATGGCCCTCAGAGGGGACAACCTCACGGCTCCAGGTCCCCCGACCTGTGTCGCCCTGAGCTCCACCCCCACCACACCCCACACTCCAGACCCCCACATCATCCCTCTGTGCGGCCGGCCGGCGGAAGTCATGCTCTGGGGGAGCCTTGGCTCCATCTGTGGGTGGGGGTGCGGCTCGGAGCTGCTTTCAGCTCCCTCTCCCAGTTCCCACCCACTCTCTGAAGCGTTTACTGGCCCCTGCCCGGGTGGGTGGGCGGATGTCTGCCTCCAGTGTGTCCTTGAACTTGCCCACCCGACACCTGTGCGCGGCCCCGCCCTTTGCCGGCTGCATCCTTGTCCTGCAGCGCGAAGACACCCAGGTCAGGAAAGAGAGGTCTGTCTGGGTCAGTACCGCGTGCATGAGGCTGAATGAGTGTGGGTGTTGGGAGGAGGGAGGGGGAGAGGGCCAGGGGGAAAGACGGGGAGAGAGGGGAGGAAGGGGGAGAGGAAGGGAGCGAAGAAGGAAGAAGAGAGGGAAGAAGGAAGACAAGAAGGAGGGAAGGGGACTGGAGAAATCTTTTTGAAAGTCGTAACATCGTTAGGTTAGTGGTATGGGGGCGTGGCCCGCGGGAGGGGCGTGGCCCGCGGGAGGGGCGTGGCCCGCGGGAGGGGCGTGGCCCGCGGGAGGGGCGTGGCCCGCGGGAGGGGCGTGGCCCGCGGGAGGGGCGTGGCCCGCGGGAGGGCGTGGCCCGCGGGAGGGCGTGGCCCGCGGGAGGGGCACGTACCTGTGCAGACCAGTCCTGCGTCCTCGCTGTGGTCGCAGTTGCTCCGGCCCCAGGGGCTTCGGGGACAGTCTCTCAGGGCCTGCTCTCCGCCTCCGCAGCCCACGTCGTCCATCCACACGGGCCCCGCTCCCGGGCCGAACCGGGCTCCCCCAGGAGCGGCCAGGGCGCCCCCGCAGCCCAGCTCCCGACAGGCCACGGCAGCGTCCCTCAGGTCCCAGCCGTCGTCGCACACGGTGCCCCAGCGCCCGCCATGCCACACCTCCAGGCGCCCGGCGCACCCGTGGGGGCCGGAGACCAGGCGCAGCCGCTCTGCGGGGCGGGCGGGAGGGGGCGCTGTGAGGGGCCTCGTGGAGGCGGCTGCTAACACTCTCGTTTTCCGTCTGGGAAAACGGAGGTCCCGCGGGGTCAGGGGTCTGAGATCAGCCTGTCAGCCAGCCAGTGGCAGAAAGTCAGGGTCTGGACAGGGCAGGGGGCCTGGGGGCCTGCCGCGAGTGGACACCCGGGTCTACTGACCAGGCGGGGAGCCTGGGCCTGGCTGAATCCCCGGGGACGTGGTGCCCCCCTACCCTGGGTCCCCAGTTTGGTCTGGGGGGCCTAGGGCCTGACCCCTTCTGGAGTTGTTGCAGACGGAAGGTCTGCCTCGGACTTACCCTGGCGGGGGGCTCCGGCAGTCAGCACTGGGGCCCTGGTGGACTTGGCCGGCTTGGGCAGCCGGGGACCCTTCTTCCGGGAGCCACTCTGGGGGGTCCCGGCTGGGCGGGGGGCTGGTCGAGGAGGGGGACAGTGGGGAGTGAGGTTGGCAGCTGAATCTGGGGCTTTAAGTCAGTCCTGAGAGTCCCCAAGGGTCTGAAGGGGGTGTCACGGGGGCCCCGGGGAGGGTGGAGGAGTTGGGCCTCTGTCCCTTCTCCCTCACTGCTAAAGCAGGAGCCAGAGCATGGGTGGGGGCTCACCAGGCGTCACCGGGGCCTCCTCAGAGCCGGGGCTCAGCTCCCCTGCCAGCCCTGGCCAGGGGTCCCCATCCAGGACTGAAGGTGGGTCGTCATGGTCCCTGGGGTCTGTCCCACGCTGGCCTTGGGGACAGCAGCATGTTGCTGGAGGGCACACTCCCTCCTGTGGGCCCGTCTCAGGCCCGGGCCACCCCCACCCCACCCGGCGTGGCTGAGTTTCACCCAAGCCAAGTAGGCTCCCTATCAGTTTTTACCCTTGCCTTCCTCTCTCTGAAAACAGATGCTTTTTGCTGACACAGTTGATAAGTGGCCCATGAGGAATAATAGTCATGAGGCCCCCTGAGGGGAGGGACAATCCCCAGTTCCAATCTGTGCAGACCAGCTCTGGGTCCTTTAAGTCTTCCTGCACCTCTTTAGGTGGGGGGAAGCACAGGTGCAAATAAATAACTCTGGCTCGCCATCTGCACGATTGATAAAGCTGCCAGCTTTATCAATTTAAAAGTTCTTTCCAAAAAGTTTGGAGGATGTTCTTCCAACACCCACCATCTAACACCCCAGTGCTATGGAGAGGGCAGGCTCTCAGTGAGGCAGGGGTAGGGTGTCTGGACTTCTGGACGCTCAGAGTTAGTTACTGGGCTGAGGGTCCCTGGGCGTTGAGGAGGCTGAGGACCCCTTACCTGCACAGACGACCCCCGCATCCTCCTCATGTGAGCAGATGTGGGCCTTCCAGCCCCGGTGGGGGCAGAGGCCCAGCTGCCGCTCCCCGCCCCGGCAGGCCAGTTCGCTCAGCCACACGGGCCCTGTGCCCTCCCCAAAGAAGGCGCCCCCGGGGGCGGCCAGCGCGCCCCCGCAGCCCAGCTCCCGGCAGGCCACGGCGGCGTCCCTCAGGTCCCAGCCGTCGTCGCACACGGTGCCCCAGCGCCCACCGTGCCACACCTCCAGGCGGCCCGCACACCCATGGGGCCCATCGGCCAGACGCAGCCGCTCTGCAGGGACGGAGGAGAGGCTGTGACATCCTGGAGACCCCGGGGCTGGTGGGCAGGGCAGGGGCTGGGGGCTGTCCTACAGGGGCGTGACTGGAAGCCCCTTAGGAAGCAGGAAGCTGGGTGACTGCGTGGTCCTGCAGAAGTGGTGTGGGGGTCGTGGGCACATGGGGGTGGCCAGGGTCCAAGGGAGGGTGAGCCCGGGCCAGGCATGGGGAGGGCTTGGAGCTGAGCGCACCCATATGGGAGCAGTGTTTGGGGCCACTTACCAACAGCCTGGGTCCCCATCAGAGCCACTGGAAGGGAAGTTGGAGGGGTGAGGCAGTGAGGTCCTCGCTCCTCTGAACCAGAAACCCCGCCGCCGGGAAGGAGGACTCGGGCCCAGCGCCTGGCCGAGGCCCAGGTCCTTGGGATGGGCGGAGCCCAGAGGCCTCAGGTCTGGGCAGGGGGCCAGGCCCTTGGCTCTCCCCCTTGGGGGCCTGGCTAAAGGTGAATGATGGGTGAACCCCCCTTGCAAGGTCAGGGCTCATGGAGGGGAGAGGAAGTCCTGGGATCTCCTGAGAGGGTGGGACTCGGGGTGCCCGAGGCCAGGTCCCTGGAGGATCAGAGGCAGCCAGATGTCCTGTGCCCCCCACCCACCCCCCCACCACCAAGCAACAGGGATGGGGCCCTGGAACTTGGAGGCTCTGCAGTGGGTCAGCTCAGGGGTCAGAGGGCCGGGCCCGGGCCCCTGAGTCCCGGAGGAGGGAAAGGGTCACTCACCGAGGAGGCAGGCCAGGACCCTCATGTTTGCAGAGTCGGGGTGGGGACAGGGTGGAAGCAGACGGGAGCAGGAGCGGGGAGGAGGGGACCGCCGACGCAGGAGGGAGGCCTGCCAGAGGCGCCCTGGACCCGGGGAGGAGCAGGCGGGGGCTGGACGCTCTGCAGGAGGAAGAGAGGCTGCCGAGGAGGCAGCAGGGGACAGGAGCGGGGCGGGGAGGGGGCTGGCCGGCGGCTGAGGCCTGGGGAGGAGGGCGGTGGCAGGCGGGAGGGAGGGTGTCCAACTGCAGACACCCACACAGGAGACAGCCGGCTGGCCAGGAGTGCTGCGCTCAGGCTCGGGGGGCGGCAGGCTTCAGGGGAGGATCCTGACAGGGGTGCTTGGGCAGAGCGCCCACCCATCTGCTGCTTCTCCTGTCCCGCCAGGGTGGTGTGCCGGAAGCAGAGGGATTGAGGATGGGCTCACATCAGCTGCCGGGGTTGGGGACCTGGTGCAGCAAGAGGGCTTGCGGGCAGACACCAGGAAGGACTTCCTGGACTGGGAAAGGAGGGAGACTCCCTTCTCCATTCCCCCCGGTGGATTTGCGGGCAGAAGTCATCAGCCCCCTGTGTGTCTCCCGAGAAAACTGGGGTCAGGGGTCGAGAGGGCCAAGGGTCAAGACTTGGGTGGGGGAGGACAACTGCGCGCACACACACACACAGGAACGCACTCTTTCTCTCTCTGCACTAAGCAGCTGTGAGGCGGAAAAAATTCGGTAATGGGGAGCGTGAGTCAGAGGGCTGGCAGGGAGCTGGGCTGCCTGAGCTCATCGCCTCCCCTGCCCCCAGTCCAGCACACTCCCCCCTCCCAACAATTACTGTCAACCTCGGGAAGGAGGGGCCAGACAAAAGTGGTGGGTGTGGAGGCAGACTGGAAAAGGCATCAGAGAGAGATGGCGCGCAGCGGTTACAGGCTTTATTAACAAACGGGTGTAAAAAACCAGATGGGTCTGGCCGCCCCTCTGGGCTCCCACCTTCCTGGGGAGGGGCTGGCCGGGCCACCCTGTGCCCACCACTCCCTCCCTGGGGCTCTCTCCAGGCAGACAACCCTCCCCTGCAGAGGCTTCGCTCAGCCCCTCTCTGCCTCTGCAGCCTCACCCCCTCCAAGCATGGGCATCGCCCCCCACCCTACCCTCCGGGGTTGGGGGGGCCCTCATCCCTGTTTGGGGTGCCCCTGCGAAGTCCTAACCCCAGTGGGGAGCATACGTGCTCGGCCTCCTCTCCTGCCACATGTCATAACACAAGCGACACAGGCTTGGCAGACAGACAGATAAGATTTCTCCGTGCAGACAGAATCTGAGGCAGGGGTTGGACGAGTTGACCCCTCTAAGAAGTTCAAACACTACGGATGGGCATCAGGCTGTGGCGGGGTCTCTTGCCCTCTGTGGGCCTCAGCTGCTGGGCCCTGGTGGGGGAGGTGGGAAGGATGGTGTGGAAGTGCCTGCACACAGCAGGTGCTCACTAAGTACTGCTTTTCCTCCCACTAGGGTCTGCAGTCACAGTTCCTTGCTGAACTCCCGCACCAGCGTGTAGCCCATGCAGCCCCAGCTCCCCTCGGCCTGGTAGCCACAGCCCTCCAGCATCCCGGCCACGCCCCAGGCTGCCACGGCCACTGGGACCACCAGGCGTGCTCGGGGCTCCCCCATGCCGCCAGCCCAGGCTCGCGCCCGGGACTCAGCAAAGGCCAGCAGGCGCCTGCCTACACCTCGGCGGCGGTGCCAACGGGACACCGAGAGGCGGGTGACCCGGGCCCCATCCCCGGCACTGGAGCCTGGGGCCAGGGCCAGGACCCCGCACACGTCTCCCGAGCCCCTCACTGCCACCCAGGGCCCCCCGAGGCCGCCGGGCGGGGGCAGCGAGCCCCAGCGGGCCCGCAGGCCCAGCTTCATGGCAGCCACAGCCAGGAACACGGGCAGGAGGAGGGCCAGGGCGAAGGAGGCCAGGACGAAGCGAAGGCCGCTGCTGGCTGCAGCCAGGAGGAGCAGGGCCGGTGGCCGGGTCAGCGCGTGAAGGGCCACGCGGTTCTCTGTGTCCTTCACGCCAGCCTGCGGGTAGGAGGAGCAGTCAGCTTGGGGGCTCCCGCCGCCGGCAGGCAGTGGGGGCCGAGGTAGGCCCTGCCTGGGGTGGGAGCAATCGGAGGGGAGGGGACAGCACTGAGCCGGGGCCTGTGGCAGGCGTGCCGCGGTGTGAACACACTGCTGGCTGGCACACTGGGCTCTGAATGTGGGAGCGGGTGAATTAGGAACGGTGGGCACTCCGGGTTCAGCGGAGTTGCAGGCGTGAGGCACCAGGGGAGACTGGACAGAGGAGCCGCCCCACCAAGAGAGGAAGCTGGAAGGGGCCTGGGAGTCCTCGAGGGCCAGGCTTGGAGTAGTAGGAGGCCGGGGCACAGGGCTGAGGGGACGTGGGAAGATGGAAGGGCTTGTACTGCGGGGGGCACGGCTTGGATCTATGGTGGGGGAGCACTAACATCCCGCGTGCCATGTGGCGTGGCCACACACAGACACAAAACCGTTCTCGATCCCCAGGTTAGGGAGAAGGCACTAGAGAGAGGAGGGTCCAAGGCTGGAAGTATCTTAGGAGCAAAAGGTTGCTCTCCAGGGTCACCGCCGGCTCAGGAGGGTGGCTGAAGCCACTCGGGATGCCCCCCACCCCCTTCTGGGCTCCCTGGTGCCCCTCATTCTGTCCCCGCCCCTCCCAAGCTCATTGGTGTCCCCATTCTTTCCCCGCCCCCTGCTGGGCTTTCTAGGGTCCCGCCCCCCACCCCCAAGTGGTACCCTCCGTCCCACGCCCCCCCGGGCTCAGTGGCGCTTCTAATGTCTCTCACCTTCAGCATTTCCAGCACTAAGGGTTTCTCATCTTCCCTCATCTCCCGCACCGACAGGTGGCTGGGGGCCATGGCAGCCCCCAGACTCCCGCGCCCCCAAAGGAGCAGGCGTGCACCTGGCGAAAACAAGCAGGTCAGTGTCAGGAGGACACCTCTTGTTCCCCAAAGTGTCCCAGAGCTGCGGGCCAGCAGCGGCAGCGTGTCCAGGTCAGGACGCGGGATGCTGGCGGCCACCAGGCGAGGGCCGAGACAGGACAGGCTTCCCGGCCAACCCAGCGACCTTCCGAAGCCTCTCGGGTGAAGCCCGCCCCCGGCGGTATTCGGCGACCCACGCCTAAAAGCCTGGTGCCTGCCACCACCGCGCTGCCTCCAGGCCCCGCGGCTGCCCTGGGGGTGAGTGAACCCCCCCAGCCAGGGAAAGGACCGCGCTCCCCGCCCCCAGCGCCCAGAGCGCCTCTGCCCCCCGGCCGCCCCGGAGCAGCGCCTGTCGCAGGAACGAGGACTTTCAGACACCTCTGTGGGTCGCTCCCGCTTTTGACAAGGTGCGAGAGGCAGGGGGCAGGGTCGGGGAGGGGTCGCCGGCGGAAGTGACGTCAGATACGCGCACTAGGGGCGGGGCAGCGCCTGCTCTCGGGCTTAGTAACCGTTGCCAAGCGTCTGGCCGGATAGGTTAGAGCCGGGAGGAGCGGCGGAGAGAGCGGGAGTGCAGGACGCTGGCGGGGGAGGGGGCCTGATGGAAGGGCCTGGAACTGTAGACCGGGTGGAGGCGGGCAGCGGGGCTTACCCAGCGCACCCCCGGCCGGCTTCCCGACGGCCCCTGGTTGCTAAGCGACCTGAGCGCGGGGGTGAGGCCGCGAAGGCGGCTTGATTCCCAATGGCTCCCCGGCTTCCGCGGGCGGGGCCGCTACAGCATCTCAGACCCACAGGTTCCCCAGCTGCCCACCAGGGCTCTCAGTGATCGTCGGGATAAGCATCCCCGCCATCCACTTATTTTTCTGCGCGAGGAGGGGCGCGGCGACTTACAGAAAACAAGTGGCAGAACCGGTGTTCCAGATTCCAGTGCCTCCCCTATACCGTGACCGTTGCGTCCCTTTCCTTTAAAAATGGATAAACAGGGACCCCACATAGGAGCAGCGGCTGGCCCCAAGACGCAAAGCCACCTGCGAACCAGGAAGCCGGAAACCCCCCAGTTTCCAAGTGGTGGCTATGGTCATGACATTGACCTCCCACCCCACCAATAAGAAAAAACACAAGAGAGGGGATTCTGGTCTTTATTAGCAAGCCCAGCCTGCAGCTCCCTCCGCCCAGCCCAGCCCAGCCCAGCCCAGGCGGAGATGGGTTCGGGCCTCTTCATGGGGCGGGAAGAGATACCGGTGGTCCGACTCAAAACGTGTGCACCAGCTGGACCGCGGGCAGAGTCTGGACAATCTGGATGGAGGGCAGGCCCTGTGGGGCCACGCCCCCGGGTGCCGCTCCTGCGGGGACCACTTGTACCATCTGGGGTCCCGGGGCCGCAGGGACGCCCGCAGGAGCAGAGGCTGGGCCAGGCGGTGGGGGCGCCAGCAGCTGCAGCGCAGCGGCGCCTCCACCAGCGCTGCCGTTCTCCAGCAGCTCTGCAGCTGGGGCGCTGCGGATAATGAGCAGCTTCTGTCCGGGCGGGCCGGAGGCTGGCGGCTCAGCCAGCCCCGACGGTAAGGTCTCTACCTCCTGCACACACAGCTGGGTCTGCTCCCCGTCGGCCCCGCTCAGCACCAGCACGCTCTGCAGCCCTTCCTCCGTCTGCAGCGTCTCAAAGAGCACATCTGGGACCACCCCCGGGCCGGCCTCGCCCTCGCCAGGCTCCCCTGGGCCGGGGTCCGCCAGCAACTCCTCGGCTGCCCCGCTCTGAACCACCAGCAGATTAGGCGCCTCGGTGGTCACGGCTCCCCCGCTGGAACTGGACAGCGGACCCGTCACAGGCTGGAGCTGGACCGTGGTCACCTCCTGGGCCGGCTGGAGCTGGACGGTGGTCAGTTCCGGGGCTGGACGAAGGGGCTGGAGCTGAACCCCACTCATTTCCTGCGGGCCTGTCTCCCCACCCGCCACGTTCTGCAGAACTATAAGGCTCTGCCCTCCCACGTTCCCCCCAGCGTTGCTTCCTCTCTGCACGCCTAACCCCCCAGGGCCTGGCAGCCAAACTACTCCAGCCCCCGGCCCAGCTTTCCCCGCAGCCCGCAGGCCCTGCCTGGCGCAGCCGCCCCCCCCAGCGGAGCCGGAGGAGGGCAGCAGGATGAGCTTGGGGGGCGCAGGCGGGGGCGGGGGCGTGGGCGGCTGGACGCTGCTGGGAATCAGCTGCAGGCCCTGAGCCGTCTGAACCAGGAGAAACGTCTGTGAGTTGGGAGCGGTGGGGCCGGGGGCCGCGGCCGGGGCTGTCCCCCCGGCCACCTCTAGGGAGAGCGTGGCCTGGAGGTGGGGGAGGACGTGCACATCCTGGGTGGCCGACGGAGCAGGGGCGGCGGCCAGCGGGGCCGGGGGCTGGGGGCCGGCTGCGGGGGCATGCGTCCTCAAGTGCCGCTGCAGGTAGGCGGCCATGACGAAGCTGCGGCCGCAGACTGGGCAGGTGAAGGGCCGCTCGGCTGAGTGCGTGCGCTGGTGCAGCAGCAAGTTGGAGGAGTGTGTGAAGGTCTTGGGGCAGAGCGGGCAGCGGAAGGGCCGCTCGCCCGTGTGCACGCGCTGGTGCTGCCGCAGGTTGGAGGTCTGCGCGAAGCTTTTGCCACACACGCCACAGGCGTGGGGCCGCTCGCCCGTGTGCACATGCCGGTGGCGCCGCAGGCACGACGTGTTGCGGAAAGCCTTGCCGCACTCGCCACAGGCGTAGGGCCGCTCGCCCGAGTGCAGCCGCAGGTGGTACTGGTAGTGCGAGGACCACTTGAAGGTGAGGCCGCACTGGCCGCACGTGAAGGCGCGCAGGCCCGTGTGCACGCGCTGGTGGATGGCGAGCAGCGACGAGCGCTTGAAGGCCTTGCCGCACTCGCCGCACTGGTAGGGCCGCTCGCCCGTGTGGTCCCGCAGGTGGTAGCGCAGCCCCGAGGAGCCCTTGAAGGCCTTGCCGCACTCGGCACATTTGTAGGGCCGCTCCGCTGAGGCCGGCGCAGGCGCGGGGGCCGGCGGGCCGGGCACTGGCCCCAGCGGTTCCTGCGGGCAGGTGACCTCGGCGGCCTCGGCCTGGGGGGGCGGGCGCCCGGCCGCGGCCTCCTCCACGTGGCTCTGCTGATGCGCCAGCAGGCTGGCCAGCTGCGGGAAGGCACCGTCACAGCTGCCGCAGCGGAACGCCTGCCCACCCGCCACCCCGTGGCTGTGCTGGTGGCGGGAAAGGCCGGCCACCGTCCGGAAGGACTTCCCGCAGGGGAGGCAAGCAAAGCCAGGGGCAGCGGCGGTGGCAGGAGCAGGCTGGGGCAGCGGGGACCGCGGCGGCGGTGGGTGGGCCTTGGGCGCCTCGGAGGGCGCGGCAGCCGGCGGGGGCGGCGCCTCGGGCCCTGGGCACGGCTGGTGCTCCAGGAGCAGCTCCTCGCTGCCGAAGCCCAGCTCGCAGCCTTCGCAGCGGTACACCAGCTCCACCGTGGTCTCGGCTGCGGCCAGGAAGAGCTCGGGCACCACGGGCGGGGGCGCGGGCGGGGGCGGGGCGGGCGGGCTGGGCGGCGGCAAGGGCCGCTGCAGGTAGGCGTCGGAGACCAGGACCTTGCCACCGGCGGCGGGCTCGCGCGGCGGAGGCCCGGGGCCAGCGCCCGGGGCAGGGGCAGTGGCGGCGCCGCCGTGTGTGCGCTGGTGCAGCAGCAGGTTGGAGGAGTGCGTGAAGGTCTTGGGGCAGAGCGGGCAGCGGAAGGGCCGCTCGCCCGTGTGCACGCGCTGGTGCTGCCGCAGGTTGGTGCTCTGCGTGAAGCTCTTGCCGCACACGCCGCAGGTGTAGGGCCGCTCGCCCGTGTGCACGTGCCGGTGGCGCCGCAGGCTGGACGAGTTCTTGAAGGCCTTGGGGCAGTCCGGGCAAGGGTAGGGCCGCTCGCCCGTGTGCTGCCGCAGGTGGTACTGGTAGTGCGAGGACCACTTGAAGGCCAGGCCGCACTGGCCGCAGGTGAAGGCGCGCAGGCCCGTGTGCACGCTGCGGTGGATCTGCAGCAGTGACGAGCGCTTGAAGGCCTTGGGGCAGTCGGGGCACTGGTATGGCCGCTCGCCCGTGTGGCCCCGCTGGTGGTAGAGCAGCGCCGATGAGCCCTTGAAGGCCTTGGGGCAGTCGGGGCACTTATAGGGCCGCTCGCCTGTGTGCGTGCGCTGGTGGTGCAGCAGGCGGGATGACCAGCGGAAGGACTTTCCGCACTCCCCACACTCATACTGCGCCGGCGGGGCGGGGGCCACAGGCCCGGGCTTCTCACTGGCCCCCTCGGCGGTCGAGGCCGGTGCCATGTCCACGTGGGAGCCGACCATCACACCTGGGGAGGGACGCGGGGTCAAGGCAGGCCGGGGGCTCCCCGCACCTCCACTCACACACCGGACCATCGCAGCCCCACACCCACAGGCTGGCCCTTTCAGAGGCAGGGAGCACCTCCCTTCGGACAAGGAGGCTGCTGCCCGCGATGGAGGCTGCCCGCGAGAGGCCTTGGGTGCTCAAGGGGAAACTTCGGGCATAGTGGGAGGAGCTGGTCACTCCCTGATACGGGGCATCCCCTCCAAGAGGCTGGAGGGCTCTCTGCCCCGTCCCCCTAAAGACAGGCGTGTCCTTAAAGGACGCCGGGTCTCTAGCGCCCTGGCTCCAGATCCTTCGGTCAGCTCCCTCTAAAGACCTCCTCCTCCATCCTGCCTTAGTACCTGCTCCCACTGCCGAAGCCCTTTCCCTCTAAACCAAGCCTCTCCGACACCTACTCTCCATCGCTACGCATTCTGCTCCAGCGCCCCCTTCTGACGGCTGAACCCCAAACCAACCACGGACCCTGCAGCCCGCACCCTAGCCCCCATCCAGACCCTCGCCACCCCTTACCCAGTATACGGTGCTGCTGGTGACCTGAAGCCACCTGGCCTCGTCTCCCTGCGCATCCAATCCCAAGGATCTCAAAGCTCCCTCCCCATCGCCCTGCACTGCCCACCAGGTGACACCTGGCGCGTCTTCTCTCCTCTCCTCTCTCCTGTCCCCTCTTGCTCTTAGCCGGTGGAGCCTGCCACTGACCCTGTGGCTGAGAAAATAAAAGCAACCAGAACAGAATGCTCCCACAATGCAGCAATTACACCCGTGGTTCTCAACGAGGCCATGCGATCTGCACGCCCCCCACTATGCCCCCACCCCAGGGGACATCTGGCCATGCTTGCAGACTGGGTTGGCTGTGTCGACTGGAGGGGCAGGGGCCAATGTCATCTAGTGGGCAGCGGTCAGAGACTCTGCTCCACGTCCTAAATGCACGGGACAGAACCACTCACCCCTAAACAGCAAAGAGCCATCAGTTCAAAATGCCAGGGGTGCTGAGGCTGAGAAACCCTGAACTGCCCCCCACCCCTGCCATCTGCCTCCTGCCTCTGGGCCAAAGACTCAGACTTTCCTCACCTCCTGGACCGTCCCCGTCACTGCATCCAAGGGCTAAGTCTCCCATCTTTAAAAAGAACAAAGACCCTTCACCCCACTTCCTCCTCCAGCTGTGGCCTCCTTTCTGTCTCCGTGCAAAGCCACCCCCAACATGCCATCAGTACACCCTTCCTCCCATCTCAAACCCTGCCAACCAGACCCTCCCCCACTCTCATGGCCTCCACGGTGCTAAAGCCAGTGGTCTCTGCTCAGTGGTCAGCAGACACCGTGGTTCTCTCTCCTTGAACCACTGCCCTGGCTTCTGGGCTCCCCGCTCTCCTCACCTGCCAGCCCTTCTCTGTTTCGGGTGGCAGTCCTATTGTGAATACTGGAGAGTCCAGGGCTCTGCCAGCCTTCCTCTTCTGCACCCACCCTCTCCCTTGGGGCCCCCACCACTCCTGGGACTCCACAATCTACAAACGGGACCATTCCGAAACTCCTCTCCACTTGACACCTGACCTTGGACACCTACACCCCTGCTGGGCGCCTAAGAGACACCTCACACTTAGGCCCCACACCCAGCTCCAGCTTCAATTTCTGTTCCTGCTGTCTCCCCTGTGTCCCGGCCCGCTGCAAATCTCTCTCTCACCCCCAGTCTTCTCCATCTCGGAAAACAGCTTTGTTTTTCCTCAGGCCAAAAGTCCCCGGGCACCCTCGACTCCTCTCTCTCTCACTCTCTCTGACCAGTCCATTAGCTGACTCCCCTATTCTGGCAGGAGCATCGCTGGAATCTGACAATTCTCCTAGTTCCCATCCTTACTCTTCTCACCCCCAGCCTGTTCCCAACACAGAGGCTGAATGGAAACTGCTGACACAGACCATCTCATTGCTCTGTGCTAAAGGCTTCCACAGCTCCCATCTGACAGCAGAAGACAGATCCCTCCCCAAAACCTACAGACTTCCCACGGCCTGTGGCCTCCTCCCCTCCCTGACTCTCTGCCTGCTGGCCTCTCCAACCCTCACAGCTCCCTGCTCAAGGGGCCGCGGCAGGCATGCCAGCTCCCACCTGGGACCCTCACACAGGCCCCGGCCTAGAAGCCCCTTTCCTCCCTCACCTCCAAGGCTTTGTGGAAACGTCATCTCCGGGAGGTATTCCCTGATCACTCTACTAAACTCTGCAGTCCCTGCCAACACGCTGCAATCTCTTTCTCTGCCTTGTTATACCCCCCGCCATGGGGCTTATCACTTTCTGTCCGACTCTTTGCGACCCCATGGACTGTAGCCTACCAGGCTCCTCCGTCCATAGGATTCTCCAGGCAAGAGTACTGGAGTGGGTTGCCGTTTCCTTCTCCAGGAGATCTTCCCAACCCAGGGATCGAACCCGGGTCTCCCGCATTGCAGGCAGACGCTTTACCATCTGAGCCACCAGGGAGACCGCTACCACTTTCTAACCTACTTCATAATCACAGTTTCCTAGCATCAGAGCTGTTGAGATCTGGGGCTGGTCGGGGGTCCAGGGGTCTGTTCCCTGCACTGCAAGTTGGTCAGCCCCTGGCCTCTGCCCACTGGATGCTAATGGCATCTTGTTCACTGTTGCTTCCCGGCGCCTAGAGTCTGGAATGCATCTGCCACAGAATGAGTGCTCGGTGAACACATCTTGAGTGAAACAAAGCGGGGCATCCTCTCTGCACAGGCCATAAAGATCCCCTTTGAGAAAACATGAGCGACCCCTTTGAAATGGAAGCACCTCCTTTTAAGAGACTACCCCAGGAAGCTGCACGTGTCTTTCAGAAGGCAGCATGCCTTAAGAAGACAGCCGTGCTCTGGAAGGGACCGGACCCTGCTGATCCGGTCAACAGCAACCCGTCAAGAGGCCAGGCCACACCCTTCCATCAGGCCCGACTTCCCCTTTAAGAGGGTTCTGCGCCCGCGTACCCACCTATCTTGCTGAGCTAAACTAGGGACTTGCTTTGAAGCCACTAGGATTCAGAAGCTTTTTCCTTCAGCGTGTGGGACACTGTCAGCGGCCTTTAAGAGGCGAATTCTTTCTGGGGGTGCGGGGTGGGGCAGAGGGGCGATGGGAGAGGGGAGAGCTAAAGAACTGCACTACCTGCCCCGACCCTTTAAAGAGCGATCCCTTGCCCTTTAAGAGGGCGGGGCCAGCCCGGCGGACAAAAGTCGGAGGTGAGGCAGCGCCCTTCCCTTTAAGGCACCCCTTCCGGTTTCACGTTCGCCGTTTCCCCCAACGTCTCCGCCCTCCGGTCCCTCCCCCACCCCCGCCCCTCCGGTCTCTCACCTGCGGCCCCGACCGGGGAACGAGCGGAGGCGGCCCAGGGCCCTCCCGCAGGGGTCGACGGGAAGGCAGGGCCCCGGCGGCGGCGGGGCGGGAGCGGGGGCCGGGGAGGGGGCGGGGGCGCGCTCCCTCCCAACGGCCCCCGGCGCGAGGCACCCAACCTTTATCGGCGGCCTCTCGCGCACACAAACCCCGACGTCGCCGCCGGTGCGTCAGGACGCCACGTGCGCCGAGGCCCCGCCCCTCCACCCCATTGGCCGCCGGCGGCCGCGGCGATCTCGGGCGCTTACGGCGCGTAGCATCCTGGGAGTGGTAGTTCTCCCGGAAGCCCGACCACCGATCGGATCCATGAAGCGGTCGCTGGGATAGGACCAAGGCCCGGCAAAGTCGGGTCGGGGCGCGGGGTCGGACGTGTCTCTTTACTAGCATCGACTCCCTCTTGTCTGTGATAGATTCCCGAGCAGGTGTCGCCCTGTCGCTCCTGGCCCACGCCCAGGCCCTCGGGGTTCCCGTTACTCCCATGAGGGAAACCGAGGCCCGCAGTGCTGGCAGTTGCGGGCGTCTGTCGCCTGCTCGCGAGTGCGGCTGTCGGGCAACCTGGGCCTGGCTTTGCAGGGGGCTCGCCCAGGGCACTAGGGACTCCTGGGGGCCTTGGGACCGCCGGGACCGTTCTGAACCCCGTGTCTGCCCTTACCATGTTCACCAGCCTCCAAGCCACACCGGCTTTTCTGCGGGCCCTCCAGCCCAGGTTCTCAGCCAGGGCACTACTGACATCTGGGCTGACCTCTCCTTGCTGTGGGGGCTGTCTTGTACCTTGCAAGCTGGTTCAGCCTGGCCCCCACCCACCAGAGGCCAATAGGGCTCCCTCTACCACACCTTAAGACGGCCCCCTCCAGACCTGGCCACAGTCCCCTGGTTGAGAACCACTGTTCCAAGGCAACTCCCCTCAGCCCTGATGGACATGCCTCATGCCACCCCGTACCCCATCCCTTCTCAATTCCTACTGGAAAGTCGCTGTGTTAGGGATAGTCATTCAGGTAGCTGCAGATAGGGAAACCTAGGAAACTTTGGGAGGCCACTGTAAGTTGATGATCACTTAAGAAAGTTACTGGACCATGTTCCCTCCCCCGTATTCCTTTACCTGTAAGATTGTAGCTCACCTAATCCTTGGTGGCAGGGAGGGGCGTCCCTGGTGGCTCAGATGGTAAAGAATCCACCCGCAATGCAGGAGACCTGGGTTTGATCCCTGGGTTTGGGAAGATCCCCTGAGAAGGAAATGGCAACCCGCTCCAGTATTCTTACCTGGAGAATGCCATGGACACAGGAGGCTGGTGGGTCTTCACTCCCTGGGGTTACAAAGAGTCCCTCACAACTGAGCAACTTTTTTTTTTAATCCTTGGGGGCAGAGCTCTCTCACCTGCCTGTTTTCACCTCTTACAAGCATCCTATATTAATAACTCTACTTCTTCCTATCACTCTGTCTCTCACTGAATTCTTTCTATGATGAGACCTCAAGATTCTGAGTTTCATTAAGTCGTGAGACCAGCTGTGTGATCTTAGTTGGAGGATTGTGGGTTTGGGCCGGGTTCCAGTCCCAAGCAGAGGTGAACGGTTTCCCCTTTGCTAGGTGGGGGTCCCATTACATGCTCATCTCTGCTCCATGTCAGAGGGGTGGGGTCT
Organism: Bubalus kerabau; assembly: GCF_029407905.1. Classification (NCBI taxonomy): domain Eukaryota; kingdom Metazoa; phylum Chordata; class Mammalia; order Artiodactyla; family Bovidae; genus Bubalus; species Bubalus kerabau. The sequence continues at coordinate 66,827,482 of NC_073640.1, forward strand.
GCCTTTGCCACCCAGGTGTCTCCAACAACCAACAAGGGGTCCTGTCAGGAGCAGGCAGCACTCTTGAATAAGTGAAGTTCTACAGCCTCCCAGATGGTTGGACCATAAAGAAGGCTGAGCACCTCAGAATTGATGCTTTGGAATTGTGGTGTTGGAGAAGACCCTTGAGAGTCCCTTGGACTGCTAGGAGATCCAACCAGTCTATCCTAAAGGAAATCAACCCTGAATATCCATTGAAAGGACTGATGCTGAAACTCCAATACCTCGGCTACCTGATTTGAAGAGCCTGATTCTGGAAAAGACTGAGGGCAGGAGGAGAAGGGGGCGACAGAGGATGAGATGGTTGGATGGCATCACCAACTCAATGGACATGAGTTTGAGCAAACTCCGGGAGACGGTGAAGGACAGGGAAGCCTGGCATGCTGCATGCAGTTCTCGGGTCACAAAGAGTCTGACTCGACTTAGTGACTGAACAACAAAAGACAGTTCCCCAAGGCCCTCAGGCAGGCTGGGACTTGGGTTATCTGAGTGGTCAGACCTACCCTGCCCAGCAGGGTCTTTATGAAATCCCCACCTAAACATTGCTCTCCCTTTAGCTTTTCTTTACCTCCCCTGCCAGAAAAGAGGCCCTGGAGGGACACCTGAGCAGAGCACTGAACGGTCCAGGAGGACGAGGGGAAGGCTAGGGAGAAGCGAAAGCTGCAGGCCGCGCCCCCGGGGCTCTGTATCCCCGGCTCTTCCACGCGCCAGGCCCCGCCCCCTGACCTGGGCTTGGGAAAGGAGGGAGGAGCCCCCGGGAGCAACAGGATCCCGTTCTCTGGGGGCCTGGGGCTTCCTTGGGGAAGGGAAAATAAAATCTGCAGATCTGGCAGGCTCATTTTCAAAGCAGCAGTAACAGCCCTGTGGGGCGCCTGACGGAACGCCGGCACCGTGTCTGGCTCCCCGAGGACACGCGCGGGAGGAGCCTTGCCCCCCACCAGCCATGCCTGCGCTGGAGCCCTCACGGAGCCTTGACTGTGGACCCCTCGGCACAACCCTGCGCCAGACGTCACGGGTCCTGACCCAGAGGGGCCAGCTGACACAGACATCACAGGAGGTCATCAGAGGCACCCGGTCCAGGCTCCAGAGCCTCCAGACCCTCAGTCGCGACCCACGACCCTCCCCCGGCTTCGCTCTAAGAACTGGGACATAGTCACACGGGGCGGGGGGCGGGGGCGTGGGGTGCAGCAAAAGTTGGGCCCCAGTGAGTTTACAAAGTGTTAGTCGCTTCAGTGGTGTCAGACTCTTTGTGACCCCATGGACTGTAGCCCCCAGAATCCTCTGTCCATGGGATTCTCCAGGCAAGAGTATTGGAGTGGGTTGCCATTTCCTTCTCCAGGGGATCTTCCCGACCCAGGGGTCTAACCCCAGTCTCCTGCATTGAAACTCTTCACCATCTGAGCCTCTACAGGAGATGAGGGGTGGCAATAAACAGGACATAATAAATAATGCATATCCTATGGCTATGTGCTGCTAAGCATCTCAGGGGAGGAAACAGCAGGAGAGATGGGCAAGGGCATGTGTCCAGGGCTAGGGGCAGGTGGTGAAGGCTCCACGGAGAACCAAGCCAACGTCTGGACATCTGCCTCTCCAGTCCTCAGGTGGGATCTTGGTTCCCAACCAGGGGCTGAACGCCAGGGATGGAACTTGCACCCCCTGCAGTGAAAGCATGGAGTCTTAACCACTGGGCCAGCAGGGAAGTCCCCCAAGGCATCCTTCTTTCTGGCCAAGGACACCCTGCCCTAGTGCTTTACAGGGGGAGGGACCCCCCCCAAGGAGATCAGGGGTCCTGTCCAGCCCCAGTGCCTCGAGCCCCCCGCCTGGCCAGTCGGGTGGACGGTTCTTCCCAGGGGGACAGGGCTGAGGGAGGCCCGCAGTCTTTGAAGGTGGCCAGGACCTGGGGAGCACAGGGATCACTCCTGCCCCAAAGGCCCTGCGTGCGGCGGGGGTGTCCCTCACTCCTGTGACCCATTCTCAGCATGTGCAATCAGGGGTCCTCATCAGCTGACTTTGAGTTAATCTATAGGAAACGTGAGAGTTCATTTCATGTGTAACCTTGATAGGACCACAGGCTGCCCAGCAGTTAAACATGATTTCTGGATGTGTCTGTGAGGGTGTTTCTGGCAAAGTTTGCATTTGGATCAGTAGACTGAGCGGAGCTGGGGGCCCACCCGCATGTGGGTGGATGCCATCTGATCCACTGAGGGCCTGAACAGAACCAAAAGGTGGAAGGAGGTGGACTTCACTCTCTGCCTGACGGTCTGAGCTGGGACACTGCTCTCTGCCTGCACTTGCCACTCCTGGTTCTCGTGTCTTCAGACCCAGGCTGGAGCCTGCAACATCAGCTCTCTGGTTCTCAGGCCTTTGGACAATACCACGGCTTTCCTGATATGCCGATGACACCATCCTAATGGCAGAAAGTGAAGAGAAACTAAAGAGCCTCTTGATGAAGGTGAAAGAGGAGAGTGGAAAAAGCTGGCTTAAAATTCAACATTCAAAAAACTAAGATCATGGCATCCAGTCCCATCACTTCATGGCAAATAGATGGGGAAACAATGGAAACAGTGACAGACTTTATTTTCTTGGGCTCCAAAATCACTGCAGATGGTCACTGCAGCAATTAAATGAAAAGATGCTCTTTGGAAGAAAAGACCAACCTAGACAGCATATGAAAAAGCGGAGAGACATCACTTTGCTGACAAACATCCATCTAGTCGAAGCTATGGTTTTTCCAGTAGTCCTATGAGAGTTGGACCATAAAGAAGGCTGAGTGCCAAAGAATTGGTGCTTTCAAACTGGTGTTGGAGAAGACTCTTGAGAGTCCCTTGGACTGCAAGGAGATCAAACCAGTCAATTCTAAAGGAAATCAATCTTCACTATTCATTGGAAGGACTGATGCTGAAGCTGAAGCTCCAATACTTTGGCCACCTGATGTAAAGAACTGACTCACCTGAAAAGACCCTGATGCTGGGGAAGATCCAGGGCAGGAGGAGAAGGGGACGACAGAGGACGAGATGGTTGGATGGCATCACCGACTCAATGGACATGAGTTTGCACAAACTCTGGGAGATAATGAAGGACAGGGAGGCCTGGAGTGCTGCAGTCCCTGGGGTTGCAAGGAGCCAGACATGACTTAGCGCCTGAACAACAGCAATAGGGACACTGCTCATATTGGGGCTTCCCTCACAGCTCAGTTGGTAAATCATCTGCCTGCAATGCAGGAGACCCGGGTTTGATTCCTGGGTCAGGAAGATCCCCTGGAGAAGGAAATGGCAACCCACTCCAGTATTCTTGCCTGGAGAATCCCATGGACAGAGGAGCCTGGTGGGCACAGACCATGGGATCGCAAGAGTTGGACATGACTTAGCAACTAAACCACCACCACCACTCATATTGGACTACAGCCCACTCAACTGACCTCCTTTTCATTTAATTACCACTGTAAAGACCTTATCTGTGAACATAGTCACATTCTGAGGTAGGGTGGCTGGGACTTCAACACACGAGTTCAGGAAGGCATAATTCAACCCATCCCTCTTCTCAGAAGAAGAGATATGAAACAAACGTGACAGCGTGGGCGCCTCTGGGTTATGGGTTGAGGACACCAGGAGCCTCTCATCTGTAAATGTTTACAATAAATGCTACGGGGAACAGGGACTTCCCCAGTGGTCCAGTGGCTGAGACTCCACGCTCCCAATGCTGGGGGCTGGGGTTCAACCCCTAGTCAGGGAAGTAGATCCCACATGCCGTAAGAGCTTGCATGCCACAACTAAGACCTGGCACAGATAAAGAAAGAAAGAAATATTTTAAAAAGAAAATATTATGGGGACAAAGTCCCCCTTGGACTGGGTTGAGGGAGGCAGCATATGACGGGGTGGAGGCAGGGAGGGAGAAGCCTTGTCTGGGCTCCCAACGGGGTCCTGACACCCCTTCCACACACCAGAGAGGGATGTAGGGGCAGGGTCAGCAAGGCCAGCAAAGGAGGTTTGGGGCAGGGCCCTGAGCCCCGGAAACTACCTCTGTCCCAAACCTTCCATGGCTCCCATCACTCTTGCACTCATAACACAACTCCTGCCTAGCCTACAAAGCCTCACGTGTCTGGCCCCTGACCACTTCTCTGACTTCATCTCCTCACATCGCTCTCTCTCTCTCTCTCTCTCACTCCTTCCCTTCAAGCTTACTCCTGCCTCAGGGCCTTTGCACACACTGTGCCCTCTACCTGGGAAGCTCCTGGTTGCCACCCCTTGCATTAGGGTTGCCAGACAATTATCACCTTCTCAGAGAGGGTTTCTCTACCTGAAGCATCACCCCTGCCTGCAACTTCCTGTCCAGCCTCTGCATCTTCATGGCACCTCTGGAACCGTAATTTCTAGTTTACAGATGGCTCCCTCCCAGACTCCTGCAGGGACAGACTGTGCTTGTCTTGTTCACCACTGCATCCTGAGTCCCTGCACACAGCAGGTGCTGCATAAATGCTTGCTGACTGACTCCATGCACCCTCTACCACCAGTTCCGAGAGCTGGGATAGGAGAAAGGAGTCTGTGAATACTTTCTCATACCTGAAAGGGCAGGTCCTCAGATGAAGCCAACCCCCAGCTGCGGGGGACTTTCATTAAGGAAGGAGACAGGGGGGCTTCCCCGGTGGTTCAGTTAAAGGATCCACCTGACAATGCAAGAGATTCGGGTTTGATCCCTCATCCGGGAAGATTCCCACATCCCACGGGGCAACTAAGCTCATGCACCACAGCTGTTGAGCCCGTGCTCTAGAGTTGGGGAGCCACAACTATTGAAACCCTCATGCTGCAAAGCCCCACCTCTGCAACAAGACAAGCTGGCCCAACGAGAGGCCAGAGCACTGCATCTAGAGAAGGCCCACGCAGCAATGAAGACCCAGCACGGCCAAAAATAAATGCATTAAAAAAATTATTTTTAGGAAAGGAAGGACGCGGGGGACTTCCCTTGGTGGTCCAGTGGCTAAGACTGCTCCCAATGCAGGGGCCTGGGTCCCAGTCAGGGAACTAGACCCCACATGTCGCAGCTGGAAGATCCCGCATGTGCAACTAAATAAATAAATTTATTTAGTGCGCCCAAATAAATAAATATTTTTAAAGACTTTTTTTGCCTTTTTTTTTTTTTTTTTAAAAAGGGACGGAGACAAGAGGAAAAGGAAAGAGGCTCAAAAGTGCAAGCCACACACACCCTGGAGCGTCCCTCCCTCAGGACATCCCAAGGCCGGCCTCGGACGTTGGCGCCCCCTAGTGGGCCATCCAGGCGACACCCTGCCGGCGGGCCGCCCTCCCACGGGGACCGAGTGGTCAGCAGTTGTTGCCTGTGACCCTTGATGGCTTGGATGTGAGTCCGCTCCTGGAGCTGGGCTGGCAAAGATCATGCCAGCCATGCAGGGGCAGCCCTTTGCCTGTCCTGGGGCCTGAGCTCTGACCTCTAACCCTGCAGAGACCTGGGGGGGTCCACTCCCCCCAGCACCCTGCTGCCCAGGCATTCTGGACTTTCCCCTCTGGGCCTGAGAGCAACAGGTCAGGAAACCTTCCAGGCCTACCTAGCTAGGACACCACATGCCTGTCCAGGACACGTGTGCGCGCACACACACACACACACACACACACACACACAGTCGGCCCAGATCAAGACGGAGACACATTCAAAGTCTGAGCGATGCTCTGGAGATGGTGACAGGTGGTGACAGAGACAGCAAGACAAGCCAGAAGCACAGAGTGGGGGGCGTCATCAGAGACACTGCAAAGGAGAGAGGTGCAGACCCGGGGCGGCAGGAGAGCTGGGCGCAGAGGAGGAGAGAGCATCGGTGACACAGAGCCAGCCCTGGGGTCAGGGAGACTCACAGACGGACAGTGAGAGGGCCGGGGCGGGTGCAGGAGGCCCAAGATGCCGCCAGGCGGACCCGACGCCCAGGCCCGCGTGCTGCGTCCAGGCTGCCCTGTCCCTGACCGTGGCGTGGCACACAGGTGGCACTGGGGGTGGGAGGGACAGCACTCAACACACTGGAGCTGTGGCTGGTGTGGGTGATACGGGGCATCTGGCCCAACCTCTGCTACTGGCCGCACTGGCTGCAGCTCTCAACACACTGCCAGGGGGACTGGACCTCCAGCAATGTTGCTGGCTGCCTGCTGCTGGCACGGGTCGCCTGCCCCATGCAGGCCGCCACACTCAGTGCCCGCTGCTACCGTGCTGCGGCTGGCCTGGTGCCCCCTCTGAGCCCGTTCCCCGGCTGGGCTTCGGCCACTGCCCACTGGGCTGCCACCTGGGGCATGGCTGGATGATGAACGGGCCCGGGAAGCAAAGGCCTGGATTCGGGCATTGTTTAGTCGCTAAGTCGTGTCCAACTCTTTGTGACCGTGTGTACTGTAGCCCCCCAGGCTCCTCTGTCCAGTCCATGGGGTTTCCAAATTCAAGTTCAAACCCCATCTTTGCCACTGAGTCACTGTGGGAGTTTGGGGGATTTCTCCCTGGGCCACCTTCTCATCCCCATCTTACCAGAATGTGACAGTTGGACCCTAAAGAAGGCTGAGTGCCAAAGAGTTGTTGCTTTCCAGCTGTGGTGCTGGGGAAGACTCTTGAGAGTCCCTTGGACTGCAGGGAGATCCAACCAGTCCACCCTAAGGGAAATCAACCCTGAATATTCCTTGGAAGGACTGATGCTGAAGCTGAAGCTCCAATACTTTATGCTATATCCCATCTCGTAGCTCTCATTTCAAAAGGACGGCTTGCTAAGCATTCCCAAGAGGCTCCATTCTCTCACTACCAGGACCTGGGTTCAATCCCTGGTCTAGGAACTAAGATCCCTCAAGCATCTCTGCCAAAAAAAAAAGGGGGGGGGGGGACCTCCTATAATATATATTCTCTTCTTGAGCCGTTTTATAGTTGTTTATAATTTGTTACTGATAATATTACCTGGGAATCGTTCAGGGGGGAATTTATAATGGATGGACTTAGAAATAACATATTTTAGTATTTAACGACTGAGAGCTTTTTTTTTTTAAGATTAATTTATTTATGTTTGGCTGTGCCGGTATTGGTTGCTTCCTCCGGTGGCGGTGAGCAGGGGCTGCTCTCCAGTTGCGGTGCGCTGGCTTCTCACTGCAGAGGCTTCTCTTAGGGCAGGGCCCGGCACTCGGTGTGCGGCCTCCGTAGTTGCTGCACGTGGGCTCAGTCCTTGCGTTTGCCGGGCTCCAGAGCGCAGGCTCAGTAGTTGCGGTGCGCTGGCCCAGTTGCTCGGCGGCCTGTGGGATCTTCCCGGACCAGGGATCAAACCTGCATCCCCTGCGTTGGCAGGCAGCCTCCTCACCGCTGAGTCATAAGGGAAGCCCTATGAGAGCTTTCAGAAAGTTCTTCGTTTCCCTCCTGAGAGCTTTTTCCCGACATGCGTTAAATCCCAGCTCAGTTGCCGTGACTTTGGGTGCACGTATGCCCTGACCGCAGTTTCTCCTTCAGGAAACAGGGACACTCATGCCTTCCTGTGCGTGCCCGGGGGCAGGGGGCCTCGCCAAGGGGCAGCGTGTCAGGCACTGGGGACCCTGGGGTCTCCTCACCGTGCTGTGTCCGTCTGTCTCCCTGCCTGGATGCCGGCTAACCCCGCCTCCGCCCCGGGCAGCCCCGGGCTCGGCCTCAGAGGCTGCAACCACTGACCCAGTTGCCGTGGCCTCCAGGGAGAGCCCGGGAGGAGCCATCACTGGGGCCAAGCCTCGCCCTCTGTGGCCTAAAGCTGCCAACGTCCTAACCCGCGGCACCTGCAACCACGTGACTTACGTGGCGAGCAGGACTTGGCGGACGTGGCGGAGTTAAGGATGCGAAGAGGATGCGAAGAGTGGGAGGTTATCCGGGGTAACCTGGTGAGTCCCTATGACGGGGGACAGGAGGGGCGGGGTCAGAAGGAGACGTCGGAGGAGGACTCACTTAGGAGACGTAGGCAGGAGCCACAAGCCAAGGACTCTGGGCGACCTCAAGACGCCGGGAAAGGCAGGAGCAGACCCTCCAGAAGCAACGCCCTGACCTCAGCTCAGGGGACCCAGCGTGATCCTGACCTAGAACTGCAGGGGAAGCCATGTGCATGGTGTGAAGCCATCAGCTTTGCGGCCACGTGTTGGGGCCTCCACTGGGCTCATGAACCTCCCAACACAAACTCCCACAGGTCTTCTCAAACGCGGAGAGGCCCCTCCCACACCAGCCAAGGCCCCAGGAGCCAGCCCTTCCTCCCTATCTCCTCCAGGGCCAGCCCCCCAGCCCCTCAGTGAAATGCCTGGGGGGAAGCCAGGCCTGGGTCTCTGCTTCCCTCCCGGCCCGTCTGGCTGGCATCCCCTCGCCCACCTGAGCAGCCAGGCCCAGCCTGCAGGCAGTCCCCACCCCTCTCCCCTGCTCACTCAGAAGCTGAGGTGGGAAAGGCCGGGTTTGGGAGTCAGCCCCCCCAGATGCCAGCCCCCCACAGCTGTTAGGCCCTGGGCAGAGCAGGCCTCCCTGAGCACCTGGAGAGGTGGGGGGAAGGCTTGGGGAGGCGGCATGGCGGGGGCTGGGCAGACGTGGGGTGTCCGCCCCACAGCTGGAGGCGCTCAGCACCCTCCCAGGGGCACTGCCCGCTCCCTCTGGGCGCTGGGCACCCAAGCCTCCCTGAGCCCCCTCCCCTGGGCTGCAATTACGGGTCCTCCAGGCTAATCGCTGGGGTTGACTTGCTCCTGGCCCCGCTTCCCTAATGAGGCTTTTGTCCCCTTAATTGGCCATCTCCAGGCGCTTTTCTCTGACCCCCCCACCTACGCTGCCTGTCCCAGATCCCAGGCCCAACTATGTGCTAATTGGGCCTTTGAGGGGGGCACACAGAACGACCCCTCCCCTCCCTGCCCCCTGGCCGGCCTATATCAGACCCCCACCTATGGGCTCCTCACACCTCAGGGCCCGGGTGAGGGCACAGGACGGTTCCGATTCCCTGGGCCCTGCTCCGCCAACTGAGGTCCCCCCTCCCTGTATGGTCCCCCACCCCCCGTCTCTCTTCCTGTGCCCCTCCCTGGCCCTGGGCCCCCAGCCCCAGCTGCTCCTCGCCCCTCGCAGATTTGCGGGGGTGGCTGCTCTCTGATCAGCATTGTGGAGAGCCACTCCGTCACCCCAGCCATGCACCCCGGGGCTCCCACAGGCCCTGGAGTCTCCGAGGCAGGCCCCCGGGAGCTGTGCGCCTTCGTGAGTGGGGCGGCTGCCCACGTGCTGCGCGCCCTGCACCCGCGGCGGGCCAGGCCCCTCAAAAGGAGGCCCAACCACAGGCGGTTCCTACACAACCAGATCTGCAGGTGAGGGGGGCAGGGTGGGAGGGGGCTGGGAGGGGCCGGGGTGGGACCCAGGCCCAGACAGCACAGAGCGGAGGGGACCCCGGGGCCAGATGCACCCAACATGCACCTATGGAGTGCCGACTGTGTGCCCGGCCCCAAAGACCCATCCGTAGGAAGCAAAGTTCTCTGCCTCGGGAGTTCCCTGGCGGTCCAGTGGTTAACCCTCTGTGCTTCCACTCAGGAGGCGTGGGTTCAATCCCTGGTCCGGGAACCAAGACCCTGCATGCCGCGGGCATAGCCAAAAAAACTCTCTGCTTCATGGAGTTTGTGTTCCAGTGGGGAGGCAGCTGATAAGGGACTGTAAAAATAAAGAAGTGGGACCTTCCCCGACGGTCCAGGGGTTTTTACCTTCGCCTTCCAGTGCAAGGGGTGCAGGTTCGGCCCCTGGGCAGGGAGTTAAGAGCCCACATAGTGTGAAAGTGAAAATGTTAGTCGCCCAGTCACGTCCCACTCTGTGTAGCCCTGCAGACTGTAGCCGCCAGGCTCCTCTGTCCATGGGATTCTCCAGGCAAGAATACTGCAGTGGGTAGCCTTTCCCTTCTCCAGGGGGTCTTCCCGACCCAGGGATCAAACCCGGGTCTCCTGCATTGCAGGCGGATTCTTTACTGTCTGAGCCACCAGGGAGGCCCAAGATCCCACATACCTTGCGGCCAGAAAAAAAAAACAAAAACAAAAAACATAAAACAGAAGCAATATTTAACAAACTCAATAAAGACTTAAAAAAAAATAAAGAAGTGAATGACACCATACGAGGCTACAACGTGCCAGGATGGCTAGTGAAAGGATCCAGACGTGGAAGGCCCCCTTCTGTGCGAGTCCATTCCTGTGAAATATCCAGAATGGGCCCAGCCACAGAGCACGAAGCAGGTTGGTGGGTGCCAGGGGCTGGGGGCTGGGCTGGGGAGACATGCCTAACAGGTGCCAGGTCTCCTTCTGGGATGTGATGGAAAGTTCTGGAACTAATTAGAGGGGGTGTTTGCACAACATCAGTAGTGTACTGAAGGCCACTGAATTGCATGCTTTAAAATGGTTCCTTTTAAGTGCTGTGAATTTTACCTCAGTTTTTACAAACAATAGGGCTTGTTTGAAGGTGGTGAGTGCTGCCGAGGGCGTGCTGGGGGCGGGCTGGCATTTTAGGAAAGGTGTCCAGGAGGGCCTCCCTGGGGAGGGGAGAGAGTAGCCCTGCGGAGATGAGGGGGGCAGCCCTGGAAAGGGGCGCACTGCAAAGGCCCAGAGGTGCCAGGAAGCAGGCCTGGGAAGGCTGGAGCAGAGTGAGGGGACGGACTCAGGTTCAAGACAGAGAAGGGACTGATCGGGGGGACCTCGTGGGCCCCGGAGGGACTTGGGCTCTGGGTGGGGATGTGGTGGGGTCTGAAAGGACCCCCAGGTTGTCGATTGGGGATGCAGGCAGCTAGGGATGGTGGCGGCTCAGACAATGGAGGCGGGGTCCGACTCCGGGGCGGTTTGAAGGCAGCGTCTTTCTAACCCACACACCATGCACACTCGGCCTCTCTCCTGCTCAAGTACCCCCTCCCGTGGCTCCCGTGGCCCTCAGCACAGAGGCTCTGCCCTGCCAGCCCCTGTTTCCTGCCAGCCGCAGCTCCCCACCTAGCTCTGCACCAGTCAGCCTCTTGCGGGAGCCACACCTTACCCTGTCTCCGGGCATGTGGATGGAGACCTCTGCTCCTCTGGGTCTCTGCCCAGCCTGTCCACGCCCACACACCCACCCGGGCCTGTGCTCGCCCCTCACCCTGTGACAGTGACCATTTTTTGAGGCCGCTGTGTGCCAGGTACACTGTCCTAAGGCCCTGACATACGCTAGGTCGCTTACCACTCCCACAAACCTGCACTGTGGGCTCTCTGTTTTCCCTGTATTACTGACGGGGAGCTCAGAGAGGTGCAATGACTTGTCCAAGGCTACACAGCTAGAGAGGTGAGACAGTTGTAAGGCAGTCTGAGTCCATGCTGTGGACCACTCTGTAGTCCTGCCTGGGTACAGCATCTCAGGGACTGGGTGGTGAGGGCGATGGTGGCGATGGTGATGAGGATGAAGATGATGATGGTGATAATGATGAAGGTGACGGTAAGGACGATGGTAGTGATGGTGATGGTGGTGATGGTGATGGTGGTGAGGATGGTGATGGTGATGAGGATGAAGATGATGGTGGTGATAATGATGAAGGTGACGGTAAGGACGATGGTAGTGACGGTGATGGTGGTGGTGATGGTGAGGGTGATGATGGCGATGGTGGCGATGGTGATGGTGCTGAGGCTGAGGTGATGGTAAGGATGAGAGTGGTGGCTATGGGAGCTAAAACCTATCGGACACTTCCCACGTGCCTGGCACTGTTCTAAGTGCTTTAGTTTTGGCCCCCGATGCCATTACAGTGAGCATAAGCTCAGGAATCGCTGACAGCAGCCCCAGGAGGCGGGTGCTCTCACAGTCCTCCCTTTTCAGATGAGGAAACAGGCACAGAGCGGTGAAGTGACTTGTCCAAGCCCCTGATTTTCTGCAGGTGGGTGGCTCTGGGGACTCGCCCCAGGAGATCCTGGACCACACGTGAATGAGTGGGAGCCTCCTGCCCTAACCGCTTCTCCCCTGCCGCAAGCGGCCTTCCTCCTGGGAGCCCAGGATGGAAGACCCACCTGCCCCCAAACACGGTCTGGCCCCACGTTCCAGAGCCGGCCTCCTCACCAACTGCTCAAGGACCCCTCCCCACCTTCAGCCTGCCCCCCAGCCTGGACATCACGGCGATGCCGCCGCTTGGCACCCCGCCACCACCCCCCAGCTCCCTGCCTGTCCTCCCTGCCCCCCAGAGCCAGCTTCGGCAGCACAGACCTCCCCCCCTCCCCACAGCTGCTCTGCCCCAGGCTCCGCAGCGGAGGCCCAGGCCGCCCACAGTGAGCACATCCCCCTGGGCATGCAGGCACGGCCCAACAAGATCCAGGGCAGGAGTGAGCTCCTATCGCATCTCCCCACCCACGCCCTCCTCTCTCCGGGTCCCCTCAGGCCCCGCTCCCCCGGGATCCCCCTCCACCCACGCTAGAAATTGTTTAACTCCGTGTGAAAAATTTTCAAACTTGCAGAAAAGTCAAAAGACAGTTGTCTGATGCAGCAGCTCCTTTATTGAAACTTTAATTCTTTATTTGGCAGCTCTGGGTCTCAGTTGCGCCCTGAGGCATGGCGTGCGGGGAATCTAGCTCCCCAACCAGGGATCGAAACTGGGGCCCCGGCTTTGGAAGCACAGTATGTCTTAGCCACTGGACCACCGGGGAAGTCCCATCAGATATATTTTCTAAAATTAATTAACTTTTATTTATCTTCGCGGCTGTGTGGGTTTCTCTCTAGATGAGGCGAGCAGGGGCTCCTCTCTAGGTGCGCGCCTGGGTTTCTCATTGCCGCGGCTTCTCTCCTTGGGGAGTAGGAGCTTCGCGCACAGGCTCAGATTGTGGTGCTCCGGCTTACTTTCTCCAGGGCATGTGGGGTCTTCCCTGATCAGTGACCCAGCATGCTGTCTTAGTCACTGGACCACCAGGGAAGTTCCGACGGATACATTTTTAAATAAACCTTTCCCTGCAGGTTTAACGTAGTACAAAAAAAATGCACACATCATCCGTGCAGAGCTTAATGAATTTTTCCCAAAGGGGACCTGCTGATAAAATCAACATTCAGATCTAGTAACAGGGCATTTCTTGCCTCCAGAGATCCTAGTGGGATCTCCTTCCCATGAGTCGCCATCCTGACGTTTCTCCCTGTTGATCGAGTTAGCCTGGTTTTGAACTTTATTTCTATGGTGTCACGCACTGACTGGGAGAAGGCAATGGCACCCCACTCCAGTACTCTTGCCTGGAAAATCCCATGGACGGAGGAGCCTGGTAGGCTGCAGTCCATGGAGTCGAAAAGAGTCGGACACGACCGAGCGACTTCACTTTCACTTTTCATTTTCATGCACTGGAGAAGGGAACGGCAACCCACTCCAGTGTTCTTGCCTGGAGAATCCCAGGGACAGGGGAGCCTGGTGGGCTGCCGTCTATGGGGTTGCACAGAGTCGGACACGACTGAAGTGACTTAGCGGCGGCAGCAGCATGCACTAAGTCTCACTGCTTTTGTTCAACACAATGTTTTTGTATTCATCTGCTGGAACATCCACGATCAAACATGACAGACTGGGCGGGGCACTGAGGACAACCTCAAGATTCTGGAGCCTCAGGCCCCAGACCAAGGTGCTGGCGGGGAGAGGCCTCCTCCTTGGCTTCTCCTGTGGTCATTCCTCTGTGTGTCATCTCCTCCTCCTGGGTTAGGAACCACCCTGATGATGTAATTTTGACTTAATCACCTCTCTAAAGACTCCATCTCCAAATGCAGTCACGTTTTGAGGCCCTGGGGCTTCCCTGGTGGCTCAGTGGTAAAGAATCTGCCTGCGATGCAGGCAACCTGGGTTCAATCCCTGGGTTGGGAAGATTCCCCTGGAGAGAGAAATGGCAACCCACTCCAGTATTCTTGCCTGGAGAATTCCATGGACAGAGAAGCCTGGTAGGCTACAGTCCATGGGGTTACAAACAGTCAGACATGACTGAGTGACTTTTTACTTTCTGAGGTGCTGGGGGTTAAAACTTCAACATATCAATTTTAGGGGGACACAGTGCAGTGCGAGATCCACCTGCATTGCTCCTGAGGGGGTAGGAATACTGGGGGAGACCTGTGCAGTGGCTACTGCAGTCATCCAGGGCGGCCAGGGACTCCAGCCAGGGGTTGGTGGCGATCCTGAGAGGGTTGGTGGAGATGCAGATTCATAGCCCTTTAGGAAGCAGAATCCACACGGCTTTGATGTTAGAGTGGCGCTGCCAGTCCACAGAGTGCCTTTGTGCAAAAAAAAAAAAAAAAATTGTGAAGGCACCTCTTAAGACATTTTTTACTTCTCCATGTTGGAATATGGTCAGAATAAATCTAAATGCCAAACATACCAGGATTTCCTGGTGGCTCAGTGGTAAAGAATCCTCCTGCTAATGCAGAAGTCATGGGTTCGATCCCTGGTCTAGAAAGATCACACAGGCCTCGGGGCAACTAAGCCCACGCACCACAACTGTTGAGCCTGTGTCCAGAGCCAGGGAGCCAGGACGACTGAGCCTCACGCTGCAACTACTGAAGCCCGTGCACCCTAGAGCCTGTGCTCTGCAACCAGAGAAGCCACCGCAATGAGAAGCCCGCACACCCTGACTAGAGAGGAGCCCCCGTGCGCCTCAAGGAAGGAAAGCCCTCACAGCAACGAAGACCCAGCATGGACAAAAATAAATAAATAAATATTTTTAAGTGTGCACAGTGTTGGACGGGACCTGCCTCCTTGTGCAACGCACAAGCCCCACAACTGTTCATAGCTTCCCAATGGATGGGGTGGAAAGTGAAACAAAGGGTTAGTTGATCAGTTCTGTCTGACTCTGCGACCCCATGGACAGTAGCCCGTCAAGCTCCTCTATCCATGGGATTTCCCAGGCAAGAATACTGGAGTGGGTTGCCATTTCCTTCTCCAGGGAAATCTTCCCCACCCAGGGATCGAACCTGTGTCTCCTACATTGCAGGCAGATTCTTGCATGCTAAGCCTGTTTTCAACCACTGAGCCATACCCCCAGGCCTTGCAGGCAGATTCTTTACCATCTGAGCCACCAGGAAAGCCCATGGATGGGGTTAGAGACACTGAACTGTGGGACTCAAGAAAACGGACCCAGGGCAGAGACAGTAGCATAAAGACAAGTGGGGAGGGAGAGCAGAGACACATCACTCCTGGGATGGCAGACGGGAGGGGATTTCTTCATGGTCACCCCTGTAACGCCCGGCTCTTTCCGCAGGCAGTTTGCCAAGATCGAAGCTGCCACCCAGCACCTGGCCATGTCCATTCTGTCCCAGGAGGCGCCTCCCCAGAGACCGCCGCCCCAGAGGCCGCCCCCACCACCTCCCTCCCCCTTCCTGGGCGTGGCCTGTGCCGTGGCGCCCACCGAGGCACTGCATGCTGGCCCCAGCCTGAGTCTCGCTGCCCTGGACGCCTCCACCCTCGACCTCTTTGAGGACATTGCGCTCCCCCCAGCGTGTCCTTCAGCGCCATCTGACCTGTCCCTCTGTGTGCTGGGCCAGCCGGCCCTGAGGCAGGACACACGGCTCTACGATCCCCTGCTCCCTCCACCGCGTTCCCTGGGGGGAGGGGAGGAGCTCTTGGCTTCTGAGGGTCGCTGGGGGGGCAGGTGGGAGGTGTCTTGTGCCTGCCCTTCTCAGGGTACCCCTGCAGGCTGGGGGACCTACTTCCCATGACACCCAATCACAACCCAGCCCAGGCTCCCAGAGGGACCAGAGCCCCTGCCATGACAGCTCAGCTGCCTGCCAGGCAGTCCCCTGTCCCATCCATGCCCCTCCTGGCAACCTCTGGCCACGGGAATCAAGCCCAGACTCCCGCCTCGGCCTCAAGGGTCTTCTCCCAGGTCCAGGGCCCCCAGTTCAGCCTCTGGGATGGAGGAGGGGGTGCTCTCTCCCTTCCTCACCTTCTCCCTTCTTTCTGCTCAGCCCCACCTCCTTGGTGACTGTCCCCCCACCCCCGGCACCCTCTCACCCTGGTTCAGCTCTGTCTAATGTCTGGTCTTGTTTATTCCCAAAGATCTGCGGGCTGCTTACTGCATACCAGGCCCAGATCTGGGTGTGAGGACTCAACAGTGAATAAAACAGACATCTCTGCCCTCACAGAGTTGACATGGCAGGGTGGGGGGGGGGGGGTAAAGTTGGGAGCGCTGAAAATAAATGACTATATCTATACTTTTTTTTTTTAAGGCAAGATAAATTTCCAATTTCAGATTGGTATTAGTGCTGGGAAGAAAATATTGATAGGATGGCAACCCGATTGGGTGACTCCTTAATACAGGGTGGTCAGGGAAGGCCTTCAATGACAAGGAACTGGTACTGTGAAAAAGTCTGGGGTTTCGAGCAGAGGGACCAGCCGGTGCAAAGGCCCTGAGGTGGGACGTTGGGGACCAGCCTGGCTGGAGCAGAGTGAGCTGGAGGACAGTGTAAGACAGACAGGTGGGCGGTTGAGGGGCTGAAAAGGCACACAGCAAATTGGGAGTTCAATTCAGTTCAGTCGTTCAGTCAGTCCGACTCTTTGCGACCCCATGAACTGCAGCATGCCAGGCCTCCCTGTCCATCACCAACTCCCGGAGTTCACCCAGACTCACGTTCATTGTGTCAGTGATGCCATCCAACCATCTCATCCTCTGTCGTCCCCTTCTCCTCCTGCCCTCAATCTTTCCCAGCATCAGGGTTTTTTCAAATGAGTCAGCTCTCCGCATCAGGTGGCCAAAGTATTGGAGTTTCAGTTTCAACATCAGTCCCTCCAATGAACACCCAAGAGTGATCTCCTTTAGGATGGACTTGTTGGATCTCCTTGCAGTCCAAGGGACTCTCAAGAGTCTTCTCCAACACCATAGTTCAAAAGCATCAATTCTTTGGCGGTCAGCTTTCTTTATAGTCCAACTCTCACATCCATACATGACTACTGGAAAAACCATAGCCTTGACTATACAGACCTTTGTTGGCAAAGTAATGTCTCTGCTTTTGAATATGCTGTCTAGGTTGGTCATAACTTTCCTTCCAAGGAGCAAGCGTCTTTTAATTTCATGGCTGCAATCACCATCCACAGTGATTTTGGAGTCCAAAAAAATAAAGTCGGCCACTGTTTCCACTGTTTCCCTGTCTATTTGACATGAAGTGATGGGACCAGATGCCATGATCTTCGTTTTCTGAATGTTGAGCTTTAAGCCAACTTTTTCACTCTCCACTTTCACTGTCATCAAGAGGCTTTTTAGTTCCTCTTCACTTTCTGCCATAAGGGTGGTGTTATCTGCATATCTGAGATTCTTGATATTTCTCCCGGCAATCTTTATTCCAGCTGTGCTTCATCCAGCCCAGCATTTCTCATGATGTACTCTGCATATAAGTTAAATAAGCAGGGTGACAATATACAGCCTTGACGTCCTCCTTTTCCTATTTGGAACCAGTCTGTTGTTCCATGTCCAGTTCTAACTGTTGCTTCCTGACCTGCATACAGGTTTCTCAAGAGGCAGGTCAGGTGGTCTGGTATTCCCATCTCTTTCAGAATTCTCCAGAGTTTATTGTGATCCACACAGTCAAAGGCTTTGGCATAGTCAATAAAGCAGAAATAGATGTTTTTCTGGAACTCTCTTGCTTTTTCGTTTGGCTTTTATTCCAAAAGTGATGGGAAATTCTCTCTCAACCCCTTTCTCGCAACGCCACTTCCAAGCACCGTCTAAACATTAGGACAACACCCGAAGAGGCACGTGCTGTGGGAGGGAAAACTGAGGCTCCAAGAGAACAGACGAAAGAGCGCGGAGAGGGAGGGACTTCTTGGCTTGTCGCGCCTTTATAGCCCTTTCCTGGAAAGTGCGTGGGTCTAAATTTCTGTCTCTGGCTATAAGGGCCAGGTTCGGACCCAAGGTCTGCCCCTGCGCCGCGCACCCCCCGCCCTTCGCCGCTGTCGTTCGAACTTGACAGTCGGTCTGATCACGACCCACCAACCTCTCGGGCTGCAGTCCCGAGTTCTCTGTACCCGGCGCACCGCTCCGCCTTTGGACACGCCACGCGTGCCTTTTGCGACTCCCCATTGGCCTGACGCTCTGCCTTTCTCCAGGGCGAGCCAATCACGCTCTCAAGACGGACAGCCTGGACCACGGCCCCCCTCCCCGAGGAGGGGTGGGAAGAAGCGGCGTTCTCGGATTGGCTGCCAGCGGAGCGGAGCAGAACTAGACGAGTGCCTATTGGGCCGATCGGCTCGGGAGGCGGGACGTGGAGGGCGCGGGGTGGGGCTCCGTGTCCAGAAGGTGAGAAACGTTGACCCGGCCTGCGGACCCTACCGGAGGAGCCGAGCTGCGCGAGTCCGGCGGCAGCGGGTGAGTGACTGCAGGCCTCACCTGCGGAGGGCAGGCTCGGCTTCCTCTGGCGCCTTCCGGGTAAGGCCCCGCTGGCGCTGCGGGGGGACCGACCTCCCCGCCTGCCGCTGGGGAGACCGAGGCTCCGCGGGGCCATCCGGGGCCGAGGGGACGCGGCCGGGGCAGGACTCCTGCCCACGCCGACACTAGTGGCTGGCCAGGGCCGATTCCACCCCCCGGGCCGAGTGCCCGCATCACCCCTGCGCGGAGGGTGTTTCCCCAAGAAGGAAACCGGCTAGACGGAGCGTGAAACTTGAGGGTCACACAGCCAGCGAGGCTGGGTGCGGACGCACGCCGCCCCCGGCCACCCGGGGGATCTCAACAGACCGATTCGCTCCGCAGGTGGCCGCCCATCGCGGGCCGCTCCTCTGCCCGGCCTCGGGCTTCCTCTGCCCCGAGCTGCGTTCTGGATCCTCACCACTCCCCTAGAGCACCCCCAAACTCTGTCTCCAGCCCAGACCCCGCCCCCACGTGTTTCATCTACTCTGCCTCAATCAGGTGGGCTCTCCAGGGAATTAGCCCACCCTCTGACGACTGGAAACCAGGCCCGCCTGCCCCCTCCTCTCCGTCCCGGCTGCCTGGACTGGACCCTGCCCTCCCGGCCTCCACCTCCAGTCCAGCCCCACAGGCTGCCAGCGAGGCCTCCCTGTTTTCTATTTTCAAAACTTTCTTGTGGAAGTTTATTACACGTGTAGGGAAAAGTACAAACCACAGATACACAGCTCACGTAACTTCACAAAGAGTATGGGAACAGCATACAAACGCAGAAACCAAACACCCCCGACCCGAAGTCCCAGCTCCTCCTTCATCACTGCTGCCCAAGGACCACCATTATCATGACTTTAATGCCACCGATGGGTCTGGCTGGGTTCTTGCCTTATGTACACGTTTTACTGTATTGTATTCACTATATTGTATTTACCTGACTGGAGAACCTGTTTACACACTGTCAAAAATTCAAGAGCAACAGAGTCATACACACAGTGGTCAAACATCCTTCACACTCCGCCCCTCAGAGACCTGTCCCTGCAGAAAAAGCCTGTTCTTACGTGCTTGCCAGAGAGCAAATACGGATTGCAGCAGTATGCAGGCTTTTTTTTTTCCTTCTTGCATTTTGGCACAAATGGGAGCACTGTTGACACACTATGTTTGTCCCGTCTGTACCCCGTCACCCCCCTCCTTAACATCTCTCAGACATTTCTCCACATTGTTACTTAAAGATCTTCCTTGTGATTACCAGTGCCCTAACCGTGGATGTTTAGACTTATTTCTGTTCTTTTGCTCAGGGAGGGGTCTCATAGTGAATAACTTTGTCCCATAATGAATAACTTGTGTCATTTCACAGGCATGTCTGCAGGCATGCACTTAGGCTAAACACTTAGCATGAGTTCCCTGGGTCACAGGGTTTGTGAATCTGTAATTTTGAGAACTGTGGGCCCATGGTTCTCCCTAGGGGGTGCTTGCTGCAGTTTACACTCCTACCAGCCCTGCAGGCGCACCCGTCACAGGCTTTTGGACATTCCAGCACCCCACCCACTCCTGACCCTGTCCCTCCAGTTTCTTGGAGAGTTACCAGTTACCAGCCAGAACCGGATTGAGGAGAGCGCTCCAGGTGGAGGCAGCTGCCTTGGCAAAGGCCCTGAAGGGGGATGTGGCAGTCCAGCGCCTTGTGGGAGGAGGGTACCTCTTACTCTTGAAGACAGAGAAAAGCCATGAAGCCTGGGGGAGAGCTAAGATGGGGTAACAAGGTCACCTGTGTGTTTTCAAAAAGATTGCTTTCTCTCTCTTTCTTCCCTTTCTTTGGGAGAACTCTGCCAAGACAGAGTAGCTTCCCCAGAAATCCTCACCCTGGCCATAGCTGTAATTACACAATGAAGTAATGCAGTGTGGTTTCATTTTTGAGGGAGTTTCCCTTCCATTTGTATTTTGAGACAAAATTCCCATAGCATAAAATTCACCATTTTAGCCATCCACTAAGTTTTAAACTTTAGATATGCCACATGTAGGAAACATTTTCAGTGGTAGATGTGCTCAGTTTAAAGAATAACCAAAAACACCTGTGGGACTCCCGACACTGAAACTTGCCCTGAGCAAGGGTCAGCTGGCTTGCCCTCCACTGGATGCACTGGGTCCGCAGGGCCTTTGTTTCCTAAATAAATTAACAAATAAGTGAGTGACATGCAGAGATGGGGGGAGCTGCAGACACAAGCCAGGACTCCCCATTTGTGCAGCAGTTCCAGGAACCAGAGACACAAGTCTCTGGGAACATGGGCTGGGACCATGAGACTCGGGGTGTCCAGGGCCCTGATGGGGAAAGGGGGCAGTCACCCCTCTAGTCCCTGCAGCACCTCCGCCTTCATGGACCCCTCCCCTGGACCTCAGGGTCCTCCCCTTTAAAAGGGCCGCTGCCCAGGTGACTCTACCAGTGCCCCCCTTAATTTTTACATTGCTTGCTTTCTTTTTAATGGTGGGAGGGGCTTCCCCTGGAAGCCCAGGGGGTTAAGACTGTGCTTCCAATGCTGGGGGCACGGGTGTCATTCTTGGTTGGGGAACACTTGCCACACAGTCAAAAATTAAACAAAATAAAAATAATTTAAAAAATAAAATTGTGGCAAAATATACATAACCTAAAACTTACCATCCTGACCATTTTAAAGTATACAATTAAGAGGCATTTTGTATATTCCTAATATTGTGCACCAGCACTATATTCCAAACACTTCCATCTCCCCAGACGGAAACTCCGTGCCCCTCTTCAGTCTCCTCCGCCCCACCCCACCCCACCCGGCCCCAGCCCGCTCCGTCTCGGTGGACGGTCCATGTAAAGGGACTCCTGCGCGGTGCTCTGTGACTCCGCAGCATTCACGGCGAGGTGCGTCCGCGCTCCTTTCCTTTTCGTGGCCGAATACTACACCTCGTGGGTACCCCAGCCTTTCTTTCTAAGACCCCTAGGCGGCGGGGTTCAGCTAGTGAGTCTCAGGCGTGGGTAAACTGCATTCAGGGAGGCAATCAGACCTGAGGGATCGCGGGGCGGGGGTGGGGGGTGCAGCTTTGCCTCAGGACCCCATCCCGACCCCTCAGGGGCTGACCGTACCCTCCGGGGGACTTCAGAGCCTCAGTCTCCGTCCAGGCTGCGGGAGGGTCACAGTGGGAGTCTAGGGGGTGAGTGCATGGACCCCGGACATGCAGAGAAGCCCCCTCCGAGCCTAATCGCACTCCCTGGGCCCTCGGTCCACTCCAGGACATGGCAGCTGGGAGGCCCGCGTTGGGCCGCGTCCTCCCCGGATCTTCCATGCTCTTCCTGTGCGACATGCAGGAGAAGTTCCGCCACGTCGTGTACTTCCGCCAGATCGTCTCTGTGGCTGCGCGCATGCTCAAGGTACAGCCCTGCTCCCTCGGACCCAGGTCCAGACCCCATGCCTCTTCCCTCAGACCAGGAGTCCAGGCCGCAGCCCCTTTTGGGCTCAGACCTGCGCTCCTCCGCCCCCATGCCAGGTGGCCCGGCTGCTGAGTGTGCCGACAGTGCTGACTGAGCAGTACCCACAGGGCCTGGGCCCCACGGTGCCCGAGCTGGGCGCCCAGGGCCTCCAGCCACACTCCAAGACCTGCTTCAGCATGGTGCCGGTGGTGCAGCAGGAGCTGGACGCACGGCCCCAGCTGCGCTCTGTGCTCCTCTGTGGCTTGGAGACACAAGCCTGCATCTTGGTGAGACCCCCACTGACCCTTGGGACCTCCTTTCCACCTGGGACCTCCCCAACCTGAAAACCCAGAACCCTGGACACTGCTTCCTGACCCGTGGCTCCCCTCCTGAACCTGGGACCTTCACCTCCACTCAGGACCCCTGGGCTTTCGTCCTGCCAAGGATACCGCTATAATCCCCACCCCTCCTGCCCTGGACCGCCCTCAGCCCCACCCTGGCCCCCGTCATTCCTGGCTGGGGTGGTCCTGACATCTCTCCGCCCCCAGCAAACGGCCCTGGACCTCCTGGATCGTGGGCTGCAGGTCCACGTGGTGGTGGATGCCTGTACCTCCCGGAGGTGAGCTCTTCTCAGGGGTGAGGTGCGTGTGGGTTGGGTTTGGGGCACCCAGGGAGAACCCGGGGGTGGATCCTTGCTGAGTTCACCGGCTGTCTGGGCGTGGGGTAGGGACCGAGACACCCTCTCCCCCACCCCCTCAGCCAGGTGGACCGGCTGGTGGCGTTGTCGCGGTTGCGCCAGAGCGGCGCCTTCCTCTCTACCAGCGAGGGGCTCATTTTGCAGCTCGTGGGCGACGCCGCCCACCCTCAGTTCAAAGAGGTACTGGACCCCCCCACACCCGACCTCCCCCTTCTCCCACACAAACAGCAAATGCCTTTCCAGCGCCCACGGTACAGCGGCAGAATACATCCGGGAACATAGCAGGCTGCCGCCCCCAGGGGAGACTGCGGGTCAACACCGTACATCCCGGAGGGGAGAAGCCAGCTGACCCTGAGGGCTGTAGAGAGAGAGAAAGCAGGCGAGGGCCGGGTGTGCCAGGACGGGTTGCTGAGGGCAGTCCAGAGGCCTCCCGGAAGAAGGGGACTTTAGAGCGAGGTGGAGATGGAAGGGAGCCACGGGGACCCTGTCCACAGCTCCGCCCGGCCCTTCCCCAGCACCCCTCCTCCTCCTCCTCCTCCTCCAGTCTGTGATACTCAGGTCCAGCCTCCACAGCCACCACCCAAGTGGCCTTCCCAGTACCCAGGTCTGACTGGGTAGCCACGGCTTCACACCTTGGCCCTTAGGGTAACGGAATATGCCAATATCCCAGTCCTCTGAGATCTGCCCCTTCTCCTCCTCTTAGATCAGGTCTGTTGAGCATTTACTGAGCACCTACTGTGTGCCAGCCAGTGTGGCAGGTCCAGGAGCAATCGCAGAAAAAGACAATCTGTATTCAGTTTCACATGGCGGCCAGGAGCTGGGGAGGGAATCTGTGGGGTGTGTGAGATGAGATGGGGGCCGGCAGCACGGAGGCCCCTCCTGGGGGTGGCCTTAAAGCGGAGACCTGAAGTGTGGGCGGTGAGCAACCGGTCATCCGAAAAGCAGTCTTGGCAGAGTGGACAGCTAGGGCAGAAGCCTGGATGTGGGACTAAGCTTGACTTATTCAAGGAACCACAGAAGGGCACGGTGAACTCAGGGTGGAGGAGGGGCGGGAGGCTGGGAGGAGCCAGAGTGGAGTCTTCCCAAAGGTTCTGGTGCGGTTGCACCCGGGATCTGGACACTGTCAGATCTGTGTGTGGCGCTGGGCGGCTAATGGACATGGGGTAGGAAGGAGGGAAACGAGGGTGGAGGCGGCAGAGTTACAGGCCTGGCTCACTTTCATTTTGTAATTTCTGTAGGTTAGCATGAGAGGACTTGCTGGTGGGTGCAGTGCATGAAAAGGCAGCCCAGAGAGGGTGAGCACAGCCGCTCAGGCTGTGCACTGATGGGGGAGGGGGTGGAAGGTCAAATGACCACCAGCATCTAAGAGTCAGTTGCATAAGTGCCTCCAGACTTGAGGCGCAAGGCGTGGGCTGGACCTGAGAGTTGAGAGGGGAGATTACTTAAGAAGTAGGTGTACCCAGGAAGCCCCAGGACAGTCAGTCACCCTCAGTGGTCGAAGCCGGTAAGGTGGGCCCAGGTGACAGATAATCAGGCACTAACCCTGGTAAGCTGTGGTGAAAGGGAGACCACCAGCAAAAGTCTTGAGGGGAGGGGGCGGTTAGTTTGGCCAGTTACTGCCCGGGGGTTGGGGGAGGGAGGAGTGCGGCGAGGGAGATGAAAATGGATCTGTTGTGGAGACGGAAACCCCTGACTCCTGACTCCCCCTACAGATCCAGAAGCTCATCAAGGAGCCCAGCCCCGACAGCGGGCTGCTGGGCCTTTTCCAAGACCAGAACCCCCTCTTCCGCTGACCTCGCCACCCTGCGCTGTGCGGAGACACCCTCTTCTCCTGTCCTCGGGACTCTGGCAGGCGTGCTTTCTCCCCCCGTCGCCGGGTCCCGAGAGTGGTGCAGTCCACCGGGAGAACCGCCCCCTCGGGAGGGCGGTGGGTGCCGCCTCCCCATTGGGCCGCAGCTCCCGGAAATGTAAATGAAGCTCCCGGAGCTGGGCGAGGGTTGGTCGAGCCGGGCTGGAGGCGGGGCTCGGCCCCGGGCCACTCCAAGGGGCGGCGAGGGGGAGGGCGTCACAGTCTGTGTGGGACCCGCTCACGGAGAATAAACACTGATGTGACTGTGGGCCGAACCATTCTTGGGCTGGGGGGTGTCCCGGGGGCGACCAGGGCCCGCGGGCGGCGGGGGAAGAGGGGTCCCCGGCAGGTGGGGAGGGGGTGGTGCCTCCGCTCAACTCCTAGCCGGCGGCTCGAGGCAAAGGCGAGGGCGGCCACTCACATCTGCACCGCAGCCGGCGCGCATCTGCCCGCAAAGGGACTGCCGGCCCGGGTCCCCGACACGCTGCCGGCCGCCCCCCAGGCAGCGCGCGCGCACACGCCCAGCCGGGTTGGCTCGCAGACACGCGCTCGCTCTGCCTCCTCCGGCCGGCCCCCCACGTCGCCGCCACCCCCCCGACTCCCCCAGGGTCCCGCATCCGGAAAGTGAGGTGAGCGCGGCCGCACCCCGGTGCGGAGGGGGAAACTGAGGCAGGAGGGACTTGGGGACGCGGAGGAAGAGACAGGCATGCGGTTGAATGGATGGACGGATGGATGGGAAGGACTGATAGCTTCATCTGAGTGGTCCCTGTTGCCCTAAGACAGGAGCCCGGGGATCCGCATGGGGGCTCCCAGAATTCTACAGCCCCCTTGGAAATCTGGGAGTCGGGACTCAACGAGACCCCCAGTCAGGGCCGCTCAGCCCTTTTAGAGTCTCAGGCTCCCCCACCCCCATCCCGCAACCTTTGGGGGCCCAAGAAGGCAATCTGAGTCCCCCAGGGACCCAAGCGTCAGAGCTCTCAGCCAGACCGCCCCCACTGGGGAATCAGAGCACCCCCCCTCCCCGTTCCTGGATCCCAGACCTCGCTCAGAAGGCCCGGTCACCGGACCCCGCGTCAGAGCGCCCAGGGGCCTCTCTCTACAGGGACCTAGGAGTCCCTGCTTCCCCCTCCTCCAGGAACCCCTGGGACCGGGCGCCAGCGCCCCCGGCCCCCGCCTTCCGAATCCAGGTGTCCCCCCTCCTCACCCCCCAGCCTGAAGCCTCGCGTCTCGGAGGCCGCGCTCGCGTCGCCATGGCAACAGGAGTCTATTTTGCGCTGGGAACACACAGCTCCCGTCGCAGCGCCCCCCCACCCCGCCCCTCTAACCTGAGCCTGAGTGAGAGTGAGGGGCCCGGGAAGGGAGATGGGTGGTCCGGGGTCGGAGGGGGCACAGAGACACTCACAGGGTCAGAGATCTGTAGACAGCAAACCTGGGAAAGACACACACAGAGATGGAGACACGCAGTCAGAGGTAGCGAGAGACGGGGATGTGCAGAGAAGAGACTGACGGGGCAGAGGGGAGGAAGAAATGCTGGCACGCGGAGGAGACGTAGGGCAGAAACGGCAGGATGCAGAGATGCGCTGAGACACGTGGAGAGAGACGGGCTAAGAGAGCCCGTGACCCCGGGCACCTCCCTGCAGAGATGAGACTGGCCGGCGGGCCGAGGGAGGGGCAGTGGGCGCGAGATCCGGGAGGAGGTCAGGACAGGGAGACGCAGAGACTCCCAGAGACAGAGAGCGGACGGGAAGGCCTAGGCACCCGGCGGGCAGCGGGGGGTGCGTGGGGACCTGCCGCGTCTCTTCCTCAAACCCCGCCCCCGGGCGACGAGCTGGAGGCGGGGCCGGGTGCCTCCACCCCGCCGCCCCCTCCGGGAGCTGGGATCCCCGCCCCCTACCCGGACCCCTGCTGCCGGGTCTGCCTCCTCTTGAACCCGGATCGCCCCTCCTACTGCCTTCTCGCCACATCCCTACCCCAAACCCACCCTCAACTCCAGACATTCCTAGGAGGCCCGCGCGCCTTTTGCCTTCGGACCCCCGCACCCTCAGCGCCCACCTGCCCACCCCTCTCCAACGCCCTGCAGCCCGAGATCAGGCTTCTGACTTTCTCTGGGTCTCCTCCCCCTGCGGGTCTCTGTCCTCCTTCTCAGGCTGTCTTTCCTTCTCTCTCGCTCTCCTTTGATCCCCAGTTATCTGGGTCTTTTTTCCCCGTCACTATTCGCCCTCCCAGGTCTCTGCCCTCTTCTCTTTGAATATTCTTTGAATATCTTCAGTTTCTTTGAAAGGAGGAGAATATCCCTTCTCTTCATCTCTGTTCTTCTCTCCCTGGGTCTCTGACCCTCTCCCTGTGTTTCTCTCTCTGGGTCTCTCTCTCTCTCTCTCTGGGTCTCTGTGTCTCTTTCTGGGTCTCCGTCTCTCTCTCTGGATGTCTCTCTCTCTCTCTGGGTCTCCGTCTCTCTCTCTCTGGGTCTCTGTGCCTCTCCCCGAGGCTCTTCCCTGAGTTTCTATGTTTCTCTCTCTCTGGGTCTCCGTCTCTCTCTCTGGATCTCTCTCTCTCTCTCTCTGGATCTCTCTCTCTCTCTCTCTCTCTCTCTCTCTCTCTCTCTGGGTCTCTGTCTCTCTGGGTCTCCGTCTCTCTGGTTCTCCGTCCCTCTCTCTGGGTCTCCATCTCCCTCTCCCTGGGTCTCTGTCGCTCTCCCTGAGGCTCCGTTTCTATCCCTGAGTCTCTATGTCTCCTTCTCCCTGGGTCATTACCCCTCCCTCTCTCTAACCCTCTGCCCTCACCCTGAGACTCTCTCCCCGGCCTCCGGCATCCTGTTCTCACTCTGCTCCCAAGCATCTCACGAGGCAGTCCTTGCCCCGCCCCGCCCATTCCAGCTGACAGGGTCAGAAGAGGGGTGGGGGGTGAGGTGTGTGGCGCAGTGCTGGCAGGGCAGCAGGGGGAAGAAGGGGTTCTCCAGGAGCACAGGGACCCCATCTCACACTGGCTCCCTGAGCTCTGTGCCCACCTCTGTTATCTCTCTGGTCCTGGACTAGGATTCTGGGTTCTGGCCCTGAGCTGCTGGCTGTGCCCGGGGCGGGGAGGGAGAAGACGGCTTGGGGGAGGAGGATCGTGCCTTCCTGCGTGTGTGTCGGGGAGGGGGTGCTGTCTGGGCGTGTCTGAAGGAGGGTCACATGCCTGCTTCCAGACGCTCCGCCGCGGGGTTTGCACTAGCGTGTGTACCCACGAGGCTGCCCGTCTGGCTGGGATACAAGCATCCACAGTCTACAGGCGGTGGGCAGCGTGTCCAGGTGCAGCTGGCTGGGGCGGGTCTCTGGCCGCGTTCTGGAGCTGTGTGTGGTCCCAGGGTGTCATGGTGTCTGAGACTGTGTCTGTTGGGTGCTGTGGGTGGGAATGCCCAGAGACGCAGGGCTGTGTGTCCACAGGGAGCTGTACTGCACGTGTGTTGGGAGGAGGCTCGGGTGTGCTACCAGGACGATCCTGTGTGTCCTTGCGTGCTGTGTCTGGGCCACCACGTGGGTGTCCTGTGTTCCGTGTCACCACACACACAAGCTCTGTTGTGCGTCCGTGCAGAGTTCTGTGAGGCCGAGGAAGGCTGGTCCTCTGTATCCGTGCATCTGGCCCAGTGTCGGCAGGGGTAGGTGCTGCAGGGCAAGAGGTGGGACACAGGGGAGGGAGGCTCTGGGCCCCTGCTGACAGAGGGGTCGTGTGTGTGTGTGTGTGTGTGTTGCTGGACCTGAGCAGGTGTATGCCCCCGCTCCTCCTGCCCCACTCCCCAGAGCTGTCAATGACCAGGAGTTGGAATTTCCCTGGGAATGTGCCTGTGTGTGAAGTTGGAGGGGACCACGGCACTCTGTCAGCAGAGGGAGAAATTCTGTGATGGAGCCCTGCCAGAGGCTTGGCACAGCATAGGGACCGAGCCTGCACACTACTAGCCCATGTGGGGCAGATGAGACCAAGGCACCTCTTGGCCCTGTGCAGCATCCCAGCATCTGTGATTTAGCAGGCAGATGGCACCCTTGTGTGTGTTTGGAAGGAGTGCCCCTTCCCACAGATGGATGACGCCCCCCCAGTGTGCCTTGGGAAGGAGAGCCAGTCTCTCTGCCAGACCCTCTTGTGCAGTGCACAACCTGCCCAACCATACGTGGCCGCCCTTGTATGAATGAAGGAGTCCACATCGCCACGTGCATGTGTCGCTCTCAGAAGGGGTATCTCTGTGAGCATGAAGGCCTGCGTTTCTCTGTGTGGGACAGAGGCATCCATGTTCTATGGGCGGTGGTGCCCTGAGTTCAAAATCTAGCTGTGACACCATTTGATGTATGTTGGTTGTTTTTCTGTTTCTTAACTGTAGTAAAATATATGTAACACAAAATTTAACCATTTTAAGTGTACAAGTCAATAGTATTTAATGATGGTGTGTGACTACCATTACTGTCTAGTTCCAGAACATTTTCATTACCCCCAAAGAAGGCCCTGCCCCCATTGAGCAGTCAGCTCCTCTTCCCACCTGCGCTCAGCCCCAGGCAACCACTTATCAGCTTCTGTCCACATGGATGTGACTATTGTGGACATTTCATATCAATGTAATCATCGATATGTGACTTTTTGTGTCTGGCTTTTCTCTCTTAATGTCTTCGAGGTTCTTCAGGATGTAGAATCTATCGGTGCTCTGTCCCTTTTCGTGGCTGAGTATTATTCCACTGAATGGCTAGACTGCATTTTGTTTACCCATTCATCAACTGATGGGCACTTGGGTGGTCTTCCCTCTGGGGCTGTTGTAAACATTTATGTATTCAACTCTTTGGGGCAGATACCTAGGAGTAGAACTCCTGGGTCATGTGGTAACTCTAATTTTTTTTTTTTTGGCCACATCCTGCTGCATGCAGGATCTTAGTTCCCAACCAGAGACAGAACCTGTGCCTCCTGCATTGGGAGCACAGTCTCAACCATTGGCCCACCAGTGAAGTCCCTATATGTTGAACTCTTGAGGAACTGCCAAAGTGCTTTCCGGAGTGTGGGCCAAGGCACTTCTTAGAGGACTGTGACACACCACGTGGGGGCGTCCAGAAGGCAGCGGGGAGCGCGGGACCGCGGCCAGAGCAGAGCTAAAAGGGAAGGTTGAGGCCCCATGGAAACGCGGGTGGCGCCTCAGTCTCCCACAGCCCTCTCCGCATCCCAGCCCCCAGCAGCCTTTGATAATGCTGTGGTCCCAAGATACACGTGCACTCAAAGGGGAGGAATAAAGGGTAAAAATAACAGCGAACAGACATCTATTAAACTAGTCCCACCCACCCACCCTCACTCCCACCTCCTCCCGCTGCTTTTATTTCTTCATGGCCTCCTTCATAATTTCTTAGTGTTTCTTCATAATAGTTTTCAGCGTGCGTCCCATTGATACGTGTCTGTGTACTGGCTTTGTCTGCGTGCCAGAATGCGAGCCCCATAAAGACAGAGGCGGAACCCTGCGGTTCACCCACTGCACCCCCAGCCTCAGTAAACGCTGCTGCAGGAGCCCGCCTGCTGGGCTGCCGCAGACACAGCGAGGCCGACCTGTCCGTCTGGCCCCTCTCACCCTGTCCCCTCCAGGGAGTGTAGCGCCTGCACTAGGCCAGGTGCTGCTCGGAGCCCTCCGAGTGCGTGCTCAGTTGCGTCTGACTCTGCGACCCCATGGACTGCAGCCCACCAGGCTCCTCTATCCATGGAATTCTCCAGGCAAGAATACTGGAGTGGGTTCGTCCTTCCAACCACCCAGTGATAGCCACCCTTACCCCCAGTTTATAGATGGGGAAACAGGCACGTGAGGACTTAGGTGTGTCCAGTGCCAGGCACCTGGCACATGGTGGGGCTGGGAGATGACCCACTGCCACTCTGACTTGCCAGCTGTGCAAGGAGACACTTCAGAGCTGAAATTGTAAGAGAGAGAGAGTGTGTGTGTGTGTGTGTGTGTGTGTATGTGAGGGGTAAGGGTGGGGAGTGGGGCAGAGAGAGAAGGGAGACAGAGGCTCAAGACCCCTCGACTATCAGACCTAAATAAAGGAAAAAAATAAGCTTTGGGGGAACTGAGGACCACAGGGGTGTAGGCCAGCAGTTCTAACTGAGGGCAAATGTGCCCCTAGGGGGACACTGGGCAATGCCTGGAGGCATCCTATGTTGTCACAATGCGGTGGGGGGGGGGGGTGTGAACGCTCCTGCACCCAGCAGCTGCTGCTAAACACGCCAGGGTGCAGGGACGGGCCCTCAACAAAGTGCACTCCGCCCCCGTCAGTAATGTAGGGCTCCCTCCCTGCCCTGCCTCCTGGTCTACGAACTCAGATTCTCAACTCGGATCTCTCTTTCCTCCCATCTACTCTCCTCTCTCTCCTCCCCGTCTCCCCACCCCCGTCCCCCGCGCCCCCTTCATTGCCGCCCTTGGTCCTGCTGACCCTGCCCACCTCCGCCCTGGCTCCCTGGCTCCCCTCGGCCTCTCCCTCTGCCCTCTCCCTCACCTGCCTCCTTGGTTTCTTCTCCCTCCATCCCATCTCTCCTCTGGTTTTTATCCGTCCCTCTCATTTCTTCACACCCCTGTCCACTTTCCCTTTCCTTCCCATTCATCACTCTATGACCCTTTCTCTGCCCGTGATCGTTGCTGTTCCCCCTCTGTGGCATCGGCACATTCTTCTGTGGCTCCCGCATCACCGACCACTGCCCCCTGGGCCTGGCCAACCCCGGGCCCATGCATGTCCCCCCCTTTTCCGCCTCCTGGCTCCTGCCCGCCCCCTCCCCGTGCTTCTGTCTTCCCTTGGGCTGCCTTCCTCATCCTTTCCTGCCACCATCTCCACATCTCTGCACCTCTGGCGCCTTCCGTGCACCGTTCCAGCCTCGGTTCGCCCCCCAGCCTGGCTGCCCTGGCCGAGCTCCTGCGCGCCCCATGCCGGCCCTCCTGCTCCTCGGGACCCTCCTGTTACTGGCCTCGACTACCGGCCAGGCTGGGGCGCGTCCGTCCAACGCCACGAGCGCCGAGCCCCCGGGTCCGCTGCCCGCCCTGTTGGCGCACCTGCGGCGCCTGACCGGGGCGCTGACGGGCGGCGGGGGAGCAGCGGGCCCGGGGGCCAACGGCACCAGAGCCAGCACCCCGAGCTCGGCGGGCGCGGCCGCACGTGCGCCCCCTCCGGCCGAGCTGTGCCACGGCTACTACGACGTCATGGGCCAGTACGACGCCACCTTCAACTGCAGCACCGGCTCCTACCGCTTCTGCTGCGGCACCTGCCACTACCGCTTCTGCTGCGAACACCGCCACATGCGCCTGGCGCAGGCCTCCTGCTCCAACTACGACACGCCGCGCTGGGCCACCACGCCGCCGCCGCTGGCCGGGGGCGCCGGGGGCGCCGGGGGTGCGGGCGGGGGTCCTGGGCCCGGCCAGGCCGGCTGGCTGGAAGGGGGCCGGGCGGGGGGCGCTGGGGGGCGTGGGGGCGAGGGCCCAGGGGGCAGCACAGCCTACGTGGTGTGCGGGGTCATCAGCTTCGCCCTGGCCGTGGGCGTCGGCGCCAAAGTGGCCTTCAGCAAGGCGTCCCGTGCGCCCAGGGCGCACCGGGAGATCAACGTGCCCAGGTGTGTGTACTCTGGGGCCGGGGGGCGGAGAGGGGGTGCTGGGGGCTGGACTTGGGCGACGGGGGCGGGGCCAGCATGGAGTGAAGTGGGTGGGCCCGCATGGCCAGAGGCTGAGGCAGCCTCCCCAAGCTCGAAGCTCGGAAGCCGATGCCTTGAGGAGATGGGCGGGGCCTGAGAATACAGGTGACTTAAGTGACAGGCTAGGGAGTGACGAGGTTGGTTCAGGCCTTCATTCAGCAAATATTTCTTGAGCGCTTTCTGTGAGCCAGGAGCTGGGGCACAGCGCTGAACAAGACAAAATTCCTGCACTGACGAGTAAACCTAGCCTCTAATCCCAGGTCAGCCGCCTGCGGGCTGTGTGACCCGAGGAAAGTTGCTTAACCTCTCTGTGCCTGTTTCCTGTGTCTGTACAGTGGGGCTAATCATTGTTCCCCACCCATTCAGACAGCAACGAAGATTAACTGGGTTGATTCATGTCCAGTCCTGGCACATGGTAAACCCTCAATAAATGCTGGCTACCGTTATCATAAAGATAGCAAGCAAGCAGTGTTAGTTGCTCAGTCGTGTCCAACTCTTTGGGACCCCGTGGACCATAGCCCACCAGGCTCCTCTGTCCATGGGATTCTCCAGGCAAGAATACTGGAGTGGGTTGCCCTTTCCTTCTCCAGGGGATCTTCCCAACCCAGGTATCAAGCCTGGTCTCCTGCATTGCAGGCAGATTCTTTACCATCCAAGCCACCAGGGAAGCCATGCACATGGGCAGTATACTTTCAGATACTAATAACTGCTGTGAAGTAAAGCAGTATGACGAGCTGTGAGTGGGAGGGGAGGTGCTGTTTTACATGAAGGGGCCAGGAAAGACCTCTCTGAGCAGAGACCTGGAGGATAAGAGAGAACCAAACAGGTATCTATGGAAAGGGCACTCCAGGCAGAGGAAGCCGTAAGCGCAAAGGCCCTGGGGTGGCGTGTTGGAAGGACTGTGAAGAGGCCCACGACACTGGAGCGCAGTGGGTTAGGAGGAGGTGGACAGAAGCAGGCAGAGGTGGGTTCATCCTAAGTGTGGCAGGGGGGCCACTGGAGTGTCCTGAGCTCCGTGTGCGGCCACCTGAGCCCTGGGCTGTGGCATGTGAACTTAGCCTGCAAGGGACAAGGGCAGAAATGGGCAGGCCAGGTGGGTCTATGGCTCTGAGAGGCAGGCTGCTAGCCGCAGAGGTGGCGACAAATGGTTGGGATATATTTTGGAGAGCGAATCCAGGGGATTACTAAGGGCCATGGAGGAAAGACAAAGAAGAGTCAAGGGTGAATCTAAGGTTTTATCGCCATGGGGACGGCAGCAAAAGAAACAGGAGTAAGGTCCCAGGTTTGGGGTGGCGCAGGGCCACAGAGAGGACGCTGTGGAAGGGACCACACAAGAGGTAGGGTCCAGATGAATTGGGGAAGTGAGTCGAAGGGACCTTGAGGCAGGCGGAGCTCAGACTGACGCTAACAAGGGGCGTGGCCAAAGGCGAGAAGCCGAGCTGAACTAAGACACCCGCAAAGGTGAGAAGGGGAGGGGAAAGAGGCCTGCGCCCTCCCTCTCTCCATCCCTACCCGCAGCCCCCAGGCCACTGACCATCCCTCTGCCCCTTCCAGGGCTCTGGTGGACATTCTGAGACATCAAGCGGGGCCCGGGGCCCGCCCGGACCGGGCACGAAGCAGCTCCCTAACCACAGGGGTCGGAGGCCCGGACAGCATGCCGCCGAGGACGCCCAAGAACCTCTACAACCCCGTGAAGCCGTCCAATCTCGGTGAGCAGAGGCGGGGCTGCGGCTGTCCTCGGCCCCGCCCCATCATGTGGCCCCGCCCCAACGGTGGCCCCGCCTCCCACCGCCCTGGACTGCCTTCCCCGCACAGTGCGGGCTGAGCCCTGTTCCGGACACTGCTCCAGACGGTGCAGTGAGCCCGCCCCACTCCCTGCCCTTCCGTGGGCACCCTAGGTGGGCACCGCGGGCGCGTCGACGGTTTCTCAAGCCACTGCGCTTGAGAAACTCATGTCAGATCACCCAGCAGCCGGTGACACACAAGGACGCAGGTAGCCACTGAGTTGGAATGTCTGGAGCTAGACGCCTGGTTAGAATCCTAGTTCTACCACTGTGACCTGGGGCGACCGGCTTCAGTTCTCTGGGCCTCAGTTTCCTCATCCATAAAATGAGCATCAGAGGAGGGCTTGCCTCACATCACGGCTCTTCTTACGGGCCGTGGCCAGAGCGTCGGCGGAGAGGTCCAGGCGGCTGGGAGAGGGTCAGAGGGCCTGGTCTGGGGAGGCAGAGGAGGCGCCCTCAGAAGATCTTGGGGCAGTGGCCAGGGGACGGAGGGGAGTTTCTTGGGCAGCTCAGCTTGTGAGGCCCCCAGAGCTGAGGCTGGGGAGAGGGTGGGCAGGCACCTCAGGAAGGGCCTCGAGTGCCGGGCCAAGCTGAGTAGCTCTGTGTCCTGAGGGCAATGGAGAGCCAGGGAGGAGTTTAGAGCGGGAGAGGAGCAGAGTCCCGAGTGGGCAGGTCTATGTCTCTGGGACCCGTGTGCAGGGAAAGAAGTGAGAGGAGGAAGGCTCCGGAGGAGGCTGGGAGGCGGGTCCAGGCAGTAAAGTACGCGGATTGATCTGAGGTCAGGAACGCAGGAGAGAAGAGGACTTTGAGTACTAGTGATGAAGAGTCATTTGACCTGGATCTGGAGGGATGAGCAGGAAGGAGGTCTTCAGGCAAAGAAGGGGAGGAAGGGGTTCAACGCGCAGAAAACAGCGGAACAGCACGTGCCCTGTGGCAGAACTGAGCTGGACCACTGGGCATCAGAGGGAAGCAGGGCTTGAGGGGAGGGGTGAGAGATGAGACTGAGGGCAGGTCGGAAGGCCTCAGAGGCCGCCCCCAGCTTAGACTGTGTCCCATCGGTGATGGTGAGATAGGTGGAGGGTTTCGCGCAGCAGAGGGGTGTGTGTGTGTGTGTGTGGGTGTGTGTGTGTGTGAGGAGCACAGTGGCTGGGCTGGTCTTGGAGCTGGGCAGAAGGCTGGTTTGACGATCCAGAAGGGAGAAGGAAGTCAGGGCAAAGATTGCAGAGCTGGGGACCAGGAAGACGCGAGCAGGGAGCCCTCCACACGGACCTGGACGGGGTGCCAGCTGGGCGCCGGCAACGGCAGTGACGCCCTCCCCTCTTGGTCCCCACAGATAACCTGCACAACTACCTGCACCTCAGCGTCAACAGCCCCAAACACCACGCTGCCACTCTGGGTACGCACCCGGGGCGGGCAGGGCTCCCTCCCTCCCCACCTGGCACTAGTCGGAGCCAGGTACCCCGATAGGGCAGGGCTGAGGCCGTGGGAGCCTGTCCTCACGGACCAGCCGGGTAGCCCTGGAGCGGTCCGCGGGAAGCGGCCTGGAGCTCGGCCCTCCTGCCTGGGGTGGGGCACACAGGACGTGCCGGCTGCGCCTCCTGCTCCTTCCCCAGCAAGGAGCCCCCGAGGGGACGTGGGGGGAGTGAGCAGAGGGAGCTTGGACTGCTGCAGCTTTGAGGGGCTGGAACCCCAGGCTGCTAAAGCTCTAAGGGGGCGGGGGCGGAAGCGCGGGGTTCGAGGGAGCAGGGCCGAACTGACCCCGGCCGTGCCCTCTGCCCCAGACTGGCCTGGACTGACCCCGGCCGTGCCCTCTGCCCCAGACTGGCGGGCCATCCCGCCGCCCAGCCCCTCCTTGCGCTACTCCACGCTGTCCTGCTCGCGGTCCTTCCACAACCTCTCGCATCTGCCCCCGTCCTACGAGGCCGCCGTGAAATCGGAGCTCAACCGCTACTCCTCTCTCAAGAGGCTTGGTGAGTCCCAGGAAAGGGGCTGCCTGGGCGGCGGGGCGGGGGCAGGGCTTGGGTTCAGGACCCTGGACAGTGGCCCGAGCGCCTGCTCAAGTCCTCGATTCCCTCCCCCCCTCCCCCGCTTAGGGTTCTTTTTTTTTCCTCCAAGGGCTTCCAGAAAGACTCAAGGTCATTCTGCATCGCAGTTAACTAGTTAGGGTGCTTTTCATAAGTGCAAATCCATGGTCCTCTCCACAAGATCTATTGCATTCATCAGGACTTGTGTTTGCGATTAATAGAAACATAATTTAAAGGAAAAAAAAAGGTAACTATGCTGAAACACAACTTAGGGAAAAAAGGTAACTACGTTGGCTTGATAAGGCAAATTCTGTGTGCCACAAGCTTCAGGTGTGGCTGAACCCAGGTGCTCAAGAGCTGGCGCCAAGATTCTACATCTCTCGGCTCTGCTGAACAGTGGGCTGGCTTCGTTTTCAGACAGAATCTCCCTCTGTGATGGCAAAGACTGCCCTGACAATCTTCAGGGCAGTTCTTACCAGAAGAGTCTCTCCCAGTGATTGCAGCAAAAATCCCAAGCCCAAACTCCACTGGCCAAGAAAGGTCATGAGCTTGTCCCAGAACCAGTCACCATGACTCTTGATTGGACATTCCTGGTCGTGGAGGAGGCGTCACACATTTTAAACTGAGATTCATAGTCAGAAAGGGTTTTTATATTGTGTCTCATGAAACCCACATACACCGGCAACTTTTTAATTACAGCGAAGTTTTGAAACTTGCTCTTGTGGACATTTTCAAACACATTCAAGAGCAGAGAAATGATAAAATGAACCCCTAGGTTCCTATCACCCAGCTTTAACATTTTCTGACTTGCTCCTTCCCCCACCCCATCTTTTGGTGGATTATTTCAAAACAAATCCCAGATATTATGTCACTTCAACCATTGGTATTTCAATAACACACACAGCTGAAACAAAAATTGTACTCACCCTTATTCTCTTGATGGGCTTCCCTGGTGGCTCAGATGGTAAAGCATCTGCCTGCAGTGCGGGAGACCTGTGTTCAACCTCTGGGTTGGGAAGATCCCCTGGAGAAGGAAATGGCAACCCACTCCAGTACTCTTGCCTGGAAAATTCCATGGACTGAGGAGCCTGGTGGGCTATAGTCCATGAGGACACGACTGAGCGACTTCACTTTCTTTCACTTTTTTCTTATTGTGGGAAACTTTCTAATAATTTTTTATCCTATTTCATTTTGCAAAATACTGTCTCTACCCACAACATTGACTTTACAATCCATGAATGGGTCGAATCGAAAAATACTTTCTACAGGATGAAAGAGAAGGAAGTTTCCTCAAAAAGCAAGAGCTGGGTTCTACGCCCAAAAGAAAGGATATTCCCAAGCGATTTAAAAAACAGTCCCCCTCCTCGTCTATGGCCCCAGCACCGCAAGCTGGGCCTGGGAACATGTATTCTTCTAGCTTGACTGTTCCCACGGGTTAAAACCGTGCCCCTGCCCAGGCTAATGCCCAGGAAGTTCCGGTGATGTCTGGAGCTCCCTGGGGGCTGGAGGCCCAGTGCGAGGAGAGGCAGAGGGATGGCCCAGGGAGGCGGGCAGCTTCTGGGCCGGCAGGGGGCCCAGCTCTATGGTTTCCCCACTTCTCCCGCAGCCGAGAAGGACCTGGACGAGGCCTACCTGAAGCGCCGGCACCTGGCGGAGGTGCCCCGTGGGACGCTGCCCCTGCACGCGCTGCGGCGACCCGGCACGGGGGGCGGCTACCGCATGGATGGCTGGGGCGGCCCCGAGGAGCTGGGCCTGGCCCCCGCGCCCCACCCTCGGCGCGTCATGTCCCAGGAGCACCTGCTGGGCGACGGGGGCCGGTCGCGCTACGAGTTCACGCTGCCGCGCGCGCGCCTCGTGTCCCAAGAGCATCTCCTCCTGTCGTCGCCCGAGGCCCTGCGCCAGAGCCGCGAGCACCTCCTGTCGCCGCCGCGCAGCCCCGCGCTGCCCCCCGAGCCCTCCGCACGAGCCAGCCTGGCCGCCTCCCACTCCAACCTGCTGCTGGGGCCCGGGGGACCCCCCACGCCGCTGCACGGCCTGCCGCCGCCACCCGGCCTGCACGCGCACCACCACCACGCCCTGCACGGCTCACCGCAGCCCGCCTGGATGTCAGACGCCGGCGGGGGTGGGGGCACGCTGGCCCGCAGGCCGCCCTTCCAGCGCCAGGGCACGCTGGAGCAGCTGCAGTTCATCCCCGGCCATCACCTGCCCCAACACCTCCGCACGGCCAGCAAGAACGAGGTGACTGTCTGAGCGTCCAAGGCTGGGCCGGGGGCTGGGGCGCTGCGGCCTGGGGCCCCCATCCCAGCCTGCACCCCCTGCCACACCCGGCTGGGGGGCCTGGAATCCAGACCTGCGGGGGCCAGGAGGGCTACCTCCAAGGACACGGTTTTGGACGAAATCCTCAAGAGAGAAAAAGTTTCCTTCTGCAATGTCATGGCAGATAAGATCCTCCTCCTGTCACAGTCTGAGGCAGGGCCTCCTTCCCATGACGTCATCACAGAGGAAGAGGCCTGTATGTGAGGTCATCAGTAGTAAAAAAACATCTGTGTTCATCACAGGGACAAACCCTGCTTCCCATGAGGTCATCGCAGAGGAACAGGCCCACTACAGTCATCGCTGGAGGCCGTGTCTGTGCTCCACGGTGTCATCACGAAGACCTCCCTCTGGTGACGTCGTAAGAGGACCAATGCCTTGTCCCGTGACATCGTCCCGAGAGACAAGGAGCCCTCCTGTGACGTCACTGCACAGATAAGTCTCACCCTCTGATGTTGTCTCTGGCACCAAAAGGCCTCTGTGGACCTCATCGTCAGGAAAATATTTTCTTCCAAAGAAGATGCCTCTGTCTATGAAGCCGTGCCTGCAGACAAAGCCATCTTCCGGGACGCGCCACAGGGAAAAGCACCTCACGTCCTTACCAGACACAAGGCCTCCTTTCTAGGACATCGCCACAGGGGTTCTGCTTCCTTCCTGTGACGCCATCACCAGAGGAGCTGGCTCGCCCTGTGATGTCATCCCCGCAGACGGGCAGCCCGTTAGGGGCCTCTCCAGGGTGAGGCCCCTCTGCACCACAGCACCAGACTCTGCCTGCGCGGAGATTACGTCCCCGTGAGACACGTCCACTGCGATTGCCCAGCATCCACAAGGCGGGCCGCCCAGAGCCCACGACTAAGCTGGGGGCCACCAAGGAAGGGACCGGTCCTGAGATGCCACCCCAGGTGTCATTGCTGGGGCGGCTGCCCTGTGGGGAAGCTTTGGCCAGAGGTGACAGCCCACCCCTGGGGCCCTGGAGCTGTGACGACACCACCGGAGACACTGCCTGCTCTGGGAGGCCATTCCTTGTGATGGTGTCACCAGAGTTTCTGCCTTGTCCCACCATGACTTAGCTTGGATGCTCTCTCCCCTGACCCTAGGGACAAGCCCTATGCGATTTCCACCAGATCCTCCCCTCAAGTGAGGCTGGGCCATGGGTCCTCCCCCCATGCAGGGATGTCACCTCCTGGTGACTCCTGGAGGACAGCATGCACTCCCAGACTGGCTTCTGCTCCCAAGGAGGCCGCTCCACTGCTCCTAGAGTCCTGGGGACTCTTAGGCGGCCCCACATCTCTCTGCCACAACTACAGACATCATCAACTCTGCAGAGTCCTGGCCGCCTGTTGGGGCGGGGGGCGGGGTGTGCCTGCTACTGACATCATCGGCACCACAAGACTTCCACCACTCACGGCCGCATTGCACCTGGGCTCCCGTGGCAACCATGCCTGGTGATGACATCATTTCCCAGGGTTCCCTATGATCTACGGCATGTTCACCTCCCAGGATCCACCACAGCTAGGGCCTCGTTCTCATCCAAGATTCGTCATAACTGCAGTGTCACCTTCGAAGGTAGCCTAGAGCCAGTGGTGTCAGCATCACCCAGGATTCTCCACCAACATGGTGTCGTCATCCCCCAGGATTCACCACAGCTGATGATGTCATCATCCCCCAGAACCCGCCATGACCAGTGATGTCATCACCTTCCAGAATCCAGTATGGCCGATGGCGACATCTTCTACCAGGATCCACTAGGACTGATGATGCCCCAGTTTCCCACAGACCCCCACAATTGTGCTGTCATCTCCCAGGACCCACTCCAACCGCGATGTCTTCATGCCCCAGGATCCACCTTAACCATGCTCTCATCACCTCCCAGGAACCAATTCAGCCATGATGCCACCAGGCCCCAGCATCCCTGAGCGTCGATGATGTCCCGGGACCCATGACATCCAACATCATCATCTTCCAGGATCCACTTCAACCTTGGTACCATCATCAACTGGGATACACCAAAACTGACATCCTCATCTCCCAGGATCCCAGACACCCAATTATGTCATTTATCAGGATCCATGTCAACCATGTATCATCACCTTCCAAGATCCATCCCCTTGGGAGCCAAGCACTATATAGCCAAGTACAGCTATATTTCAATTCTCTTGTGGGGTCACCTACAGTCGTTCCCTTTAGAGGAACCAGCACAATATGTATTCTTTCCCCCCCTCCCTCAAAAAGAGCGTGGGGTGGGGCTCCCTCTGATGACATCATCCTACTCCAGCCCTTCTTGGTGATGTCACTGCCTTGCTCCTGACTCAGGCTGATGCCTGCCTCAACCCGATCACAGACTTGGCCTTGGCCAGTCC
Source organism: Bubalus kerabau (assembly GCF_029407905.1). Classification (NCBI taxonomy): domain Eukaryota; kingdom Metazoa; phylum Chordata; class Mammalia; order Artiodactyla; family Bovidae; genus Bubalus; species Bubalus kerabau. Next base: position 66,867,954 of record NC_073640.1, read on the forward strand.
CCCCTCACCCCTGGGTGAGGGCACCAGTCCCTCTGGATAACTGCCCTTCACCCAACCATCTGATCGGTGACAGGGTCAACACAGAGACCTCTTAACATCCCCAGAGGGGGGCCTTCCAGTCCTTGGGTGATGTCACTGCCCCAGTCCCATCCCTGGCACCGGAGCCGCACCCAGCGCCACACGCCATTGGCTTGGGCCAAACTCTCCCTGGAGACACCCAGGGCCAGGCCAACAGCTGCCGACCTCCCCAGGGCCTTCAGTGGTGTCTGCCGCTGCCTCATCCCGGGAGGGCACATCTGGAGTGCGGCGGCCACCGCCCCTACCACCCACAGGGCAGGGTGTGCTCTGCATCTCCCAGGGATGGCAGAGGAGCACCACTCTCTCCCCTTGCCCCTTCACCCTCTGGGGAGTCCCCAACACCCAACGCACAATTTGCCCCAAATTCTCTTTGTACATAGCCATGTTGGGGGGCGGCCATTCCCCCACTCTTAAAGGGCTACACGCCCCCTCTCCCAGCCCCGAGGGCCAGGTCGGGGGGCCTCTTCTCCCTCCTCTGGGCCGCCCCCCTTCCTCTCCTCTCTCCCCACAAATAATGGCACCTCAGCTCATCCCTTCTCATCAGGAGCCTGGGGCAGAAACTTGGCCCTCAATTCCCACCATGGTCCCCTGGAGGAGGAAACGGCAACCCCCTCCAGTGCTCTTGCCTGGGAAACCCCATGGACAGAGGAGCCTGGAGGGCGATACTCCATGGGGTCTCAGAGAGTCGGACACGCCTGAGCAACTGAGCACACAGCATGGCTCCCACCACACTGAGGACACTGAGGGGCTAGCCCCAGTCTACCAGGGCCCCAGGGCCAGTGTTTCAGCCCCCTGTTTGCAGCTGCTCCGCTGGGCTCCCCCAATCCCTCCAAGGGCCTCGACACGCCCAGGGTCCCTAGGGCAGACTGTGACTTCCCCCAAAAGGAGCCGGCTTGAGCACCTGCCCCCCCAGAGCCCCTCCCCTCCACTCACCACCCCCAAGGAGCACTCAGCCTTCTCCAGCCCCCACATCTGCAGGGTTGGGGCCTCTCATTTTTTATATGCCCCCTCCCCTTCCACTCGCTCTTTCCTGGCCTGGATTCCAGGCATCTCGCCCCCCGCCACCCACCACACATCCCTCACTCGACACAGGCTGCCCGACCCTGGGGCCTTGACCTCTTATCTCAAATAAGCCATAGTGGGGAGAGGTCTTGAGGTGGATGAGGAAGTGGGCATGTCCTGCCAGACCCCCCTGATGCTTCCAGAGCTGAGACCTTGCCATCTGAGTCTCCTCGCTGCCCTGCTGCCTTGTACATCATACAGGCTTGTGTGCGTACGTGCACGCACACACACACACCCATTCCAGTGAGGGGGCAGTGGAGGACAGTATAGAGAGAAGATGATCCATTCTGGACCAGAAGACCTTCTGCAGCTCTGCCTGCTCCTTACCCCTCCCCACCCTGCTCCGCCACCCAACACCGGACTCGCCCCAGCTCCTTAGTGAGGACAGCCAGCCAAGCTGCACTTGGTTTTTTTTTTTTAAATAAACAGATGTTTTCCTGATCCCCGGCCTCAGGTTTACTGTGGGGAAAAGATGGGCTTCCATCTCCGCATTTGCAGGTCACTGGGGAGTCCTCTTTGTGGCCGAGGCAGGGTGAGCATCTAAGTGTCTTTGCAGATGGGTGGTCAGGGGTCTGGCAAGGGGCTGCACTGCTAGGTGCTTTTAAATCCTTGATTTCTTCCTATGTGTCTTGACTCAGCATTTAAGCATTTGTTTGCAGATTCTATTTGTTTGCACCTCCTTACATCAAATTTTTTGACTGAATATCATTAAAGTGTGTGTGGGGCGGGGGCGGGGGCGCTGTGTTAGTTTCCCTAGGCTGTGGTAACAGTAGTACCACACTCGGGGCAGCTTAAACAGAAGTGCATTCTCTCCCGGAGCTGCTGGACGCCGCAGGTCTCAGAGGGCGGTGTCGGCAGGGCCTGCTCTTCCGGAGGCTGGGTGGGAGGATCTGCCCGTGCCCTCCCCCTACAGCTTCTGGGGGCTTGCAGGCAGTGCTGACACTCAACATATCGTCTTCCCTCTGTACACCCGACTCCTTGGCAAAATATCCCGTTTCATAAGGACACCAGTCATGACAGATTAGGGCTCACCCCAATGATTTTCCCTGCAAAGACCCTATTTCCAAACAAGGTCATATTCACAGGTCTTGGAGGTTAGGACCTAAAACACTTTTTTTTGGTGGGAGGAGGGGACAAAATTCAACCCATAACAGGACGTGTGACAGAATACAGTCTAAGTGTCAGTTTTTATGATAACCAGGAAGCATTTTCCACACCTCTCTCTTCCCGCCCAGTGCATTAACATATATGCATAGTGCAGACAGAACTGTCCCCTCCTTCTGTCTCAGGAGGTGCCCCGAAGGCAAGGTTTTATGAACTTTAGGACAGCCTACCCCAGGAGCATCCAAATGCTTGTTTATCAACTGCCAGCTCTCATTACATCAAAGCATGAGTTTGCTCGTCTCTCTGGGTCGTGTGTGCAGGGCGTTCCAGTACCAGTTTTATCACTAAGAAAACCCCTTCCTCTCTAGTGCATTTAAGTGTTTGCGTCTCAAATATTAGATTTTATTCTGTATCAGTCAGGGTACTCCAGAGAAACAGAACCAGTGTGTGTGTGTGTGTGTATTTCTGTCAAGGAACTGGCCTGTGTGAGTGTGCATACTCAGTCACTTTAGCTGTGTTCAACTCTTTGCGACCCGAACGACTATAGGCCATCAGGCTCCTTTGTCCATGGGATTCTCCAGGCAAGAATACTGGAGTGAGTTGCCATGCCCTCTTCCATGGGATCTTCCCTGACCCAGTGATTGAAACTGTGTGTCCTGCATCTCCTGTGGGGGCTGGCAAATTCAGTCTATAAGGCACTTCAGAAACTCAGGCAGGTTTTCTAGGCTGCAGTCTTGAGGCAGGCTTCATTCTTTTCCAGGAAACCTCAGTTTTTTGCTCTAAGGCCTTCGACTGATTGCATGTGGCCCATCGTATGATCTACGATAACCTCCTTTACTCAAAGTCAGCTAACTGTAGATGTCTACAGAATACCTTCACAGCAATACCAGGGCTGTGTTTGAACCAACAACCAGGCACTGTCACCTGGCCAAGGTGACACATGAAACCTAACCATCCTGGCAGGGAAGGGCTAGCTGGGAGACAGAGTGTGATCTGCAGTTGAGAAAGACTCCTCCCCTTCCGTGACATGTTCACCACCAGCTAGGTTTCACCTGCTTGGGTCCATTTGTTTGACTCTAGATTAATGGGAGGGGAAGGGAGTAATGCCTTCAAACACTGATGTTGGGTCACTGGTAAAATGCCCCCATCTGGTCCATGTAAGGGTTGTTCGTCTATCTATTCTTTGTGTTGGAGGCTCTGTCTTCAGGTAGTTGGAGGGTGGGGTGGAAGGAGAGGCAGGTTGGTGATGCACTGCATCTAAGTATGGGATCACTGAGCACTCAGAGGGTCTCCTCCTGGGCACAGACTAGGAAAGTACTTCCCTGCCTCCCAGACGTTATTAGACATGCCAGATATAAACAAACCCTGCTGCTTTAGCACTTGGGGCTGCTGTTACTGTGGGACACTGCAACCTATTCTGCTGATGCACCTTGCCCATGGAGAAGGGGACTGGATGGCTGGGGGCTATTTGCTGTACTCTCTTGCATTTGTATCTTACCTGCCTCCTGAGAAATCTGTATGCAGGTCAAGAAGCAACAGTTAGAACTCAACATTGAACAACTGACTGGTTCCAAATTGGGAAAGGAGTATGTCAAGGTTGTATATCGTCACCGTGCTTATTTAACTTATATGCAAAGAGCATTATGCGAAATGCCAGGCTGGATGAAGCACAAGCCAGAATCAAGGTTGTCAGGAGAAACATCAATATCCTCAGATACGCAGATGACACCACCCTTACGGCTGAAAGTGAAGAGGAACTGAAGAGCCTCTTGATGGAAGCAAAAGAGGAGAGTGAAAAAGCTGGCTTAAAACTGAACATTCAGAAAATTAAGATCATGGCATCCGGTCCCATCACTTCACAGCAAATAGATGGGGAAACAATGGAAACAGTGACAGATTTTCTCTTCTTGGGCTCCAAAATCACTGCAGATGGTGACTGTGGCCATGAAATTAAAAGATGCTTACTCCTTGGAAGAAAAGCTATGACCAACCTAGACAGCATATTAAAAAGCAGAGACATTACTTTGCCAACAAAGGTCCGTCTAGTCAAGGCCATGGTTTTTCCAGTAGTCATGTATGGATGCGAGAGTTGGACTGTGAAGAAAGCTGAGCACCGAAGAATTGACGCTTTTGAACTGTGGTGTTGGAGAAGACTCTTGAGTGTCCTTTGGACTGCAAAGAGATCCAACCAGTCCATCCTAAAGGAAAGAAATCAGTTCTGGGTGTTCATTGGAAGGACTGATGCTGAAGCTGAAACTCCAATACTTTGGCCACCTGATATGAAGAACTGACTCACTGAAAAAGACCCTGATGCTGGTAAAGATTGAAGGCAGGAGGAGAAGGAGGTGGCAGAGGATGAGATGGTTGGATGGCATCATCGACTCCATGGACATGAGTTTGAGCAAGCTCCGGGAGTTGGTGATGGACAGGGAGGCCTGGCGTGCTGCAGTCCATGGGGTTGCAAAGAGTCAGACATGACTGAGCGACTGAACTGACTGACTGACTTGCACTTCTGACTTTTTTGTAGTTGTGTAACACACCTTTGGGCTTTCCTGGTGGCTCAAATGGTAAAGAATCCACCTGCAATGCAGGAGACCAGGGTTCAATCCTTGGGAAGATCCCCTGGAGAAGGAAGGGAATGGCTACCCATTCTAGTATCCTTGCCTGGAGAATATCATAGACAGAGGAGCCTGGCAGGCTACAGTCCATGGGGTCACAAAGAGTTGCTCACAACTGAGCAACTAACACTTTCATTTTTACTTTTTTCAACCTAGTTTTTAAAAATAAAGTTTAAATTTATTTTTTAAATTATTTAAATTTTTTTTAATATTTTCAAATTTAAAAAATGTTTAAATCTGAATGTCAACAGTGCCGACTTTGGCTGCCATTGCCCTCACTAAGGAGCTAGATGCCCAGGAGTGAGGGTGATATGGGAGACAGGAGTCTCATTCCCTTCCCATGCAGTTGTAATGCCAGGGCTTAAATGTTACCTATTTTTCATTCAATGTAGACTCTATGTGCCTGTCAACTATTTCATTTCTGTTAAGTCAACAAAGTAATCTGATCCTCATGTCCCATGCTTTGGTTGGGCAAGTCAAAGACAAGATCTGGCACAAGAGTTTTGCCTTTGTAACCTTACACTTGCTCAATTTGCAACTTCACTGTGTTGATTAAACAAAGTTCAGCCTCTGAGCAGGTATTCTTAACCTGCGTTTGACAGGGTAGGCTTGCGAACTTCTGATATCTATACCAGATGCTGTGTGCACGTGCCTTTTTTTGTGTGTGTGTCTTTTTAACTTTATAAAGTTTCAAATGTACATGAATTACAAGAACAAGCCCAAGAGTTCCTGTACAGCTTTTGTCAACTCACCAATTGTTAGCATTTCATTACACTGCTTTCCAGTTTTCTTCCCATATGAATATTTTTTAAGACAGTTGAGGGTGAGCAGCCCCTAAGGAACATTTCTGAAAAACACAGACATTCTCTTACAGAGTTACAGTAATCAAAAATCAAGGACTTAACATTGATGAAGTCCATGTTCAAGTTTCACCAACTGTCTCAATATTGTCCTTTGGAGCAATTCTCTTTTCAGCCCCTGCTACCCTGGGATTAGGTGTTGTAAGTAGTTATTGTGTCTCTCGAGACTTGAACAGCTTCTCAGTATCTTTCACGAGTTTTGGAATCCAAGGAGCAGCATAATTTTTATTTCGGTCCCTACCAGTAGACATCTGGGGTTTTCCCATTTTCCACTATGATAAACAATACTTTGAGGAATATGTTTTTGCACGCCACATGGAGCATTTCCGTAGTTTTCCCTGGGATGAGCTCCTAGGAGGGTGAAGTTCTGGGTTGGAGGGAGGTGTGTTTTTAAGACTTGCTACATGATGCCAAGATGCAGTTCCTAGAGCCTTGCCAAGCCCATGTATGTGAGAATGCTCATTTGCTCCCACAGTCGCCAGCATCAGGCATTGTTCTATTTAATCTTGCAGCGCAACAGAGAAGTCAGTTTTACAGCCATTTAAGGAAGCCTCTGGCAGCTGAAGTACGTCGAAGGCGAAGTCAGCCCTGCAGTCTGGTGTTTTGGAGCAAGATGAGAGCCAGGCAATGCGGTTCACTGCCGCTGCCACTAGAGGGAGCACCTGATCCACTGCAGGCACTGTTGTCCAGTCACTAAGTAGGGTCTGACTCTGGGGCTCCATGGTCTGCAGCACTCCAGGCTTCCCTGTCCTTCACTATCTCCCTGAGTTTGTTCAGACTCATGTCCACTGAGTTGGTGATGCCATCCAACCATCTCATCCTCTGTCATCACCCCCTTCTCCTCCTGCCCAGCATCAGGGTCTTTTCCAGTGGTCAGCTCTTCACATCCGGTGGCCAAAGGAATCAGAGCTTCAGCTTCAGCATCAGTCTTTCCAATGACTATTCAGGGTTGATTTCCTTTAGGATTGACTGGTTTGATCTCTTTGCTGTCCAAAAGACTTTCAAGAGTCTTCTCCAGCACCACAATTCCAAAGCAGCAATTATGTGGCACTCAGCCTGGAGAATCCCAGGGACGGGGGAGCCTGCTAGGCTGCCGTCTATGGGGTCGCAGAGAGTCAGACACGACTGAAGCAACTTAGCAGCAGCAGCAGCCTTCTTTATGGTCTAACTCTCAAATACGTACATGACTACTAGAAAAACCATAGCTTTGAGTATGGGGACCTTTAACAGCAAAGTGATGTCTCTGCTTTTTAATATACTAAGTTTGTCATAGCTTTTCTTCCAAGGAGCAAGCATCTTTTAATTTCATGGCTGCAGTCACCATCCTGTGATTTTGGAGCCCATGAAAATAAAGTCTGTCACTGTTTCCACTGTTTCCCAACCTATTTGCCACGAAGTGATGGGACCAGATGCCATGATCTTAGTTTTTTGAATGTTGAGGTTTTAAAGCCAGCTTTTTCACTCTCCTCTTTCACCCTTATCAAGAGGCTCTTTAGTTCCTCTTTGCTTTCTGCCATTAGAGTGGTATCATCTGTATCTCTGAGGTTGTTGATACTTCTCCAGGCTGATGCTTGTGATTCCCCCAGCCTGGCATTTCACATGATGTATTCTATATATAAGTTCAATAAGCAAGGTGACAATATACAGCCTTGACGTACTCTTTTCCCAATGTTTTCCCAATTTTGAACCAGTCCGTTGTTCTGTGTTCAGTTCTAATTGTTGCTTCTTGACCTGCATACAGGTTTCTCAGGAGACAGGTAAGGTGGTCTGGTATTCCCATCTCTTTCAGAATTTACCAGTATTGTAAATTGGTAAATATGACTGTGTTCATATTTACCAATTAACTAGCTCTGACCACCGAAGAGAGTTCTAAGTTCTGCTCAGGGACACAGAGGAAAGTGGTTCTTGTTAATCACCTACCACAGCCCCTACAGATGACATGTTTTAAAATATTAAGGCCACTAAGGGGCAAAGAACTTGTCAGCAACCACAGACCATGGACTCAGTAATAAATATGGAGGCATTTACCCATGAAAAGATGCTCAGTCTCACTGAGAAGAAAGGGAACACAGGAGAAAGACAAGGCACCTCTGTCTTTCCATGACTGACACACGTTTCAGAGACTGCTGATGCTTGGTCTCATTTCTGCATCAGGACATTGACATTGGCAGCCTCCTCTGCCTGGAACAGTCTTTCTCCTCTGGATATTCACAAAACTTGCTCCCTCACTTCCTTTAAATGTTTATGGAAATGTTTCCTTCTCAATAAAGGTCTACACTGACTCCCCTAATCTAAAAATTCTCCCCCTTCCTCTCCCCCTAGTGTTCCTGAACCATCTTGCCTTAGCTGCTCTAATTTTTACAGTAATTATCTTTTTGTACCACCAACTTTTCTTACCAACTAGCCTGGGACTTTCCCAGTGTTAGCACTAAAGTTCGGCATTGTGGGCAACCTGGACAGTTGGCCACCCTGGGTTTAGTGCTTACTGTTTATCATCTGTCTCCCCACACAATGGATGCCCCAGGAAGGTGGTGCCTTGCTTCCTGTCTTGGTCACTGATGTATCCCAAGCACACAGAACAGAGCCTGGCAGACAGCTAGCTATAAATAAATACTTGAATGAAGGGACCAGATCCTAGTGGTGGGGATCCAAATAAGGAGAGCCCTGCCAAGGGCTACTTGGCAGAACTTCAGACACTTGTGCTCTTTGAGCCTGCAATTCCACTTCTAGGAACTTCCCCTTCAGGAAAGCTCACAGTTTTGCCCGAGGATGCTCACTGCAGCTCCTAACCACACACTAGACCAGCGTAAACACCCATTAGCTGGAGAATGCTAGAAACTCCTAGGTTCTTATGGAGAATCACAGTGCACGCTGCTGAGGAAGGATGTGTGGGAATGTAAATGTGCAAGTAGTGTGGGGAGGAAGACACCAGATATTCACAGCAGGTACGCGAGGGGTCGCGAATGGGAACGTGAGAGGGGAAGGAGGGTTAGAGCTGTGCTTCCTCCTTTCACTGCAGTCACTGTGAATTTCCCTACAAACATGCATTTCTTCCATGACTTAATACATATGAACAGAAGAAATGAAGGTTCATTTCTAAAGCTACAGATTTGGGTTTCACTGAGCAAAAGTTAAGTTTCTGGGCCTTCAGCACTTAGCAAAGGAAGGACACCCCTCTCCCAGCCCATCTCCTGCCCATCCATCTCCCAAACTAACTCAAAAGGCCCCATCACTAGGCCACCTCCGGAGTCCTTCTCAGATCTACCCACTTTTCTCCCACCATGGCTATGGCCACCACCCTAGCCCAAGCCACAACCAACTTCCTGTTGAAGTTTTGCTTCCACTCTGGGCCCTCCAGTCAAGTCTCTAACCAGCAGCCTTGAGCTAGAATCACAACAAATCCATTCACGTCTCCAGGTCAGAATTCCTCAATGGCTCCCTAGGGCCCTACCTACCATGCCCACCTCTCCCAGCCCAGCACATTTCTCCAGTCAGACCTTTCTTTCCCCACTCCTCTGCCCTTCTCTCAGTTCCTCCCATCTCAGGGTTTTAAAAAAATTCTTTTTAGAAAATAACAGCTTTATTGAGATATAACTCAGACACCACACACAAAACTTTACCAATTTAAAGCGTCACCATCTATGCCATCACCACATCAAGTTTAGAGTATTTTCATTGCCCCCAAATCTACCCATTAGACATCACTTTCCCATCCCCCAGCCCTAGACAATCACTCATCTACTTTCTGTTTGCATGGATTCAACTGTTCTGAACATTACATATAAATGGAATCATACAAATGCATTCCTTTGTAATGGGCTTTTTCCCTTAGCAGTGTTTTGGAGGTTTGTCCATTCTGTCGTAGGTAACAGTACTTCATTCCTTTCTATGGCTGTATTGATCTGACATTGTAAGTATACACCACATTTAGTTTACCCATTCCCCAGGTGTTGAATATGTCGGTTATTTCCATCTTTTGGGTGTTACAAACAATATGATATGCATATCTGCACAGCTATGAATATGTGTGTATGACTTTCTGTGTAGACATGTTTCTATTTCTCTGGGGTACGTACCTAGCTGTGGAATTGCTGGGTCATAGGGTAACTCTAGGTTTAACCTTTTGATGAACTGCCATACTGTTTGCCAAAGCAGCTACACCGTTTTTCATTCCCACCAGCTGTGCAAGGGTTCCAATTTTTCCACATCTTTCCCAACACCTATTATCTCACTTTTTGATTACAGCCACCCTGGTGGTGTGAGATGATATCTTATTGTGGTTTTGATTCTCCTTTCCCTGATAGCTGATGACACTGAGCATCTTGTCATGTGCTTACTGGCCATTTATATATCTTTGATCAGCAGCACTGTCTCTTCTCAGGGTTATTCCAACAGCCTCTTCTCTGGCCTCCCTGCCTCTGCCCACATCCCCATGAGCATCCCCCTTCATCCTCTTCTCCACCCAGCAGTCATAGTGCGACCACAGCAGTCCTCTGCTCAAAATCTGGCAGTGGCTCCCTATTCCCTCAGAGACAAGACCACAGTCCTAATCACGGCCTTCAAGGTCCTGCATGATAACCCCCTCCCCAACTCCATCCACACATACACTTCTCTGACCTCATCTCCCCATACTCTCCCCTTGCCCACTCCGTTCTAACCACACTGGCCTCCTTGCAGTTCCTCAAGTGTGCTAGACCTCTGCTCCAGCTGTTTCAACTGCCCAAATACAGCTTCCTGACAAGTACATAGCTCATTTCCCTCCTTCCTTCAAACTTGGGTTCACATGACACCTGAGTGGCGAGGTTTCCCTGGCCACCTGGCTTAAAATTCATTCCAGCTGGCATCCCACAATCTGGCACCCCCACCCGAACCCCTCCCCCCTTGCTCCACTTTTCTCTTTTTCCACAGCACTCGCTCCCTTCTAAACTACCATGTATTTTACTTATTACCTTTTGCTTCTGTGTCTATTTTCCCTTACCACAGGAAACCCCAAAGAAGGCAAAGATCATGAAAAGTTCTTAGCAGAGATGGGGCCTGTTGGAATTTCAGGTGTCGGTAAAGGGCAGCCTCCCTGAGGACCGGCCCCAGCCACTACCTGTTGCTGTCAACAAAGGCTGACTGGGACACAGCAGCCCCCTTCATCTGCACATCCACTGACTGCTCTGGCTAAGGCAGCAGAACAGAGTCGGTTGGGGCAGAGATGGGTGGCCTACAGAATCAAAAACCTTTACTGAGAAGATTCACTGAGCCCAATTTTAAGGCTGCGGGCGATTCCTTCCTTCTCCCTCAGGGCCTGTCCACGTCAGGGATCCCCAGCACGTCTCCCACTCGCCCTGCCACCAACGTGCTCGCCAGCCTGTCTGCTCCCACCCACAGCCCATCAAAGCCTCCAATGGCTCCCCAGGGCCTGAATGCTTCAACACACCGCCCACTCAGCCTCACCGGCTTCCCGGTGGCGCCCCAAACACCATGCGTGATCCCCTCGCCTCGCCTTTGTTCGGGTTGTTCCTTTTTCTGAAGAGCTTTTGCCATATGGAGCCCAGGCAATTCTTCCTCCGACAGGTCAGTGAGAAGCCCCAGCCCTCTCTCCTTGCACCCCAGGCCCTGACTGATCCGATCTGTCTTTATCACTCGCTGACGTGATAGGATATACTTACTTGTTTACTGTCTGACTTCCCCACGAGGTTGTCAGCACCCTGAGCACAGGGATTTTGTCCCTTTCACTCTCAGCTGTATCCCCAAAGCATCCTGCCTGCCACAGCGCTGTTGCTGTTTAGTCACTAAGTCTTGTCCAACTCTGCAACCTCAAGGACCGTAGCCCGCCAGGCTCCTCTGCCCATGGGATTCTCCAGACAAGAATACTGGAGTGAATAGCCATGTCCTTCTCCAGGTGATCTTCCTAACCCAGGGCTCGAAGGAGAGTCTTTTGCATTTACAGGCAGGCTCCTTACCACTGAGTCACCAAGGAAGGTGCTCAAAAACCCAAAGCATACTGAATAACTGCCAGTGTCCAGAGAGGAACCTCATAACATCCACCTGACCGGGTTGTTTCGAGGTTTCAATGAGATCAGACATGCAAATAAACTACAACAGTGCCCCGGCCAGCAAGCATGAATTAGTAACCATCACTCTCATGAGCACCATCAGTCCTTGTCTGTCGGGTGGACTCCGGAGCTACAGATCAGTCTGACCCCCAGCTCCGCCTCATCCCAAGGCCTGGGCCTGGGCAAGTCACTAGAACCCCTCTTCCGTCAGAGTCCTTGCGTGTTAACTGGGCCGGACTTAAGGTGAGGCGTGGGGGGCGCCCAAGTGCCATCAACCCGCCACACACTAGTTCTGGCTAGGGTGGTGGGCATCTCTGCATGTTTCTGCCGCAGTTCCAGAAGCTAGGGCCCCACCTGGGGTCTTGTCGGGACCCTCTCTAGAGGGTCTGAGAGACCTTGGTGGAGGCGCTGGGTCACACAGTAGCCGAGGAGGCGGGTCAACTCCCGGGGGTCTTGCTGTCAGGGCGCCGATACGTGGCCGCCCGGGGCATGCAGGGCCGGGTCCCCAAACAGGGAAAGGAGTCCTGCCGAGGCCTGGCTGGCGGAAAAACGGGGTCAGTCACAGGTAAGGCCTGGCCCTCAGCAAGGCCTTAAGGCTCTTCCTTCTTTATTAGACCCCGTCCTCAAGGAGACTGAGGCCCGGCCGGGGCCAGAGGTCACACACCGGAGGGCAAGGTTTCTAAGCCTTCAGCGTCGGGCTGACTGGCCTTGGAACCTCCGCTACACAGCACGCAGGTCACACGTCATTCCCACCACAAAATGGCGCCTCGAAGAAAAACGTACCGCGACGGCCAGCGCCCACCCCCACCACAGGCTGAGGAAGGGGCGCGAATGTCCGCGAGCTTATTTGCATACACAAAACCAACGAACTTCATTGGCTGTGAGAGCCTGGGCCCGCGCTAGGCAGGTCCCCCATTGGTCTTTTCCTTTTCTCCGCCCCTCTGGTACCGCCTTCTATGTCAAGGATTGGCCCGCGCGTGTCTCGTGACGCCACTCCACGACTGCGCGTCCCTATTGGTCGGAGTGCCTTCTATCATCCTTTTAAACCCCGCGAGTCCCACCTCCTTTCGCCCTGCCCAGGCTCCACGGCCGACCGTTAGTCGCGTGCGCGATTTCTGGGCGTCAGGGCGCGCGCGTACGCAGGCGTCTCATTCAAACGGCCCAATCAGCGTTCGCGTCGCCCTTTACGTCCTCTTCCTTTCTGCTTCCCCCTTCTCCACCGCTCCATTCTCCCGGATCCCCTCCCGGACCCCTCCGCGCCCCGAGTGGCCGGCCCGCCGCGCGACCCCTCTCCAACTTCTGCCTGCAGTTTGCAGAAGGGAGCGAGCCCGTCGAACGCCGAAGACCGTGCGCGCTGACGTCACGGGTCGAGGCGCCGCGAGAGGGGCCCGTGAGGGGGCGTGGCCTGTAGGCGGATATAAAAGGGTGGCCGTGCGCGCGCGGCCGGCTTACTGCGGCCGGTCACTGGGACGGGTGGAGCTGCTGTACGGTTTGCGGCGGACGTCGGAGGCTGCGAGAAGCAGAGCGGGGCCGCCGGGGCCTCGTTAGGGCCGCAGCGACAGCAGTTGGGCCCCCCGCCCCGGCAGGCGGCCGGAGAGCGCGAGAAGGGGGTCGGGGGGACCCGCCCCCGGCCGGCTGCAGTCATGGTGAGTGCGGCGCCCAGGCCCGGGAAGGGTGGGCGAGGTACCCCCCCGTAGAGGAAGAGGCGTGGTCTCAGGACCCTCTCGCGGGCGGTTTGAGGGGTTGGAGAGCTCACCTGGATGTCCGAAGCCCGAGTTGGGCCCAGGGGCCTTCCTGTAGGCGGGGCGGAGGGGAAGGCCCGGCCGAGTCCCGGGGAGGGCTCCGGCCTTTTGGGCAGGCCTGTGGGTCTTCCGGGAACAACACTCTGCGGCCGTCTCCAGGACCGATCTGGGGTTTCCAGGGTGGTCTTAACAAGATTAGATGGGGGAAAGGGACCTAGGTAGGCCTGGGGCTTACCCAGAATCATTGGGGAGCCTGTACGGAGCTATGAACAGGCTTCGGGGGCTTCTGGGGGAGGTGGAGTCGTCCGCAGGAGCTCGGAGATGTGCCCCATTGCTAGTGGGTTATCCTGGGACTGTCGCCTGAAGCTTCCTGGGTTGGGGGTTTCGGGAGCTCGGGGTGATTGATTGACAGCCCGGGACTCCACCGACTCCTAGATCCTGCAGGAGGCTCCACGCCCTGGCTCTGCCCGTGGCTCACCCGCTTGTCTCCATACCTAGAACTCCAACGTGGAGAACCTGCCCCCCCACATCATCCGCCTGGTGTACAAGGAGGTGACGACGCTGACCGCTGACCCACCTGACGGCATCAAGGTCTTTCCCAACGAGGAGGACCTTACCGACCTGCAGGTCACCATTGAGGGCCCTGGTGAGTCTGGGAACGACAGGGAGGAGTGCGCTTCCTAGATCCTAGTCACCCTAGAGCCAGGATAGGAGGCTCCCACTCTTAAGTGGATTGCCAGACCCTGGGGATGCAAGGGTGGGCAGGACAGGCACACCTGTTACATGTGTTCCTGGTGTGCAGGGCTGGACAGTGGGAGTGACAAATAATTGTGTACTCTCTCCCCATTAAATATTGGTGAGAAAAAACTCTGGGGGCCAAGAGAGCATGTCCTTAGCTTGGCTTTGGGTGTTCCCTCCATCCTGAAGTTGGGTAGGAGTTCCATGGGATTGGGAGGAGGATGCCAGGTGGGGAGAAGTGTCAGCAAAGGCCCGGAGGGCGGGTTGGACCATCTCAGATTCCTTCCTGTCGGCAGTGTCTGGGGCTCTGGGGACCAAGCAGAGAATAAGCCAGATACAGGATTGGGGGAGATAATAACCAAACCACTAGAGGCAATTGTTTGATCTTGTAGGTTGGTTTAGCATGTCACTTCACGTGCACTACATTTAGGTTATTGAATTTTTATGATTTAAATGAAGAGCATGTAATGAAAAGACTTAGTCTGGAATCGGGTTTGTGGGTAGAGGGTCAGGGAAGGCTTTCTGAGATGGTGAGGTGGTGATTCACCCCATCCTGATGCGGGCTTGGCGGGAGGTGAGGATCCCAAAAGGCCTTTGGCAGTCTTGGCGTGTATTAGATATTTTATAAGAACAGAAAATAAAGGGCTGGTGAAGCTTACAGGAAACAGATCTTTTAGGGTCTGTAGGTCTCTTCAAAGAGTTTGGAAAGGAAGCCCTTGGTGGGTTTAAAGCAGGACTTCACTGTGACTTCGGTGGGGGTTTGGGTGGGGTTGCAGGCTGGAGGCTGGCATCCATCAGGTGAACGAAGTGGTTCTGCTGGACTTGGAGGGGGGCTCAGATTTATGGGGGGAACTGGATGGGTTGGACGTGGGGTCTGGAGCACCAAGAACAGCCCTGGGAATGGCTCCCATGGGTTTTTTACCTGATCAGGAGGGTGAATGAGAGGGCTGTTTGCTGCAGCAGGGAGACCTTGGAGTGGACAGAACTGTCCTGAGTCTTGCCTGAGAGACTTCCAAACAGATATTTTTCTGGGGGACTGAGGGGGCGTATATGTCTGTGCCACTTGGAAACGGTGTGCTGTGGCTTCAGTGGGGACTGAGGAGCCTCCGTGGGTGGGAACCACCAGTTGGGTTAGCTCTGAGCTGGGGGGCAGCGGGGCGGGGGGTGGGTGGTCTGTAGGCCCCTAGGAACCTAGCCCTGTTCTCTCAAGAGTTCCTAGTCTGAGGAAGGAAACAGGAGGGGTACTTGCCTCACCGACAGACTGGGGAGGCTGGGTTTTGGGGGTGCCTGGAAGACCTGAGCCTCCTGATGCGTCCCCTCCTTGCATTCCAGAGGGGACCCCGTACGCAGGAGGCCTCTTCCGCATGAAACTCCTGCTGGGGAAGGACTTTCCGGCCTCCCCGCCCAAGGGCTACTTCCTGACGAAGATCTTCCACCCGAATGTGGGCGCCAATGGCGAGATCTGCGTCAATGTGCTCAAGAGGGACTGGACCGCTGAGCTGGGCATCCGGCACGTGCTTCTGGTGAGTTCTGCTACACCCTGACTGCCTCTTGGCCGGCCCAGTCACATCCAAGCCACAGAGCCTTGTTCCTCTTTCAAACAATCAATGCTGAAGTGGTGGGGGCCTCCACATGAGAGTCCAGGTTTCCAGGTTTTGTAGAAGGGTAGGCAGCCCAGGGAGCTCTGCCACAGGGTGGGCGAGGGCTTTGTGTGGGGGTAGTTTCCTGGCAGGTGCGGGCTGGGCGTCTGGTTGGAGAGCCTTTCCGACACCGAACAGCCAGTGCAACCATCGGCGCTGTAATCCCGCTGTCTCTCACTCAGGAGTGGCTCTGTGCCCCCCGGGGCATCTTGAATTGTCCTGCTGGGGTGTGCCACCCTTAGTGGGTGGACGCTGGGGAGCTGCTGCCCCTCCCGCCACAGGCTGCCCCTTGGAGAGCCATGCCCGCCCGCCCCCCAGGTGGGGCCCCAGGGTCCCTGTGGGCCCCTTAGAGCATGGAGGTCACCTGGTGCCTCTCCCCACCTGCCTCACAAGGTAAAAGTTTTTTAAAAAGCTGAATTTCTAATGAGCCCCTGGGGCAAACAGTAGGGAGGACAGGGAGTTGGGGTTTCCTGCAGGGCACGGGGAGGGTTGAACACCAGGGTAAACTGACCCCAGACCTGTTCCTCCTCTCCCTGGAGTGTTGGTAGCGGCTGCCAGAGAGACTGTGGGTGAGCTCACTGAGTACCCGCATGCCCACCGGGTGGTGAGTGTGGTCTGCCAGGCCAGAGCACCGAAGGCGAGACAGTGTGGGATCTGAGAGGCTGGGGAGCGGGCCCCTGACCCCGGCCCTCTCCCCACAGACCATCAAGTGCCTGCTGATCCACCCCAACCCCGAGTCGGCCCTCAACGAGGAGGCGGGCCGCCTGCTACTGGAGAACTACGAGGAGTACGCAGCCCGCGCGCGCCTGCTCACTGAGATCCACGGCGGCGCCGGCGGGCCCAGTGGCGGGAGGCCCGAGCCCGGCCGGGCCACTGCCAGCGGGGCGGCGGCCTCCACTGCTGACCCCACAGCCCCCGGGGGCCCAGCAGGGGCTGAGGGGCCCATGGCCAAGAAGCATGCGGGCGAGCGCGACAAGAAGCTGGCAGCCAAGAAAAAGACGGACAAGAAGCGGGCACTGCGGCGCCTGTAGTGGGCTCTCTCCCCTCCCTTCTTACCTGACCCAACTCTGTCTCTAAGTTATTTAAATTATGGCTGGGGTGGGGGAGGGCACGAGGGCACTGGGACCTGGATTTGTTTTTCTAAATAAAGTTGGAAAAGCAGCTCTGCACCTCCACTGCCTGGGTTGTGAGCAGCGGCACCCTGGCCCGTCTTGGGTGCAGTGGTCGGTGGGGCCTGGTCCCGATCACTCCTGACCTTGTCTTGAAACGGGCACAGCGGACTGGTGGCGTCTGGCCAGGCGGCGGGTGCAGGCCCCACGTGTCTGCCCTGCCCTGGGTTCTTGGTCCGGCTCTGGCTGCAGAGCGTACTCCCGGGGGCCTCTAACTCTCCTGCCAGGCCTCATGACACCGGTCTCTTGCTGGGCGGGTTGCTGCTCAGGTCTCAAGTGAAGCTGACTAGGCCCGCTCCTTTCTCCAGGCTTCCCATTCCTGGGTTGTGGGCCTGGGGCTGTCCTCAGCTGGAAGCAGCCAGGGCCCTCACCCCACGCCCCCCTTTTGTGGCTGACCTGGCCCTTTGGTAGGGCCTAGTTGATTAGATGCAGCTGTTTGATAAGCCCTGGGGAAGATCTTGACTGCAGGAGCTTGTCTGGGTGGGAAGGGGGTGGGTCTGGGGCATGGCCCTCCTCCCTGCCCAGTTTCCTCATCTGCAGGAGGGCAGAGTGGCAGTCACTGCACCTGTGGGCGGCTGTGGAGGGCCAGGGCGAGGCCGCAAATCCTGGAGAAGCGTGAAGGGACAGCAGGGAGCCGACTTGAATACACAAAACGCTGAGTAAAGCCACATACAAGTACAAAATACTTGGTTCCACTTCCGTGAAATTCTAGACGGCAGCCAAAAGCAGATCCCTGGCTGGCTGGGATCAGGGAGGATCAAGGACACGGAACCTTGGTGATGAGCACGTTCCAGATCGGTTATGGTGGGGCTCACATGGCTGCATAATTATGTGAACATGTGTATATTTAAAACCGGTGTATTGTACTCCAAAGTACATCTCGGAATTTTATGTAATTTAAAACAAGGAATTCTGTTCAGTGGGAAAGATGATAGTTAACAAGACATACAACGGAAAGGACAAATCTAAATTTGTGAAGAGCCCCTACAGGTCAGTAAAAATGTGAAAGCAAAAGCTCTTGCACAAATACGTCACAAAAGGGGGAATCCCAGTGACGACCAGGCAAACAGATGAAGGTTCACACCATCACAAGTGATGGGAACCCCGAGCTGACCCCGCTAGACCTGGCAGTGCCAAGTGCAGAGCCATGGATGCTCTCCCAGTCCACGGTGCACCCTTGGCAGGAGCGGGAAATAAGTCACGTGGCGACGCGGTGGGAAGGCCGGAAGCACGAGTATGTCATTACTCAGCACTCTTGCACACACAGCACGAGCTGCAAAGCCACGTTTGTCCCAAGTTGCAAGCAATATAAACATGCCTGTATACAGTTGAGGAGCAACAAGAGCAGTGGGCCATCACTCGCAGCAGCGTGGAAAAGCTTGCCATCAGCCAAACAAGCAAGTTTCAGGAGACCCACAGTCCGAACGCCATCGCATGCAGTTCCAGAACCATCAAAACCAAGATCTGCTGCTAAACACACATACCACGGTGGTCACGCTGTGTTTGAGAGCAAGAAAATTGTTTCCCTAAGGCTTAGGATACTGGTTACCCCTAACCAGCAAGGAGCCCAGGAGCAAAACATATAAATGTGTCAATGTGTGCTTTTCTGTGCATCTGCTGTATTTCAGGATTTTAAGAACATGAAGGGAGGGAGGTGGGAGGGGGGGTTCTGGATGGGGAACACGTGTGCCCATGGCTGATTCATGTCGATGTATGGCAAAAACCACTACAATATTGTAATTAGCCTCCAATTTAATTTTTAAAAAAGACAAAACACACAAAAAGACATGAAGGAGCGCATTATGAGAGATGGACCAATCTCCAAAACATAGTACGTAAGAAAGAGCAACGTGCCAACACTGTATAAAATATGCTACCGTTTCTCTTTTTAAATTTAACCAGAAGGTGACATTAGCACCTGCAAACACTGTCCCAAGAAAGCAGAGCCTGGAACACCATGTGCGGCACCCATTCTAAATGCAATGTCTTGACTTACATTTTTAAAGACAACTAAGTTTCACTAGAACGGCTCCCTCAAACTCCCATCTCCCCAGCACCCAACTCCCTAATCAGGGACAACCAGTGTCAGTGGGTTCTCTTGTATTTTTCTGAGGAAATTCTATGGGAATGCAAGCAAATTTAAGCATGTTGTTTAGTCACTAATTCATGTCCAACTCTGTGAGGCCATGGACTGTAGCCCACCAGACTCTTCTGTCCATGGGATTTTCCAGGCAAGAATACCGGAGTGGGTTGCCATTTCCTTCTCCAGGGGCTCTTCCTGACCCAGGAATCGAAGCCGCATTTCCTGCATTTGTAGGTGGGTTCTTTACTACTGGGCCACCAGGAAAGCCCCCCAAATTTAAGCATATGTTCTTTTTATTATTTATAATTTTGGCCATACCACACGGCTTGTGGGATCTTAGTTCCTCGGCCAGAGATTGAACCCGTGCCCTCAGCAGTGAAAGCGCAGAGTCCTAATCGCTGGACCAGCAGGGGAAGTCCCCTAACACCTGTGCTCGTACATCCACTGTCTCGTTTGTGTATACCTGCCAGTGACCTGCACACAGCATGTCACACCTTGGCTTTTTGACTTAGCATGTCTGGCTGGCTGTCCTATAGCACCCAGCCCTTCCATGCCCTCAGTCGCGCCCCAATGTATGGCAAAGAAACCAACAACACTGGAAGAAATTACCTCGGTGCATGGAGCCCGGGGCACACAAGAAGTCTGCAGAGTCACCCTTTTCTGTGACATTCCTGTGCCAGAGGGTACATCCGTGTACAACTCTGTACAGATACTGCCAACTCGTTCCCCGTGGGTTTGTACCACTTGACACCGCTAGCAACCTGTGTCCACCCCCTACCCTACCCCTGCTCACAGCCTCACCAGCACTGATTTTTATCCAACTTGAGTTTTTCTCAGCCTGAGAGGTGAACACTTAGTCATCTTTAATAGACTTAACAACAGTTTTGGATTTACACAGAAATTGTGAAGACAGGACAGGGTGTCTCCTGGCTGCGTCTCCTCTGTAAATGCGAAGTTGCTGAAATCAATGTGCTGGTTTGGCTGTGAGAGCCTGGCCAAGGGGCACGAGGACTTCCTGGCTCTCCAGTGGTGAGGACCCCGTGCTTCCTCTACAGGGGGCATGGGTTCGATACCTGGTCAGGGAACTAAGATCCCACATGCCACGTGGCATGGTTGGGTCCCCAACTGGGCTCCTGGGCTCCTTGCATGTCTCCAAACCACATGCACACGTTATTTTCATAACAGAAGACTTTAAAGAATAGGTTTTATTCCAGCAGATGACTACAAGAGTAACAAAACTAAATTTTTTAAATTCCTGGACAGGGTAGAGACAGCCTGGAGGAAATGCAGCAGAGGGCACAAGGATATTCACATAACTCACGAAGACTGGGAGCAGCAGGCATGACCACGTGGATTCGTCCTCAGAGTGCTCTGAAAAACCCAAGCATCGTTTTGTGTGCAAGTAGCTGTTGACACAGAGATGTTTGTGTTCGTTCTGAGTCCATCTGCTCAAGATAAATTGCACCCATTTATACATGCAAGGGAGATCTGCGGACTTGTCCCAGCAGGCCGTGTTACAAGCTCTTTGCACATTTAACCTCAACAACCCTAGAAAGTAAGGTCTACCGAAGTAGACGTGTCATAGGCACAGAGAGGTCAAGCAACCAGCCCAAGGCTGCACAGCCTAGGAGTGGTGGAGCCCTGAGGTAACCATGCAGACGGAAATTCAATCAAGGCCAGCCCCTCCCTCAACAGCAGGTTTCCACTGCTGAGTGACCCTGTGTGGGGCAGCTGCCAAGGGCGTGCCCTACACTCAACTCTGCAAATGTTCCCTAGGTTACCACTGGACACGACGCAGCACACAGAACCAAGATCTCTGCTTCTCAGAGCCCCAAGGAATCAGACATGAAAGGAACTCATTTCACGTAGAGGGAAACCAAGGCCGAGAGACTAGTGCCACAGCATAGAACTGGCACCCAGGCAGCTTGGCCACTGGCGCAGAGAGGGGTGTTGTGGGGGGTAGGGGGGCATCTCTGGGCACTTGTCTTCCGCTCTCCCCACCCTGGCCCCACGGTCCCCACTAAGCCAGCAGTCAGTCTGGCCCTCCCTCATGAGTTGCTTTTCTCTTGCTGCTTTCCAGATTTTCCCTTTGTCACGGCATCCAGCATTTTTGCCAGATGTGTATCTGCCCAGCTGGACTGCATGTGTGCTGAGCGCCCAGAGCAGCAGGGATCCGGGGCAGACAAGGAGACCCCCGCATCTGACCACCAGCTGCCACACGGCACAGCAGATGCCCATGGCTGCGTGCCTCTGGCCTGCTGGGGTGCTGGGCTACTCACTCACTGGGGTGGGTGTTCCCAGGACCAAGGTTCAATGTGGGCAAGCACCTCCCAGAGAACAGCAAGGGGCTCAGTGAGAGGCGGCCAGGGGGGGCAGGGGGGGGCCACGGCCAAGGGCTGCCTCTCCGAGTGGGACTGGAACCGTGGGAGAGCTCTGAGCAGGTGTTAAGTCACCAAAGTTCCACCGGAACTACAGACACTGCCCAACCAGGGTTGAGAACAGACCTGGGGAGGAAGGTTTGGCAGGAAGGGTTCATAATCACATCTGCTGAGGAAAGCTGGAGTTCCTGATCCCAGAGCAGAGCTGGGAGGGGGGGCAGGGTCCTCACGAAGGCAGGATGGCTGGCACACAGTAGGTACACTGGGAACATACCAGGAGCCATGATGTGGGTTATCTTTACTCATCTGAGCCTCACTTTCTACATCTATAAGGTGGGGATATCTGCTTCATGGGGTGTCTGGAAAACAGCCACTCCACAAGTATCTGCATACACTTTTGTGTACACACACATATACACGCCACAGGTCGATCTCGTTACCAGCAGCTAATTACCGCACTCACCATGTGTAGGCTGTCCCCCAGGCATTCATTAACCTCCTTAATTCTAAGAGGCAGAGAGAGGGGCACTCACTTGCCCAAAGCCAAACAGCTAGAAACTAAGCTGGAAGGAGCCAGAGAGGCACCCAGCGTCGGTGCCTACATCCTGGTTGTAACAGACACCAGGAAGTCAGCAGCAAACCCAACTTCAGACCCAGCGAAGAGAGACCCTAGAGACAGCTGTGCTCCTGGACAAGGGCTGAAGGCAGGCTCTGCCGCAGAGTGGAGTGGGGAGAGCCGAGGGGGCTAGGCATGGAGGGGATAGACATCTGCAACCGGGCAGCAGATGAGGTCAGGGTTGTAGGGCCGGAGAGCTCACTCCCAATGCAGCAGGAGGCAGACGGCTGGCCAGGCAGGTTCCTAGCCAAGAGGCTATGCAAGGATGTGGCCGCTGCAGACTGCCTTCCCCTCTGCCACTGGGGACAAGGCCCCACAGGGTCCTGGACTCAGGAGCTGCCTGGTGCCCCCAAAGGCAAGCTCCCTTCCCAGATGGGCACTTGGCCCAGAACCAAAGGCCAAGGCACGAGTGGGCCCTGCCCACCACTAAGTCCCAAGATCCTTAGTTCAAACCTGCAGGGTCCCCTGGGAGACTGTGAGCTGCCAGGACCCTCAGCTGAGGGCAGGGTCAGTCTGCACCTCTCCTCCCCACTGCAGCTCCCACCGGGGCTTCCAGATCACCCCAGACGAACAATGGTGCACAGCCAGGGCCCCAGACAGCACACACGTCACCTTCACAGGCCACAGAACTACCCGAACGGAGGTGCACTGCACCTCCATCCAGATGCCCACCCCTCAGGAGACTATTTGGAGACCAGAAACTTCCACGTTATGTTTATCCTCAAGTTTCAGCATACACTGGCAGTATGTGGTGTTGTGATCATTCTAGGTTTTACTTCATGTGCAATTCCTGTCTCCCTAGTGTCTGAATGTACACCAACCACCAGACAGGCAGAAACGCTGGGCCACGGACTCAAGCCCCCTGCCTGGAGCTGGCCCTTCAGACCCAAGATGCTGGGGAACCTGTGTGGTGCCGGTGGTCCCTGGGGAACAGACGGGAGCAGGGACAGACTCGAGTCTGCACAGAAGACTCAAGTGGAGGCGGTGGCTGACAGCTTTATTGCTCTGGGGAGGGGAGGCCAGAGGCTCAGGAGCTCTTGGTGGGGCGGCTCGGCTTCCTCTTCACCATCACAGGCTTCTGGCTGCGCAGGATGGCGCTGGCTCTGCGGATGGCGGCCTGGAGGCAAGGCGGGCTCAGGTCACCTCCCCTGGGAGCTTGTGCCCCCCACCTTGTGTTCTCAGAGCACAGGTCCTGCTCCACAGTCCGGAGAGGACCGCCCCTCACGGCACGCCTAGTTGCCCCGGGCCCCCGCCCGCCTCGGGGGTCCAGCCCCGCTCACCATGCGCAAATCCGGGCGGTACTTGTTCTTCCGGATCATGTGCCGGATGCTGCTGAGGGTGGCCCGGGCGTTCTTGTTGATGGTGGTCCGCACGTAGGAAGTGGCCGGCTTGCGTTGGCCTGGGGGGGACGGGAAGAAGGGGGGGCGCCAAGGGTCAGTGGGAGGGTCTGGAATGTCGGTGCCCACGCCTGTTTTGAGGGCAGAATCCCACCCAGAGACACCGAGTGCCTGGGCCGTGTGAGTGCAGGAGGCTGCCTCATCTCCCACCTCCACTTAGGGCACATTCATAGGGACGACCACAGGCCAGGCCCTGCACCGATACAGGTGTCTCCTCCCTACCCCAGCCTGGAGACAACACTGCTCAGCTCACTGGACAAAGGTGGGCTCCCATGTGTAAGGTCGCATGTACACAGCAGTCGTCTCAACCCAATTGAGGAGGGCACTTGGCACCGCACGGGCCAGGTAGTGAGTGCTCCCCAGAAAGCAGCTCTGCTCCTCTCACGTCCACACCCTCCCAGGCCCAAGCTACCACAGTCTCAGCAACAAAGTCCAAAAGGCGGAGCTCTGAGGCCTGGCCCCTAACAATGAGGCGTGATCTGGAGCCACAGGAGGGACTGGAGGAGGAAGGGCAGCGGGGTGTGTGTGTGTGTGTGTCTGGGTGTGCCGAGGACCCTGTACCACACTGGAGGTTTGATGTTAGCCTTCGCTGACCCCAGAAGGGAGCCCACATTACCCCCTCAGGTCAACCCAGTTTCTGACAGCCCATAAAGAGCTACCAACAATCCAAAAAGCAAAGCAAAGCAAGGTTTTTGGGACCCAGCACCCCAGAACAGGGCTCTCAAGAGTGTGGGAATCTGGGAAGCCTAACAGCTTAACCAACTGGCTGCCCCGGGACTGCACTCTTGGGAAGAGAGGCTAACCCTTGTCCCTGTGAGACCACAAGGCAGCAACTGTGGTCGGTGCTGTCAATGAACAGGACACAGAGGTCAGAACCCACAGAGAAATCAATCAGGGACCTGGAAAAACTCGTTCCTATCTCATAAAACCCAGTGCCCATTTAAAAACAAGTGTGGAAGGTGTGATACACTAACTCAGCTGTTATCCAGAAACCCCTCTTCTCCTTGACCCCTCTAAAAGTCTAAAGACCAAGTCTGTGGGGGAAACCAGTTTATGGGGGGGGTGGGGGTGGGATGCTGAGACCTCCTTCTGAGCTCCCCCAGCCACAACTCGAGTCTAACTACTGCTTCAGAAGCTTCACTTCCCACATGTGGGAACTAAAAGTCGGTCCCTCATCTGTTTGCCTCCGTTTCCTCACTTGTGGAGAGACTAACGCCCACCTCCACCTGGGGTGCTTCAGGATTTATTCTTAAAACATCATCAAACAGCGGCAATTTTGTAGTCCTGACTCCGGTCCTATAAATTTCGCCGCTTTTCAGATGATGAGCTCGTGTAACTGGTAGGCTCGCTTGGAAAGGAACCAGCCTCCCAAGCAAACACCTCGAGCCCAGGAATCCTGATTCAACAGCACAAGCACCGACACTGAAAAGCCACAGCCCCCTGCCCCGGATGGGGGTCAGTTGCCTGGGCCCAGCCAGGGTAAAGGCTCACCGGATCTCCGCTTCATCACCACCACGACCCCTTTGCCGTCCGCCGCCGGCTCCACACCCACGGTCTTGCGGTGAATGAGCCCATTGTAGCGGAAGGAGTTGCGCGCTTTCAGGTTATTCGGCTCCTGGGAACGGGAACGAATCGCGGTCGTGAGGGGCGATAGTGCAGGCCCCTTCCTCCGATCGAGGCGTCGGGGCCCCACTTACGGTGCTGTACGTCTGCTTGTTCCTCTTGATTAAGAAGCTGGAGCAGTTCCGCACGACCATCCATTGCAGATGCGCGGACATGGCGGCGACTGCGGCGAAAGGGGACGCGGGAAACGTCAGGGGAGCAGCAGGCAGAAACCTGACCACAGAGAAGGGGTGTTCTGGGTCCTCGCGGGGAATGGGGGGGAGGGCACCACGTGGGCCGAGGGCGCCTAGAAGTCTGCCAGGTGGGGCTGAGCGGCCTAAGGCGGCGGGGCTGAACTCAGGCGGCCGAGACTCACTACAGGGGACGAGGCGATGAGAACACAGAGAGACCTAAGGCGGCAGCGCCGGAGAGCAGCCAAGAACGCGAGGGGCGCGGTGAGAGCGACCAGGCCGGGGCACAAACACGGGCAGCGGGCGCGAGAGGTAGGCACGCGGGAAGAGGAAGAGGCCTCCACTCACCTCCTCTCGGTGCGGCGGCCGGAGACGGAAAGAGGCACGCTGGGGGCGGGGCGACGCCTTTAATATCGACACGCATTTCCGCTTCCTGTCTGGACACGCGCGTGCGGTCGGCTACCCCGGCCTCCGAGGCAGCTCGTCAACGTTCGGCTATTTCCGCCAGCCAGTCGCCAACCGTTCGGGGCCCTTCGGAAGCCTTCCGCTAGGGAGGGCCCTTTATGTGTCCTAGGAACTCCACGGCCGGATTTCCGAACGGGTATCACTCCAGAGGCCCCCAAGTCCCCTTCCTCAGAGGCTTCTTTCCAACATGGCCACCCAATGCTTGGCACAGTATGGGTGCTCACTACACATCTGTCTGATAAATGAACCTGTGAGTGCGTGAACTATTTAACCCCAGTTCCAGGGACTTCAAGGGCCTCCAGCTTCTTCGTAGACCGTCGGCTATTCCCGACGAAGGCAGCAGGCCGCTCGAACATCTTCGGAACTCTCCGGAAACGCCCTTCGGAAGGAGGGCCGCCTTCCGTCCTCTTGCCACATGCCCACTTCGGATCGCTTCGGAAACACTCGGTCTCCATTCGGCCACCTTCGGAAAGCTTCGGCTATCCCCGGGAGCCCCTTCTCTCAATTCGCCCTCCCCCGGCACCTCTTTAACGCCTGAACCCTGTGAGTCTAGAGAGAAGTTGGACCGAACTTTCTCGCAGTCCGCCACCCTGGGGGGACGTGGATTTCCTCTAAGGGCGAGTTGTGTTGGAGGAGAGGAGATTTGCCTGCGAAACCTCTGGTTCTCTTAGAGCTTCCATTCCCGTTCCCCCTCTTCCCTGTGCCTTGCGGCCTGGCGCCCCATTCCCACCAGCACCGTTCACGGCCGTTACGCTTTATGCAACTTTTCTTTTCTCTTGTCAGGGTCCTCCTTAAGGGGAAAGAACCTCGCCTGATACATCTCTGTCACAGCCTGGCGAGACTCCCAAGTGAACAGAAGGAACGGCAGGGCCTTATGTCACCTCCATCAGGACAACTCGTGATTATGTCCAGGAACTCCTCGAGGGCAGAGGCTTTGTCCATCTCCTTGCCCTTGGATTTCGCCCCTAATGAGTCCCGACAGTCCCGAGGCCCCAGGAGAAATCTGAGCAAACAGGGACGTTGGGGTTTGCCTTGCTCCTTCCAGTGGCGTGCTCTAAATCTGATGGTGGCGACAGAGTTCCTGTGAGTACGATCCACAGTTCTGTCTTTGGGCTCATTCTCTCTGGACCACACAGGCGACCTCGGCAGGCAGGCAATAAGTGCCCACTTCCATCCCTTAAGGCGCCCTGACTTGCTGATCCTCTGCTTCCTCCTGGGGGCCCAGGGCTTTGTCTGATACTTGTTTTTTGACCCCACGTGTCTCCACCGCGGGGCCCGCTGCCCAGGAGGCGCGGGAGGCAGGCAGAGAAACAACGCCACGGCTCCCCCCGCGCCTTACGGTGCCGCCATCAGAAAGTCCTGAATTTGGACCACGTGCGGCTTCAGACTCCTTGGGGGCACAGGGGGCCCGGGCCACACTAACCTGTGCGCCCAGCCGGCCCCAGCATCGGCTCCTGAGGGCCAGGGCGCCCCCAGGCCGGGCCCTTCCACACCCGGCCCGGCCCAGGTGACCAGGAGAGCGCCGGGCATACCTGGCGCAGAATCCTGACCCCGCCCCGGGCCGCACCCGGAACGCGGAACGCGCTCTCCGCGGGTCAGAGCCAGCCATGGCGGCGGCGCCGGCCGTGTGCACCTCGCCCGGGACCCCGCCGAGCGGTGCACCGTCCCCGGCGGCGGGCGCGCCGGGGCTGGCGTCCGGCCTGGGCCGCTGTCGGATGGCGCTGCTGCTGGCCGTGGCGCTGGACGTGGCGGGCATGGCGGCGTTGCTGACCGGCGTGTTCGCGCAGCTGCAGGTGCGCGGCCGCGACTTTGGCGACCTGCTTATCTACACGGGCGCGCTGCTCGTCTTCCTGAGCCTGCTCGGCTGGATCCTCTGGTACACCGGCAACATCGAGATCTCGCGCCAGGAGCTCGAGCGCGACTACGGCCTGAGGCCCTCGGCGCTCGCCCGCCTCGCGCGGAAGCTCTCCCGCCGCTGGTCGGCGCCGGCTTCCTCCGCCGCCGGCCGGCGCGCCGCGCCCGGCTCCCGGGGAGCGCGCCGCGCCGCCCGCACGCCCCCGCCGCCCGCCGCCGGTTCCCGCCGCGTGCGCCTGCAGCTCGCCTCGCTGGAGGCCGGGCCCGGGGCGGCGGGAGCGGGCACCGAGTGAGCCCGAGGTGAGGGGTGGGGAGGCGGGACGGGGCGGGTCGGGGACGAGGGGAGAGACGTCAAAAGGACAGGGAGGTGGAGAGACGGGGACAGGGACACGCGGGGAAGAGAGACAGGTAGAGGTCAAGATCGGGAGGGAGAGAAGCGAAGAACACAGAGATCAGAGGACGAAGACCCAGAGACAGTACGCGTGAGTGTAGGCCGGGAGAGACAAATGAGAGCCCGTTCTCAGACTTGGGAATTTCCAGGTCGCTCAAATGGTAAAGAGTCTACCTGCAGTGCAGGAGGCGTGGGTTCGATCCCTGGATCAGGAAGATCCCCTGGAGAAGGGCGTGGCCGCCCACTCCAGAATTCCTGCTTGGAGAATTCATGGACGGAGGAGCCTGGTGGGCTATATACAGTCCATGGGGTTGCAAAGAGTCGCACATGACTTGAACGACTAACACACACACACCTCAGCCATGAGGGCCGGAGAGTCACTATCGGCTCCTTGGATATTTGGGGATATTGGTCCCAGTGTCTCCAGTCTCCAGGCACACCCAGTCTCATTTCCCATCCAGTCCTCCCAGTGGAACAGTCTCTGAGGTCACTAGTATTACCGTAACATCCCAGGGAGGACACTGAGGTCCCCAAAAGGTGCCACCTCTTGCCCAAGGGGGGCTAGTTGTTGTACTCTCCAGAGTGCAGAGACCTGCTGTGGCTCCCTGCTGCCCTCTGGTTGAATCCAAGCCGCTCACTGTGTGTGTCCCCCACTCTCCAGCCTTCTCGGCAGTGATGATGACACCCCTGCCCCCCACCCCCGTCCATCATGGTCGGGATGTCTCGCACCAGTTGGCCTCTGTCCACGCCTTCACCTTCATCAGGGGCGCACTTGTAGTCTTCACTCTGCACAGAGAGTTTACCAGATGTCTTTTACGATCCTACTCCGATTTCAGTGCCTTTTTCTGGGTCTTCTCATGGTCTGAGTTACCCTCTTTTATTGTTTATATTGCCATGTGTTGTGTGTGTGTGTGTGTACTGATACTGTCTCTCACACCCAAGAGGGAGACCTTAGAGGGTAAGATCTGGGTCTCTGGTGTCTTTGTTCTTAGCATTCTCCAGCTAAGAGTGAACTCAGGAAGTCAGAGGCTGATGATTGGGTGGGTGGGTGGGTGGATGGATGGATAGATGAGTGGTGGATGGATGGATGGATGAATTGGTTGATGGATGGGTGGGTGGATGGATGGATACGGTGGGGGTTTTGGTATTTTGTTTTTGGCTGCATTGTGTGGCTTGTCGGATTTAAACTTCCTGACCAGGGACTGAACCCAGGTCCACGGCAGTGAAAGTGCTGAGTCCTAACCTCTGGACCTCCAGGGAATTCCCAATACAGTGGGACTGATTGATGACAGTTAGGTGGATGGATAATTGAATGGATTTGGGTTAGATGGGTAGGCAGACAGATGAGAGGACAGATGAAAGGGTTGGTTGGTAGGTGAATAGGTAAGTGGAACAATGGATGGATGACCAAACCAGTTTCCCAAATGAGGGGTTCCATAAACGAATTAAATCCATGTCCTAAGACATTCTCTATTGGTGATGAATTAACTTTCCTCCTCTGCAACCAGAAGGATGCTAGTTATATACCTTTTGTGTGTGTGTGAGAGAGAATTTCGAGAATAGTCACCCAGATCATATGCTACGTTCTGTGGTTCAGATGAGGAAACAGTTGAAGACGAACAAATGTATGCATAGACAAAGCATGAGCTAATACACAATTTGAAATACCATGTAGAAATAACAAGCACTGGTTAACATTACCCCCTGGAAACACTTTACCTTGCCCAGAAGTCTAACCCAGCTGTGGCGGACCTCTGCTGCCAGAACCACTTGCCAGAAACTGGCCAAGCTGATCAGACTCTAGGCCCCTCTGAGAAGGAGAACAGGCCTGTCCAAAGACAGGACTCTTATCACGGGCAGGGCGAGGTGGCTCCAGCACCCAAAAGACAGAGAACTGGAAGTTGAACAGAGGGACTGTGGGTGGGACTCGAGGCGCTCTTCTCTGCCTCTGGGACCAAAACCCGTTGAGATGCACAGCACCAGCCCGTGTCATTTCTCCCCCGTGTAATCTTCTCTGTCTCCGCCTCTCTGTCTCTCTGTGTCCCTGTGTCTGTCACAGTCCATCTCCCATGTCCCTCTGTATCATTGTGCCTCTGTGGTCCCCTCGACTTCTCTCTCTCCCTCTCTCGGCCTCTGCCTGCCTCTTGTCCTCCACCCTGTACCCCTGGGGTCCACTGCGTTAAAGGCGCAGTTGCTGCTGCACAGCAGGCTGTGAAGAACGGAGGAGCCTGAATGAGCAAGTGTGAGAGTCCGTTGTGAGGGGCCAAAGCAGGAGGAAGGGGCCCCTGGCCGTGTGTGGTGGACCTGGGATGCAGGGGTCCCAAGCCGCCACTAACCCCACCCTCCCTTCTGCAGATGAACGCGTGGCCCCAGCTGTGAGCACCCGATGGAGACGTGCTGCCACGCCCAGGAGCCCCTGGCCACCAGGATACGCCTGCCTGTCTCCCATCTCTCCTGCCCCAGATAAACGGCTCTGCCTCCCAGCACTGCATGTCTGTCTGGGGAGGGACACTGCTGGAGTAGGGGAAGGGGCCCTAGGAGCCTAGCTATCCAGGTGGCCCCCTTGTGGAGGGGGGACAGGAGCCAGGGGCGGGGAGTGGGGTGGGGGGGTGGGGGGGGGAGTCGGACAGGGAGGCCAGAATCTCAAGCCCAGTCCCAACCCCCCATCCAGACCTCCTGCAGCCCATTGTCCTCAGTTAGTTTGGGGTCCCCGGAGAGGTAGACGAGGGACAAAGGCTGCAAGATATTTATTGGGGAAAACACAAAACTCGTGTGGAGGGTAGGCTGGTGTGGGCTCTGTCTCCTGAGAAAGGAAGAGGGGAGGAAGGGGGCCGGGCAGGATGAATCTTCAACCGTAAGGAGCTTCCGGGAAGGTTTCCGTCCCGAGGCCGAGGGCTGCAGTCGTCCGGCGTTGGTGGGAATCAGGGCGATCGGCTGCTGGCCCAAGGGCCGCAGGACCCCACAGGCTGGCGGGTGGGCAGCAGAGACTGTCAGACAGTGGCAGAAGGACAGATGAGGGGCTCGGATGCCCGTGAATCCCCCCCCAGCCCAGCTGGAGTCTCAGCTGAGGCCACCCCCACTCATCCCCACCCCCTCAGTCTAGACCCCCGATGATCACAGCCCGGGACCTACACTCAACTCAGGGTTCCCGTTAGCTCAAGTACCTCTCAGCTCAGATCCTCCGCACTTACTCCGGGCCTCTCTCATTCCAAACGCCTGTCCCCTCGCATCCCCTGTGATCACAGCCCAGGCCCCCCCGTCAGCCCAAGACCCCCCCAAAACACACACACACACACATTCCCAGCACTGCGCCCCCCTGCTTCATGCTTCTCATAAAAGAGACCGAGCATCTCTGTGCTACGTCTGTATTGAGGGGCCCCTCCAGGGGGCGCCCCTAATCATCTTCGTCCCCCCCTTCCGTTTCTTCGCCGCCTTCCGTCCCCTCCCCCTCGGTGCCCCCCGAGACATCCAGGGCCCCCTCCGTTGGCGCGCCGGGGGGGATGCTGCCGACAGAGGGCGTCTTCTTTTCGCTCGGAGTCCGGTCCTTGGACAACAAAGAGACCGTCCTGGACAGGTCGCACTTGCCCTTCAGGAACCAGGGCAGCCGCAGCATGTCGTGTCGCCTGGCCCACCTGGCGGGGAGGGGACACCGTCAGCCGCGCCGTCCCCCTGCCCCCACGCCCGGGTCAGGGGCGCCCGCCCGAGCCCCGAGCCCCACTCGCCAGAACAGGCAGATGCTGGTGATGAGGAAGAGGAGGCCTCCGCACGTCCAGCCCAGCGCCCACATGTGCTTCCGCCGCATGTTCTCTGCACAGAGCGGGGGCGGTGAGACCCAGGGCTCCCCGCCGCCAGCCCCCACCCCAGGGCCCCGGCTCCCCGCGCACCATCCGGACGCTGGTGGTAGCAGACCCCGTCGCGGTAGCAGCATCGGAGACGCAGGCAGAGATTGGGGTTCTCGATTGCCGCCTGGCCCCCGCAACTCTCCCGGTCCCACACGTCTCCTTCACAACCTGGGGGCCCATCACGAGGGGCAGCGTCCTCACGGAGCCCACAGCCTGGCCCGAGGCCGCCTGCCCAGAGCCCACTCCAGCCCGGGTCCCCAGCTCCTGTTCTATTAGAGCCGGAGTCCAGGCCCCAGCCCCTCCTCCCTCAGACCCCCAGCCCCTCCTCCCTCAGACCCCCAGCCCCTCCTCCCTCAGACCCCCAGCCCCTCCTCCCTCAGACCCCCAGCCCCTCCTCCCTCAGACCCGGGGGTCTAGTCTGGGCTCCCTGTCCCTGGGGGGACCCCGGGTGTCCTCCACTGCTCACTCCATGGATAGAAGAATCCCTGGATTCCATTCCCGTCTGTGAAAGAAAGAGCCCTGTGGGGAGACTGGAGGCTGAGGAGGCCCCCGGCTTCGCCCTCCGACCCTCTCGCCAGCGCCCTCACCTGCTGAGCCCTGCATGAGCAGGAGGAGACCCAAAGCTGGGATCCCAGAGCCGACCATGTTGCCTCCCCAGCCTTCTGGGGCCTCTGTGGGGAGAGACCTTGAAGGCCATCACCCCAGCAACCGGCTTGGCCCCACCCACCTCCCTGCCTGACCCCTAAAGTTCTAAGTTCTGTTGCTAGGGAGCCCCCTCAGCAGTGGGGAAGCAAAAAAGGGGGGGGGTCACACTGGCCTGGTCATGCCTGGTTGCTAGGGAGTTGCTTCCTTAGCAACCAGGTGGAAGGGGCCTTGGGGTGGGATGGGGCCCTGGTGTTAGAAGAGCCCTCTCAACAACCGGGTGCAAAGCAAGGGGGAGTCTAAGTCATCTCTCCTTTGCCAACCAGGGGACCCCAAGAGTGGGCACCCCGAGACCTCTTGCCAAGGCCTCCCTCTGCTTAGTAAACTGATGCCTGAGGGGAAGGTCCAGGGGGCCCAAAGACTCCTCAGACCTGGTTGCCAGGGGGAGGGCCTCCCTAGCAACCAGGGGTGGGGGGCCTGAGGCCCAGAGGACCTCACTGAGCCCCATTGTTAGGAAGGATCCCGAGCAACCAGACCTAGGAGGGTGATGAGGAAAATGGGGGTCAGGCCACATAGCTCCTGCTCAGGCACCTCCTGGTCCCAAGGGCACCCAGGCCCCCGATGGGGAATGTGTAACCAACCAGAGGGCTGGGCCCCCCAGGATCCAAGAGCTCTGAAGCCTGGTTGGTGGGGCGGGGAGGGGGGGGGTCATAGGAAAGGAGCCCTGTCTAGCGCGTCTCAGTTTCTGCACCCGCAAATGGGGAAACACACCCAACTGGGGTCCCCAGGCTTCTGGTCCGGTTCCCCAGTGGTGGGGTAGGAGGCCAACCTGGGGACTGGGTTGGGAACTGATCCTGAGTTCTCCCCTGAAGCTGCGCTCAGCTTCCAGCCAGTGAGGATGGGGCTCATTGCCCCTGGAGTGTTCTGTCCTCGTGTCCAGACCCGGAGTCTGAATGGGGAGGCATGGGGTCTGGACCCCTGTGTTCCTGAGGGAAGAGGGGCTGGGGGTCTGGATCCCTAGGTCTAAGGGAGGAGGAGCTGGGGTCCTGGACCCCCGGATCTGAGGAGGAGGCGTGGGGTCTGGACTCCCGGGTCTGAGGAGGAGGCGTGGGGTCTGGACCCCCAGGTCTGAGGGGGGAGGGGATGGGGGCCTGGACCCCTGGGTCTGAGGAGGAGGAGCTGGGGTCCTGGGCCCCTGGGTCTGAGGAGGAGGGGCCAGGGGTCCTGACTCAGGTCTGACAGAGGTGGCCCAGGGGGTCCTGACTCAGTCTGAGGGTGCAGGGGGCAGGGCCGAGGTCTGAGGGCAGCTGACCAGGAGTCCAGAGCCCCCTCCCCAGAAGCCCTGTGAGGCTGCCTCCTGGCCTCCCCACCTCCTGTAAACATCCTGGTGGGTGCTGAGTGGGCCCGGGGTTGCCTTCGTCAGAGATGACACAGGTCAGAGGGGCTCGGCAGGGGGCCGGGGGTGGGGGTCAGAGGGGTTGCGGGGCTGAGGCCCGGCAGCTGCTGACCATTTCCTGTGTCAACATCATCTGGACCCACTTCCCAATTCCCGGGATTCCTCAGGGATCAAGGAGGGGGTGGGGGGCGGGGCCGCGGGCCCTGGACCGCGGCTTGGGGCTGGGGGGGCCCACCGTCATGGCCCTCACCGCTAATGACAGGTTTGGGCCGCCTCTGCGGCCCGCCTGCCCCGTCACCCCCCAGAGGCCAGACAGGACCCCCCAGGGACAGACAGACGGACACACACAGCCTCGGATCTGCTGACCTCACGCCGGCCAGCTCCACCTCAGCCGGGGGCCAGCCCATGAGCAAGGACCCCCTGGGGCCCGTCATCTCCCAGTGGCATCTCCCCCACCCCCCGCGTCTGTGACCACCCCTCAGCAACCGGATCCCCTCTGGGCCTCTCCCCGTCTTTGCCTCTAAGTCCCTGAGCTTGTCTCTCTGTGTCTCGGTGGGTCCCGACGTTTTGTTTGTTTGCATCTCTCTCTCTCTGGTGCCTCAGTGTGGTCCCATCTCCATTTGTCACTGTCATCTCCTGTCATTGTGATCTCCACCGTGTCTTTCCCTGAGGTCTCTGCCTCTCTGCAGAAGTGGCCCAAGTGTCCCCACCTTCGGGGAAGACCCGGGAGTCCTGAGAACTCCCACCAGCCCCCTGCAGCCCTCCCCCTACCCTGGGTGGGGAGATGACTCCCACGCCCTCAAGGTGGGGGCTGAGGAGGGGGCTGGTGCTGGGCGCGGGCCGCTGACCCGTACCCAGACTCTGGACTGCACTCCCCAGATTGTAGCATGCCCACAAGTTCTCTCCGTCTTTCTTTGGAGAAACGAAGGTTTCCCGCCTGAAGGACACCTGGGTCTGCGGGAGGAGGGGGCTGGGAGCTGGGCTCCTGGACGTGAAGGAGGAGGTGGAGGCTGGGGGTCTGGACCCCCGAGAGAGAGGGAGGAGGCTGGGGGGGCATTCTTGTGATCCTCGGCTGAAGCAGCGGGTGGGGGCTGGCACCTCCCCTGCCCTGCCCCCTGTCAGTGGAGGGGCTGCCCTCCGTCCGACAGGCTGGCCCCAGGCCCAGGCCCCCACACCCCCTCGGGCCAGGCCATCCCCCAGGCTGGTGGCCTGAGTCACCTTGGCTGGCCCCACCAGTCTGGGGGGGGCTACGTCAGTTCTCCCCTCACTGACGCAGCCTCGGGCCCCCCACGCTGACTCAGCCGGAAACAGGCCCCCTGAGGGGCGGAGACCCAGTGGTCAGAGGCCTGGGTCCCAGCGCTCGCGGGGGCTGGGGAGGGCCCCTGGGGGGCCCTGGCAGGGGTGGCCAGGCAGACTGAGAGAGGCAGAGCGAGCTCTCACCTGAGGCGATGAGGTCATGTCCCACCGTGGGGGGCTGTGACCTCACCTCCCCGGGGGCCTCAGCAGTCGCCCCCCAAGTGGTGGGGTATGGGAGGGGGGCCTCCAGCCTCCATCCATCCCAAGGGTCTCCCTGGCAGCCGCTTAGCACAGTCTGGGGACAGCGTGGCGGGGGGTGCTCTACAGGGAGACTTTCGAAAGTCCTGGTCACCTTTTGATCTCTCACATTCCTCCGTCCTCCTTTGCTACCTTAATCCTAGGGGCTGCTCCTGGGGGCTTGGGCTCCTGTCTGGGTCCCTCACTCATCCTGCCATGAACCCCGGGAGCCACCTCTGCTCCATACCCCTGGTGCTCCCCGGTATATGTGAGTCTGTGTTGGCACCGCTGTCCCCTGGAATCTGTGTCCCCCTCCGGCTCCAGCCCCTGTCTGCTTCTCCACCTCTCTGCACGTATGTATTCTCCCCGTCCCTGCCCACCCCCAGCACTCTCCCTGTCTCCCCATCTCCATCTCCCTAGGGGCCACATCTTTGTATCTGTCTCCCTGGATATGTTAATAAAACATCAATGGTGAGAATGGCAATGGTTCACATCGACTGAGAGTTGACTGTGTGACTTTACAGGAGTGAACTCACTGTCTCCCTGTGCAGGCATTTGGGGAGGGTGCCTGGGGTGTCCCCATTTCACAGACAGAGCAGCTGAGGCACAGCGAGGTGAAGCCACGTGTCCGAGGTCCACACCTGCTGGGTGTCTCTCGCCTCTGGTCCCTGTCTCTGCCTCTGGTCCTCTCTCTCCACGTTCCAATGTGTCTCTGGGAGAATGGCCCCCCTCTGTCAGTCCCCATGGCTGACCCCTTGCCGGCAGATGCCTCTCTCGGGACCTCGGCCCCTGGGGGTGGCTGCATCTCTGTCACCCTGCCTGTGGCTGTTTGCTGCTGCCCTGCCTCGCCTTTCTCGGACACACCTGTCTCTGTCTCTTTTCCTTTTGTGGGGGAGGGTCTCTCCAAATCTCTCCTGCTATCTTTGTGTTGCTTCCTGGACCTCACCTCTCTCCGCTGGTTTTCTCTGGCTGTCTCTGTCTCTCTGGGGAGATCTCTGTGTATCTCTCTCTGCATCTCAGACACTCCATCGCTGTCTTGCGGCCCATCTCTCTGTGTGTCTGGACCTCCTTGCCTGGGTCTGGGTCTCTGCAGCCCCCTCCCTCTCTGTTCCTAAAAGCGTCTCTGCGCTCGCACCTCCAGCCCCCATCTTCAGCTCCCCGTCTCCCCATCTCTCTGCCAGCCACGGTCCACCCAGGCCCCCCCGCCCTGCAGCCAGGCCCCGTTCTCAACAGAGTGTGTCTGCCCCGGCGGCCGGCCGAGGAGGTGGAGGGAGGGGACGCCAATGACCTCACCAGCCCCTCTCCGACCACCCCCCCCTTTCCCTTTTCAACTTTTCCAACTTTTCCTTCCGTGCCCTCCTCCGAGAGCGGCGGCGGCGTGAGCCCTGCGAGGCAGCCGGCTCCGTCTGAATGGAAAAGGCAGGCAGGGAGGGTGAGTCAGGATGTGTCAGGCCGCCCTCCCCTGCCGCCTGCCCCCCGCCCGCCCGCCTCGGCCCCCTATATAACCCCCCAGGCGTGCACACTCCCTCACTGCCGCGGCCCTCTCTGCTCACACGCACATGCCTCCCCTCCCCAGGCCGAGGCCCAGCTGACCCCCAGGGCTCCCACGGCAGCGGACAGGGAAGGGTTAAAGGCCCCCAGCCCCCTGCCCCCTGCCCTGGGGAATCCCTGCCCTGTGGGGACATGAACAGTAAGTTGGTTCAAGTTCCTGGAGCGGGGAGTTGGGGGGGGGGGGTGGACGGGGAGGGACAGCGGAGGGAGGGACCGTCGCTGGAAGGGTGGGGAGCAGACAGAGCGCCGGAGGAGCGCGAGGCAGCGATGGGGAGGCGGGGACGCAGCGAGCAGGGCCTTCGGGGCGCGCAGGGGCCCTGGGCAAGGAACGGGCAGCGGGAGGGGTGCGAGGCCGGGTCAGGGACGCGGAGACCTCGACGGGACAGCGCCAGGAGAAGAGACAGAGATGGGAGGCCCACGGACAGACAGACAAACGCTAGGGACTGAGCCCGAAGGGCCCGGGACCCCCGGGGCGTCAGGGGGCCCTGGACACCCGGGGACCCCAACCGACAGGCTCCAGGAGAGAAACTGAGGCAGAGGGCCCCAGGAGGTCAGAGCAGACCCCCCACTCCCCACCGCACCCAGCCAAGGGGAGGAGAGAGGGAGACGCAGGGGCGCAGACAGAAACAGCAGAGACAGACGAACGCGGACAGACCGACGGACCGCGGGCAGGGAGGGCCCGGGGGGCGGACCGGGGGCGTGCCGCTGGAGCGGAGCGGCCCGAGGGGCGCTGATTGGTCGGCAGGCGGGGTGGGCGGGGCGGGGGGGGATGGGAGGTGGCGGCCCGGGGCCCCAGCGCACCTAGCCCAGGCGCCCTCTCCGCCCGCCGCGTGCGTGCTCGGCGCGCCCGCCTCCCCGCCGCCCGCCGCCCAGGTGCGCCGCGGGGCATCCCCGACTCTGCGGCCCGCTCAGGTCGGCCCCCGCGGGGGCTCCTCCGGCGGCTCCGTCTCCCCCGGGTCTCTTTCCCCTGCTCTCGGTCCGGCTCGGGCTCCCGAGCCCCGTGAGGGGGGCAGGTCCTGGCCTGTGCGTCTCCCCCGACCGTGCCCCGCCCCGGGGCCCGGATCCCGGCGTCCGGGGGCGGACGGGAGACGCCCGGCCCGTCTACCCGCCCCGGGGCCGCGTCTGCTCCGACGGGCGGGGCAGCCCGAGCCGGGGAGGGAGAGGGAAACCCGCCCAGGCCCTGCGCCGAGCCCTGGGTGCTCCGCCCGGGGACCCAGGACCCGCACCCCAGCCCCTCCTCCCTCAGACCCCCGGTCGGGGCTGAGCCACTGCCCTCTCCCCCGACCGCTCCACCTTCCCAGGTGTTTGCTGCCTGGTCCTGGCCGCCCTGAGCCTGTGGCCCGATAGAGCTGCTGCCCCGGGGCCGCCGCCCGCCCCGCCGCGGGCCTCCCCGGACCCTCGCGCTGAGCTGGACAGCGCCGTCCTCCTGACCCGCTCCCTCCTGGCGGACACTCGGCAGCTGGCCGCACAGCTGGTAGGACAGCCTGCAGGGGACGGGCAGGGGCCAGGACCGAGACCCGGAGGGCTTCAGGGCTACCAGGGTGGCCGAGACAGGGGGGGAAAGGGGGTCAGGGGCGTGTGGTGGGGGAGGAAGGACCCCCTGGAGCTGGTCTGGGTCCCTCTCACGGCCTCTTTTCCCCCCAAGAGAGACAAATTCCCAGCTGACGGAGACCACAGCCTGGATTCGCTCCCCACCTTGGCCATGAGTGCGGGGGCGCTGGGAGCGCTGCAGGTAAGGGCGGGGGTGGGCCAGTGAAGCGGGTGCAGGGGGTTGGGGGCTGGTGTGGGCGCTTGCCAGGCGCTCCTTGACGCCCCCCGACCCCCGCCGGGCCCCCAGCTCCCGGGAGTGTTGACACGGCTGCGGGCAGACCTGTTCTCCTACCTGAGGCACGTGCAGTGGCTGCGACGTTCAGGAGGCCCTTCCCTGCGGACCCTGGAGCCCGAGCTGGGCACCCTGCAGGCCCGGCTGGACCGGCTGCTGCGCCGGCTGCAGCTCCTGGTACGATGACCTGGCCCTGAGCCCCCGGACTCCAGGCCCATTCTGAGACCCTCTCTCTGTGTCCCTGAGGCCCCAGACTCCAGGCCCACTCTGAGACCCTCTCCCCATGTCCCTGAGGTCCCGGACTCCAGGCCCACTCTGAGACCCTCTCTCTGTGTCCCTGAGGCCCCAGACTCCAGGCCCACTCTGAGACCCTCTCCCCATGTCCCTGAGGTCCCGGACTCCAGGCCCACTCTGAGACACGCCCCCACCCCACCCCCACCGCCATGTCCCTGAGGCCCTGGACTCCAGGGCACTCTAAGACCCTCTCTCTGTGTCCCCGAGGCCCCGGACTCCAGGCCCACTCTGAGACCCTCCCCCTGTCCCTGAGCCCCTGGACTCCGAAGTCCTGCCTGGAAACTCTAAACTCTCACCTGGAGACTCAGACCCCATGATCTTGTGACTCCGAGTCTCCCACCCTGAAGTCCTAAGATTTGAGAGTCCAAACCCTCATCCCAAGACCTGGAGACCTTGGCCCCAAGACAGGAAGATTCCAGACCCCAAGCCCAGGGAATTCTGAACCTCCAGACCCTGAGACACCCCCGCCCCCCCCCCACACACACACCCTGGCCCTGAGATCCTGACACCTTAAGACCCCAGACCCTATAAGGATGAGCTCTGATTCAAAACCAGCCTGGAGTCCCTCGCTCTGCAAGCCCCAGACCCCAGGGACCTAGATCCTGAGATCTCCAACAAGAAGACCGCAGACCTTGAGCCCTGAGTCCCCAAGAGCTCAGACCTAGGTTGTGACCCCTTAAGACCCCAAGACCCTGCCTTTCTAAACCCCAGACCCAAGACCCTGAGGTGGTAAGACTTCAGTCCTCAGTTCCTGGACATAAGCCCAAAGGCCCTGGAACTCAGACTCCGATTCTCAGCTCTGAGACCCCAGACTGGAGGCCCCAGCCCTCATCCATGAGTGTCTGAGCTTGATCCCAGAGACCTCACATCTAAGACCTCAGCCCCAGGATCCCAGCCCTGACCTTACAGACCCACCCCAGCCCCCTGAACTTGACTCTGGAACCCCATCCTCAAATTTCTGAACTCAGCATCCTGCAGGACTCTCTCCCTTGACACCCCAGCTTCCAGCCCCGAGATGCTGTGGAAATAGGACCCCTGGCCCTCCTCCAACCCTGGTTCAGCACAGGCCTCAAACCCCTCCCCCTTACTTGGACACCCTATTGCACCCCTGGCCTGACGCTAACCCTCTGTTCTCTCCTGGCAGATGTCCCGCCTGGCCCTGCCCCAGGCACCCCCAGACCCTCCGGCACCCCCCCTGGCACCCCCGGCCTCAGCCTGGGGGGGCATCCGGGCGGCCCACGCCATCCTGGGGGGGCTGCAGCTGACGCTCGACTGGGCCGTGCGGGGCCTGCTGCTGCTGAAGACTCGGCTGTGACCCTCCGCCCAGAGCCACCAGCGCCATTCAAAGCCAGATCTTATTTATTTATTTATTTTGGGATGGAGTTGTGGCGGTCAGAGTATTTCCACCCCCCCCCTCCCCACTCCATTCTCTCCTAGTTAGAGACGATCCCTCCAGGATCCGTCCCGGAGACCTGGGCAGAGGGGCATCTGTGCCTTATTTATACTTATTTATTTAACAGGGGTGGTGGGAGGCAAGTGGACTCCAGGGTCCATGAGGAGGAGGGAACTTGGCTCCCAGATTCGTGGGTCTCTAATAAGTCTGGCCACAGGGTCTCCCTGACCCCCACCCCTCTGGGCCTGGGCAGGAGCATATTATTATTTATTAAACTATTAACTTTTTATGTTGGGGTGGGCAGGGAGGGGGAAAGGAGGCCTGGGTTTTTGTACAAAAATGTGAGAAACCTTTGTGAGATGGAGAAGAGGGAATTAAATTCGTCATACACATCCACTTAGAGGTGATTTCTCTGGGGGCTGGGGGCTCGATGCTGGGGTCCCTGGGGGGGGGACTATCTACTCTCTGGGTCACCCCCAGAGACCATGAGTTCTTGGTGCTGCTTCTGAGCCTCACCTGGTGGCCAGCATTTCATAGGCACTCAATAATTAGAAAGATTCAGAAGTTTACTAGTACAGGGCAAAGTTGCAAGTTCAAGGCTGTCCTTTATGGCAGTGTTTACAACAGCAAATTGAAAACAGACTAGATGCCCAACAGTAGGGGAT
Organism: Bubalus kerabau; assembly: GCF_029407905.1. Lineage (NCBI taxonomy): Eukaryota > Metazoa > Chordata > Mammalia > Artiodactyla > Bovidae > Bubalus > Bubalus kerabau. The sequence continues at coordinate 66,909,124 of NC_073640.1, forward strand.
GGTTATATAAATTATAGTGCCTACCTATGTGACAGAACATGGCAGCCGTGAAGAGAGATGTTAACAGAGCCTGCCTTTGGCATAGGAGGAGCAGGCTACAAACCACTGTGATCCCCATTGTGTGTGTTTACACATGTAGGTATGTAGATAGAGATAGATATATGGATTATTTTAAAACCCTAGAAGGAAATACACCAAAATGTTGGCAATGGCCAGCTCAGGTAGAAGGTGGGGGTGGGGTTGCTAGTGACTTTTATTATTTGTGCTTCTCTGTATTTTCCAGAACTTTTATTACAATGACCACGTATTTTGCATGACACATTAAAAAAAAAACAAAAACACTATATTTAGAATGACAGAGTAGCAGCACCCACCCTCCCCAAAAGACCTCAGAAAGGGACAACAATGACTATTCACTGCAGGCCTTCTCTGGGCCAGGCCCGAAGTGTGGGGTTTTATTTACAAGATTCCCTGCACTCCCCGGTACCCACCCCCCTCATTTTACAGAGGAGGGAACAGGCTCCTGGGGAATCCTGTCGTTTAAGGCCACACAGCTAGGGAGAGTCAGTTTGACTCTGCCCAGTCTGGCTTATTTCAAACCTGATGTCCGAACGTACAGCACTGGGCCGTTACAAGTTCGTTGTAACAATGTACGGCAACCACTACCACAGACACAAGTTAGATACAGGGAAACTGAAGCCCCTGGCAGCATGGACCCTCCCCCGGGTCTGGCAAAGGGTCATTGGCAAGTGGGGACTGTAACTGAAGCCTCCCCCTCTTTAAGAGTCAGAAACCCTTGGATTTAATTATCCGTTTACAGCCTCCCAGAGGGACCCTCCCAGGGCCCTGGGTTGTCTAGTTTGGGTCTGCAGAGGGTATTCTGATTCACCCACCCCAGCCCTTGGGACTCCGGGGCAAGGTACCAGGAGCAGGAGAAGGGAGCCCACTGTCCCTGGGGGGTTCCCAGGAAGCGCCTCACCTGTGGTCCATGAGATCATAAAGCCCCGAGGAAGGCTCCTCCCCGACGCCGGCGCTGACCACTCCTGGAGGGCCATGCCCGAGCCCTGGGGAAGCTTCACCCGCTGGAGCAGCTGAAGTCCGAGGGGCTGGGCCCGGTGGGCTGGGACGGGGGCCGGGGCAGCCAGGCGTCGGGGTGCCGGGTCCCTGCCTCCGCGCCCCCGGGTGATCCGTCCTTTCTGCAGCGGCCATGAACCGGTTCCGGAACATGAGGCGTCCGGAGCCGCTCCGGGGCCCCCCGCAGTGGGTCCCCACTCTGGGCGAGCTGCAGAAGACCCTCCAGCAGGGGGAACACTTGCCCCTCCGCCCGCTGCCCATGTTCGAGAGTAACTTCGTCCAGGTCCCCGGCTCTCTGCGCCCCGCGGGCGGAAGAGGGACAGGAGGGGCGGGAGACCCCCGACCCGGGCTGGGGGATTCGGCGGGCAAGAGGCAGCTGGGAGGCTTGACGGGGGTGGGAGGCTCGCTGTGGGGGAGCCAGAGGAGCGTAAGAGACCCGAGTGGTCCCAGCCCCTCTCCCTGGACCCCCCAGGTAACCAATCGAGGGGCCCCGGTGTACGTGCACCACAGGACCAACCGAGTGACCATGGGCGTGGCCGCCTCCCTGCCAGGCTTGGTACTGCCGGACATGCTGCTGATGGCGCAGCCCCCCGAGGACAGGGAGTGCTCCAACCTCGTCCTCACCAGGTGCCTCCATCCGCGCCCTCGTGCCCCGCCCCGGGGGCGCGCTCTATCTCCGCCGGCCCCCCGCGCCCCCGGCGCGCGCTCCACCGCCGCCGTCTCCCCCTCCCAGGATGATCCCGCTGGACCTGGCCCACCTCTACATCCACGACCTGTCCGCCTGGCGCCTGAAGCTGCGCCTGGTCACAGGCCGCTACTACTACCTGGAGCTGGACGCCCCCGACAGCGAGGTCGGCTTCCTGTTCGACCGCTGGATGCGCCTGATCAGCCAGCTCCAGCAGCCCGCCACTTCCTGGGCCCCCAGGACCCTGCACACGCCCCCCACGGGCCTCTCCCACCTAGGGCCTCCTGCCTCCACCTGGCGCCTCCAGGTGCGGCCCTGACCCCCACAAACCCCTGGGGGCAGCCATGGTTCTAGATTCCAGAGGGAGTCAGGAGCAAAAGCCATGAAAGTATAGGAGCCCTGGGAAGGGGGCTGGGAGTCTGGACCCCTGGGTCTGAGGGAGGAGGGGCTGGGGGCCTGGACCCCGGGTCTGAGGCGGGAGGAGCTGGGGGGTCTGGACTGAGGAGGTAGTGAAGATGTGGACACCAGGAAGAGACCCCTTCCTGACTGCCTCCCCTCCCCTTCCACAGGTCCCATCCCACCACAGACATTCAGGTGAGCTGGCTGGAGTGTCCACTGGGCCCACCCCCCAGTCTCAGCTCCTCCGCCAGGCGTGGATGGAGCCCCAGCAGTCCCTCTCTTCCCCTCTGTCCCCTGGCTGAGTGCCCCCATGAGTCTCCTCAGGGCCTCCGCCCATCATCCCTGGGTCCTTGACCTGACCGGTCCGTCTCTTTCCAGTCATGACTGCCAAGCCCACCTTTCCTTACAAGATTCTGACAGCTCAGAGACAGAAGGCCAAGGTGAGTGGGCCGCTGGGCCTGGGGAGGCAGGGGATTGGGGAGAGCAGGGTGGGTCGTGAGGGGTTGAGGGGCTGCACCTGCTGACCACCCCTGCACACACACACCGCCAGACCCTCAAGCGCAAATTCAAGTCTCAGGCCGTGGGCGACTCTCTGCCTCTCGTGTGGTCCCAGCTGGAGCACGTGGACGCCAGGAAGAAATCCACGGAAAAGAAGTAGGCTCAGGGCCTCGTCGCCCAGCAGGGCAAGGGGGCTGGGGGGTGGGTCTCGGTGCGGAAGCTGCCAGACTCACGCCAAATTTCCCCTGCAGGCCCCAACCCGACCTCCCCTCTGGCAGACCGAAGACTGAAATCCAAGTTTCTGGTGAGCACACACCCCCCTCCATGAATGGACCCCCAAAATTCTGACCCTTCTGCGGAGGGTTCAGACTGTTCTCTCCCTGCATCCCCTCCCCCTAACCCCCAGAGAAGCCCAGCATCACCATTCGGACCATCTTCAGCATCATTTCCAACACACCGGACCACATGGAGTCTACTCCCAAGGCAGTTGTATACCCAGGGCTGGGGCAACCCTTGAGACAGAGCAGGAGGGGCGGGGGGCCTGGACCCTGGGGTCTGAGGGAGGAGGGGCTGGGGGCCTGGACCCCCGGGTCTGAGGACGAGGGGCGGGGGGCCTGCACCCCCGAGTCTGAGGGAGGAGGGGCGGGGGCCTGGACCCCGGGGTCTGAGGGAGGAGGGGCTGGGGGCCTGGACCCCCGGGTCTGAGGACGAGGGGCGGGGGGCCTGCACCCCCGAGTCTGAGGGAGGAGGGGCGGGGGCCTGGACCCCGGGGTCTGAGGGAGGAGGGGCTGGGGGCCTGGACCCCCGGGTCTGAGGATGAGGGGCGGGGGGCCTGCACCCCCGAGTCTGAGGGAGGAGGGGCGGGGGCCTGGACCCCGGGGTCTGAGGGAGGAGGGGCTGGGGGCCTAGGCCCCCAGGTCTGAGGAGGAGGGCCGGGGGGCCTGCACCCCTGAGTCTGAGGGAGGAGGGGCGGGGGCCTGGACCCCGGGGTCTGAGGGCAGAGGGGCCGCAGCCGGCATCTGGGCGTCTCCAGCGGCCTGACCACCACTCCCCTCGCGTCCCCCACCCACAGGGTTGCTCTGACTCTGAGGGCGGCGCGTGCCTGGCAGGCTTACTGGAGACCCCTTTACACTGTATCTCGGAGGACAGCCCTGAAATGCCCCTGCTGGGCACCTGTGACGACCTGGATATGTGCGCGTGGCAGCAGCACGTGGACAACCTGATGGACCCTGAGACCAGCACCATGTCCAGCTGCTCCATCCACCCGGCTGCCTACGCTCCCGACTTCCCCAGTTTCAACAAGAAGGCCAGGCCTCTGCCACCCAACTGGAAGCCCCTAGCTGTGCCCACTGCCCCTCATAAGGCTCCATTCATCCTTGACCAGTCCAAGAGGGTCTCAGCCATGCCTGCTCCACTGCAGATGTCCACTGCACCCGGCCCCTCCCAGAAGGCCACAGCTTATCCTCCTGCTCCCCAAAAGGCCCCATTTCAGAAGCCCCCTCATGTACCAACCGTTCCCCAAAAGGCCCCAGCCATGCCTGGCCCATCTCAGAAATCCCGTCATGTACCAGCCATCCTCCAGAAGCCCCCAGTCATGGCTGTGCCATCTCAGAGGGCCCCAGGAACACTTGGTATTTCCCCAAAGGCTGTTTCCCACCCTGCTCCCAACAGGAAATCTGTGTTCCTACCTGCCCCATCCCAGAAGGGTCTGACCTCACCCACCCAACACCACATGACACTGGGCCCTGACAGTGTCAGCGTGGTGCCTTCCAGAAGCCACAGAGGGGGTGTGCTTGAGAAGAGGAAGCCTGAAGAGAAGCCAGAGCCGGTGAAGTTGATGGGCACCAAGGAGAAGAATGTGGTAGAGACGAGAACTCAGAAAACGACCATGGAGGTGCCTTTCACAACCACCGAGAAGAAGTCAGAGGAAGTCCTGATCCGCAGGGCCCAGGAGATTGCCGTGGACGGCTTGAAGGGCAAGGGAAAGCTGGAGGACAGGGTCCACATGATGAAGGAGGAGATTGATCTGGACATGCCAGGCTTCAAATCCAAGGAGGTGGGGCAGCAGAAGAAGTGGGTCAAGACCAAGAAACTGGCCATCCAACAAGCCCCCCAGGAGCAGACCAGGCCCTTCTCTGTGGAAGGGCTCACCCTTGCCAAGCTGATGATTATCGCTGGCTCCAAGGACCCCACCTTGAAGTCGGCTCTGGTCAACCTGCCCTCCTGGCTCTCAACTTCACAGGGGTGTGACTTGTCCATGATGGGCAGAGTACCCCTCGGCCCCACCCATTTGTCCATGCCAGAGGAGACGTTGGTGGGGGTCAGGGAGCAGCCGCAGTTGGGGGTCAGGGTGGAGGAGATGCCCCAGGATTCAAAGGGACCTTCCAACGTGTCCTCTCACCCCAGGCGTGCAGCCAGCAGCCCCAAGATGAATGTTGCCTCTCAGACTCCCATCCCTCTGCCCTCCACGAGGTGGGAGGACATACCCGAGTCACCCACCTCGCTGACCCCCATCTCAAAGATGGAGGCCAGGGTCTCCCAGCAGCCCAGGAGAGTGTCTCAAGAGCCTGAGAGGGGGCCAGACCAGGGCCCTGTGGCCACAGTGGGGTCAAACCTGGAGATCCTCCTGCCCACCCTCTTGGAAATCGAGAGTATGAAGGACGAGGCCTCCAAGGTGGAGAAGATAAAGAAGGAGCTGGGTGCCTTCGCTCCTTCGCCCAGGTATTTGGCGGTGGCCATGATCCTCTCTACCTGGTGTCCACGAGGAGGCAGGGGGCTCACTCCCTCTTTCCTCACTTCCCTCTGGGCTCTCAGCGTAGAGTGAGCATCGACCAGGTGCCAGGCATCATTCTATGCACTAGGGACATGGCACTGAGCAATTCGGGGAGGGGGTTGCTCCTGGCATCTTTGGGGTGGAGCCCAGGGATACCCCTCAACATTCCACAGTGTAAGGGATGGTGCCCCACAAGATCACAGTAGTGCTGAGGTTGGCAACTCTGACAACAGAATTCACATCAATTGTATCGTATGTTAGAAGGCAGGAGGGGCTCTGGGCACATCGCAGGGTAGGGAGAGTTAGGCATGGGGGTAGGCAAGGGTACCGGGTTGAGTTGGTCCAGGAGGGCCTCAGTGAGCTGGTGTCATCTGTGTGAAGATCTCAAGGAGGGAGGTGAGGAAGCTGTGCGGACATCTGGGGAAATCGTTCCCTTCAGAAAGAACAGCCCTGAGGCAGGAGAGTATGTGATGTGCCGTGCAGACGCGGAGCTCCGGGACATCCTGCTGTGGGAATCACGGTCATGTGGGGCCTTGCAGGCCACCTGAAGTGGTGTGGGTTTGCTGCTGAGTGGCCCTGGAGGGTTTTGAGCAGGACGGCTGGAACTTACGTATATTAGAAAGGATGCTCTCCGGCTGAAGGGTGGAGAGGTGGAGGGGGACGGGGGGACGCTGGGAGAGGAGTGGGACAGGCCGTTGCCATGGTGACCGAGGCACAAGGTGATGGTGGCTTGGACCAGAGGGGTGGGGACGGGAGTACGGAGGAGTGGGGCTCTGCAGATGCTCTGATGGTTGAGCCCACGGGCCAGCTCATGGGCTGTGCGTGTTTGCTACGGCACCAAGGGTGACCTCGAGGTTTGAGATCTGGGACACCAGGAAGGTGCGGCAGCGGAGGCTGTGGGTGGAGCAGGTGTCAGGGAGAAGACTGGGAATTCCGTCCTGTACATCTCGCCTCTGAGATGTCAGGTGAGGATGTGGGGTAAGCTGCTGGACACAAGTCTAGAATGATGTGGGGACTCACCCGCACGTGGACAGCTTCCTCAAGCTATGAGCCTGGGAGGTCACCAGCGAGCAAGGGCAGGCGGAGACCGGGTCCACAGTGTTTAGGGAAAGGGGAAACACGGGTCAGAGAGGGTGAGCACGGAAAAGCCTCCTGAACCCACCAAGTGAAGAAAACGACCAGGAACATCATGGGAGTAGCCGTGTCAAATGCTGCAAGCAGGTGAAGGAAGACGGGAGGAGACAGAACCTCTGGATTTAACAGCAAGGAGGGGAAGAGGGAGGACCTGAATGGGGTAGGCTCAGGCGAGCACGGGGCAGGATCACCGAGCTGCAACCCTTGAAAACGTGGCTGAGTGTAATAAGCCAGACACAAGGCCACGTCGTGTACGATGTGGTTTGCATGAAACGTCCAGATGAGGCAAATCCCAAGAGACAGGAAACAGATTGGTGGCTGCCTGCCGGGAGCTGCAAGGGGTGGGAGGGGTGGGGAGCAACTGCCTCAAGGATGTGAGGTTTCCTTCTGGGGTGATGAAAACGTCCTGGGAACTATGTGGTTGCACAACATTATGAGTGCAATTTAATGCCACTGAGTTGCACACTTTCAAATCATTACAGTGGTAATTTTTGCAGGGTGTGTATTTCCCCAGTCGTTACACACACACACACACACACACACACACACGTAAAGAGGGGAATGGGAGAGGAGGCGTTCACCAGCTCTTTTCAAGGAATTCGCTGGAAGGGAAGGAGGAACCTGAAGAGGAAGCTGGTTTAGGATGTGGGACATGAGAGGACTTCTTGAGAGAAAGATGTTAGTGCATTTGGATGCTGGGGTGAAGGACCCAGAGTCAGGCTTGATATAGAGGAGGCAGGAGGGAGGGAAACCTAGGAGGGACCTTGGAGGAAACATGGGTTCCAGGTCAGGCTTGCCGGGCCCTGGAGCAGGAACGCCCCCCATCGACACTCACTACTCTCTCCCCGCGGGTCCCCCAAGCCCTCTCTAGCCTTCTTTCTCTCTCTCTCTCCAGCAGGCCGCACTCGCAGCAGTCTCAATAGTGGGATGCGACGGACTCGACTTCAGTCACCAGTGTCCAGAGGAGCCTAGCGGGGCTAGGTAGCCCCTGAGCCCTGTAGGTCCGCCTGACGCCTGACACTGGGCCCTGGCGTCCAGGAGCCCGGCCCTTACCCTGGCTCTTTCCTCTTCCTCACAGGCCCCCAGGTGCTGTGCACCTCTACTGTAAGAAGCAGGGTGCTGAAAAGGCTGGGCGGGGGCGGGGTGCTTCTTGTCGGGTAGAGATCAGAGCTATCTATACGTTTATATAGGGGACGGGGCGGGGGGCGGGAGCCGAGGCCCGGGAGAGCCCGCATGGTGCCCCAGCTTGGCGGAGATTAAAAGCCGGAGTCTGAGACGGCCTGAGTGAGTAGCGACTGCTGCCTGTGTGCGCGCGTCGGCCCCCAGAAGGGGCGGCGGGCGGCGGAGGGGGGTCGTTCGCACCAACCCCAGCTCGGCGTCCCGCAACGTTTCCTGCAGCGCAGCGGCTCCCATTGGCTGGGGCTCCGGGGGGCCCAGCCAATCGGGCCCGAGGGGTAGTGCTTCCTGGGCTGGGACCCTCGAGACTCTGCAGCAAGGGCCACCCCCGACGGAGCCACAGGCACAGCTGACCCAGCGACCCGCTGATGGTCTGCTGAGCGCCGGACAGGTGGGGACGGGGGCTGGGCTTCGGGGCGAGCGTTAGGAGCCGGGGGGAGCGAGGGTCGTGGGTCGGCCCCACGGAGCCCACCCCTCCCCGCAGCGCCGTCTTCGCCAATGCTGGGTGCTGAGTGCCCAAAGCCCTGCAAGGGGAAATGGCCAACGCCGCCTTTCGACCCTCGCTTCCCCAACCAGAACCAGACCCGCAACTGCTACCAGAACTTCCTGGGTAAGACCTCGTGGGCCAGGTCAGGGGCGGTGGGTGAGAGAAGGTGCGAGGCAGGGAGGGGCGCGCCCCGCACTGGGACGCGGAGACCGTTGAGGTGGAGAGAAAGCCGGCGACGGCCGGAGGGGCGGGGCCTCTCTGAAGAGGCGTGGCCTTATTTAAAAGGGGCGGGATCGTTCCGTGAGGGGCGGGGCGAGGGAGGAGCGGGTCCTCCAGGTCGGGCTGGGACTGACTTGGAAGGGGCGGGGCCTACCAGGTAGGGGCGGGGCCTCATTTAAAGAGGGCGGGATCGTTCCGTGGAAGGGCGGATCGAAGGAGGAGCAGAGCCTTGCCTGGAAGAGGAAGGTCCGAGTCGTGGAAGGGGCGGGATTATGGGAGGTGGGCGGGGCCTTGGAGGGCGGAGCGGGGCCCTCCAGGTTGGGCTGGGATTGAATCTCAGAAGGGGCGGGGCCTATCCTGGAGGCGTGTGACAGGGTCCTGGAAGGGAGGGAAGAGAGGATAGGCGGGGTCTTGTGGGGAGGAGGCGGAGCTGGCCCTCTCGGAGGGCGTGGCTACGAGGGGCGGGGAGAGTGCTGGCCTGGCGGGAGGGCGGGGCCTCCTGTGGGGGCGGGACTACCCACCTGCTCGTCCCGCCCCGCCCCCGTCGGCAGACTACCATCGCTGCATCAAGACCATGAACCGCCGCGGAAAGAGCACACAGCCCTGCGAGTACTACTTCCGCGTGTACCACTCGCTGTGCCCCATCAGCTGGGTGAGCGGACAGAGGGCCGCACGGACGGGCCGGGCGAGGGTGGATGGGTCGGCTGAGTTAGGACGGCGCCCACTCCCCTCTTCCCCACCCGCAGGTGCAGCGCTGGAAAGAGCAGATCAAGGACGGGACTTTCGCTGGGAAAATCTAACGGTCTGAACGTGGCTTCTCCTCCGAAGAATCAGCCCCAGTGACATTACCCGCCCCATCCTCTCGTCTCCCGGAAAATGGGCCCCACCGCCCCAAATCTCACCCCGCTCCGCCCCGTCTTTAAGCCTCAAATAAAGTTGTGTCACTGTTGGTATTTCTCTTTAATGTCTTGTCGGTAAGGCGAGGGAGCATCGGGAGGCCCTTCCTGTACCCTGCCGCCGACACTACTGGTTCCAGTCGTGGGAGGGGTGAGGGAGCCCCTCCTGTCCCCTCCCCAGCTCCCCCGCCACCCCCCAACCTTGCTCCAGCAGGGTGTGCCTTGGCTCTCTGAGTCCCAGCACTCGTCCGCTAGGATGGCTCCAGGGTCTTCCTGCCTCTCAGCCCCCCACTTGTTACTCAAGTCCCTCAGGGTCCTCTTCCCTTTCTGGGCCACCAGTCCCACCCCTCCATCCCATCTCAGGTACAGAAGAGCAATGTTTATACCACCCAGCACTGACCCCGGCTCTCCCTCCCTGCTCCAGACCATTCCTGGCTCTCCACCTTTCCCTTGCCCCCATCCCCTTTGACTCTCCTCCCCTCCCGTCCTGGAACCCATCACTTGAGCTTCTCCCAACAGGGCGTGCCGCCTGGTCCCCTTGGTCTTTTCAGCACCTGTCCATGGCCAGGAGCAGCCTTCTCTGCTTAAACACATGTCACTTCAGTTTCTCCTGCCAACCCCTCCCTGTAAGGTCCTCCAAGACACTCGGAGCTCCAGGCTGAATTATTCTTTGCCCCAACCCCACCCCATCTCTGAGCCTGCCCTCAGCCAAGCTCAGGCACAACAATGGTGAGGTTCATCCTGATTCCAGATGCCTCTCAAAATGTCACCTCTCCAGCCACGTCCACCACCACCACCATTGCCCTGAGCCAGGCTGAGTGACCCTGGACAGAACCTGGAGCCTGGGGCTTCTAGCCCGGTCCTGCCCTAGATGGACATGGGAGTGGGGGTGGGGGTGGATTTGACTGTTTCCTCTTGAAGCTGTCAGCCTCTTGGGGCAGCCCGGACCCTCAGACTCTGCCTGCAGTGATCTCATAGGGCCCCCATTCAACCCCAGGGTTCAAAGGTAGCTATTACTAATCATGTGATGACTTCCTGGGCACCCCTCCCCAAAAGCCTCCTGACCTGCATCACCTCAGTTTCTCCAGCTGTGCAGAGAGATGGTGCAAACCCATTATCAGGAGAGGTGGGACGACGGGAGGGGCTGGGCGAGCTGGGGGGAGAACAGCTGCCTCCACCCCCCCCTACACTGCCCTCATCGCCCCCCTCCCCAGGGCACACCCCAACGTGCCATATCCCACGATTGGCCTCAGGCTCCCGCTCTCAGACCACAACTTGCAAGGCACCCGGGCAAATGAGGGCACAGGGTGTGGACTCAGACAGACAGACAGGCTGGAAGCTATGGCGGGGGGCCGGGGAGGGGGTGCGGTGTGAGGTGTTCTCACGACCTCTGCTGACCTGCAGACCTCTGGCCTGCACAGAGGTGGCGCTGCCGCGGGGAAGAAAGCAAGCTGTGGTGCCACGCGGGCAAGGCAGCTCTGAGTCACAGCACAGACCGGAGGCCGTCTGAACACTCGCTGAGGTCACCCAGGTAGTGCCGAGCACAGGGTCTGACACCTGTGTGGCCGCAGCCGCAGCCAGCCTCCCGACCTCCCCAGGCGCCAGTTCCGCCGCAGCCCCTTCCCATTGCCCTTTCTTCCCCTCTGGGGCCAGGATCCCGGCCCCATCCCTCCACCACCTCTGGGACGTTCTGACTCGCCCAGCCTCCTTGCTGGCCACCTCTGTCCCCTGGATGCCTGAGCCCAGGGCAGGGCCAGACCCACCTCACCTCCAGCCAGCGGACCAACGCTCTCAGGCCCCAAACCCTGGCTGTGAACACCTCCTCCACCACTCCTGGGCCAGCTTTGCCCAGCTGCATCCTGAAACCCCCAGGTCAGCCTCCCAGGACAAAGGAAATGGAGGCTTCTGGCATCTCCCGTCCCCCACCCCTCCCCCCACCTGCATCCCTGCTCCCCTCCCCGCTCCCCTCCTCTCCATCCTCACCCTCTTCCAGCCTGCTGTCATCAACACCACCCTCTTCCCGTCCCTCTGCAGCTCCTGCCTCCCCTGACAGGTTCAGGATCACAGAATTACAAAACCGTTTGCTCCATGAGCCATCTGGGCGCTGTGCTCTGTCCACCCACTGCACCATACTATGGAAACCACTGCTGAACTGAGCCCTGGGCGTCCCGTGGGCACAAAGCTGACTTCCCCTCTGGTACCTGCCTCTTTCCCAAAGACCTCAGAGCCTGATGAGCTCTGAACATGGGTTCAAGTCCCAGCCCTGAAGCCTGCCAGCCCCATGGCCTAAGGCCTCTGGGCTGGGGCCTTCTCACCCGGATCACAGTGATAACACCTACACTTTGCAGGGCTGTGGGTAGGATGATGCCGTGTGACGAGCCAGAACAGTGTCCAGCCCAGCTGCTCTCAGGGGTTGTGATATCTCCGTCTATTGGACAACCTGCGGCATGTTGGTCCAGTTCTGATGCCCAATATCACACCGGGTGGTGGGGTGACTGACTATCAGTTGCCCTCCCTATCGGCAAGCCCAGGATGACCAAACCCATCAACAGGGCCCTGGAGCTCCTGGTGTGTGCTCAGTCACCTCAGTCATGTCCGACTCTTTGAGACCCCATGGACTATGGCCCGCCAGGCTCCTCTGCCCATGGTTGCCATGCCCTCTTCCAGTGGATCTTCCCAACCCAGGCAGGGATCGAACCCATTTCGCCTGCATTGGCAGGTGGGTGGGTTCTTTACCACTAGTGCCACCTGGGAGCTCCTGGAGGCCAAGGGTAAAAGGGTCAGAGAGCGCCCTCAAGGGGAGAAACGGGAGCCAGGCTTGAGTGTCCTGCCTGGCTCCGCTGTCTCAGGGACAGGGTGTGGCACTTCCTGAGACTCTGGGCTGGAATTACTTCCCGTTTCTTTCAGCTCTCTCCTTCTCCTCCAGCCAGCCTCCCTGTTTCCTTGCTCTGGCCCCCTGGTCTATGATGGGGTTCTCAGCCTGAGCCTTGACCCTCCGGCCCTCCCCTGGGGCTTGCCCAGCCCCAGATCCACCCGGACATTCCAGGGCCTGCCGGCTCACAAGGACGCCTCTCAGCTCCCTGTCGAGGCTGGGGCTCTGTCTGCCTGGCGGCACACGGTGGGCTCGGCACAGTACCAGCTCTGCGGCCTCAGGCGGATGCGCCTGCCCTCCGGGACCATCTGCAGAGGTGCGGGGCCATCTTGGCAGCACTGCTGTGGAGGCAGACTCCGGGATGCCTGGGGCCGTGATGGCATCGGTTGTACTACCTACCTACCTCCTTCCCCATCATCTTGTCACTCTAGCCCACAGGTCTTGCTGGGGGCTGGCTTTGGCCCCGAGGGGTACATTTGGCAAGGACCACAGATATTTTTGTCACCACGGAGGGGGTGCTACTGGCATCTCTGGGTGGAGGCTGGCGAGGCCAGCCCTCGTCCTGAGACACAGGACTGGCAGCTTAGGGCGGCAGCAGTGCTGAGGACGAGAGACCCGGATCACTGCTTTCTCATCTCTCTTGTTTTTGGGTCCAGATGCTTTTGAGGGTTGGACGAAGGCTCTCAGCCCTCTGGGCTCAGAACATGTATGTGAATGTGCACTCTCTACATGGGAAACGGGGTTCCAGGAGGCCCTCAGAACCTCCAGCGTCCATCCAGGCTAACTCCTTGCTCGGCTGTCACATTTGTCTAGAAGGCATGGACTTCTGCTTGTTTAGAGGGACGGGTTCCTTAGTGACTGTGTCAGCCATCTCTCTTCATCCTCCTCACTGCCACTTGCTGACTGGGAGGCCCTCTCCCTCCTTACTTTTAACCTCAGGGAGAAAGCTAACAGGGTTCAGCAGGACTCACATGGAAAAAAAGACACACTTTCTCGTACTAAAAGGAATCAAACAGGCTACACATAAATGGTCTTTCCTGCTGGCTCAGATGGTAAAGAGTCTGCCTGCAAGGCAGAAGACCTGGATTCTATCCCTCGGGCAGGAAGATCCCCTGGAGAAGGGAATGGCAGCCCACTCCAGTATTCTTGCCTGGAGAATTCCAGGGACAGAGGAGCTTGATGGGCCACAGCCCATGGGGTCACAAAGAGTCAGACACAACTGAGCAACTTTCACTTCAAATTTCATACATATATGAAACAAATTTTAAAGTTAAAAAGAATAGTCACCTGCTTTGAACTGGCTACCCCGTTGGCCCACCCAGGTCTTCCGACAGTCCCCTCAGGCCCTCCACATTCCTCACCAACACAGCCTGGCCTTGTCAGCCTCCAGCGTAAACTTTTCCATGGTTGTCATGGAGGAGATAAACCAGGGCCTGCAGCCCACACCTGACCCCCAACACTTGTGATATGGTCATGAGGCCTCAATGAACAAGAAGGAAAATGTTCACAAGACACTTTGCAGGGGGTTGGGGTGGTGGGCGCCCGGTGTTAGGAAGCACTAATTGTCAGCTGTTAGTATTTCTGTAAAAGGGGGTTGAGGTGAGAATTAAGAGGCGGTGGGAGAAGTTCTTTGGTGGTCCAGGGGTTAGGATTCTGGGCTTTCACCGCCATGGCCCCAGGTTCAATCCCTGGTCGGGGAACTGAGAACAGAACTGGATCTCAAGAAACAAGACGATTCATTGTCCTGGCCTCATGGAGCTGCTGCTGCTGCTAAGTTGCCTCAGTCGTGTCCGACTCTGTGCGACCCCATAGACGGCAGCCCACTAGGCTCCTCTGTCCCTGGGATTCTCCAGGCAAGAATACTGGAGTGGGTTGCCATTTCCTTCTCCAATGCATGAAAGTGAAAAGTGAAAGTGAAGTCGCTCAGTCGTGCCCGACTCTTGGCGACCCCATGGACTGGAGCCTACCAGGCTCCTCCATCCATGGGATTTTCCAGGCAAGGCCAACTCAGATGACACACGTGAGGGACTCTGACTTCAGACAAGGGCGATCTGGCCCCATGTGACCCAGGGTGAGTCACTCTAATTGTTGGACCTCAGTTATCTCATCTGGAAAATGGGCAGACTCCCCTCCTGCATGAGATGATGGGTCTGGAAGCGTTCTTCATGAGCACAGTTTATTCAGTAGTGTGATTCTTGCCTCTGTACTTGGTCAATCTCAGAGTCCACTGTCCTTTCACCCTCCCAAGCTTTATAGGGCCCAGAGTCTGGGCTGCCTCCTCCCAGTCTGGTCTCCCCAGCAAGGCGTAGGGTCTCACCCTCCCAAAGGACATCTCTTTAGAACATAAATCAAAATGAAATGCTTCCAAGAGCGCTGCTTATAACAACGTTTTAATAAAATAAAATAAAAAGTTCAAGTGCTTCCAACCCCCCAACATATCCCATTCTGGTGTGGGGGAGGGGAGAGACCCCCCACACCCCAGTAGCACCAGGGATAGCACCATGAGAAAGATGAGGTCGCACCCGGCCTCCCTGAGACCCACGGGGGTGGTGGGGACAAGCCCCTGGCCAACCCCCCTCGCCCCCCACTCAGACAGTCACAGACTGAGAGCAAACTGACCCCTCCCCCACAGGGCAATGTCTAGGGAGGCCACCCAAGCCAGCCCCACCTCCCCCAGGCCTGCGGGGCGGCCCTGCCCCTATGGCTTTGCTCCCTGGGCAAAAGGTGGTGGGCAGAGAACAGCTCCTTCAGCCCTGGGCCCGGGCTGGGGTTGGGGGCGGCGGTGGGGGGTGGGTGGGGGGCAGTGGCCAGGGCTCCCTGCCAGGGTGGGGGTGGCTCAGGGGTCAGCAGTCACAAAGGATCAGGGGTCAGATCCCTGGGGGTGTCCAAGCCAACCTGCCCCCAGGTCAAAGCTGTGCTGGAATCGAAGGTCAACTCCTTCCCAGAGGTCCAAGAGCTCCTTCTGGAGGTGGCTCCCCAAGAAGCTGGGCAGGAGGGGACCAGGAAGGACATCCTGCTCTCCGGGCCCAGGCCTCCCTGTCCAGCCCGTCATGGCCCATCGCTGTTGACATCCAAGTCAATGGAGCCATGGCTGACTACCAGCCGCAGGCGCTTGGGTGGGGAGAAGGGGGTGAAGGCAAGGGCCTGCTTGGGGACAGGGACGGGGCCTGGGGTCCCAGAGGGGGCAGGGTTGGCAGTGGCAGGCAGGGCTGGCACCACGCGGCTCAGATTCACACGGACCACAGAAGGCAGCCCGTAGCGCCGGGCCCAGTGCCAGTCCTGCTGGGGGGCCCAGCGGGCGCGGGGGGCCTGAACCAGGGCCACCCGGGCCTCCGCCCGCAGGCGGCAGTGGGGGCCGCAGCCTCCCCACCGGTGCAGGGAGACGCGGGCAGCTCGGAGAACCGGAGGCGGCAGGGCTCGCCGGGACTGCAGGCGCAGGCGTCGGCGCCTCCGGGGACGCACCCGGAGCTGGGGCTGAGGCAGCCAGTGGAGCCAGAGGGGCGAGGCGTCGAGTCGGGCGCTGCAGGGCGGGGGGCGCAGGGGCTGGCAGGCGGCTGTGGAGGCCCAGGGGAGGGGAGAGGAAAGGGCAGCTGCGTGAGCAGGGCTCCCGCAAGGGCGCACAGTTCCTGCTCAGGCTGGCCGCCTCCAAGGCTCTTTCTGGTCGTCAGAGGGGACAGACCCAGGGAGTGACGTGGGAGGAGGGATGACAGGAAGAGGGGACAGGGGACGGGCCCGCGGACAGCGCCCACCCCGTGCTCACCGCAGAAGGGGTCCCGGCGCAGCGGGGGTGGGTGGGCACAGGACCGGGGCCCGTCCAGACCTTGCTGCAACCGCCGTTTGGTCTCCCGGAGCTCATACTTGTCCAGTGGTCGGGGCGGCAGGGGCTCCCTGGGCCGCAGTCGGAAAGCACCCTCCCCTCTCCTGGGGGTGGGAAGGTGGTGAGGAGGGAGGGCTGGGCCCCGAGGATGCACGTCCGGCTCCCGGCCCCAAGGACCACGGCCCACCTCTCACAGGTGTAGCATTCACAGTGCTCGTTCTTCTCGCCGAAGAAGCCCTCGCCGTAGAAACAGGTCACCTCGTCCCCTGGCTCGATGTCCCGGAGCACTTTCACGCAGGCTGCGTTTCCATCTGCAGGCACAAACTGGGGGCCAGAGGCTAAGCACCCCACCCTGGGGGTGGCCTGGCTCCCCGCCCCCACCGCCTGGCCTGGCCTGGGCCCCTGGCCTCACGGCCTGCCCCTGGGATGGGCAGGGGCCAAGCCCGGGACCTGCACTCAGCACTGGCTCCCTGATCCCCCCCTGCTTTGCCGGCTCCCGCCCTTGCTGCAGGACGATGACCTAACCGGGCCTGGCAACGCACAGAAACCGCTCCCTCCGGCCCGTCCCCTGGCTCCTCGATGGCCAGGCCCGCACTGCCTGCTTCTGCCGTCTCCCCTTCTCCAGGCCCGGGTCCACCCCAGCCCCAGTCCCGGATCACCACCCCCCCTCATCTGCCTGCTCCTGCCTCTAGGTTTCTCCTCTGGGAGAGGTGGGACTCCCACCCACCCCCCTGTCCATCTGTCCACTGGTCTGTTCATCCCAGGCTGACACACACCTGGGAGTGGCCCTGGCCACCGGCCTGCCTGACGCCAGGACAGCTGGCCGGCGTCTCCCGAGCAGGCAGTGCCAGGTGTCCGCATTCCCTCTGTGCCTAAGACCCCTCTGGAGCCGGCCCCTCAGGGCCTCCCTGCCCTGGGCTACCCACCAAGCCTCAGCCTGTACCCCACGGGAGCCGCCATGGGGTGACTGAGCTCACACACGAGGGGAGCCCCTGTGCCGCGGCCTCCCAGCCCTCCAGCCTGGCGCCCCATCTGAGATGCCCTAGCGTGCGCCCCTTCGCCCTCAACACCTGGGAAAACTCTCCTCCTCCTCCAGTGCCTGGCTCTGACTGGTACAGCCTCGGCTCTGCACCACGAGGGGGCTGGCACCCCCCTCACCAAGCCCTGCCTCCTTTCCCTCCTACCCACTGTCTGTGCTCCAAACCCCACAGGACACTGACACTCAGTGGCCTTCACAGCTGTGCCAGCAGGCAAGTTCTCATCCTTTCCCATCTGAGCAGAGAAACCTGGCCCGGGCGGTGGAGCCAGGACTCCAACCTCTTCACGTGGGGGGCTCTGGAGGATGGCCAAGGTCAGGGAGGCCCACACTTGCAGGGCAGACGCCCAAGGCCTTGCTGGGCGTCACCCTTCAACTCCCTCCCACTCGGTCCTCCACACACACAGAGCAAGGGGGCCTCCCTCTGCCTCCCAGGGCCTCCTATCAGGAGGAGCCCTGGATCTCCAGGAGGGCAGGGCTCTCTCTGACCTCACGCCCGGGGCCTCCCCCGCCTCGCCTCCTGCTATCATCACAGCTGCGGGGGCTTCTGCCTGGGAGGCCTGGCAACAGGCACAGGCACCTAGGGTCTGCCCACCACCCTCCCCCTCAACCGGCCCCGCCCCCGGCCAAGGTTTGGAGACGGGGCACTGCAGCCAGCAGGTGGCAGTGTGACTGGGTCCCAGTGTGACTCTACCAGAGCCCCCTCCTCGCTCCGGGTACGGGCAAGGACGGATGGGAAGCTGCACGGCCAGGTAGGGAGACCCCCGACAGTTTCTAGCTCTTCACTAACCCGAAAGCCCCTCCCCACGTGCCCCTTCCTCCCGGGATGTGGGGGCCTCCAGGTCTCACCTTGCAGTTGGGTTTGCAGTCTGGAGCCAGTTGTGGGGGTGCAGGGGAGAGAAGAGCCTCGGGTCAGAGGAGCCAAAAAGCTGGGGCACGCCCCTCCGCCCCCGCCCCCACCCCCGCGTCGGCCCCTAGTCCCGCCCCCACCGTGGTTGATGAAGGCTGCAGGGCCGAGCCACAGCTGAGCGCTGCGCTTGCGGGTCGAGTACATGATGCTGAAGTCGTTCTCCCCGGCCCTCAGTAGCTCCTCGTCGGCCTCCCGCAGCTCCGCGATGCAGCCCACCAGCAGCTCCAGCTTCTCGTTCTTTTTCCTGCCAAGAAGCCGGCTCGCTGTGGGCCAGTGAGTACCTCCCCAACCACCAGTGCTGGGGACAGGGGCCTCTCATCCCAGGCCTCCTGTGGGAAGAACTGATGCAGGCCAGCACGCTCCACCGCCCAAATGTATCTCAAAGTCACACTGTTGCCCTACACCCACAGATGCCTGGCACGCATCCTCTCCTGCTCTCGGCTCCTCTGGTGCCCACTGCATCAGCTTCCCGCGGTCCAGTCCTGCCTGGAAGCCTCCCGCCACTCAGGCTCTTCACTAGACCCGTCAGTCATTCTGTGGGTCTCAGCCTTGGCCTGGCTCGCAAGTACACCCAGGCAGGCTCAGGATGCACTGCGCAGCTGTGGTCAGCCCTGTGAGCTTGCACCACTACCACCCTCCTTCTCACTGGACTGCAAGCAGAGGGCAGGGTTCTTCTTGCTCACTGTCCTGCCCTCATACCCAGCAGTGATTGCTACTTGGGGGTGGGGGGGGGGGTCTGGTGGAGATGAGATAAAGGACAGCAGTGCACTCTTGGGCACAAGGTCAGTCCTTTCCCAGCAGCCCGGGGAAGCCTGGGTTGCTGGAGAGGGGTCTCATCTCCCGGAGGGCTGTGGTAGGCCAGTGGGGGTCCTGGCCCCGCGTCCTTTCTCTCAACACCCACATCTTCGTGGCCCTGTCACCGCAGTGCTGGGTCTCCTCCACAAGAGAGGGGGTGTCTTCTCCCAGCAGTCCCCGGGGGGAGATGCCTCCTGTAAGGCCTGGGCTGCGAGTCCTGCCCTCTTACCATGCACGAGTTGACACAATCTTGGCTCCATTTGTCTCCATGGAATAACGGGTACAGGGCAAGATGGTGAAGCCACTTTCAGGCAGGAAGGCGCGGAGGTAGCGATAGATCTGGGGGAGGTGAGGGGGTGGGTGGGGTGAGGAGCTGGGGCAGGGTCGTCCTTGGCCCTCTCTCTCCTGGGTTCTAGTCGTGCTCTGCCACTGACTCACTGTGTGGTCTCAGGGGGCTCACTTCCCCTGTTGGGGCCTCAGTTTCCTCATCTGTCAAATGAAGAGGTTAGACTCCATCTCAGAGGGCCCCCCAGTGCACCTGTCCTAGTAGTCTCTGAGCCTTGCTTTAGATGGTCCCAATGGATAGGAAATCAGGGAGTCCTGGGGGGCTGTGCGGAGGGTCTGCCCGACAGGGCGGAGGGCCCGGGACAGGTAGGGGAGATAGAACATGAGGGCCAAGGGGAGGAAAGGGAAGGGCTCCCTCACGTGGGTCTTGAGGGCAGCTTCCTGCCGTGGGCCCCGGCTCTGGAAGTAGTGGGCCATCCAGCCTCCCAGCGTCAGGGCCCGGTACGCAGCCTCCAGGTCCCGCTGCCTCAGGAAGGCCTCCAGAGCTGAGCGCAGGTGGTGCTGTCGTCGCAGGGGGGGCACGGGGCTGGGGGAGAGGGCATGCCTGGGTCCCAGGGCCTTGGCCTATTCCCTGTGGGCCTTCCCAGGCCCCACCCCCACCCCCACTGGGAGCTGAGAGGAGGATGGGGCAGAGGGGTGGTGGTGGCAGGGCAGGGTCCCGAGATCCCTGGGTCCACCCTCCCCAGGGTCGCCTCACCTGACGTTCATCTTGTGGGTGCGGAAGCCGAGGTAGGGGTCCAGGACGAGGCTGGTGGCCAGGTCGTCATTCTCACACAGTTCTCTAGCGGTTACTCTGTCGGGCCCCATGGTGCCCTACGCACCATGCTGCCTCTGGTGGCGGCGGCAGGGGGTGGGGAAAGCGAGGCAGGGGGCGCAGCGCTGGGATCCCACGTGTGTGCTTGCCCTCTGCCACTTGTGAGTCCTGTGAGCCTGGGGCAGGCCCTTTGGCCTCCTCATCTATAAGGCAGGGAGAGAAGCAGTACTGACTTCGCAGGGCTCTCAGTGAAGGCGAAATGCAACAAGTGCTTCTGATACTGGGGAGACCCCCCCAAGAAATGCCAGCCAGCCACCATCCTTAGTAGCTGCACCTCCGCAGCCTCCTGAGCGCAGACATAAACCACTTATGACAACTCCCCACTCCTTGCCCACACACACACATTCACAGACCCCATGTGTGCACGCAGATTCCCTAGGACTCCCATATACACGTACACACACACACACACACACACACACACACGCGCGCGCGCGCGCGCACACAGGCACGCAAAGGTCCCTACAGACCAGGGAAGGCTGATTAATTGGCAGTCTGGGATAACCCTGAAGGCTTAGTCCTGCAGGAGGTGGGAGTCAGGGGGCCCCCGGCAGCAGCTCCTGCCCGGCCAGAACCGCTCCTTCCTCAGCCCACCCCCACTCTCCCGGCCTCGGCCGCCACCCCCCTCCCCAGCAGCCCTCGGGAGCTCTCCTCGGAAGGCTCGGGGTGAAACCTCAGGCAGTCTGGAGGAGGAGGGGTGGTGAGGGGAGGGAAAGCCGAGGAAGGCTCCAGCACCTGCTCTCTCTCCAAGGATTCCGGGGGAGGGGCGCGGAGGACAAAGCGGGGGGAGGGGGGAGAGAAAAGGAACGTGTGGAGAGGCAGAGGAGGCCCAGAAAAAACACGGGAGACGGACGGCGATTAGCAAAACGAAAACAAAACAAGCCTCCTAACCCCGACGGCGGAGGTCTGCCCGGCACCCACACCAGGGTGCTTCGGGGAGTCGACGGGGGACTGCGAGGAAGGGGCGCTGGAGAGAGGCCAGGAGCTACAGCGGCTGGGAAAGGGGGCAGAGACCTGAAGGCTGAGGAAAAATAAAGCGGGGGCGCTGCGGGACGGCGCTGGGACGGAACTGAAGCTGCAGAGGGGCGAGGGGGAAAAGGCAAAATGCGGACACCACAGGGAAGAAGCCAGGGCTGCCCGCGGGGAGGCTTGGGGACCCAGCGAGGACCCCAGGAAAAGTCCGCAGGAAAAAGTCAGCAGACCAGGGGTCCAGCGAAAGCAAAGATGGACCTGGAGGTCCAGGGAGGGTCCTGGGAAGGTAGAGGGGGGTGGTCCAGGGGTTCCACAACGGGGCTGGAGAAGCAAACGGGGCCAGGGGGAGTCCTGGGGCTCTAGGAAGGAACCCTGAAGAGCCGCGAGGAGCGCGCCCGGGCTCCAGGGTAAGGCCTGGGTAGGCAGTGAGAACCCAGGTTAAAGGCCTGTGGTGCTGAGGAAAACTGGGGGGAGCAGACACGGGCCTGGGGAAGACCTGGGGTGGGGTGGTTTCCAGGGGCCTGGGCAGGCGGCGAGAGTGCTGGGGACGCGCCTGAGGGCCAAGGACGGGAGTGCAGAGTCAGAGGGCAAGCTGAGGGTCCAGGGAAGGGCCTGAAGCGCGAGAGCGGGGACTGGGGGACGAAGCACAGGGAAGGGGCTGGGCACCGAGAGCAGCCTGAGGCTCGCCGAAGGGCCAGGAGACGTGGGCGCCTGGACACGAGGAGGGGCGGGCGGGCCGGGGAACAGACGGGGCTGGGGACGACCGGGAGCCAAGGCGGCGCGGGGCGGGGGCCGAGAAGGGGCTCAGAGGTCGGGCCCCGCGCCGCCCCTCACCCGCTTCTCCTCCTCCTCCTCCTCCTCAGGCGCCCGCGCCGCGGCTGCCACCACCTCCCACAGCCTCCTCCAGCTCTCGTCAGACCGGGTCGCCGCGCCTCCAGTTAGCCCCGCCGGGCCCTCCCCGCCACGGCCACTACGGCCTCCTATTGGCCAACGTCTCCGCCACTCTTCAATTGCCGAGAAGCTTGCGCCGCCCCATTGGTCAGGCTCCGTTCTGCCCCGCCCCTATCGCCCCCCTTCGGTGCCCCTACAGAACCCCGCCACGCCCGCGCTGCCGTCAAAGCGCCGCCAACTGCACCTAGTGGCTGCCGGCCCTGTCCCTCCGCTGCTGCCATGGAGACGTATCCCCGCCCACGGCCAGAAGTTGACTCTCTCATTGGCCGAAAGCGCTGTCGCTCCGGGAGAAACTCGGGTTTGCGTCGGGTTATTTGGGTACAAGAGGAAAGAGGGAGTGTTCCGTCGGCTACAGAGCCCGAGTGTGATTGGTTGGCCTTGGAGCGACTCATACTTCCATTGGCTAAGGTCTCCGCCTATCACCGTTAGGGTAACGCCCTCCCTGTTCTCTTTCTCTGGCGAAACCTTCGGCCACCAGAGGGAGAAAGCAGGAAAGCCACGGCGGACCAGGAAGCGGGGTGAATGCGCGCGCACTTCTGTTCTCTCTTTCCATCCCCCCTACCCCCAACTCGGCTGGACCTGCGGTTGCCAAGGCGACAAAACTTTATTGACAACCCTGCCGGGTACAAAGGGCTTTTCCTTTCCTTCCCAGCTCTAGATCACCTTCTCGTCCCCCAAAAAACCCTGTTTAATTTTGAGTATCCACAATAACACTCTGGGTGAATCGGTCAGAAAGACGGAAGTGGGGGCTTTGGAGAAAGCCGTGACTCATGGGGCGCTCTCATGGGGCACCCCCCCGACGCCCCCAATAGGGATCACCCTCCTGCTACAATCCTAGAGGCAAACATAATTAGCAATTCATCATAATTACGCTCAGAATAATAAGCCCCACACTTGGAGCAGGCGGTCTTTGTTTTGTTTACTGCTAAATATTCTGTGCTCTTGGAACAATGTGTAGCTTGGAATGGGTGCTTCGTTAATTTGTGCTGAAGGAATGAATGTATGAAGCTGGTTTCTGCAAACAGTCCTTCTGTGACTGTGGAGAAGTGGCTTGCCCTCTACGGGCCTCAGGCTCATATCTATAAAATGAGAACCCCTCTTTGAGAGATCTTCCTGAACACCCTCCCCAGGGTCTTTCATCTGTGCTTCCAGGCTCTCACCCTCTGTTCTTACTGTCCCTTCCCCAACTAGGACTTAACCTCAGGTCTGAGACACCCCCAACTTAGGCAAATCCGTCCCCCCCCCCCCGCCCCTTTCCGCCAAGGATGGCTCAGACAGTAAAAGAATTCGCCTGCAATGCGGGAGACCTGGGTTCGATCCCTGGGTTGGGAAGATCCCCTGGAGGAGGGCATGGCAACCCACTCCAGTATTTTTGCCTATAGAATCCTCAGGGACAGAGGAGCCTGGCGGGCTACAGTCCATGGGGTCGCAAAGAGTCAGACACAACTGAGCGACTAAGCACTGCCTACAGCATCTTCACATAGGGGAATGCTATACAGCAGTGAAACTGGGTGATCCAGCACTCGGTATATCAGCCTGGAAAATCCCAAAGCATGCTGCTAGTTGCAGAAGTTTACAGAGTCGAATGCATACAGTTAAAGAAAAAAAAGAAACAGGAGTTGTGTGTGGACATGTAATAAAACGCAAACTTGCCTGGGTATGACATGGGGTGGGGGTGGGGTGCCCTAGTGGCGACCCCTGGGGGAGAATGGAAGGAATGCAGTCAGGAAAGCTACTCAGGACATTTTTACCTGCAATTATTTTTTTCTAAGCTGGCAGGTGGAAGCTGTGAATTCACTATATTCCCTGTTTTTTTCTACATGTCAGAAATATTTCGTAATGCAAATAAAATTTTGACCCACCAATGCCACTTCCAGGGTTTTATGCCAAAGAAATAATGGGAAAGTGTTAGAGTATTTAAAGATGTTTGTCTCAGTATTTGTTGAAAAAGCAAAAAAATAGGAAAAACCATAATGTCCAACTGTAGGAGATTGGTCTGACTGATTACAGCATACCCCTAAGATGGAAGAACAGCAGTACCTAATAGTTAACTGAGCTCTTAACACATGCCAGTCACTTTGCAAATAGTCCTATGCTTGTGAGCTAAGTCTCTTCAGTCGTGTCTGACTCTACGAGGGATGGGCTAACCCCATTTTACAGATGAGCAGACTGAGGCTTTCCGAGGGGATGTAACTGACCATCAAATCATAGAGCTTGTACTCTCAGCACCTATTGCTACCTTGCCCAGATAGGATCCAGCTTGTTCTCCACCCACAGATGACAAAAGAGACACCTTTGGAAAAGAATAAATCACTGACACACACTACAACTTGGATGAGCCTTAAAAGCATCATACTGGGTAAAAGGAGCCAGACACAAAAAGTCACATATGGAGTGATTCGATTTCTATGAAATATCCAGAATAGACAGAAAGACAGAGAGACAGAAAGCAGATTCGGGGAATTCCCTTGCGGGCCAGTGGTTAGGACTCTGTGCTTCCCCTGAAGAGAAGGTTCAATCCCCGATTGGGGAACTAAGATCCCCAATGCCACATCGCAGCAAAACAAACAACCAAACAAAACCCCCAAACAGATCCATGATTGCCCCCCGCTGGGGAAGAGGAGAATGGGGAGGGACTGATATCAGATGCGGGGTTTCCCTTTTTGGATGAAGAAGTTCTGGAACTGGAGAGCAGTGATGGTTGCCAAGTGCCGTGCGTGTGCATAATGCCACTGAATTGCATACTTTCAAATAGTTAAAATGCGGCTTCTTGGGGGACCAGGGGTTAAGACTCTGCCTTGTAATGCAGGGGACATCGGTTTGATCCCTGATCCGGGAAGATCCCACATGCTGCGGGGCAACTAAGCCCAAGCGCCACAACTACGAAGACTGCTCTGGAGTCTGAGAGCTGCGGCTACGGAGCCCACGTGACGCAGCTACTGAAGCCCGCTCCTCTAGAGCCGGTGCTCCCCAACAGAAAAGTCACCGCGGCGAGAAAATTGAGCGCTGCACAGAGGAGTGGCCCCCGCTCACAGGCAGCTAGAGAAGAGCCTGTGCGGCTTAAAAAAAATAAACATTTTCTAAAAAATAAAATGGTTAAAATGGCAAATTTGACGTTACATATATTCTACCACCAAAAAATCAAGCAAATAAAAACAACAACAAAAATAGAAACCCCACCAAAGAACAAAAAGAGAGAGAGAATTATAATCACCTTGAGAATGTTGTGAAAATATGGATTCCAAGGTTTACCCACTAGAGAGCCCGGTCAAGTATTTAATAACTAATTATTTCAGGACGTTGCTACGCAAAGTGTAACCGTGGACCAGCAAATCAAGCAGGATCTCTCAGGCACTTGGTAGGAATGCAGAGTCTCAGGCCCCCACCCCTGACCTCCTAAATCAAAATCTCCCCGACTGGTGACTCAGATTCCCAAGATGTTTGAGAAGCGTCCCTTAGAAGACGCCTTGTTGCAGGTGGCTTCCTCAGACCAGACATTCACTGCTGGCAAGATATTGTGGGCTTGATAACTCTCAAGGTTGCAGGTGAACTATTAAGGGGGTGGTGGTGGTTCAGTCACTAAGTTGTGTCTGACTCTTGAGACCCCATGGACTGTAGCCCGCCAGGCTCCTCTGTCCATGGGGATTCTTCAGGCAAGAATACTGGACTGGGTTGCCATTTCCTCCTCCAGGGGATCTTTCTGACCCATTGGCAGGCAGATTCTTTACCTCTAAGCCACCTGAGATGCCCCGTTTACTGAGCATTTATTTTTTAATCTGTCAAAAAGGCCACCATAGCTTAGTGAGAATCTGGAATTACTGCCTGGCCTAAAATTCTAATTCCCTCGTTGACCAGTTTTGCAATGTATTTTTGTAAATTAGTCACCCTCTTAGCACCTCAGTATCCTTCCCTGTTTGGATTTTTATTTCTTTCGGGCCACACTGTGTGGCATGGGGGATCTTAGTTCCCTGTCTGGAGATTGAATCCATGCCCCCTGCATTGGGAGCACAGAGTCTTAACCACCGGACCACCATGGAAGTCCCCCGTCTATAAAATGAATTAAACAGTTGCTTCTGCATAAGATTTGTTGTTGTTTAGTTGCCCACTCATGTCCAACCCTTTTGTGGCCCCATGGACTGTAGCCCACCAGGCTCTTCTGTTCATGGGATTTCCCAGGCAAAAATGCTGGAGTGGGTTGCCATTTCCTTCTTCCCAACCTAGGGATCAAACCCAGGTCTCCTGTATTGCAGGCAGGTTCTTTATTAACTGAGCCACCAGGGACGCCTACTAAGGGGGAAAGCTAGCTATAAAATAGCAACTTCAGGATGATCTTTTATTTTGTGGGGGGGTGTACCATACAGCTTGTGGGATCTTAGTTTCCTAATCAGGGATTGAACACGTACCCTGGGCAGTGAAAGCTCAGTGTCCTAACCACCGGGCCTCCAGGGAATTTCCTGGATGATCATATTTTGAGGGGAAAGGTATATCTGTTTATGTGTGTGTATAAATTATTAGGGGAAGGACTTGGAGAAAAGGAAACCTGGTACACCGTGGGCATGTAAACTGGTGCGCCCACTATGCAAACAGTGTGGAGTTTCCTCAACACATTAGAAACAGGATTATCATGTGATTCAGCAATCGCATTTCTGGATACATACCCCAAGGAAATAAAATCACTGTCACAAAGAGATACCTGCACCCCCAACTTTATTGCAGCATGAGTCACGATAACCAAGACATGAAAACAGCCTAAGTCTGTGACTATCTAGGTGACTAGATAAAGAAAATGCATATGAACACAACGCAGAGTTCCTCAGCTATGAGGAAGGAGGACCTCCTATCATTTGCAATCACATGCATGAACCCGGAGGACATTGTGCTCAGTCAGAAAAGATAGACACAGAAAGACAAATACTGCATGAACTCACTTATATGTAGAATCCAGAAAACAGTTGAACTCATAGCAACAAAGACTGGAATGGTGGTTGGGAGGTGGTAAGGGGAGGTTGGTCAAAGGGTACAAACTTCCAGTTAAAATAAGAATCAATTCCAGGGGCCTAACATACAGTGTGGTGACTGTAGTTAGTAATAAAACATTGTACATTTGAAATGTGTTAATAGAGTTGTCCTGAGTGTTCTCACCTCTCCCACCGAAAGGGTAGCTCTGTGAGGTGTTAATTAGTTTTATCATGGTGATGATTCCATAATCCATGTATATCAGAAAAACCATGCTTCACACCTTAAATATCCGTAATTTTTGTTTGTCAGTCTTACCTGAAAAAAAGCTGGACTCTGTTTTCACGTATTACTTGTGTAATAACAAAATGCATTTGTTATTGTTGTTCAGTCACTTAATCATGACCAGCTCTTTGTGACCCCATGGACTGCAGTATTCCAGTATCCTCTGTTCTCCAGTGTCTCCCAGAACTTGCTCAAACTCATGTCCATCGAATCAGTGATGCCATCCAACCGTCTCATCCTCTGTCGTCTCCTTCTCCTCCTGCCTTCAATCTTTCCCATCATCAGGGTCTTTTCCAATGAGTCAGTTCTTTGCATCAGGTGGCCAGAGGATTGGAGCTTCAGCTTCAGCTTTAGTCCTTCCAACGAATCAGTTCAGTTCAGTTCAGTAATTCAGTTGTGTCCGACTCTTTACGACCCCATAGACTGCAGGATGCCAGGCTTCCCTGTCCATCACCAACTCCTGGAGCTTGCTCAAACTCATGTCCATGGAGTCGGTGAAGCCATCCAGCCATCTCATCCTCTGACGTCCCCTTCTCCTCCCACCTTAAATCTTTCCCATCATCAGGGTCTTTTCCAATGAGTCAGTTCTTTGCATCAGGTGGCCAAAGTATTGGAGTTTCAGCTTCACCATCAGTCCTTCCAATGAATATTCAAGACTGATTTCCTTTAGGATGGACTTGTTGGATCTCCTTGCAGTCCAAGGGACTCTCAAGAGTCTTCTCCAGCACCACAGGTCAAAAACATCAATTATTTGGCGCTCAGCTTTCTTTATGGTCCAACTCTCACATCCATACATGACTACTGGAAAAACCATAGCTTTGACTAGATGGACCTTTGTTGGCAAAGTCATGTCTCTGCTTTTTAATATGCTGTCTAGGTTGGCCATAGCTTTTCTTCCAAGGAGCAAGCATCTTTTAATTCCATGGCTGCAGTGATTTCATCATCTGCAATGATTTTGGAGCCCCCCAAAATAAACTCTCTCACCGTTTCATTGTTTCCCCATCTATTTGCCATGAAATGATGGGACCAGATGCCATGATCTTAGTTTTCTGAATGTTGAGTTTTAAGCCACCTTTTTTACTCTCTTCTTTCACTTTCATCAAGAGGTTCTTTAGTTCTTCACTTTCTGCCATAAGTGAAAGTGAAGTCACTCAGTCATGTCCGACTCTTTGCGATCCCATGGACTGTAGCCCACCAGGCTTCTCTGTCCAAGGGATTTTCCAGGCAAGAGTACTGGAGTGGGTTGCCATTTCCTTCTCCTTCTGCCATAAGGGTGGTGTCATCTGCATATCTGAGGTTCTTGATATTTCTTCCAGCAATCTTGATTCCAGCTGTGCTTCATCCAGCCCAGCATTTCTCATGATGTACTCTACATATGAGTTAAATAAGCACAGAGACAATATACAGCCTTGATGTACTCCTTTCCCAATTTGGAACCAGTCCATTGTTCCATGTCCAGTTCTATCTGTTGCTTCTTGACATGCATAGAGATTCCGCAGGAGGCAGGTAAGGTGGTCTGGTATTCCCATCTCATGAAGAATTTTCCAGTTTGTTGTGATCCATACAAAGGCTTTGGTGTAGTTAATAAATCAGAAGTAGATGTTTTTCTGGAACTCTCTTGCTTTTTCGATGATCCAACAGATGTTGGCAATTTGATCTCTGGTTCCTCTGCCTTTTCTAAATCCAGCTTAAACATCTGGAAGTTCATGGTTCATGTACTTGGAGGATTTTGAGCATTACTTTGGAGGATTGGAGGATTTTGAGCATTACTTTGCTAGTGTGTGAGATTAGTGCAATTGTGCAGTAGTTTGAACATTCTTTGGCATTGCCTTTCTTTGGGATTGGAATGAAAACTGACCTTATTCAGTCCTGTGGCCACTGCTGAGTTTTCCAAATTTGCTGGCATATTGAGTGCAGCACTTTCACAGCATCTTTTAGGATTTGAAATAGCTCCACTGGAATTCCATCACCTACACACACACCGCCGCATTTAGCGCGGGCGGCGGCGACCGGCGCATTTAGCGCGGGCGGCGGCGACCGGCGCATTTAGCGCGGGCGGCGGCGACCGGCGCATTTAGCGCGGGCGGCGGCGACCGGCGCATTTAGCGCGCGCGACCGGCGCATGCGTGCGGCTACCCCACGTCCGAAGTCAGGGGCAGAAGCCAGGAGAACCCCATGCCCTAGAGGAGGCGGCCAAGAGGAATTACCCCACGTCCGAGGTCAAGGGCAGCGGCCGAGAGTGCCAGGCTGCGACGGCGCAGGAACCTCCGAGAGGAGCTACCCCACGTCTGCGGTCAGGGGCAGCGGCCTGGAGGAGCTACCCCACGCCCCCACGCCCGATGCCAGGGGCGGTGGCTGGGAGGAACAACCCCACGCCCGAGGCCAGGGGCAGCCGCCGAGAGGAGCTACCCCGCGTCCGAGGTCAGGGGTGGCCGGGAGGAGCTACCCCACGCCCTCACGCCCGAGGCCAGGGGCGGCGGCTGGGAGGAGCAACCCCACGCCCGAGGCCAGGGGTGGCGGCCGGGCGGAGCAGCCCCATGTCCAAGGAACGGTGGTTGCACGGGCACAGGAGGGCCTAGAGGAGCTATTCCACGTTCAAGGTCAGGAGGGGCGGCGGTGAGGAGATACCCCTCCTCCAAGGTAAGGAGCAGGGGCTGCACTTTGCTGGAGCAGCAGTGAAGAGATACCCCACGTCCAAGGTAAGAGAAACCCAAGTAAGATGGTAGGTGTTGCGAGAGGGCAGACACACTGAAACCATACTCACAGGAAACTAGTCAATCCTAATCACACTAGGACCACAGCCTTGTCTAACTCAATGAAACTAAGCCATGCCCTATGGGGCAACCCAAGACAGGCGGGTCAGGTGAAGAGGTCTGACAGAATGTGGTCCACTGGAGAAGGAAATGGAAAACCACTTCAGGATTCTTGCCTTGAGAACCCCATGAACAGTATGAAAAGGCAAATGATAGGATACTGAAAGAGGAACTCCCCGGGTCAGTAGGTGCCCAATATGCTACTGGAGATCAGTGGAGAAATAACTCCAGAAAGAATGAAGGGATTGAGCCAAAGCAAAAACAATACCCAGCTGTGGATGTGACTGGTGATAGAAGCAAGGTCCGATGCTATAAAGAGCAATATTGCATAGGAACCTGGAATGTCAGGTCCATAAATCAAGGCAAATTGGAAGTGGTCAAACAGGAGATGGCAAGAGTGAACGTCGACATTCTAGGAATCAGCAAACTAAAATGGACTGGAATGGGTGAATTTAACTCAGATGATCATTATATCTACTACTGCGGGCAGGAATCCCTCAGAAGAAATGGAGTAGTCATCATGGTCAACAAAAGAGTTCGAAATGCAGTACTTGGATGCAATCTCAAAAACAACAGAATGATCTCTGTTCTTTTCCAAGGCAAACAATTCAATATCACAGTAATCCAAGTCTATGCCCCAACCAGTAACGCTGAAGAAGCTGAAGTTGAATGCTTCTATGAAGACCTACAAGACCTTTTAGAACTAACACCCAAAAATGATGTCCTTTTCATTATAGGGAACTGGAATGCAAAAGTAGGAAGTCAAGAAACACCTGGAGTAACAGGCAAATTTGGCCTTGGAATACAGAATGAAGCAGGGCAAAGACTAATAGAGTTTTGCCAAGAAAATGCACTGGTCATAGCAAACACCCTCTTCCAACAACACAAGAGAAGACTCTACACATGGACATCACCAGATGGTCAACACTGAAATCAGATTGATTATATTCTTTGCAGCCAAAGATGGAGAAGCTCTATACAGTCAACAAAAACAAGACCAGGAGCTGACTGTGGCTCAGATCATGAACTCCTTATTGCCAAATTCAGACTGAAATTGAAGATAGTAGGGAAAACCACTAGACCATTCAGGTATGACCTATATCAAATCCCTTATGATTATACAGTGGAAGTGAGATATAGATTTAAGGGACTAGATCTGATAGATAGAGTACCTGATGAACTATGGACTGAGGTTCGTGACATTGTACAGGAGACAGGGATCAAGACCATCCCCATGGAAAAGAAATGCAAAAAAGCAAAATGGCTGTCTGAGGAGGCGTTACAAATAGCTGTGAAAAGAAGAGAAGCGAAAAGCAAAGGAGAAAAGGAAATATATAAGCATCTGAATGCAGAGTTCCAAAGAATAGCAAGAAGAGATAAGAAAGCCTTCTTCAGCAATCAATGCAAAGAAACAGATGAAAACATCAGAATGGAAAAGACTAGAGATCTCTTCAAGAAAATTAGAGATACCTAGGGAACATTTCATGCAAAGATGGGCAGAATAAAGGACAGAAATGGTATGGCCCTAACAGAAGCAGAAGATATTAAGAAGAGATGGCAAGAATACACAGAAGAACTGTACAAAAAAGATCTTCACGACCCAGATAATCACGGTGGTGTGATCACTGACCTAGAGCCAGACATCCTGGAATGTGAAGTCAAGTGGGCCTTAGAAAGCATCACTACAAACAAAGCTAGTGGAGGTGATGAAATTCCAGTTGAGCTATTTCAAATCCTGAAAGATGATGCTGTGAAAGTGCTGCACTCAATATGCCAGCAAATTTGGAAAACTCAGCAGTGGCCACAGGACTGGAAAAGGGCAGTTTTCATTCCAATCCCAAAGAAAGGCAATGCCAAAGAATGCTCAAACTACCGCACAATTGCACTCATCTCACATGCTAGTAAAGTAATGCTCAAAATTCTCCAAGCCAGGCTTCAGCAATATGTGAACCATGAACTTCCAGTTGTTCAAGCTGGTTTTAGAAAAGGCAGAGGAACCAGAGACCAAATTGCCAACATCCGCTGGATCATCGAAAAAGCAAGAGAGTTCCAGAAAACATCTATTTCTGCTTTATTGACTATGCCAAAGCCTTTGACTGTGTGGATCACAATAAACTGTGGAAAATTCTGAAAGAGATGGGACTACCAGACCACCTGACCTGCCTCTTGAGAAATGTGTATGTAGGTCAGGAAGCAACAGTTAGAACTGGACATGGAACAACAGACTGGTTCCAAATAGGAAAAGGAGTATGTCAAGGCTGTATATTGTCACCCTGCTTATTTAACTTATATGCAGAGTACATCATGAGAAACACTGGGCTTGAAGAAGCACAAGCTGGAATCAAGATTGCCGGGAGAAATATCAATAACCTCAGATATGCAGATGACACCACCCTTATGGCAGAAAATGAAGAGGAACTAAAAAGTCTCTTGATGAAGGTGAAAGAGGAGAGTGAAAAAGTTGGCTTAAAACTCAACATTCAGAAAACGAAGATCATGGCATCTGGTCCCATCACTTCATGGGAAATAGATGGGGAAACAGTGGAAACAGGGTCAGACTTTATTTTGGGGGGCTCCCAAATCACTGCAGATGGTGAGTGCGACTGCAGCCATGAAATTAAAAGACGCTTACTCCTTGGAAGAAAAGTTATGACCAACCTAGATAGCATATTGAAAAGCAGAGACATTACTTTGCCAACAAAGGTCCATCTAGTCAAGGCTATGGTTTTTCCAGTGGTCACGTATGGATGTGAGAGCTGGACTGTGAAGAAGGCTGAGCACCAAAGAATTGATGCTTGTTGTGGGCAGCAAAGTGACTCAGCCACACATATACATGTATCCCCTCTTCCTTGAATTCCCTCCCATTCCGGTCACCACTGAGCAGTGAGTAGAGTCCCCTGTGCTGCACAATTCTTTCTCATTAGATTAGTTATCGATTTTATACATAGTTGTGTGTATATGACCAACCTAGACAACATATTGAAAAGCAGAGACATTACTTTGCCAACAAAGGTCCATCTAGTCAAGGCTATGGTTTTCCCAGTGGTCATGTATGGATGCAAGAGTTGGACTGTGAAGAAGGCTGAGCACCGAAGAATTGATGCTTTTGAACTGTGGTGTTGGAGAAGACTCTTGAGAGTCCCTTGGACTGCAAGGAGATCCAACCAGTCCGTTCTGAAGGAGATCAGCCCTGGGATTTCTTTGGAAGGACTGATGCTGAAGCTGAAACTCCAGTACTTTGGCCACCTCATGCGAAGAGTTGACTCCTTGGAAAAGACTCTGATGCTGGGAGGGATTGGGGGCAGGAGGAGAAGGGGATGACAGAGGATGAGATGGCTGGATGGCACTCACTGACTTGATGGACGTGAGTCTGAGTGAACTCCGGGAGTTGGTGATGGACAGGGAGGCCTGGCGTGCTGCGATTCATGGGGTCGAAAAGAGTTGGGCACGACTGAGCAACTGAACTGAACTGAACACTAGCTTTGTTCATAGTTATGCTTCCTAAGGCCCACTTGACTTCACATTCCAGGATGTCTAGCTCTAGGTGAGTGGTCACACCATCGTGGTTATCTGGGTCGTGAAGATCTTTTTTGTATAGTTCTTCTGTGTATTCTTGCCACCACTTCTTAATATCTTCTGCTTCTGTTAGGTCCATACCATTTCTGTCCTTTATTGAGCCCATCTTTGCATGAAATGTTCCCTTGGTATCTCTAATTTTCTTGAAGAGATCTCTAGTCTTTCCCATTCTGTTGTTTTCCTCTATTTCTTTGCACTGATCACTAAAGAAGGCTTTCTTATCTCTCCTTGCTATTCTTTGGAACTCTGCATTCGAATGGATGTATCTTTCCTTTTCTCCTTTGCCTTTTGTGTCTTTTCTTTTCTCAGCTATTTGTAACGCCTCCTTAGACTACCATTTTGCCTTTTTGCATTTCTTTTTCTTGAGGATGGTCTTGATCAGTGCCTCCTGTACAATGTCATGAACCTCCGACCATAGTTCTTCAGACACTCTGTCTATCAGATCTAATCCCTTGAATCTATCTGTCACTTCCACTGCATAATCGTAAGGGATTTGATTTAGGTCATACCTGAATGTCTAATGGCTTTCCCTACTTTCTTCAGTTTAAGTCTGAATTTAAATATTCATGGTTAATTTCCTTTAGGATGGACTAGTATGATCTCCTTGCTGTCCAAGGGACTCTCAAGAGTCTTCTTCAGCCCCACAGTTCGAAAGCATCAATTTTTTTTTTTTTTTTTTGCTTAGCCTTCTTTAGGGTCCAACTCTCACATCTTTATATGACTACTGGAAAAACCATAGCTTTGACTATATGGACCTTTGTCAGCGAACTGATGTCTCTACTTTTCAATATGCTGTCTAGGTCTGTCATAGCTTTCCTTCCAAGGAGCAAAATGCATATAATAATTGACTAAAATATAAGCAGTACATATGATATGTTAATTTATATACACATTCCTGTATCTGTATATAGATATGCATGCCTGTGCATATGCACACATGCACATCCATATCTATCTGTAAAATCATCCTCGTCAGGCTCAAAATTCTGCAATGGACTCATGCCCTGGTAGCCAGCCCCCAAGATGACCTTCACTCCGCAGCCCCCATGCCCTTCCACAATGAACAGGGCTGAGCTGTGTAACCAACAGGATTTTGCAGAAATGATGGCAAGTCCATGGCTCAGATATCAGAGACGCCATCCTCTGTGGGATCACTCGGTCCTCTGGAGGAACTCAGCACCGTGTCAAAAGGTCATTGCAGCCACCTCATGGCGAAATCTACGAGGTAGGGAGGCCTCATGCCGGCAGCCAGAGAGGAACTGAGTCTTCCTCCGATAGTCTGACAGTCATGTGAATAACCACCCCATAAACAGCCCTCCCGTCTGAGCTGAGTTTTCAGAGGATGATGTCCCATCCAGAGCTTGACAGTCACCTCAAGGGAAACCCCAAGACAGAACCACCCAGCTAAACCATTCCGGACACAGAGAAACCACGTGAGATAAGTGTTTACCGTCCTTCCAAGCTGCAGGCAATGGATGCACACCTAGATCAGAATCCAATGTCATCACAATGGCCTCTTTTCTTCCTCTGATCTTATCGCTGACTGTTCTTCTTTCTGATGCTGAAACTGAAACTTCAATACTTTGGCCACCTGATGTGAAGAACTGACTCATTGGAAAAGACCCAGATGCTGGGAAAGATTGAAGGTGGGAGGAGAAGGGGAAGACAGAGGATGAGATGGCTGGATGGCATCACCCACTCGATGGACATGAGTTTGAGTAAACTCTGGGAGGTCGTGATGGACAGGGAAGCCCGACTTGCTGCAGTCCATAGGGTCACAAAGAGTCGGACACGACTGAATTACTGAACTGAACTGAACTGATTCTTTCCATTGCTCACTCTGTTATAGTCCCATTGGCTTCCTTACCAGATGCCGAAAACCCCAAATCTCTCTACAGGTCTATCCCTGCCCACTGATATCCACAGGGTTCACTCCCTTCCTAGCTCATGTCTTTGCTGCAATGTCCCTTCAGGGACGCCTTCTCTGACAGCCCAGGCTGGAAATGCCCACCCACCCCACCCGTCCCCTTACTTGGCTGTTTTTTTATGCTGTCAGGTTTGTGGAATTTGTTACAGCAGTCACAGGAAGCTAATACAGATGGTTGATTAAGTGGACTGGATCAATGGGAAAGTGGGTGATTGGAGTGATGGGTGGATTGTAGGATAAATGGGAAGAGGGAATTGATAGAATGGATTAAAGAATGAAGGACTTTATGGGTGGATGAATGGATAGTTGAATGGATGGAGCTTTGGTGAGCTGGAAGAGTATCTAAAGAAATGATGGGTGTGTAGATAGGCAAGTGGATGGTTGAGTGGATAAATGGCTAGTTGGATGAATGCATAAAGGCAAGAATATATACACAGATGAAAAGGTGGATTGGGCGGAAGTTTGGATGGACGGACTTGTGGATGTGTATTCAAGCAGGAAACATGACACGTTGGGAAAGAATCAGATTTATTCTTTCATTTTTAAAAGCTTTATTTATTTATTTATTGACTGTGGTTTTCCTTGCTGCTCAGGTGTGGCAGTCAGGGGCTACTCTTCGTTGCTTCACATCGCAGTGGCTTCTCCTGTTGCGAAGCGCAGGCTCCAGGGGTTTGGTAGTTGAAGCGCATAGGCTCAGTAGTTGCTGCACATGGGCCTAGCTGTCTGTCCCCTCCTGCCCCTGCTCTTGCCCAGTATGTGGGTTCTTCCCAGACCAGGGATTAAACTGGTGTCCCCTTCATTGCAAGGCAGATTCTTAACCACTGGACCACCAGGAAAGCCTTATTATTTTATTTTTTAAATTGAAGTCTAGTTGAATCACAATGTTGTGTTAGTTTCAGGTGTACAGCAAAGTGATTCAATTATTTATATATATATATTTCAATATAACTGTAAACAAACATAAACATAAAATATAATTATATATATTCTTTTTTGGCATCAGTTGCTTCTTTTTCATAGCAGAGTAATATTCCATCACATAAACATACCACTCTTTATCCTTTCGTCTATCAGTGGACACGCTGATTGCCTCCGTGTCTTGGATATTGTAAATAGTGCTACAAAGAACATTGTGATGTATGTATCTTTTCAAATTCTAATTTTCTCTGGATATATGCCTAGGAGGGGGATTGCAGGATTATATGGTAGCTCTGTTTTTAGCTTTTTAAGGAACCTCCATGCTGTTCTCCATAGTGGCTGTACCAGTTTACATTCTCTACCAACAGCGTAGGAGGAAGAATCAGATTTTAGAACCAGACAGACCTGGGTTCTGACCCCAGCTCCCCATGGTGATATTGGACAAGCCTGGTAGCCAAGGTGGATCTCTGTTCAAGAAAGAACTTACTTAACTGTGAGAAGAGTGTTTGGCCAACTGCCCCCAGCTGCAGTACCTGAAACCAGTTTGTTTTGTTTTTTTGAATCAAGTTTCTTTCCGGGCAGCCCCCAAGCAATGACTAAGCCTTAGGGTGGGGGCCGTGCCACTTCCATCCAATGTGGGGCTCATCTAATAGCAATCTCTTTTTTTTCCTTCTCCTTCCCTTCCCCCACCCCTTCTGCCCCTCCCTCTGAAAGTTAAGTGTTAGTCGCTCAGTCCTGTCTGACTCTGCTGCCAGGCTCCTCTGTCCATGGGATTCTCCAGGCAAGAATACTGGAGTGGGTTGCCATTTCCTTCTCCAGGGGATCTTCCCAACCCAGGGATCGAACCTGCATCGCTTATGTCTCCTACATTGGCAGGCGGGTTCTTTACCGCTAGGGGGCTGAGGCCCCCTCCCTCTACTCCTCCCTGTTTCTTTCTTGGTCTCTCTCTTTCTCCCCTCCCCCCCCCCCTTTTTTTTAACTTTGAATTGACATAAAATTCAGGTAACACAAGACTTCCCTGGTGGTTCAGTGGTTGGGACTCAGCTTCCACTGCAGGGATCACTGGTTCTGCCCCTGGTGGGGAAACAGATCCCACATGCATGCCGTGTGGCCAAAAAGAAAACGAAAAGAGAAACAAGTCACAGACCACAAAATCATTTCCTTTAAGTATTTTAAGTAGCATTTAGTACAGTCAGAGTCTTGTGCCGCCATTGTGTCTCTCA
Organism: Bubalus kerabau; assembly: GCF_029407905.1. Lineage (NCBI taxonomy): Eukaryota > Metazoa > Chordata > Mammalia > Artiodactyla > Bovidae > Bubalus > Bubalus kerabau. The sequence continues at coordinate 66,946,675 of NC_073640.1, forward strand.
AGTTCCAACCATTTTCACCACCCTGAGAGGAAGTGATTAAGCAATCAGTCCCCATCCATCCGGCAACCACTAACCTACTTTCTGTTCCTATGGATTTGTCCACAGTGAATCTCTGCACTGCCTCTCCGCTCGGGCCGACGCATGGTCTCAGGCTCTTCCTGACTATACTGTCCTCCTGCCTTCCCTTTCACAGGTGGCAGAATGACTTCCTGCCTCCTCCTGTCCTTCCTCACCTTTATCTTTCACTTGTTCAGTGGGTCAGTCGTGTCCGACTCTTTGCGACCGACCCCATGGACTGCAGCACGCCAGACTTCCCTGCCCTTCACCAACTCCCGGAGCTTGTTCAAACTCATGTCCATCCAGTCGGTGATGCCATCCAGCCATCTCATCCTCTGTCACCCTCTTCTCCTCTTGCCTTCAATCTTTCCCAGCATCAGGGTGTTTTCCAATGAGCCAGCTCTTTACATCAGGTGGCCAAAGTATGGGAGGTTCAGCTTCAGCATCAGTCCTCCCAGTGAATATTCAGGGTTGATTTCCTTTAGGATGGACTGGTTGGATCTCCTTACAGTCCAAGGGACTCTCAAGAGTCTAAGCACCACAGTTCAGAAGCAGCGGTGTCATCCCAATAAATCCATTGCATCGCTAATGCCGCAGCAGCCTCTGCTTCCTGGAAGAGCCAGCCACACCAGTGTCTTGCTCTGAGCTCCAGCTCCCCACCCTGCAGAGCAGCACAGCCTCTCAGGGGTGCAGGAGGCTGTGGAGGGGTTCTGAACACCCCCTGGAGGAGCCGTCAACCTGAAGACCAGACCGTGCGCTGCTTTCTCTATGTGCCAGGACCGCTCAAGTCCCTCCCTGATCTCACTCTTCATATACAAACGTGTGTGTGTGTGTGCGCGCGCGTGCGTGCGTGCGCGCGTGCGCTCAGTCGCTTTAGTCGTTGTGTCCGACTCTTTGCAACCCTACGGACTGTAGCCCTCCAGGCTCCTCTGTCCGTGGGATTCTCCAGGCAAGAGTACTGGAGTGGGTTGCCATGGCCTCTTCCAGGGGATCTTCCAGACCCAAGGATCAAACCCTTGTCTCCTGCATTGCAGGTAGATTCTTTACTGTTGAGCCACCAGAGAAGCCCATATGTGTGTGGGGGGGTGCGTGTGTGTATATATATATTTATTTATTTTAGAATTTATGTATTTCTTTATTTTTGGCTGCGCTGGGTCTTCACTGCTGGCAGGCTTCTTGTCTAGCTGCGGTGTGTGTGGAGGTTACTACCTTGTTGCGAGCACAGGCTCTAGGCGTGAGGGTTTTAGCAGTTGTGACTCCCGGGCTCTAGAGGACCGGCTCAGTAGTCGTGGCGCACCGGCTTTGTTGCTCCGCGGCCTGTGGGATCTTCCTGGACCGGGGATGGAACCCGCGTCTCCTGCACTGGTAGGCGGATTCTTTACCACCGAGCCACCAGGGAAGCCCAATGGACTCGCTCCTGAACCCCATGCGGGAGGCACCATTATGACCCTTGCCTTTACAGACGAGAAAACAAACGCCTGGAGGCCTCCATCCCCTACGTGGGCGGTTCCCCTTTTCTGGAGAAAATGATCCCACCACAGAGCGGAAGGGAAAGATTCCTGAAAGTGAAAGTGCAGTATCATTTCACCCAGAGGAAGACCACAGCCTCCTCCCTTCAGCTGAACCAGGGTAGCAGAAGGATCCAGAAGATTCCAGGTCCCCAGCCTGCACGTGGACAGTGGGAGGAGCCTGGTGCCCACATGGAAAGCAGCCCACAGAACTGTCTTCCCCCCTGCCCCCGGGTGCTCACAGGGATGCCCTGACGCTGTCACAGTCCCTGCAGGGGACACAAGTCAGCCTCGCCTTTGTGCCAGTGTGGGGACCTGGGTACCAAGGCCCAGAGCATGGGAAGTGGGGGGAGGGGGTGTTCTTTCCTAGGGTCACCTGGAGGTCTGCATCTTTATTTCCTTTTGAAAAAGACACAGGAGGGACTCCCCCTGTGGTCCAGTGGCTGAGACTCCACACTCCCAATGCCGGGGTGGTGGTGGTGGGGGGCCTGGATTCCATCCCTGGTCAGAGAAGTAGATCCCTCATGCCGCCACTAAGACTTCTCACGCCCCTGCTAAAGACGCCACGGGCTGCAGGTAAGCCCGGTGCAGCCATGTAAGTGAATAAATATTTAAAAATGAAATAAAGTCATAAGCCGGGATACAGAGAAGTTAGTAACCTAAGGTCCATTAACAAAAAAAAGAAAAAGGAGCAGGAATGAGACAGGCACCAGCACAGATCGGGCAAGGTGTGTAGAGGGGGGTCGCTGCTCCGGGGGGGTGAGCAGCGGGCAGTTTCCAGCACCCTCCGCCCCCTCCCTGGGCTCTGTGTCCATCCTGGTCTCCAGGGCAGGTGTCGACGGTAACTTCCACGCCAAAAGGGACTTTGCAGATGAGGTTAAATTAAGGGTCTTGAGATGGGGAGGTTCTTCTGGATTTTTAGGGTGAGCCCAACATAATCAAGGAGTCCTCACAAGTGCGAGAAGGGTCAGAGTCAGAGAAGGGGGTGTGGTGACGAAGTACCACCCACCGTGCAGAGGGAAGTAGGCACCCCGAGCCAAGGGGTGCAGGCACCACCGGAAGCTGGAAAAGATGAGGAAACGGGTCCTCCAGAAGGAACGCAGCCCTGCCCGCCCCTTGATTTCAACATACGGGGACAAAGACCTCTGGAACCAGAAGCTAATAAATCTGTGTTGCCTTAAGCCACTACGCTTGTGGTTTGCTGTTACAACCATTGCAGGGCTCTCTACGGGCACCCAGCTCTTAACTGGCAGAGGTGGGATTCGAAACCAATCTCTCCGAGCTGCTTGCGGGGTTGAACATTCTGGATCTTCTGGGGTATGGCTTAGAGGTGTGAAGTGTGGAATTATTCCAGAAGCTTCTTCCTCAAGGTCACTGGGCTGTGTGTGTGTGTGTGTGTGTGTGATGTAGAAGTGAGTCAAGAAACCAGGAATTCTACTTTCATGAGGATTAGGGGATCTGGTGTATAACTCGAGCAGTGACAACTCAGGCTGTCGTGACAATTAGTGAGTTAACCTCCGCGGAGCACACAGGGGAGTGCCTGACACATAAGATTAGTTAACACGTATTACATCTCTTTCATGTCTACACACCACTGGTGTCAGCTCCTCTCTGTATTCCCTGCTCAAGAACCTTCCATGGCCCCCCAGTACTCTCAGGATAACATCCAAGCCCTTTATGACGACTGAGAACTTAGGCTCCAGGCTCATTTCTCCTACCTAGTGGGTCCCGCACTCTGTAACCCAGCAGACTGCCCACTAAGGAATGTCGCTCTCCATCTGACTAAAAGCATGGCGGTGTTAGCCACTGGAGTTACTAACCTTTAACCCACCTTTAACTGGAGTCACTAACCTTTAACACCCTTGAATGAGGCACTCTGCACTCTGGGAAAACTGGAAGAACAGGCCTTCAGATATTTTCAGGAAAAAAATGTTACCAGCCCAAATTCTTGCACCTTCTCCTGCTTCGAAAAGCACTGAAGTCATTAACTAAGGTATCTGGGCCTTGTGGCTAACAGCAACCTTCTAAGGAGATGTCTTCTGGGTTGCCCAAATCCCTTTTGCAAAAACACTGAAACGCTGGAATCAGATCCTGAGAACTCCCTGAGAGGCTATCTCGTGGGCCACAGGACTCAGCATCACCCCAGATAAAACGGAAACTCGCAGGTTGGCCATTTCTATTTTGGTCGAAAGACAAAAGCACTCAACCCTCAGGGGCCAGGTTTCAGGAACCACCTGGGCCCTGCTGAGAAAGCCTTCCTGTAGCTCGCCTGCCTCCTCTAAGCATGGCTTGTGAGATTGTCCTAAACTTCCCCCACAGCCAGACAGGCACTGGCTACCATTGCTAGTTAGCCACTTCCCCTTCTGGGCCCACCCTGCCCTGCTCTGCACTACTATAACATCTCATGTTTGGCTTTTTTTTTTTTTTTTTTTTGATTGCACACTGCAGCCTGTGGGATCTTAGTTCCCTGACCACTGACCAGGGATCCAACCCGTGCCCCCAGCAGTGGACATGCAGAGTCCTAATCCACCACCAGGGAAGTCCCGAGAGATCTCATTCTTCATTGGTCACTGGGCCTCCGCCTTCAAGAAATACTCGTGATCCCTGTCTGTTTCTCTGCTCTCTCGTCTTTGCTCTCAAGCAATCCGAGAGCTGAAAACCCTAGCTGTTGGGGCACTTGGAAATCCTGAAGTGCAAAGGACGAGAGAAGCGGGCTTCAGAAGTCCCCGTGATGGAGGGCGTTGATGAAATAGTATTTAGCCACGAAAAGGCATGAAGCACTGACCTGTGCTACAACATGCTATCATGCTAAATCACTTCAGTCGTGTCTGATTCTGTGTGACCCCAGGGACTGTAGCCCGCCAGGCTCCTCTGTCCCTGGGATTCTGCAGGCAGGAACACTGGAGTGGGTAGCCATGCCCTCCTCCAGGGGTCTTCCCCTCGCAGGGATCAAACCCATGTTTCTGACGTCTCCTGCACTGGCAGGCTGGCTTCTTTACCCACCTGGGAACATGGATGAACCTCAAAAACATCACGCTCAGTGACAGAAGCCAGACATGAGAAGGCACATACTATTTATATGAAATGTCCAGAAGTGCCAAATCTATAGAGACGGGAAGCAGTTTGGATGTGGCCAGAGGGTTCGCACAGAGTCGGACACGACTGCAGCGACTTAGCAGCAGCAGCAGCAGCAGAGGGTTGAGGGGTGGGGAGGCGGGAATTGGGAGTGTCAGCTTAACTGGTAAGGGACTTCCTCCTGGGGTAGTGAAAAAGTTCCGGAACGAGGTAGCGGTGCTGGTTTCGAAACACTGTGAATGAGTTAAATGTCCCTGAACTGTAAAATTTAAAACAGTTAGGGAATTCTCTGGCCCTCCAGTGGTTAGGACCGGGTGCTCTCACTGCCGGGGGCCCCAGGTTCCAACCCTGGTCGGGGAACCAAGATCCCACAAGCCACAACGTGCCACAAACCATAATGCAATAAAAGTCAAATAAAATGCACGTTAAGCACAATAAAATAAAGTGAAATGGTTAATCATGTGAAATTTATTTCAATTATTAAAAAATCAAAAGAGGTGGGGAGCTGAGGGAGCGGGTGGCTGGCACTTCTGCATCTCAGGGAGGATACACTCCCTGGGTCTGAGGGCAGACGGGCCGGGGGCCTGGACTCCCGGGTTCTGGGGACGCAGGAGGGTGCCAGGGCCCAGGCACCTGAGTAGTGAGAAAGGAGGAAGCCAGGAAGCCGAGAGCTGTTCTATGGGAGAGAAAAGAAAACGGCCAGAGGAAGCAGTGGGTTTCTGGGAGGGAGGTTCTCCTGACGGGGATGTTCTCAGCAGGATCACCCTCCCCACCCACGTGCTCCCTGGCTGTGGGGAACTGGGAGGCCAGTGCGGGCAGGATCCGGACACCAGGGTCCCGGCCTGGCCCCGCCGCGTCCAGACAGAAACGGCACCCGGCAGAGTGGGCACCCGTAGGTCTGGGTTCTCACTCCCTAAGGAGGTACCAACAGGGAGGCTAGACAGCAGGGGGCTAGAAACAATGGCAGGTGCTCTTGAAGAGGCCGGAGGCCCGGGCTTCTGGGTCCCCCAGGGAGGAAGTGTGCACAGAGCTGGAGGCTCGGATTTCTGGGTCTTGGGGAGGACTCCCCGTCTGGGAGTCTGAATGCTGAAGCTAGAAAGCTGAAGGAAGGGAGGTGGAGGGCCCTGGGAGCTAAGCCACGGCCCGCTCCGTTCCGAGACTGAAAGTGCAGTTAGTTTGAGGGTGAAGTCCCGGGACAGCGGGGGCCACCCTCTTGACCTAACAGTGTCCCGCTGGCGTTCGATCGTGGACTTTGGCTCTGCCGGGGCGCGGACGGTGGTCCCGCCCCCACAGCTCAGCCTTCTTCCCCAAACTCTCACGCGGCCCCAGGACCGAGAGAGCCCGGGAGAGCCTGGACCGGTGAGCGCCTGGCAGAGGGGTGCAGGGGCCGGGGAGGAGGGGGGCAGAGGTTGGCAGTGGGGGAGGGGCTGGAGAGACTCGAGAGCTGGGTGGGGGAAGGACAGCTAAGAGATACTGGGACATCAGGATAAAGGACTGTACAAAAAAAAAAAAAAAAAGAGCGAAAGTGCCCCAAGCACAGAGCTGGTGTTATCATCCTGAACACTTACACACTATTCATGCCTGGGAGCCAAAGAGGGCCTCAAAGACAGTCCCAGAATATGAGACACCTAAACGCTTAGGGGCTGGCTCCTCACCCGAGACAGAGACGCAGAGGCAGTGTTGACCTCAGTCCCTTCCCCTCTCCTCCCCTGCAGACCCCGGCATGTGGGGATACTTGTCTCTGCTGCCCATGTGCCTGGCCTTCTGGGCTATTGCTGGCATCTGGACCGTGTGAGTGTGTCTGTGTTCTTCTGTTTATTGACTCATGTTAGGCTGTGCTGGGTCCTGGCTGCTGTCTGCGGGCTTTCTCTAGCTGCGGTGAGCGGGTGAGCGGGGACTCTTCCTTGTGGTGGCTGCTCTGGCTGCAGAATGTCGGCTTTAGGTGCTTGGGCTTCAGTAGTTGCAGCAGGCTCAGGAGTTGTGGCGCACCCGCGGGTTTTGTCCCCGGCAGCAGGTGGGATCTGCTGGGACCAGAGGTGGAACCCGCGTCCCCTGCATGGGCAAGCAGATGCCCATCCACTGTGCCACCAGGGAACAGACTGTGTGAGTGTTAGAGGCAGGAGACATGCCTGCGTCTGAGCCAGGAAGGGCTGAGGGACTAGACCCCCGGGTCTGAGCGGGAAGGGGCTGCGGGTCTGGACCCCTGGGTCTGAGGGAGAAGGGGCCGGAGGGGCTGGACCCTGGGGTCTGGAGAAGGGACTGGGAGTCTGGACCCCCAGGTCTGAGGGAGGAAGAGTGGGATCTGGACCCTGGGTCTGGAGGAGGGGCTGGGGGTCTGGAGGAGCATCTGGAGGAGGGGCCGGGGGTCTGGACCCCGGGGTCTGGAAGAGGGGCTGGGGGCCTGGACTCCCGGGTCTGGAAGAGGGGCTGGGGGCTGGACCCCCGGGTCTGGAGGAGGGGCTGCGGGTCTGGAACCCCGGGTCTGGAGGAGGGGCTGGGGGTCTGGAGGAGCATCTGGAGGAGGGGCTGGGGCCTGGACCCCCGGGTCTGGGGAGGAGGGACTGGGGGTCTGGACCCTGGGTCTGGAGGAGGGGTTGGGTGCTGGTCTCTTGGGCCTGCGAGAGAGGGAGCAAGGATCCCGGGTTTGTGCTGGAAACAGAAAGAAAAGGGTCGTGGCAAGCCCTCGGCTCACCTTGTGCCCCGCCCCCAGGTTCTCGCTGGCTGTGGTTAACAAGGCCGTGAACCTCACCGACGGCTTCCCGTACATCAGGTAGTCACGGCGCCAGCGGGGAGGCCGGGGTCGGGAGGGAGCAAGGAGGTGAGCCTTTATCTCCCCTCAGTGTGTGTGGAAACGTGCCCCCCCAGAGCTGCATCTTCAGCCAGGTGCTCAACATCGGAGCCGCTTCGGGTAAACGCTCTGCTCACCTTTCCTGCGGTGCCAGCCCCGCCCAGCCAGGACCGTGGGGGTCCTTGCCTCCTCCGCCCTCCCCCCAAATCCTGGAGTTGGGCTCCCACCCCTGGACCCACGCCCTACCCCCAAGTCTGGGGCTCCCGTCTCTCACCAATTCCTCTCCTCCCAGCCGCCTGGATCTGCATTCTCCGTTACTACCAGCTTCGGGACTGGGGCGTCCGAAAGTGGCATAACCAGGTGATCCTGTGGACGGGGCTCCTCTGTGCCTTGGGCACCTCCATAGTGGGCAATTTCCAGGTGAGACGGAGTAGGCCCGCCCGCCGGAGTGTGGGACTACAACTCCCAGCATCCCCCGGGGCGCAGAGTCCTCATCGAGGAGGGATGCTCCCCACACGGCCTCCTGGGACTTGTATTTCTCTGTGGCTCTCAGGCCGTGGAGGCAGTGATGAGGTCCGCTCTCTAAGTAGAGATCGCGTAGGAGGCTCTTTGTAGTCATTCCGTGGACCCCTAGGAGTCTGGGGTCATTCACTGCCGTACCCCTCCGTTTAATGATGAAATTTCTCAATTCTCTCTCTCTCTCTTTTTTTTTTTTGGTCGCTCCGCTCGGCTTAGCGGAGGATACTAGTTCCCAGACCAATGCAACCCAGACCCTTGGGGGTGACAGCGCGGAGTCCTGACCGCTGGACCGCCCTGTAAATGGGTGCTCACTCTGTAGGAGGCACTAGCTGGGTTATTTTAATCCATCTCCACAAGAACTCCAGGGAGATTCTTTTTGGTCAAATGCCAGAGATATCTTTATTACCAGGTTCTTGGTGGTCAGAAATGAACCCAGATTCTTTGACTGTTAGAGCCCACATTCTTAACCACGAAGCTCAGTAGGTATTGGTAGAATAAGTAGATGGATGAGTGATAGGAGAAATCTTTCTTATTTATCATTTTATTTTTCTATTGTGGTTACCTCTGACACCAAACTTCTCTTACCAAGGGGCCAGGGAAGCCATGGTGTTTAGACAAGAGGCTGCCTACAACTTAGTAAAAATTCCACATCATATTTGCATAGCAAATCATTCACTCACTGATGTATTCCCGTGTTCCTTATCCTTTCTTTTTCTGTAATCATTATTGCCCTCCACTCAGAAGCCTTCCTTTTTTTCTTTTCTGGCTACTCCACTTGGCACGCAGGATCTTAGCTCCCCACCAGGGACTGAACCTGTGCCCCCTGAGGTCGAAGCACTGAAAGAAGTGAATGTGTTAGTTGCTCAGTCCTGTCAGACTCTGTGTGACCCCTTGGACTGTAGCCCACCAGGCTCCTCTGTCCATGGGGTTCTCCAGGCAAGAATACTGGAATGGGTAGCCGTTCCCTTCTCCAGGGACCAAACCCAGGTTTCCTGCATTGCAGGCAGATTCTTTACCTTCTAAGCCACCAGGACAGCCCAGGAAGTGCTGAGTCCTAACCAATGAACCACCAGGGAATTCTCCAGAAGCCTCTTTTAGACATTTTCTCCTAATCATCCCTTCACCCATGAAATATTTCATTTTAAAATTTTTAATATAATACAAATGATATCAGTAAGGCACAAACCGTTGCAATATTTAAGACTTTTTTTTTTCAGCCTCCAGGAACCAATTTTTACCCGCTTAGTGGCAATAATCTGCTCTCTCCCACCAAGGCTGAGAATGAAGTATTTATTCTCCTAATATTTGCAAGGCTCTACTATGCCTCCCAGGTGGTGCTAGTGGTAAAGAACTCACTTGCCAAGGCAGGAGACACAAGAGATGGAGGCTTAGATCCCTGGGTTGGGAAGATCCCCTGGAGGAGGGCATGGCAATCCACTCCGGTATTCTTGCCTGAAGAATCCCATGGACAGAGGAGCCTGGTGAGTTACAGTTCATAGGGTCGCAAAGAGTTAGACAGGACTGAAGCCACTTAGGACGCACCGTGTGCCAGGCACTGTTTTAGGGATAGAGGCGCCAGCAGGAAACAGCAGCTTTAAACGGGGGCCCTCGTGGGTGGAGCGGACAATACACAGCCAGTGCACCGAATCAACATGCCTGTTGCCGGGTATGGCGGGCAGTCTTCCGGCACAGCCCGTGAAGGGGGGCCCGGTCCCTGGCTCTCCGCACGTCCGCCCCTCAACTCTGCGCCCTCCTCCTCCCAGGAGAAGAATCAGCGGGCCACGCACCTGACAGGCGCCTTCCTGGCCTTCTTCGTGGGAATCTTATACTTCTGGCTGCAGCTCTTCCTCTCCTGGCGGATGAAGAACCTGCCCCAGCCTGGGGCTCCCTGGATCGGGCCACTGCGCCTGGTGCTCTGCAGCGCCTGCTTCATCCTCGAGGTGGCCAGTATCCTTCGCTGGAGTGGGGGTGGCTCTCCGATGGGGTGGGTCTGCCCTCCGCCGTCCTGGGCGCCCCTTCCTTCCTCAGCCTCGGTCTCCATGCAGCGCTACAGAGGATTGTCAGTGAGTTCTGGTTCTGGGGGCGTGCTGCCTGGGTTGGAATCCCACCACCTCAATGAACTAGCCGGGGGTGGAGGTGGGGTGGGGAGGGTGGGATGGCGGACTCCTCTTCTTTCCTGACTTCCTGGTGCTTCGGGTTCCTCATCTATCAAATGAGGATGTTGGTAAGGAATGTGAGGAATGAAGGAGCACGTGAGGTGCTTAGATGGGTGCCTGGCACAGAACAGGTGAACAGTCAATATTGTGACTGTGCCCTAGTGCTCTGCCGTGTCTGACTCTTTGGGATCCCCGTGGACTGTAGCCCCAGGCTCCTCTGTGCATGGGATTCTCCAGGCAAGAATACTGGAGTGGGTTGGCATGCCCTCCTCCGAGGGACCTTCCCGTCCCAGGGGTCGAACCTGCCTCTCTTAGGTCTCCTGTATTTGCAGGCCAGGTCTTTACCACTAGCGCCTCCTGGGAAGCCACACTAGCAGCTTGAGACAGTGGAGGTGGGTGCGGTTTCTTCCCCAGAAACTGACGTGTGTTACAAATCAGAGCTGGTTGTCACACATTTACCAGCATGCCTCTAGGTAGAGCCTCGACTCCAACCCGCTTCTGAGTCATCCCAGAACCCACCAGATCGCCACACCTCTGGGCAAGCCAAACCAGTCTCTGATCCTCGGTTTCCATATCGGTGGAATGGCCTTGCTTTTAGCAGAACAGTGATTGCTACTGATTAGCAGAGTGCCCTCAGGGAGAGCGGGGTCAACCCTGGGGACGGCTGCCCCCTGTGGGGGCGGGTGGGAAGGGGCGCCCAAGAGGTCATTGGCATCCGAAAGAGGCCAGGGGGAACCAGCGAGGCCCTGGGTGGGCTGCCCTCAGTGGATCCCTTCGGAGACTTGGATCCACTTCCCCAGCAAATTGGAGGTGGTGATCCAGTTTCCCAGAGCAGCGGATTGAATCCCATGAAACAGGCAGGAAGGGCTGGCTCCTGAACTCAGACTAGCACAGGTCCTCTGCAGTGGTGGGCAAAACCGACCACGAGGTACAGGCGGCCCCTCTCAAACCCTGCCTGTGCTCAGGATCCATTTGGCTACAGGGTCCTCGTCCTAGGGCCCCAAACATCCCTTGACTGTGGGGAAGGGGGAGATAGGACCGTAAGATGGTCAGCTGAGTGTGGTAAGGGCTGGATGGCCATGGAGGGGTCTGAGACCCGCCATGCTTTGACCTGGTCTTGCAGAACTAGCCTGTGTTGGGAGGTTGGTGCAGGGTTGGGGGACTGCCTCTTTATGTACATGGTTGTGGGGGGAGAGGGGGAGGGGAAAGTAAGCTGCCCAAGGGAGGCGATAAGGCTGCTGGCAGGCCCAGAGGTCAGGCTCTCCAGCGGAAAAGTGAGGGGTTACAGGCTTGGGCTTCTGCCTGAAGGCAACAGGGAGCCCCAGAAAGCTTGTGAGCAGGAGAGGTACACGGTCAGGGCTGGGGTCAGCACTTGTATTTGGGGGCTCACACTTTGTCTGAGGATCAGTGGGGCTAAGGGATGGTACTGGCCTTCCTCACTGTCTAAGAACCCTTGAATGAATGAAATGTCTAGTCTGATCTAGGAGGGGTGAGTCGGAGCTGGGTTGGCGGAGAGGAGCGCTTCAGTGAGGCAGGCGGTGGTCCCAGAAAATGAGGGGCAACTCTGCCAGGCTGGAGCTGGGGGGGTGTGTTGGTCAGTGGTCACAGAACCATTTTATAAACAGCTGGGACTGTGGAGCTGGAGAAGGGACAAGGCTGGGCAGTAGAGACACCAGACCAGAAAGAGATGAACAAGACAGACAAGACTTGGGGTGACCAGCTGGCCAGGGGACAGAGATGGGAGGGGGTAAGGGCGATTCCCAAGGGCCTGCTGGGGCACCGGAGTGGATGGGGTTGTCATGGAGGTGGGGGCTCCCGGAAAGAAGAGAGTTTAGGAAGAAGGCTCTGCTTGGAGTGAGTAGGAGGGGCCTGAGAGGCACAGGTAGGGGGAGAAAGTTGCAAGCACAGCCTGAGGCTGGCGGGCGGGGCAAGGCTAACTTGTGTCACTCGCTGTCGCTAAGTTGTATCCGACTCTGTGACCCCGTGGCCCATAGCCCGCCAGGCTCCTCCGTCCATGGGGATTCTCCAGGCAAGAATACTGGAGTGGTTGTCATTCCCTCCTCCAGGGATCTTCCCGACCCAGGGACTGAACCCGGGTTTCCCACATTGCAGGCTGATTCTTTACTGTCTGAGCCCCCAAGGAGGCCGGAGGGTATCTTTAGGACACCGTGCGGTGTTGGAGGCAGGAGCATTTTTGAGACAGTGGGAATGCTGCCATAAACAGGAGGAACGTGCGACCGGAAATATTTGGGAAGTAGCTGCAGACAGAGGGGAGATAAGGAGGGCCCCTTTGAGAGTGTCTGGGAGGAGTGGCTGAGGAGCGGGGGAGGCTGTCAGGTGAGAGGGGCCGCTGCAGGTAGGGCATGTCAGGGGCGGGCTCCCCGCTGGCTCCAGCTCCTCCCTGTGGCCTTGCACCCTTGACCCTGGCCCCAGTGGTTGTCCTGCACTCCTGGTCTATGCGCTCCGTCTCCGCCATCTGCGAGTGGGTCGCCGCCATGCTGCTGTTCATCCTCTTCGGCCTCCTTGCCGTGGACTTCTCCCGCCTGGACGGCTGCACCCTGTGTCTCCAGCCGGGCTCTGGCAGCCTTCGCCCCCCGCCGGACTCCCCCACCTCCCTGCACGTCCAGCTGTGAACAGCCATCCAGCCAGCAGCATCCTCACACCTCCTGTCCCTGCCGTCTGGTTCCGCCCCTGCAGTCGGGGCCACCCAGGAAGCGAGAGGCCAAGGCCAGCCAGCCATCCCTGATCAAGGATATTTATTATTATTATTATTATTGTTAATTTTTTGTTGTTGCTGCCGCCGGCGGAATCAGAGACACGGACGCAGGCAGGATCACGCGAAATCAGAATTCCTTCCGGAGAGCAAATCCGTACAGAAGGTCATGGGGGCAGAGGGAGAGGACTGGGGGGTGGAGGGGGCCCAGGAACGGGGAGTTGGGCACATGAGGACAGATGGCCCTGTCCGTCCGGATCTGCTAAGCCACCCCAACCAGCCCCTGTCCCTCCCTCACCCCACCCCGCAGAGAGATTGATCAATAAATAAAATAATAAATTAATCAATAAATAAAATAGAAACGGCTCCCCCACCCGCAGTCCCCCCAGAAACCCCCCCTCGTTGGGCATGGCCCCCGGAGCCCCATCCCCGAAGGGCAGGTCCGGGTGTGTCGTGTCTCCCCCCTCCCCACGTTTGCCTTGGGGCCTATTTACAGATTCACAGTTGGGGGGGCAGGGAAGGGGGGTGGAGGGGGCGCCCCTCCTTCCCCGGCCCCCTGGGGTCAGGGCAGGGGGCTCCCGTTGGTGGCCAGGAGCTTCTTGTCCTTAGGGGGGCCTCGGCGGGGAGAGCTGGTCAGCTCCGGGTCTGGGCGGCCAGGCGCAGGCTGCAGGCTTCGGGGCGGGGTCCCGGCAGGCCGGGTCTGGGCGCCATTCTTCTCGTCTGTGCGGGAGGAAGTGGTCTGGCCTCAGGAAGGGGTGCCAAACCTCTTGTGGTGAGGGGGTGGGGGGCGGCTGCCAGGGCTCACACATGCCAGCCACATGAGGCCTGCCTGCCTGCCCTGCACCAACCAGGCGCAGCCCTCTAGCCCAGGGCCTTGGAGACCAGACCAAGCCCCAGGGAGTCCTGGCGGGCCCAGCTCAGGAGACAGCCAGAGACTCTGGTTACTGCACTTTCCAAGGCCCCGGATTGTGGCCAAAGCACCCCCTTCCCTTCGGGACCCTCGGGGAGCCCCCAGCAGGTTGTTCTGGCTCTCCCAGCAGTGCCTGCATGACTGGGGCACCTTTCTGTGGGGCCAGACTGGGCCACTGGCCAGACCTGGCCAAGGCTGGTTCCCAGTGGTCAGGCAGCAGTTTCCATAGGGCCCAAAACAAGAGCTGAGGTCCTGTACCAGAGAACACCCCTTAAGAGACACTGACTGCTGGAGGTCTTGCTGCTATAGCAACCCACACGGCTGCCCCTCTCTGGGGCTCAGTTGGAGGTCCCCGCACTGCCCCACTCCCCTTATAAGGCACGCGTCTTGGACCCTGGGTCCCTGTGGGTCCTACATCTCTGAAGGTGTGCCCTTTAAGGAACTCTGGTCGTCAAGGCCACCTTTCCTTAGCAGCCCAGTCTAGAGAGGTTCAGGGGGCCTTCCTGGCTTCTGGTCGCCCTGGAGAAGCAGACTAACAGGGCAGAATTCCTCTACCTGCCTATCGGGGCGGCCCTCCACTTGGAGTTAGCCCCATTCGTCTGTGTGGGACCTCTGACCTCCAGGGCTGCATGATAATAAATTGATGTTGGAACCACAGAGTTTGTTTGTGACCTCGACCTCCTTGATCCCTGGTGGCTAGGGGAGTCCCCTCCCGACAACCAGGGCTGGTGGGCACAGAGAAGCCCCTTCCCCCTGGAGCACAGACCTTGCTCCCTCCCGGGGAGAGGCCCGAGTTCGTGAAAGCCAGGCCCAGTAGGGCCAGAAGGGTCTGCGAGACAGCGACCACCTTGTCCTGGTTTTAGCACTGAGAGTCCTGGGTGTTGGGAACCCCTCTGTCCCCAGCAGAGCAGGACGGCTGGTCACCCTCCTCCAGAACACAGCTCAGGAGCCTCCAGTGGCAGGGAGCTCCACCACCTCCAACACAGAGACCAGTGGTCCCCTTAGGGACCCCTGGAGGTCCCCTCCCTCCGTGGCGAGGCCTTCTCAGGCTTGGGAAGGGCTGGTTCCCTGGAAGCCCCGCAGCTGAAGCCTCACAGGTAACACAAGCCCCTGAGGCACTTGGCCACCGGAAGTGCCCCCTCTGCCCCGCCCCCACGGGTGCCCCCACCTGCCAAGGCCTGTACAGACGGCTGGTCGTGTGTGCTCAGCAGTTGGGCCTGGATGGTCTCCACCACCCGCTTGAACCGGCGGCTGGGACCTGCAAGGGGCAGGGCAACAGACAGATGAAGCAAGATCCATATTTTCCAGCAAGAGGGGAAAATATTCAAACACGACAAATTTTCTCTGCCCATTTGGGCCTCCTCCCCCCTCCTTGGTGTGTATCTGTCGTGCGCCTGTACTAAGCACACCTGCTTAGGAGGCAAGCTTCTTAATCCTGACGATGACCCATGACCCACGACTCGCTCTGCACGTGGATCGTGCAAACCGTCAGTAACACGCCATTTCACGTAGGGCCCTCTGTCTCACAAATGCATATAGCGGCGCGTGGACTGCTCAAGAGCAGAACAGCTCTCAGACTTCCTGAGCGGCTGCTCCTGGCTTATAGTGCTCAGTATGACTCCAGTAACATTTCCCATTTTTTCTTCTTTTTAAAAGTTTTATTTATTTTTGGCTTCACTGGGTCTTCTCTGCTGTGCGTGCCTTTCCTCTAGTTTCGGGGGGCGGGGGCCCCTCTCTAGCTGTGGTGCTCACTGCAGTGGTTTCTTTGGTTGCAGAGCACGGGCTCAGTAGTTGTGGAGACTGGCCTACTTGCTCCGTGGCAAGTGGGGTCCTCCCGGAACAGGGATCGAACCTGTGTCCCGTGCACGGGCAGGCAAATTCTCAACACTCGACTGCCAGGGAAGTCCCTCCATTTTTTCCTTAAATCAACGGATTCATCTTTTCATCTGCCGTGCTGGCCTAACTGGCCAGATATGACAGGCACCCACCAGAGGGCACCGGGAGTCCAACGGAACCAAAGCTAAGAAGCCCCATCGGGCTTCTCGGTACTTCTCAGGTGTTCTGATGAGTTCTCCTGCTACCCAGCTCTCACTGTTTGAGTGATGATCCTGAAAATTTTATTTGCACTGTTTTCACTTAAGGCTTGAAATCTGAAGGGGCTCCAGTGCATTTCCTAGGCAGGACCTGGGCGTCTGGGCAAGAGGCCCAGGGAAACATAACTGGCTGGGTTTTTGTTAAATTTGACTTAAAGTCAAAATTGAACAAGTTGCTATATGGTCTGAAAAGAAACTTTTGCTAGTGAAGTGAGAGACCGAGTTATTCAGCTCTTAATGATACCAAGCAGGGCCCTGTGGGGCTCCTGGGCACAAAGACTTTCTGCGTCCCCCATTTCTGATTATAGAAAACAGCCTTCATTCAGCCTCCATGACCTTCCCTGAGTTCCAAGGGGCCGATTCAAGCAGTTGTTAATCAGGGAAGGGAGGGGGTATGAGACCTGGGAGAAACAAGCAGTCAAGAGCAGCCTTGGGGGCTTCCCCGGCAGTCCAGTGCTTAAGAATCCACCTTACTAGGCAGGGGCCCATTTGTTCCCTGGTCTGGGAGATCCCACACGCCACAGAGCAACTAAGCCTGGGTGCCACAACTACGGAGGCCCGCGAGCCCTCGAGCCTGCGCTCCAAAACAAGAGACGCCATCACAGCGAGAAGCCGGAGGACCGTGGGCAGAGAGCAGCCCCCACCCCCTGCAACTAGACAAAGCCCACGCGCAGCAACAAAGACCCAGCGCAGCCAAAAAATAGTTTTTAATTAGAAAACTTAAAACGTCGAAAAAAGTAACCCAGGGTAATTCCTTGCTAGATTCAGAAGCAGCACGCAGGCGATTTGCCGCAGTGCCCTCAGAAAGTTGCTTAGATCATATTTCACATCTGAACTAGGCTACGAAATTAATAATGGGAAATTGCGCCTCGAAGGCCAAACAGCTCCCGTACAGGCAGCCACTGATGGGAATACCAGCTGGGCTTATGTATGCTTGCAACTACTTAATTGGGAATGAAAGGAAATCCTGCCCTGAACTGGCCAACATAGGTCTCTTCAGCACCCTAAAACGGATTTTTCACACACAGTTAAAAGCCTGCAGTCTCCTGGACCTCTGCCTGCAGGGTGTACTGGAAACAACAGTGGTAAGAGTTTTTCCTCTTAAAAATTAGGTTAGCAGGGAAAATATTTGTAGGGCTAGCTTCTTGGATCTTTAGGATTGGAAAAACTTCTAAATTGTAAAATTTTAGAGAGCTCTCATCACATTTTCCTATTTTTATTTGTATGCAGAAGACCCCAAAGTTTTCCAAATTCCAAAAATGCCTCATTGAGGGATTTCCCTGGTGGTTTCAGTGGTTAAGAATCCGCCTACTAATGCAGAGGACAGGGGTTCAATCCCTAGTCGGGGAACTAAGATTCCATGTGCGTCGGAGCCAGGACTAAGCCAGGACATCACAACCAGGGTCCACGTGCAGCAACAAGGATCCCGTGTGTTGCAACTAAAACCTGACAAAGCCACAGAAATAAGCAAATGAATATTGAAAAGTAATTTTTTAAAATGTAAAAAGTAAACTGAAAATTGAAGGCAAGGTAACTCTGAAAGAGAGAACAAAAGGGAGACAGGTGATCTGAATCCAACGTCTTTCGTAACTGTTGGGTTTTACTTTATTTATAGTAACTGACTCCTGGCTGAATTTTTTTTTTTTTTTTTTTCATGTAAAAGTGGTTTATTTCCAATTCCTTCCAGAGTGTTTTCCCTTTTGATCCAGTGCTTAAGGTATGTGTTTGAGACCTGGTTTGGGAAGACTGCAAATGCCCCAGGGTAACTAAGCCTGTGGGCCACAACTACTGAGCCTGGGTGCCCCAGAGCCTGTAATCTGCATCAAGAGAGCACAGGATGGAAAAGCCAGTGCGCTGCCGTTACAGAGGAGCCCCAGCTCGCCGCAGACAGAGAAGTCCTGAGCACCAATGAAGATCTGCTGCTGCTGCTAAGTCACTTCAGTCATGTCCCCCTCTGTGCGTCCCCATAGATGGCAACCCACCAGGCTCTCCCGTCCCTGGGATTCTCCAGGGAAGAACAGTGGAGTGGGTTGCCATTTCCTTCTCCACTGGCTGAAATTTTGAAATGGAAACTATGGGGAATCTGTTGGTGCATCTGTATGCATCTATATGCGCGTGTTGTAGATGTGTGTTACCGCCAGAATTAATCTGTAAATGAACTCTATGTATTGGCTTACAGGAAAATAGGCACTTAGGTAAATGCTCAGAAAGGGAAAAGAAAATAACCCTAATGACTTTCAGGTTTGCATGAACTAGGAAACATTCAGTATAGCATTAATACCTGGTACTAAATTTAGCTTAAGTTTGTTGCATTAATTAATACAGACATGTTTTTAGAGTCCTCAATATTAAGTAAAATATTTTTATTGTATCTAGGCTTCCTAGAAAGCAGATAAATAAGATCTTATTATTCCTGTTAAAAAGTTTGTCCGCAAGAAAAATAACTAGATACAATGAAACTTTTCAGTAAATAAAATAGACATAAATAAGTGCCGTTAAGTAAACTCTTTAGGAAGAATTACGTCTGGGGAATGTCTCTCTAAACTAGTCTCTTCAGATTTTGATAACCTGAAACTTCAGAGGACTGCTGCCCTCAGCTGTCCTGAGCATCCCACGCACCGGCTGGGGCAGCGCGGCCCGGGACGCTTACCGGAGATGAGAGTGAAGGTGACGGAGTAGATGCCGCCGCCGCCGCTGCTGTCCCGCCTGGGGGAGGGTTCTGGGCCCTCAGAGGAGCTGATGTCCACCTGGAAGCGGACGGGCTTCTGGAAGACGGAGGGGCCGCCGCTGGCCTTGTACTCGGCCCTGAAGCTGGTCTGTGACAGCACGCTGTGACTGAGGCTGGGGATCTGAGAGGGGCGGGGACAAGAGGACGGGGTGATGTGAGCGGCCGCGCTCCAAAGCACAGACACGCAGCCCTTGATCAGCTCTGGCCCAGGAAATACCAATCCCCTGAGCCACCAGGGGGAAAGGATAACAGAAGAGGCAATGGGGGGGGGGGGCACTGCCTGCTGGGATTTGTAGTTTTCTCTATCTTATAAACAGAGCATCAGAAAAATAACTGAACTACTGAATCCCATGTGAATATGGACTTTCACATCTGGTGCCAGCCCCAGGCCCGAGGACCACATTAAACAAATCCCTTCCTTCCTCCACAAACCCTGCCCAAAGTCACATCTGTCTCAGAAACGTTAAGCCCATGAGCCCCTAGGGCAAAGAACGACAGGACCCAGCGGACAACCCCAGAGTCCACTAAAAAAAGTATTGATAGTTCCTTTGCCAATCTCTGACCTGGTGGTAAGGGAATGGCAACTCACTAGTCCTCAGTGGAGGCTAACATGCAGGGAATAGTAATTCGGTCTCCTATTTCTCACTTCCAGGCCACAGGGTGCTATATACCTGCCTCCATGTCCCCACAGTGACCACACCCAACTCTGGCTAGAAAACTACAAATCCCATGAGGCCCAGGGGGAACTCAGGGCAGCACTAAGGAGGTGAACCCCACAGGCTGCTGGGATTTGTAGTTCTGTGGAAGCCAGGGTGCGTGGGGACCCAGGCCCCTCACCGACAGGAAGGCGTGGACAATGTCCGCTTTGATGCTGCTGAGAGGTTTATCCTTTAGCACGAGGAATATTTGTTCTTCTTTGTCCAAGGAGATGAAGTTCCCGAACCAAGAGCGTTTTGCCAGCCTGAGTGGGAGCAGATGGGTTGGAGGTAGGTTGGGAGGAGGCTAAGGGAATCGCCCCTCCATCCCCTCTCTTCCCTTCCCTGTCAGACTCACTCTGGAGAGGACTCTGGCGTCAAACTGGACATCTCCTCGGCAGTGGGGACTGGGGAAGAGAGAGCAAGGTCAACATGTGTCCATCACCTGGTGTCCAGCACACAGACCAGCAGGGACCTCCACCCAGGGAATCCAGACCCTAGAGTCTGTTCACTTCCCAGCAAGTTAAACCCCAAAAGGCACGCACGCGTGACGTTCTCTCCGGGGCTGTGGCCCCTGGTTCTGGGTGTGGGGCTTGCTAGCCATGAGCCAATGGGAAGGTGAGTAGGAGCACTGAACGGGCGTGTCCTTCCAACGAGCTCCTCCTCCAGAGTTGGAGGCCCGACCTCGCCCCTCCCCAACACCTTAATCTCTGCTCCCAACAGCATCTTCTCATAAGTCGTGGGAGTCCAGGCCCCCAGCCTGGTTCTTCCTGGGGACCCAGATGTTAGACCCCAGCCCCCACCCCACATTAGGACTCAGGAGTCCACGTCCCCAGCCCCTTCACCCTCAAAGGACCCCGCCATACCCTGCATCTTGCGCCGGTGAAAGCGGGGGGAGCCCAGGAAACTGTTGCGGATGGAGTTGAGACGACTCCTCCAGGCAGCTCCTCCGACTCCGCCGCCGGGGCTGGGGGGCGGCGTTGTCCCTGGGGTCCCAGTGGGGCTGGCCCGGGGCGTGTGCAGGGGCGAGTGCAAAGGGGTCCCCCCGGAGGAGCGCGGGGACCCTGGGGGGCCGGGCAGGGGTGTGGAGCGGGCACTAGGGGGCGGGGGCTGCTCCCCGGCGCCCCCACCCCTGGGGCCCCGAGAAGGCAGAGTCTGCGTTTTAGAAGTTGGTGAGCCCCCACCCCGGGCCTCATCTCCAGTAGGCTCCGGCGAGAAGGAAAAGACCGGACTCTGTAGAGCAGTGGAGTCGAGTGAGAGAGTGGACTACAACTCCCAGGACATCCTAGAAGCCCCACAGGCACACACACAGGGGTGTACCCCAAAGCATGATGGAACTTGTAGTCCAATTATTTCCCCAACACCCCCACCCCCACTCCCACTGTTAAGTTGGGGCAGGGACTTTCTCTATCATGCTCAGGGACTGTAAACCCAGCAGTGACAAGAACAGAATAGGTGCTTAACTAACTTTGGTTAAATGAATAAATAGGAGCCTTCAGGCACACTGAAAGCCCAACCCTGTTGACGTGGGAAATGGTCAGTCAGTGGACTAAAATACTAACGAGGCCTTGGGTCTTTGGCTCTTCAGGGACAAGGAGGCAATGTCCCAGGACTTCATGGGAATTATAATTTCTGCTGCTTCAGCTTTGCTCCACAGGGTCTTCACTCCCCTACCCCCCTTAATCCATCTGGGACCTGGCCTTACCCTTGGGCTGCTCAGAGGACTGGACGACAGACCAGTGGAGGCCCCACTGACACTACGGGATCTGAAAGAAATCAGGTGGGAGGCTTTCAGAAGGCTCGGATGTCTTTTCCCTTCCACACTCCTCCAAGATGAGGAGATGAGGCCCAGAGAGGGGAGGAGACGTGTCCCAGTCACACAGCACCTCTGAGGTGGGTACAGCGTTGGAACCCTGAACTCTCTCTCCACCCAGGGCTGTGCATTTCAGGGGAGGGGCGGGGGCTCCCACCTCTGGCTGTGCTGGGCCATCTCCAGGGCCCGTCGAGTGGGCACTGGGGAGCCACCACCCCCAGCATCTGTGATGCTCAGGACTTCCATGGACTTCCGCTCTGGCCGCCGCTTCCCGTGACGGCTCAGCATGGGGGAATCCACACGCTTCCGAGGTGGGTCTGCGGGCCGAGAGTATCATCCGGATCAGAGGGTGCCCTGGTGCAGCTGGGCATGACACTTGTACAGACGGGGAAACTGAGGCTCAGAGTGGAGAGGGGCTTTGACAAAGGTCTCGGGGCAAGTCAGGGAGTCTAACGTTAGAAGCTCAAGGCCTGCAGCCCCTCCGTCCCTCCCTGGGGAATCTGGGCCTGCCCGTCTCACCAACATCATTCCGGGGAGGCAGGTCCTGATCCTCACAGCTGGGGTACCGCTCCTTCCGATCCAAAAGCAGGTAGTATATCATCTTCTCTTGGTTCTCCCTGTGGGGGGTGGGGGCAGGAGAGCACTGGGGTCAGAGGTCAGGTCCCAGAGATGATCTCATCCCCTCCTTGTGTCTGTGGCTCTGTGGGGCTCAGTGCATCAGGCTCTCTGTCTATGGCTCCATTTTCCTAGGTATCAAGAGGGTTGGTCCCTTGGTCTCAGTATATATCTCAGCCTCATTTTACTCAATGATATAATAATGATGCTAATGTGGCTCCACCCTTACGGCAGAAAGTGAAGACAACTGAAAAGCCTCTTGATGAGAGTGAAAGAGCAGAGTGAAAAAGTTGGCTTAAAGCTCAACATTCAGAAAACAAAGATCATGGCATCTGGTCACATCACTTCATGGGAAATAGATGGGGTAACAGTGGAAACAGTATCAGACTTTATTTTTTTGGGCTCCAAAATCACTGCAGATGGTGAGTGCAGCCATGAAATTAAAAGACACTTACTCCTTGGAAGAAAAATTATGACCAACCTAGATAGCATATTGAAAAGCAGAGACATTACTTTGCCAACAAAGGTCCGTTTAGTCAAGGCTATGGTTTTTCCAGTGGTCATGTATGGATGTGAGAGTTGGACTGTGAAGAAGGCTGAGCGCCAAAGAATTGATGCTTTTGAACTGTGGTGTTGGAGAAGACTCTTGAGAGTCCCTTGGACTGCAAGGAGATCCAACCAGTCCATTCTAAAGGAGATCAGCCCTGGGTGTTCTTTGGAAGGAATGATGTTAAAGCTGAAACTCCAGTACTTTGGCCACCTCATGTGAAGAGTTGACTCATTGGAAAAGACTCTGATGCTGGGAGGGATTGGGGGCAGGAGGAAAAGGGGACGACAGAGGATGAGATGGCTGGATGGCATCACTGACTCAATGGACGTGAGTTTGAGTGAACTCCGGGAGTTGGTGATGGACAGGGAGGCCTGGCGTGCTGCAGTTCATGGGGTGGCAAAGAGTTGGACACAACTGAGCGACTGAACTGAACTGAACTGAATGTGGCTCAGATAGTAACATCTGCCAGCAGTGCAGGATACCCAGGTTCAATATCTGGATGGGGAAGATCCCCTGGAGAACGGCAACCCATGCCAATATTCTGGCCTGGAGAATCCCATGGACGGAGGAGCCTGGCAGGCTAGTCCATGTGGTGGCAAAGGGTTGGACACCACTGAACAACTAACACTTTCACTCGAACATCTGAGCACTTGCTGTATGTAAGCACTGTGTGAGGTACTGAGTCCTCCTCAGCATCTATTCAGCTTTCAGCATCCTTTCTTCTCCCCACTGGTCCTACCACCCACCTCTGCCTGGTTCCCCCTGGAACAGCTCCATGCCCCTTCTAGTGGCCAGGCCTCCCCAAGAGGGTCTTTGTCTCTGGCCACCCGGCAGGCTGTGGGGGGACCCCCTCACCCCATGCGACCAGGGTGTCTGTCAGGATTGGGGTGGGTCTTACTCCTCACTGCGCAGCTCCCGGTGCAGCCGCTCGCGGTCCCTGAAGCAGCCCAGTGACGCCATGCTCTCCAGGACATCCGGGTCCAGCTCTCCATTTGATGGCAGGCTCCGCATGGCCACGCGGCGGCCCGGGGCTGGCTCCAGGCACGGATCTGGCTCGTGTTTCCCGCCCCTGGGGAGGAGAAGAATCGTAGGGAACCGGGCATCTCCTATGTCTCCTAAAGCGGAGGCTCCAGGGTCCCCCGTCCCAGCCTGCTCCTTTATTGGGAACCCCAGAGTCAGGGCCCCAGCACACCTCCACCTCAGATCCAGGAGTCCAGACCCCCAGCCCCTCCTCATTCAGGACCCTTGGCACCCCGCTCCCTAGCGGGCTCTCCTACTTTGGGGGCCCTTGATATTTGGGGTCCTCTCCTTCCCCCTAGGACCCAGGTGTCCAGTTCCCCCATACTCACAGGTACCAGGGGTGTTTCTGAATTTGCTCCAGCTGTGAGGGGCGTGGTTGGTAGAGAAGCAGAAGTGAGGTCGCTTGAACACAGCAGGTGCGCAATTAAAGTTGCCTAGGTGGCGTTGGGGGGGTCCCTAACGCGCCCCCCAAAGGGCGGGCAGCACGCCGGCTCATGTCTCCCCCTAGTGGCGGCTCGCGGCGCAGCCTGACTATTGCGGAGGGCGGTGGGGGGGAGTGCCTGGCTACATCTCTCGCATGCGCAGTGGCATCCTGCCCACGCGCCACCCCACCTTGCAAGGGCCATTAAGCGCATGCGCCCTCCCAGGTTGGCGGTGGTGTGTGGGTTTTTTTTTTTTGGTGTGGGGTATGTGAGTGTGTCAGTGTGTTTGTCCAGTATGCACATGCGGCCTCCCGGGTGTGTGTCTGTGTGTCTGTGTGTGTCCACTATGCACATGCGTCTTCTTGCATTTGTGTGTGTGTGGTGTGATGTGGTTGTGTGTCTACTATGCACATGCGTCCTCTCATGTTTGTGTGTGTGTCTGTGTGTGTGTGGTGTGGTGTGTGGTGTGGTGTGCTGTGTGTGTCCACTATGCACATGCATCCTCTCGCCTTTGTGTGTGTGTGTGTGTGTGTGTGTGTATGTGTGTGTGGCGTGTCTACTATGCACATGCGTCCTCTCATGTTTGTGTGTCTGTGTGTGTGTGGTGTTGGGTGTGTGTGTGTGTGTGTGTGGTGTGGTGTGGTGTGGTGTATGTCCACTATGCATGCGTCCTCTCGCGTTTGTGTGTGTGTGGTGTGGTGTGGTGTGTGTTTGTGTGTCTGGTGTGGTCTGTGTGTGGTGTGGTGTGGTTGTGTGTCCACTGTGCACATGCGTCCTCTCATGTTTGTGTGTGTGTGTGTGGTGTGTGTGTGTCCACTATGCACATGTCCTCTCGTGTTTGTGTGTGTGTGGTGTGCTGTGGTGTGTGTGTCTCTGTGTGTCTGGTGTGGTATGTGTGTCCACTATGCACATGTCCTCTCGCGTTTGTGTGTATGTGTGGTGTGGTATGTGTGTGGTGTGGTGTGGTGTGGTGTGTGTCTACTATGCACATGTGTCCTCTCATGTTTGTGTGTCTGTGTGTGTATGTGGTATGTGTGTGTGTCTGGTGTGGTGTGTGTGCCCACTATGCATGCGTCCTCTCATGTTTGTGTGTGTGTGTGTGGTGTGTGTGTGTGGTGTGGTCTGGTCTGGTGTGTGTATATGTGTGTGTGGTGTGGTGTGGTTGTCTACTATGCACATGTGTCCTCTCATGTTTGTGTGTCTGTGTGTGCGTGTGGTATGTGTGTGTGTCTGGTGTGGTGTGTGTGCCCACTATGCATGCGTCCTCTCATGTTTGTGTGTGTGTGTGTGGTGTGGTCTGGTCTGGTCTGGTGTGTGTGTGTGTGTGTGTGTGTGTGGTGTGGTGTGGTTGTCTACTATGCACATGTGTCCTCTCATGTTTGTGTGTGTGTCTGTGTGTGTGTGTGTGTGTGTGTGTGGGTGGGTGGTGTGGTGTGTGTCTGTGTGGTCTGGTGTGGTCTGGTGTGTGTGTGTGTGTGTGGTGTGGTGTGGTCTGGTGGGGGTGTGTGTGTGGTGTGGTGTGGTTATCTACTTTGCACATGTGTCCTCTCATGTTTGTGTGCGTGTGTGTGTGTGTGTGGTGTGGTGTGTGTGTGTGGTGTGGTGTGTGTCCACTATGCACATGTGTCCTCTCGCATTTGTGTGTGTGGTGTGGTGTGGTGTAGTGTGTGCATGTTGTGTGTGGTGTTTTCTCCTCCCCGTCTGGAGTGGCAGGTGGGCAGGACCCAGGATGGGGCTCAGCCAGCAACCCCGCTCCCAGCTGTCGCCTTGGGGATGGAGGGACGGGTCCTGGAAACCTGTCCCCATGACTGCCCCAGGGACTGTGTCCCCACCTCCCACTGTCCTTCCATGCCCGTCCCCCAACTCACGCTGAGCCTTTTCTCGGGCTCCACTTCGATCATCCCCCGCAGTAGGCTCTGGCAGTCTGGAGGGATGAAGTGGGGCATGTGGAAGACGCCCCGTTTCACCTTCTCCAGCAGCTGGCGGAGGTTGTCATCGTCGAAGGGTAGAGCCCCCTGCATGAGGAATGACGGGACCCCTTACACACAGAGCTCAGCATGTACCAGACGAGTGCCTAAGCGCTTCACATGCAGTGACACAGTCAGGCCTCACCACAAGCCCTGGGAGAGGGGGAGCTGGGGCTGTCTCCACTTTACAGATGGGGAAACTGAAGCATGGAGGCATCCAGCCATTTGCACAAGACCATCTGGCTCTGAAGTGGCAGAGCAGTGATTTGGCAATGGGCGGTGTGTCCAGCACCTAAAAGGCTGGGGCTGGAGCTTGGAGCCTGTCCTTTAAAAACATGGTTCTCCCCAGGTTAGAGAGGGGTAGGTAATCTTCATTCACTCAACAAAGACCGAGCCTCCATTACATGTCTGGGATCCAGTGGTGAACAAAGCAAGCCCTTGACCGCCTGCAGCTCATGCCCGGAGTGGGAGAGGCTGGTGATGGAGCAAACAGTCCTACAGTGACCGGGTGCCTGAGGTGACACTGGACTGGACTAGGCAGACCAGACCAAGAGAGGCCTGTGGGAATCTGGGGGTGTAGCAAGTTGAGTGGTGTCCCCCCAGAATTCCTGTCTACCTGGAACCTCAGAATGTGACCCTGTTTACAATTACATCTCTGCAGATGTAATTCATTGAGGATCTGGAGGTGAACTCCAGGCTTTCAGCATGGGGGCCCTAAATCCAGTGTCTGGAAGAGGTGGGGCGAGCGCAGAGAGACACCCTTCAAGGACTTACACACACAATGACAACTCTGTTAACCTCTGGGGAGTAGACAGCCTCCCACTGGGAAATCTGACCTCATGGCGGGAGGGAGGGGGCCTTGGGGAGGCTTCCTGGAAGGGCGATGATTGAGCTCAGAGCTACAAGAACTCTAGTGTTAACCAGGTGAGCAACAGGGCTCGCAGGGACAAGACAGTAGGTGCAAAGGCCCTGTGGTCAGAGCTCATGTTCCCCAGTTTGGTTCTATTAACCCACTTGTTGTTCAGTCGCTGTCATGTCTGACTCTTTGCGACTCCATGGAGTGTAGTCCGCCAGGCTCCTCTGTCCATGGGATTTCCCAGGCAAGAATACTGGAGTGGGTAGCCATTTCCTTCTCCAGGGGAATCTTCCCAGACCAGGGATCGAACCTGTGTCTCTTGCAGTGGCAGGCGGATTCTTGACCACTGAGCTACCACGGAAGCCCCTATTAATCACTACGATATTGTAACCCCCTAGGATCAGTTAGTAAGCAGCTGCTCGCCCGAGTGCTCCAAGTCCTCCTGGCCGTGCCATCCCTTCCCAGGGGACCCTCCAGACTTTCTCACGGTTCTGTGACCGGATGGTTAGCTCCAGGCACAGACAGGGGCGCCCCCGGGATTTTGCTCTACTGGTAAATACCACCCCACACACGTTCCTGGTACCAGTTAAATATCTGGGAGACAACCCCTGAGTTGAGGGTGGAAGTAGATGTTCTCTGTTTCCAGCAGGCAGAGGACTGTTCTAGAAATGGGGCGGGGAGAGGCAAGGATGGCCTTACCACGAGCAGGGCGAAGAGGATGACTCCGCAGCTCCACATGTCAGCCCGGCGGCCGTCGTACTTCTCGCCCTGGGAGGAGAAGGGCCGGCTCTGATGCTCACCTCTCCCAGGCCCCCCACCCCCGCCCACTCCTCTCCCCCTCTGCCTGCCCCTCGCTCACCTTAATCACCTCTGGGCACGCATAGTGGGGGGACCTGAGGGACAGAGGGGGTGTGAACCTCTGGCGGGCTTCTACCCGCTTTCTGGGGCACAGGTGGCGGGCCCCCACTTACCCACAGCTGGTCTCCAAAAGGCTGTCCCCCACTTGCAGGGACGCCATGCCGAAGTCTGCAATGCGGATGTTGTTTTTCTCGTCCAGAAGCAGGTTCTCGGGCTTCAGGTCTCTGTGGCTGAGACAGGATGGTGGGGCTCAGGCCTCCGCCCACTTCCCAGAGTCTGAGGACCAACCCCCCACCCCACCCCCATTCACTGTCTCTCAGAGGGGGATCGTGTCTAGCAACTTCTAGTTAGGGACCTTTGCAAACACGCTCCAAAGCAGAGACAAGAATATACAAAGCCCCATGCACCCACCCACTAGCTTCATGCATTATCAGCTCGAGGCTCATCTTCTCTCATCGCCACCCCTACATACACTCTCCTTCCCCCACTGGATGATTTTGCAGGAGACCTCCAGACAGTGTATCATTTTATCCACAGATATTTGAATATGTGCGAAGTGATCTTTTTTTGAGGTAAGCAGGTCTGGTACTGAGCTGGTTCTGAAAATATTAAAATATCTCAGGGTTTCCCTGGTGGCTCAGTGGTAAAGAATCTGCTGCCAATACAGGAGACTGGAGTCCGATCTCCGATCCAGGAAGATCCCACGTGCCGCGGAGCAACTAAGCCCCTGGGCCACAGCTGTGGAGCCTGAGCTCTAGAGCCAAGAGGGGCAGCCACTGAAGCCCGCGCGCTCCGGAGCCCGGGCTCCACAGCACGAGGAGCCACTGCAGTGCAAAGCTCTCCCACCACAACTAGAGGAGACCCTGCATGACATAACCAGGGGAAAAGCCTGTGTGGCCACGAAGACCCCGCACAGCCGAAAATAAATAACATTTTTTGAAAAATTCAAATATTTCAAGAAATTCCCTGGTGGTCCAGTGCTTAGGACTCTCGGCTTCCACTGCAGGGAACAGGGGTTGAATTCCCTGATCAGGGAACTAAGATGCCACATGGCCCAGCCAAAAACAAAACAAAAATCAAATATTTCAATACTGAATAATTAAAAAAAAATACTGTCAACTAAAGCCCATCATTGCTTCCTCCTTCGCACCCCCCTGCTCACTCCCTACTCTGGGACAAACTCCTCAGGATATAAGGGTTAATGATGTCCCCGGGGAGGTGGGGCAGAAGGTTTTATAGTTTCTGTTGGAAGAGGTCCTTAACTGGGTTAGACTTCATAAATCTGTTGACTCTCGCCCCCTGGAGGCCAGTGTCTTTAAAGTCAGAGTCCTGACACTTGTCAATAGAGAGGTGTTGACAATTTAAATGGGCTGCCTTTTCATCACCAAGCTTTGGTCCTAGGTCTCAACCCCCTCAGCCTGATCCTCACCCCATCTCCAATCCCCTATCCCAGAGAGGGAGGTGTGCAAACAAATGAGGCTGAAAGATGACCTGGAGGCATCTATTTTGCACCTTAATTAATCATTAAAATGCTGCATATTGAATATCTTGTTTTGAGAGCTGAAAGCAATTCAATGAGGAAAGGAAGATCTTTTCATATGGACATCCTTATGCAAAAAAAAAAAAAAATGACCCTCAGCCTTTACCCTCCACCATATACAAAAATTAATTTGAAATGGACCTCAAGCCTAAATGCAAGAGCTAAAACTACGCAACTTCTAGAAGAATACATCGGAGGAAACCTTATGACTTTGAGCTAGGCAAATATTTCTTTCTTTTTTTTTTTTTTGGCCACAACCCATGGCATGTGGGATCTTAGTTTCCCAAGAAGGGATCTATCCCGTGTGCCCTGCAGTGGAAACACAGAGTTTTAACCACTGGACTGCCAGGGAAGTCCTTGGGCAAATATTTCTTAAGTAGGACAGAAAAAGCATGAATTGTAAAAGGAAAAAAAAAAACCCCAACAAACTGGCTTCATCAAAATGTGAAACCTTTGCTTTTCATAAGATATTGTTATAAAAATGCAAAAGCATGTCACAAACTGGGAGAAATTACTTGAAAAAAGTAATGCATTTGATAAAAAGATTTGTTCTTAGAATAAGTAACTCTTGGGAGTTATTCCTAGAGTCATCCCTCATTCCTGGAATAAAGAACTCTTACAGCTCAATAATAGAAAGATAAATAACTCAATTAAAAATGGGCAAAGGATTTGAACAGACATTTCTCCAAGGAAGACATACAAATGGCCAATAAGCACATGAAAGGATGCGCAACATCATTAGCCATCAGGGAAATGCACATCAAAACCACAATGAGATACTACTTCACACCCACTAGGATGCAGAATCAAAAAGTCAGATAATAACAAGTGTTGGCAAGAGATTGGAACCCTCTGAGACTGCTGGTGGGAATGTTGAGTGACACAGCTGCTTCGGAAAATGGGCTGGCATTTCTTTATTTTTTGGCACTTCTTTAAAAGGCTAAATATAGAGTTCTCATGCTGCTGCTGCTGCTGCTAAGTCGCTTCAGTCGTGTCCGACTCTGTGCGACCCCGTAGACGGCAACCCACCCATATGACCCAACAATTCTGTTGTTTAGTCGCTAAGTTGTATCCAACTCTTTTATGACCCCATGGATTGTATCCTGACAGGCTCCTCTGCCCATGGGATTTTCCAGGCAAGAATACTGGAGTGGGTTGCCATTTCCTTTTCAAGGGATCTTCCCAACTCAGGGATTGAACCTGCATCTCCTGCTTAGCAGGCTGATTCTATACCATTGAGCCACCTTGGAAGCCCTACCCAATAATTCTGATCCTAGGTATATACTCAGGAGAATTGAAAACATAGGTCACAGACCAAAACTGGTATGTAAATATTCATATGTCCCCATTATTCATTATAGCCAAAAAGAAGAAACGACCAAAAGGTTCACCAACTGGTAAATGGATAAGCAAAATATGGCAGAGCCATAAAATGGAATAGTACTCAGTAGTGAAAAGGAATGGGTACTGATCCATACTACAACATGGATGAACCTTGAAAACATTTTGCTAAGTGAAGGAAGCCCGCCACAAAAGACCACGTTGATAGGAAATGTCCAGAATAGGTAAATTCACCGAGACAGAAAGTAGATCAGTGGTTACCCAAGGCTGGGGATGGGGGGAGATGACCGCTTAATGGATACAGGGTAATGATTTTTGGGCTGATGAAATGTTCTAAAATTACATAGTAGTGATGCTCATCATTGCAAATATACTCAAAACTACCGACTGTACGCTCTGAAGGGTGGATTTCATGCTGTAGGAACTTTTGTTTGTTTCTTTCGGTTTTTTGCCACACAGCACAGCTTGCGTGATCTTAGTTTCCTGACCAGGGATCAAACCTGTGCCCCCTGCAGTGGAAGCATGGGGTCCTAACCACTGGACCGCCAGGGAATTCCCTATGACGTGTGACCTATATCTCAATTTTGGAAAAGCGGGCTGCAGCACTCTAGCTTCCAGTCATTCTGCTACACGCTCCCAAGGGCCTGCCTTCTGGGTAGTGCTTGTCCCAGCCTCCCCTCAAGCTGCCCCCTCACCAGATGGAGTAGCTGTGGCAGAAGTCCAGTGCTGACACGATCTGGCGGAAGAACTTCCGGGCCTCCTTGGGGGTCAATCTCCCCTTCTTCACCAGGTAGTCGAACAGCTCACCTCCAGACACGTGCTCCAGAACCAGGTACCTGGGGGACATGGAGGGGGCAGAGGGCTGGAAGGGGCATGTGGAGGACCAAAGAGCCTGACCTCCTTCTTCCAAAAGTACAAGCCCTCGATGCCATTGGCCCTGGAGGAAGAGGATCCCAATTCCCATGAGTCCCCCGGAGGAGGAGGCTCCAATTTCTATTAGCCTCTGGAAAGCAGAAACTCAATTCCCATTAGCCCTGTCAACTTCAGAGGTCAACACTCTGACTAGTTTTCCTCAGGAGATGAGGCAATTCCATTAGCACCTGGAGGTCAGAGATCCCAATTCTCAGAGGCCCCTAGGAAATAAAGCCCCGTTTTCACACCTACTTGCCATCCTGCAATAGTACAAATTGTGAATAAAAATAATTTTGATGTTTTGAAGTGCATTAGGAGAACTGATCGAGTTTTATTTCCTATCATTCCCACCATATTTGTGTTAAGATATAAGTATAAGGAGGCTTCCCTGGTGGCTCAGACGGTAAAGCGTCTGCCTACAACGCGGGAGACCCGGGTTCGATCCCTGGATCGGGAAGATACTCTGGAGAAGGAAATGGCAACCCACTCCAGTACTCTTGCCTGGAAAATCCCATGGACGGAGGAGCCTGGTAGGCTACAGTCTATGGGGTCGCAAAGAGTCGGACACGACTGAACGATTTCACCTTCACTTTCTGGGAAGCCAAAGTTCTCATTTTCATTAGTGTCTGGGATGCAGATAATGGAATTCTAATCTATTCTTGGGCAATGACGCTGCTGTTGCTACTGCTTCTAAGTCGCTTCAGTCGTGTCCGACTCTGTATGACCCCATAGACGGCAGCCCACCAGGCTCCCCCGTCCCTGGGATTCTCCAGGCAAGAACACTGGAGTGGGTTGCCATTTCCTTCTCCAATGCATGAAAGTGAAAAGTGAAAGTGAAGTCGCTCAGTCGTGTCCGACCCTCAGCGACCCCATGGACTGCAGCCCACCAGGCTCCTCCGTCCATGGGATTTTCTAGGCAAGAGTACTGGAGTGGGGTGCCGTTGCCTTCTCCGATGACACTTGCAATGTGTACCAATTCAAGGGTCAACATCTGTGAGGTAAAGACTACAACTCCCATCAGCCCCTGGGAAGTAAAGACTCCAATTCCCATCAGTCCTTGAGAGAAAGAGACCGTCTCATCAGCCTCCGGGAAGTCAAAATTCAATTCCCATCAGCCCCCTGGCAGCAGATTCCCATGTCAACCTCAAGAGTATTAATACTTTGACTCCCCGTTGTTTCCGGAGATAAGGCAACTTCATTAGCACTTGGAAGAAAGAGATCCCCCCAATTCTCACAGGACTTTAGGCAATAAAGACCACGCCACCTCCACCTACTCCCATTAGCCCCTGGGAAGGGAAGCCTCTTATTCCCATAAGTCTCTGAGATGAAGAAACTAGAATTCTCTTTAATTGTTGGCAAAAAAAAATTGGCTTGTGCACTAGTCTAAGTCAACTTCCCTGAAGTAAAAGACTACAACTTCCTTCAGGTCCTGAGAGGTTAAAAACTCCCAACTCCCATAAGGCTCTGGGACATGGAGACTCCTAATTCCCATCAGCCACCTAGATTTTAAAGACTCCAAATCCCATCAGGCTCTGGGAGGCTAAACATCTAATTCCCATCAGCCCCAGGAAAACAAAAGCTCAATTTCTATGAGCTCAGTGGAAGGCTGAGGTTCCTGTGTGAGACACGAAGTCCCACAGGCCCTCCTCCCCACAAGGATGGTGGAGTGAGAGTGACAGCTCCACCAATTGGCAACAATGGCCCCTCCCCGCCGCCACACCTGGGGAAGCCTGAGGACTACAAATCCCACGAGCCCCTGGGGCCGGGGCAGCTTCCTTCCTGGGGAAATCCAGCCTCTGATGGGTGCTGGAGTCAGTTCAAACTGGGGACAGTGAGGTCGAGCAGCGGGGGTGTCCCCTCTCCTGCTGCCCAGTCCAGCTGTCCCCTGGGTCACCAGAGTCCAGACAAAGGCCTGTTGTCTGGAGCCGGGACAGCTGGACCCCACCCCCAACCTAAGGGGGGTATTCGACTTCCAGATACAGACTCAGAACTCCTGAGCAGACCCATTGTTGGGGTGTCCAGTCATAGCACCCAGAGTTATGCTGCGGGAGGAAAGGAGCCTCCAATGCTGCAGAGGAAGGGTTTGGGAAGAGGCAAGATTCATTGAGCCTGGGGCTTTGCTAAGCTCCATTGCCCCAGCACATGGGAAGGGCAGGGGGATCTGCCCTTAACAAGTCAGATCTGGCTGAGGGCACCCAGATTATGTAGTACAGAGTGTTCCCCACAGCGCAGCAGGGTGATGGACGGGGGCCGGAGAGGAAGGGGGAGGATCAGCCTTGTCCCCCATCAGGCACAGGGACGGCTCAGGCTTAGCTGCCCTGCTGCCAGGGTACAATCGGCCCAGAGCGTCAGACCAGGTCAGCATGGGAACACGGAGGATTATGAGTGTGTGAAGGGGGGTTGTCCTTGTGCAGTAGGGATGGGACTGGACTTTCAGTGGCCCAGCCAAGAGAGCTTAAGTTTCCCCTGGCCCCTCCAGGCCTTGATTCTGGAAACGTCCCACCCTGGGAACTTGGGGAGGATGCATGGAGGGCTGGGTGTCTATAAATACCTACAAATATTTCTTGTTCTCGTAGACGTCATGGAGTTTGAGGACATGCGGGTGCTCGATGAGCTTCAGGATGGCTATCTCCCGCTCCACCTGGGGGAAAAGGAAAAGCGGGCGGTCAGCCTTGCCTCCCTCCCTGTCCCCAGCCCCAAAGGGTCCCCTGTCCCCCAGCTCACAGACACACCTTCATCAGCACTGACTCAGACAGCTTCTCCCGGTTCACGATCTTGATGGCCACCTTCTGGCCTGTGATGCAGTGGACCCCGAGTTTAACCAGACCTGGGGGAATGGGACGGAAAATGTGGGGAGTATTCCCAGTGCAGTCTCCTCACCTCTGGCTCCTAAGCCCCGCCTTGCCAACCTGCTTCCTCCTTTTTCCCCTCCTGGCTTGTTTCACGGTGGCCTGAATCACCCTGACCTGAACTCCTGGGGACTGACAGCAGCCATTCCTGCCAGACACAACTCTCTTTCCACTCCCTGTTGTCCAATTCTGTCCCTTCTGGTTGCCATCCACTTACCTGCCTCCCCCTACCTCCACAGCCACCCTGGACTCTCGGTCCTTCCCGTGTGCCCCTTCGAGTTCACCTCTCCACACTGTCTTGCCTTGTTGGGTTTCCATAGTTTTGTGTCCTCCAGTCTACCTCCTTCAGACAAACCTCTCTCTCTTTCTCTCAGCCCATCACTTCCTTGAGTTCTCTGCCCTTTAATCTTCTGGAGACACCATGTCTCCCAAGGAATATAATCTTGTGATTGTCCCCTTCCCAGACAATCCTCCTCCACCTCCTCTCAAACCCAGACCTCTCAAGCCCTGTTTTTGATCTTTTAAAAACAGCAGCTGCAGCTGGGAGCATGCACATCCCAAGGGTATGCCCACTCCCCAAGGTTAAGCCCTAAACCCAGAAATGCAGGCCCCCAGCCCCCTCCACCTTCAGACCAAGGAGTCCGAGCCCCCAGCCCCTTCTCCCTCAAACCCTCAAGTCCATGCTCATGGCCCCTTCCTCCCCCAAAACTCAGGAACTGAGGTCAGCAACACCTTCACACTTTTCGCCCTGGGATTCGGAGTCTGACCCTCCCCCAGGCCTGGGCCCTGATCCCCGAAGCTCTGGCCCAGAACTCAGGTGTTCAGCTCCTGTCTTACACCCACCCACCGCCCACCTGGCAGAAAAGAGGTTAAGGAGGTTAAGCAACAGCAGAAGATGACCGCACCCCCCCCACCCCCCGCCCCGAGTCCACAGCCACCCCTGAGGGATTTGCCTCCTTCGTCCACCTTTCCACCTCTCCACTCCCTGTCCCCACTCCGAGCCAGCATGCTGGAGAAGGGGCAGGATGCTGGAGACCCCATCGCTCCAGCCTCAGTGCCCCTGTCACCCCAACAGAGGCCATCTGCGGCCAAAGGACAGTGCGGAGAGATGCCGCTTCGGGAGGCGCACCCCCATGCCGGCACCTCACCCCAGCCTGCGGCTGTACTGCGCCAAGGACCTGGGCTTCCGGCGGCCGGGACCCTGGCTGCAGGCCAAGGTCCCTTGCCCACGCTGGGGCCGGACCCTCCAACCTCTATCCCCCAAAGCGGGGGAGACTTTGGGCCCCACACCTCCCCCAGGAGTCGGGACCCCAGAGTCCGAGCCCTCACCCCCTCAGCCTGGAGACCCGGCAGTCTGGACCCCGAGTACCTTCTCTGAGAGGGACTCGGGGCCCCGGGAGCCCCGCTCTCTGCCCCCATCCCCCCTCGCCCCCACCCCGGGTGCCCCCTCCCTTGGCTCACCTGTCTGTCCTTTGCCCAGCGTCTTCT
Source organism: Bubalus kerabau (assembly GCF_029407905.1). NCBI lineage: Eukaryota > Metazoa > Chordata > Mammalia > Artiodactyla > Bovidae > Bubalus > Bubalus kerabau. Next base: position 66,982,148 of record NC_073640.1, read on the forward strand.
CCAGCCGATAGGGGCCCACATATTGGGCGTGCTGGGGTGGGTGTGGGTGTGGGTGTGGGAGGTGGTAGGCGGGGGAGCCCCCGCCCCCATCCTTGCCCCCGGACGACATGATGCCCTTGGTCCCGGCCCGACCGGCCCCCCGGCCGCCCCCCCTGCGGCCAGTCGCCCCGTCCCTCCGGTGGGGGCCGGCGGCCGCTCCGTCCCGGCCCCCCCGGCTACCCCCCACCTCTCCGGGGGTCCCCAGGGGGCTGGGCTGGGCCCCCCCGGTCGGCGGGCCGCGGAGTTGGGGGAGGGGGGGCTGGCCCGGGGGGGTCAGGCCCCGGGAGTCAGCATGGCCCGGGGGGGCTGCGCGGCCCCCCCTCCCCAGCCCGTTTCTGGCCGGTCCCCCCCTTCCTGCGCCTCCCCCCGCCGGGGGGGTCTGAGGTGCGGGCCGGCGGATGCTGCAGGCCGAGGTCCCCCCCGCCCCCCCACGCGCCCTCTCTCCTCCGCCTCCTCCTCCTCTCCGCCTCCCCCCGCCACCTCGTCCTTTCTCTCCGGCACGCTGACATCACCATCCGGGGACTCCGGGCCCTTCCCCAAAGTTAACCCTTTCGGAGGGGGAGGGGGAGCGGGGGCAGGGGGCGGGCCTGGGCTCCGGAGCCGCGGAGACGCGGTGGGAGGATGCTGGGAGCGACGGAAGGATGCAGGAGGGACCATGGAGGCAGACGAATGGGGCACACAGGAGGGGCAGAGCCGGGGCGACACAAAGGGAGACGGAGCCTGACACGAGTGGGGGAAGGAGACAGAGGCACGGGAGACGGGGACCGCCAGAACCGGGGCTGGGGCCGGACAGGGAGTCGGGGGACCGCGCAGGCGGGCAGAGACAGGAGAGACCAGGGGGATCAGAGAGACAGGGAGACGGAGGAGAGGGGAGAAGGTGCCTGGGAGAGAAAGAGGGATGGAGAAAATCAGAGATAGAAATGGAGAGAGATAGGGGAAGGGAAAGAGAGGTGAAGAGACAGGGAATGGGCCGGGGTAGGGGGTGGGCGGGGGTTAGAGACACAGAGATATGGAGGGACAGCCAGGCCAAAGAGATGAACCGAAAACAGAGCCAGAGACAGGGAGAGACTGAGAGTAATGGAGGAGAGAGACAGTGGTTGAGAGACAGAGAGATGGGGAGAGAAATGGACAGAAATAGAGGGACGAGGGCAGAGGAGACAAGATACAGAGGTGGGGCACCGGGGGAAGGTGACGGGAAGGGTGGAGGGTCAGAGAGAGGAGAAAAGTGGGAGAGAGAGGGAGACAGACAAGGGAGGAGGAACAGCAAAGAGAGAGGTGGACAGAGAGCGAAGAGAGACAGATGGAGAGAGAGAGTGACAAATAAGCATAGAGCTAGGAACCCCAAAATATGGGGGGTAAACACAGGTGGAGGCCTAGATGCTGGGGGAGATAGGGCAGATTGGAGGGACAGGGGAAAAAAGGAGACAGAAGCAGGGAGAGAGAAAGAATTCGGGGAGTTGCTGATCCAACGCTCATCTTTGTTCCCCTTGACCCCAAGTCTGCCCATCCCGGCCTCCTTTCCCCACTAGCATTGGGGCCCCATATCCACCCACAGATCAAGGTGCATGTTTTTAAATATCTTGTATCCATACCTCCATTGAGAATACTCCACAATCCTCCTACAGAGAAATTTCCAGAACCCCTTGAAGTCCCTGTGAATTTTTTGGTCGCTATTTATTCTGTGTCCACCATCAGATTCCCTAGCTCTTCATGTGGGCTCCACTATAATCATATGTCCCCACTCTAGCTCATCCATGTGCTACAATCATGTATCCCCACTCTTGGTCATCCATGAACCTGTGCACAGCTGGATTTCCATGTGACTGGGATTCCACTATGTCAGATACCCAAGGATGTTAGGTCCCCATTTCACACCCAAGTCTCCTATAGAGTGTACCCATGAGCCTTAAGTCTCCTAGTCAACCACTTTCATTCCATGATGCTATACTCCGTGCTGAATCTGAGCCAGATACTGATCCAAGTGGTGAGGCTACAGCAGTGAACCAAGTCAACCAAGATCCTTGTCCCATGGACCTCTCACTGAGGTGGGCGAGGCCAGTAACAAGCAAGGTAAACAAGCAATATATATGTTGGGAATTCCCTGGCGGTCCAGTGGTTAGGACTCTGTGCTTCCACTGCAGAGGGTATGGCTTCCATCCCTGGTTGGGGAACTAATACCCCACAAGCTGTGAGGCCAAAAATCAAACTAAAGCAAGCAAACAAAAGGAAAATATATGGTATGTTACAGAGTCATGATCATGACAAAGAGGAAACAAGGCAGGAAGGGGGACATGAAGTGTTTCTTTAAATTTTTATATATTTATTTCTTGGCTGCACTGGCTCTTCATTGTTGTGCACAGGCTTTCTCTAGCTGTAGCGAGAGGGGGCTACTCTCTAGTTGCTGTGTGCTGGCTTCTCATTGCAGTGGTTTCTCTGGTTTCGGAGCACCAGCTCTAGGCACATGGTCCTCAACAGTTGTGGCTCTTGGGCTCTCGAACATGGGCTCAGCAGTTGTGGTACACGGGCTTAGTTGCCCCACAGCAGGTGGAATCTCCTGGACCAAGGATCAAACCCATGTCCTTTGCTTTAGCATGTGGATTCTCAACCACTGGACCACCAGGGAAGTCCAGGAGGTTCTTCTTGAGTGATTGTTCTATGTGATTTTCAATTACATTGCCAAGAGAGGCCTCCTCAGTGAAGGGACATTTAAGGAAAATGAGGCCACGTGGATCAAGTGCCAGGAGCCTTCCAGACAGAGGAAGCAGCTGTGCAAAGGCCCTGGGGCAGAAGTGTGCCTGGTGTGTAATGGGAAGGCTGAAGTGTGGCTGGAGGGGAACAGTGGAGAGTGCAGTGGGAGGAAATAAGGTGAGGATGCAGACCCAACAGGGCCTTAGAAGCAGGGTGAACAGGGGATTTCCTGGTGGTCCAGTAGCTAGATTTAGCACTTTCAGTGTTGGGGCTTGGGTTGGATCCCTGGTCAGGGAACTAAGATCCTGTAAGTCGTATGATGTAACACAAAAAACAAAACAGAACCGAAAAAAACAGGGTGACCATATGTCCTGGTTTATGTCTTTTATTCTGTAATTATCAGTAGGGTCTGTTTTCACTCTCAAGTGCCTTGTGGATGAAAAATTGTATGATCACCCTTCTTATTGGTCATTGTAAAGGCTATGGCTTTTATAGGGTACCTGGGGAGTTTTCATCTAGGCTACCATTATATTACACATATGTTCATATGTGTAATGACATGTACAATTACATGTCACAGGTACATATATTATACAGCATTATGTATCATAATGTATGTAAATAGTATTATAGTTAGATGGACTTTTACATACATGTACATAAGACACAGAAGTTGGACTGTGAAGAAAGCTGAGTGCCGAAGAATTGATGCTTTTGAACTGTGGTGTTGGAGAAGACTCTTGAGAGTCCCTTGGACTGCAAGGAGATCCAACCAGTCCATTCTAAAGGAGATCAGTCCTGGGTGTTCTTTGGAAGGAATGATGCTAAAGCTGAAACTCCAGTACTTTGGCCATCTCATGCGAAGAGTTGACTCACTGGAAAAGACTGTGATGCTGGGAGGGATTGGGGGCAGGAGGAGAAGGGGACGACAGAGGATGAGATGGCTGGATGGCATCACTGACTCGATGGACATGAGTTTGAGTGAACTCCGGGAGTTGGTGATGGACAGGGAGGCCTGGCGTGCTGCAATTCATGGGGTCGCAAAGAGTCTGATACGACTGAGCGACTGAATTGACTGACTGACTGACATAGGTACAGTAGGCTGCATGTGTGTGCTCAGTCAGTCGTGTCGGATTCTTTGCGACCCCACAGACTGTAGCCCACCAGGCTCTTCTGTCTATGGTATTTTCCAGGCAAGAATACTGGAATGGGTGGTCATTTCCTCCTCCAAGGTGGGCATCTTCCCAACCTGCATCTCCTGCATTGAAGGCAGATTCTTTACTGCTGAGTCATCAGGGAATGCCCAAAGATGTCCATGTCATAATTCTGTGAACCTGTGAATATGTCAACTTACTCAGCAAAACGGTCTTTGCAGATGTGATGGAGCTGAAAATCTTAGACGCAGAAAATTTCCTGGTTATTACATTTGTGCCCTAAATGTAATCACAAGCATTCTTATGAGGGGGAAGCAGGAAGATCAGTCAGAGGAGGAGACAGGACAAGGAAGGAAACCGAAGCCAAAATGGGGACCTCTGGTGGTCCAGGGGTCTGGGTTCAATTTGAGGTTAAGGAAATAGATCCCACATGCTGCAACCACAGCTAAGACCAGGGCAGCCAAAAAAAAAAAAAAAGCCAAAATGATGTAGCCACAAACCAAGGAATGTGGGCAGCCTCTAGAAGCTGGAAAAGGCTGGGAAACATTCTTCCCTGGAGCCCCCGGAAGGAACACAACCTTGATTTTAACTCCTCGAACTCAGTGAGACCCACGTTGGGCTTCTGAACTGTAAGTAAGCCACCAAGTTTTTCAGTAATCTGTTAACAGTCGAGAGGAAATGGAGTACCCAGGGGCCCAGATCCATGTCTGACAATCGTCCTCCTCAGTGCTACACACACACACACACACACACACACACACACACACACACACACACGTTTGGTCTTCACATCCCACACCCAGCAGTGCGCTCAATATACATGTGATTGTGGGCCCCACCAAAGTTGAGTATAACCTTTTCCTAGAGTGGGAGGGCCTTGTATGGAAGACTAGAATTAGGATTTATTTAAGCCTAGCCCACAGTCCCAAATCTGAACCCTAAATCTGGTGCAGGGAGGCCTCGAGCTGCCTAAACCACCTTTCCCCAGGGAATTTTACTTCCAGGCTTCAAGAATCACCTCTGGGTGCACCTGGCACGACCCAGAGAAGATTCCACGAGGGAGACGCTGGGGGAACGATAAGAGTGGTCTGCACAGGAGGTGCAGTGGGGAGAACGGGGAGCCCCTTACGAGGAATGGGGAAATAGAAGCCAAGAGCGGGCTGCGATAGGCCAGACGCCGCCCGGGTCAGATATTAGTGCTGAGAGCACGGGGAGGCCCAAGCAGAGTTGAAAGGGCCCCAAGCTTAACGCGGAGCGGCGGGTGCTCCAGCCCGCGGGGCGGGTCTTAGCTGGGAGTGGCCGAAAGCCCTGGAACAGGGGCGGAGCCTGAAGCGGCGGGGCGGGACGGAGCGCAGAACCGGGACAGGAGGCGAATGCGTGGGCGGGGCCTATCAGGGGCGGGGCCAGGCCGGAGGGCGGGGCCTGCACAGGGCACGGGTGGAGCTTGCAGTGAGGGTGAGGAGGTGGGGCTTATCGGGGGCGGGGCCCTGGCCGGGGGCGGGACTTCGGCCAGGGTGTGCGCGCGCCGGGCGTGGCCGGGGCGAGGGGCCGGGCCGATCCAGGTGTCCCGCCAGGTGGGAAGAACTTAAGAGCCCGGGGAATCCGCCTCACGGCCCCAATTGGTGTGGCTGCGCCGGGAACTTCCGGGCCAGACCGTGCGTGTTTCCGGTCAATATGGCGGCGCCCAGTAGAGTCAGGTGCGGGCGAGTCTATCTTCGGTAGCGGCGGCGACACGAGGCTCGGGGAGGTGAGGTCCGCCCGCTCTGGCTCCCCTCGTCGGACAGGAGGGAGGGGACCTGTCGCTAAGATGAGCAAAGGGAGGGCTTCTTGCTCTGAAGGCTGGGCTTGGGGTTGCTAAGAGATGGGAACGACCGCGGTGGAGATGGAGGAGGGGGTTGCTAGGGAGAGTGGGTGGGGCCTGTTGCTAGGGAGGAGAGAGGGACTGCTGACTTTGGGTAAGGGGCCTGTTGGTATGAAAGAAGAAAAGTGGGCCGTGGTTAAAGGAGGTGTGGGCAGCGTGGTTTGGAGTCATGCGGGGCCGCCGAGCTCCCCTAAAACGCCACCTTCTCAGCAGACCCCCAGGAGTCGACCCGTCAGGACGCCAGAGCTACTTCAGCGGTGACCACCCCCTACCCCAACACATTCTTCCTTTCTTCGCAAACTGCCCATGGCGAACCAGGGCTCCGGGGGCAGTCGCCTTCCCCTGGCGCTGCCCTCAGCCTCCCAGGATTGCTCGTCAGGGGGCAGCGGCTCCTCCGAGGGCGGCTCGGGCCATCCCCCGCCGCCGCGAAATCTCCAAGGCCTGCTGCAGATGGCTATCACGGCGGGCTCTGAAGAGCCAGACCCCCCTCCAGAACCCATGAGTGAGGAGGTAAAGGGCGGGGGCCCGAGAAGGTGGGGTGAGGGGTTTGGGAACAGAGATATCTGGGGAGGGGCGGTAGTGCCTATGTGAAGGCATAGGAGGCTGTATTTGTGCTCCATAGGGTTACTGTAGACTGAAAGTCAGATCCCAGGACCCTGCACTGTGCAGGAAGGCAGAATAACCTCATGGTAAAAAAAGAAAATGCAAGGGCACGCCAGAGCGAGACAGACATGGCTTCAGTATGTTATAGCTGTGTGACCTTGGGGGTATCACTCCATCTTTCTGAGCATCGATTCTCAATTGCAAGTTGATGTTGATGATAAGGAGGAGTGGCCCTTCACAGGGTAGTTCTGAGAGTCCTGTTGAAGTGGGTCTCAACATCACACCTGGTACACAGGAGCTGTGCTCCTGAAGGCAGCAGGATATTCTCATTAAGAGCAGAGTCTCATAAGAGTTCTGTGGACAGACCACTTAGATCTGACTTAGGTGTTGTGGATGGCTGACTGTGTGACCTTGGGCACGTCACCCTTTTCTGTGTCTCCATTTTCTCATCTGTGAAGTGGGAATAGCAGTGATGTTAATGCTTAAGCATGGAAGGCTGTTCTGGAAGTCAAGAACGGTATTTGCTCTACGTGATGCGTGCTTGGCGGTGACAGTTGCAGTGTGTGAAGCGTGGTGTTAATACAGGCACGTCCATGGAGTCACTGAACCTCTAGGACCATGAGGCGGTCCAACAGGCACGGAGAAGGTTAACATCTTGCCCACATTTATCCAGGACTATGACTTCAGATCCTTCATCTGAGCACTTAGCATAGAGTCGGGCCAAAAAGAAAAACACCCAGTGGCCAGTTCTCAGTGCTTATCTTATTTGACCTACGAGCAGCATTCGATGACGAACCTGTCCCCTTGAGCTCTTTCTTCATGTGGCTTCTGGAGCATGAACCAGTGTGGTTTTCTGGTTTTCATCCCACTCACTGGCTCTTCTTCCCCATCGCCTCGGTTGGTTCATCCTCATTTTCCAGTCCCTCGACCATGGAGCACACTAGCACTCTCTCTTCTACATTCACTTCCTGTGTCATCTCACATTGGGTTGAGGTTTTACTCTGACGACTCTCAAGTTTATATCTCTAGCCAGTGGTTCTCTGCTGGAGGGATGGTTTTAACCACCTTTGGCAATGGGCGGAGACATTCTTGGTTGTTGGAAACTGGCGGGTTGTGGGCGTGGGGGCAGTGCTGTTGGCATCTCGTGGGTGGACGTCAGGGATGCGGCTCAGCGTCCTCCAGTGCACAGATGACCCCCACTGCAGAACGGTCCAGCTCAGGGTGTCAGTAGGGTCATGGCTGAGAAATCCAGCTCCAGGCTGGCCCTCCTTCCTGAGCTTCAGGCGTCTTTCTCAATATTTTGCCTTGTGTATGTCATGGATCCCCCAAACTTAACAAGTTCAAAAATCAGCACCAATTTCTACTCGTCTCACTCCACACCTGCTTCTCTTGCCATCTGCCCCGTCCCTTTCTAGTTGTTCAGGACAAGAACCTAGGTGTCGCTGACCCTTTTTTTCCCGTCACGCCCCACAACCAGTCTCTCCATAGATGCAGTGTCCAGAAAAGAGCATTAGTGGAAAAGGTGCCTGGGAGGTATCTGTTGGTTGAAGGACACTCGGCCCTCAATGTTGGCTGTTATTATTATTTTTTCCTTTGCCTGTGCCTCTTGGCATGGGGAACTTCCCTGACCAGGGATCAAACCTGTGCCCCTTGCAGTGGAAGTGCCAACTCTTAACCAGTGGACTGCCAGGGACGCCCCGGCTGTTATTGGTAATGACTGTTACTCCTGAGTCGATGATTGATAAGGTTTGCTTCTTTCTCCTGCCCCGCTTCACCTTGCAGAGGCGCCAGTGGCTGCAGGAGGCCATGTCCGCAGCCTTCCGGGGCCAGCGGGAGGAGGTGGAGCAGATGAAGAACTGCCTCCGGGTGCTGTCCCAGCCCACGCCCTCCTCGGCTGGCGAGGCTGAACTGGCCGCTGACCAGCAGGAGCGCGAGGGAGCCCTGGAGCTGCTGGCAGACCTGTGTGAGAACATGGACAATGCAGCAGGTACAACCAGCCTGCCCGGGCCTGCCCCCCCGCCGCCAGGGTCCTGCCTCTTCTGCCTTCCTGTCTGCCTCTGTCTCTTGCCGCCTCTTCCTCCTCCCCCCGCCCCGGGTCCTGCTGCAGCCCAGCCCTTTGTCCTTTGCCTCAGGCACCATGCAGCCTGCCTCCTCCCAAGCCTCCCGGCCTCCCCCCTCCAGTCTGGCTCTGACTCAGGCCCCAGCTGAGACTGCCCTGTCCCCCGCTGCTTGGTCTGCCTGCTGACAGGGGCTACGATGGCACAAGGTCCCGTCCACCGCCTCCCTGATGGGGCTGACCATCTCACCCTGGTCCGCCGGGATCCCCGTGCTATTCCCCAGAGTAAGAGACACGAGGTGGTCCTAGATGGGATGGTCAGAGAAGGCCTCCCCGAGGGGTGACACGTGATCAGAGACCTGAAGGGAGGCCGTGAGTCATGGGATCAGCTCTGGAGAAAAGCATCCCAGGCAGAGGGAACGACCTGTGCAAAGGCCCTGAGGTGGGAACCTGCCTGGCCGGGGTGGAACAGCAGTGAGGTGGGCAGAACAGAGCAGAGAGAGTGAGGGGCGAGGGCTGGGTAGTGACCTGTGCTGGGCATACAGCGGCTCCCAGGCCAAGGCCGGCGCTGTGGGTTTCATCTCAAAGGCCGAGAAGCCGCTAGAAAGACAAGTCGTCACTTCCACTTGGAGTGGCGTGGCATGGTGTAGTTGCTGAGGATGTGGATTTGTCTGTTCTGGACATTTTATGTACGAGGGACAGTAGAATATGTGACCTTTTTGCTACGGGCTTTCTTCTCCAAGTGTGATATTTTCAAGGTTCTTACAGGTCATAGCTGTATCAGAAATTTACTCCTTTTTGTGGCGAATACTCTAGTGTGTAGCTAGGCTGTGTGCCGTTCATCCTGTCATCAGTTGACGGACATTTGGTCATTTCCCCCTTCGGTTATTGTAAATAATCCTGCTGTGGACACTGGGGTACAAGCAAGCATCTGTTCCAGTTTCTGCTCTTGAGGCTTGTGGATACATATATGTTGGAGTGGTCACATGATAACTCTCTTTCACTTTTTGAAGAACAGCCAAGCTGACCAATTCAGAAAACAGGCGTTGGGCTGTAGATTGCAGACCTCTGGTCTGTTGTGGTCTGTTTCCCCAGGGGATGTTCAGATTGTCACAGACCAGGTGTCAGAACTGGCATTTAGTGGGCTGGATCCTGGGCCACTGACCTTATTGAGACATGCCAGCGTTGGACAGACCCCCAGTTGGGTGCCTAGGGAGGGCCAGCCCTTGGAGGCAGGCTCCCTCAGCTTCAGCTGGTTTTCCGTCCGTTCTGGCTGCCCTAACAAAGCAGTGTGGACTGCGGGGCTTCGACACCAGAAGTCTGCTCTCTCACAATTCTGAAGGCTGTCAGTCTGAGGGTCAGTTTCTTCTGAGGCCCCTCTCCTTGGCTTGTATGTGGGGAGCTTCCCGCTGTTCCTACACAGCCATCCGTCTGTGTGTGTCTGTGTCCTCGTCTCCTCTTTTCATAAGGGCGCCATTCCTGTTGGATTAGGGCCCCATCCTGTGACATTATTTCACCTTGCATGCATGTATCCTGAGTTGCTTCAGTCATGTCCAACTCTTTGCGACCCCATGGACTGTAGCCCACCAGGCTCCTCTGTCCATGGGGATTCTCCAGGCAAGAATACTGGAGTGGGTTGCCATGCCCTCCTCCAGGGGATCTTCCCGACCCAGGGATTGAACCTGTGTCTCTGCATTGACAAGCGGGTTCTTTGCCACTGGCACCCCCCCGGGAATCCCCTGGGGGTTGGGGCTTCCATGTAAATCTGGGGGTAGGACCCAGCTCAGCCTGTCACACCTGGCCTGCCTGCTACTCTCTCCTCCCAGACTTCTGCCAGCTGTCCGGCATGCACCTGCTGGTGGGCCGCTACCTGGAGGCGGGGCCAGCGGGGCTGCGGTGGCGGGCGGCACAGCTCATCGGCACATGCAGCCAGAACGTGGCGGCCATCCAGGAGCAGGTGCTGGGCCTCGGCGCCCTGCGCAAGCTGCTGCGCCTGCTGGACCGGGACCCCTGCGATGCGGTGCGCGTCAAGGCTCTCTTCGCCATCTCCTGTGAGTGTCCCGGCCGTGGGGGTGGGGGGTGGGGCCGCTCTGCTCAGCGAGCGGACCCTGGGGACGCGGGGCGAGGCCCAGCCCGAGCGCTCTGAGGCCCCTCAAGGCTGTCGGCTGCGGGGCTGTGGACGTCTGGGCTGATCACCCCCGTCACGGGGGTCCTCGGGCGGGGGCTGCTGCGGGAGTGTCCTGACAATGGGCAGTCCACTTCTGCAGAGAACGTACGCAGTCCCGGACCCCCCCTTACCCCCACCCCTCCAGGAGCTTAGAAAGTACTGCCTCTTATTCATTTTTTTTGGTACGTCTTAAAACCCACCCCTGCCCTGTCCCTGCCCCCTGCCTCACTGGTAGCCACTACATTTGTGAGTCTGCTTCTTTTTGTTACACGCTGTAGTTTTACTTCTTAGATTCCACATGTAAGTGATAGTACACAAATGTCTTTCTTTGTCTGTCTGACTTCCCCAAGCGTGAAACCTCCAAGCCCATCCATGCTGTTGCAAGTGACATTTCATTTTTCTCTCTTATGGCTGAGGCCTTTTATCTTTTAGAAAATTGATGTAGAATTCGCATAACTATTTTTAAGCGTACAGTTCAGTAGCATCTGTGGTCTTTTTTTGGGGGGTGGGCGTGGTTGCGGGGTACGCTACCATCTGGAAAGTGCCGGGGACCGGCCAGCACGGGGACCGGCCAGCCCTGGTGCGACCAGCTGCTTTGGTGGTCGGTCTCCTGACTGCTCCTGCTGCCCCGTGCACGGAGGCTCACAGCGGTTCACCCTCTGGCCGCAGACCAAGAGGGGGTCGGATGGCGGAGGAGTGGGCGTGGTGAGGGGGAGGGGTGTCCCGGTAGATGCATCTCCAGGTTCCTGGCACCGGCTGGGCTTAGGCCCGGGGTGCCGCTCAACCCCCTCCAGCGCACAGCGCAGCCCCGGTGCACAGGGATTGGGCCCAGCGGAGAGGCCCCGGGTGGAGGGGAGCCGTTGCCCCCGGATACGGCCTGACAGAGCCGATAGGCCGTGCCCACTGAGCAGACGCGGAAGGTCATCACGTCTACCTCCCCATCTGCCGGTCTTTATTTTTTTAAACTGAGTAATGGTGTATTTAACGGGTCGCACAGAGTAGGACACGACTGAAGCGACTTAGCAGCAGCAGCAGCCAAACTATTATCGTTTCAGCCCATCGTTATGTGGCATGTTAATAAGCTACTTTAGATCTTTTTATCTTTTCCCACGTTAAGTCTTTGAAACCTGGTGTGTATCCTGCACATAAGCATCTCAACTCAGGCTGCATTTTCAGCGATCAGCATGGGGCGAATTCTAGTGAAGGGACAAAGTTGTGCTTCACGGGAAAATACCATACCACCGCTTCACTGCTTAACTTAAATCGAAATGAATGAAACTCAACTGAGATTAACAACTCAGGTCCTCAGGGGCACTTGTCAGGTATTTAGTGGCTACTGGTTTCTGGAGACTCCCATCTGTCCTGGCCTAGACCCTGCCCAAGGGTAGGCACCTAACTGGAAGTGCACCCTGCACCCTGGTTCTCATCGTGCGTGGAGGCCGTGCAGGGTTCCTGGCACCCTCAGGCTGTAGTCTGGCTCTCTGCTCTTAGTCTCCTCATCAGTAAAATGGGAGTCACCTCCTAGGATGGTGTGGAGAGTTAAAAAGAGATAATGTGCTCCTCAGAGGATGCGGGAACAAAATGTATATTCATACAGTGGGTACTAGTCAGCCATTAGAAGGAAAGAAGTTACTGACTCATGCTGTAACCTGGATGAACCTGGAAGACATTATGCTGAGTGAGAGAGGCCAGGCACAGAAGGCCACAGAGTGTACAATTCCATTCACGTGAAATGTGCGGAATGGGCAAATCCACGGAAAGCAGATCAGTGGTTGCCAATTGCCGGAGAGACCACTAACCAGTACAGGGCTTCTTTGGGGAGTGATAAAAACATTCTGTTGTTAGATAGTTATGGTCAGCCAACCTTGTGAATATACTGAAAACCACTGAACTGTATAGTTTAAAAAGGTAAATTGTACAGGCTGTGGAATTGTGTCTCAGCTAAAAATATTTAAAGGTAATGCCTGCGAAGCATGGGCCCATAGAAATCCATGGTGGTGATGGTGATGGTGGTGAGAATGGTGGTCCAGAAGGTGATGATTGTGGTGTTTGTGGTGGTGGTGGTGATGGTGATGGTAATGATGGTGTTTGTGGCGATGACGGTGATGGCGGTGGTGGCCTTGCAGGCGATGGTTGTGGTGTTCATGGTGGTGGTGGTGGTGGTGATGACTGGTGTTTCTAGTGCTGATGGCAGCGGTAACGATGAAGATATTGGTGGTGATGATGGTGATGGTGACTGGCACCTCAAGGCCCTGCCTGCCCCCCTCCCCAGGCCTGGTCCGGGAGCAGGAGGCCGGGCTGCTGCAGTTCCTCCGCCTGGACGGCTTCTCCGTGTTGATGCGGGCCATGCAGCAGCAGGTGCAGAAGCTCAAGGTCAAGTCGGCGTTCCTGCTGCAGAACCTGCTGGTGGGCCACCCTGAACACAAAGGTGGGGCGGCCTGGGCGGGGAGCTAGGGTGGTTCCCGGGGGAGTGCACGGGAGGATGGCTGCTCCTCTGACCCTGTGGCCCTTCCCTAGGGACCCTGTGTGCAATGGGCATGGTCCAGCAGCTGGTGGCCCTCGTGCGGACAGAACACAGCCCCTTCCACGAGCACGTGCTCGGAGCCTTGTGCAGGTGCGCTGGGCGCCAGGGGACTGGCCAGGTGGGGTGTAGAGGGTTAGGGTCAGATGGGGCGCCAGGGGACTGGCCCGGTGGCGGGTAAAGGGTTAGGGTCAGATGGGGCGCCAGGGGACTAGCCCGGTGGTGGGTAAAGGGTTTAGGGTCAGAGAGGAGCAGAAATCAGGGTGCTGGCCTTCCCGGAGCCTCAGTCTCCTCACTGTAGGGGCTGACACAGCACCCTGGGGAGGAGGGAGACAGTTTTCCTCCCACTCATTCTCCCCATCCCGCATGTAAAGCACAGGCAGGTTAGAGCCGTAAGACAGCAGAATGGAGCAGCTGAGCGAGCAGGCAGCAACGCTCACGTGTGGAGTGGGCTCCAGACCAGGCACTTTGCTAAGCGCCCTGTTCCGTACAAGTCTCATCCAAGTCCCTTGGGTAGGGTGGGGGCAGGAGTCCACGTTGCAGAGGGGGAAACTGAGGCCCAGTGGGGGGCGGCGGCTTGCCCAGGCTCGATGGGGGGGTGGAAAGCAGCGGGGCAGAGGGAGGTCCCAAGGATGGCTGTCCTGTCCCTGCAGCTTGGTGACAGACTTCCCCCAGGGCGTGCGGGAGTGCCGGGAGCCCGAGCTGGGCCTGGAGGAGCTTCTGCGGCACCGGTGCCAGCTGCTGCAGCAGCACGAGGAGTACCAGGTACTGCCGAGGCGGGGTGGGGCCAGCCTGCTGCCTGCCTTCCAGGCCTCTGGTCTAGTCCCCCATGCTTTAAAAAAAAATTATATATTTATTTTTGGCTGTGCTGGGTCATTGCTGGGCAGGCTCTTCTCAAGTTGTGGCGAGCGGGGGCTACTCTCTACTTGTGGGGCACCAGCTTCTCACTGCAGTGGTTTCTCTTGTTACAGAGCACAGGCTCTAGAGTGCCATCTCAGTAGTTGTGGCTCACAGGATTAACTGCACTGCAGCACGTGGGATCAGCCCGGATCAGGGATCGATCCCATGTCTTCCGCACTGGCAGGCTGATTCTTAACCAGTGAGCCACCAGGGAAGCCCGATTTGCCCACGCCTCTGTTTACACCTTGTTTCCAATTCATGTGTTTCTCTAGACATCCTTCAGCACACATTTATTGACCCCTCCCACATGCTTCATGCTCTGTTAGCATCAGGGGGACAGCAAGGAGAAACAGAAGCTCAGGGTTTCTTAAAGAGTTAATAGATTCATCTAATTACTATCCAAATTAATATCATTATTTATATCATATCATTCAAATATATTTACTAGATTGATAAATAATAAGTAAATGATAAATAGCAACCAATTAAATATTGAATTAAATAGGTAAGTGAGAAATGTGTGATAAATTACAACTCATTAGCTTTTTCATTAGATAAAGGATAATAATAAATTACAAATAACTCACCATATAGTTAAATAGATAAGTAACAAGTGATAACATAACTCAGATATTTAATTATACAGATAGTAATGTGATAAATAACAACTCAGATATTTAGTTAACTAGGTAAGTAACTAATAAGTGATAAGAGCAACAAATAACATATTCAGTAGTTAATTATTTAAATGACTAAGTTATTTAGTTAACTGTACTTAAGTAATTTATTCAGCCCTTATGATACCACCCAGATGCTGTTGCTTCAGCAAAGGTGGACACAGAAAACATGCCACCCTCTTGGGACGTACCTTCTGCTGAGATCATTCTTCTATGAACACTGTCAGGCATTTCCAGAGGGGTCCTGGGTACTGGGTGTGAGGAGCAGGGGTGACTGGGAGAGGCACAGTGCCCACTCCCCAGGGGCTTGTCCTCTGACCTTGTCACATGAACCTGTGGAGATATGTGCCTGGGGTTGGGCAGGGGGATCCCCTGCCCTGGTCTGTCCTGAAGTTTCAGCCATCCTTGCTTGATGCATCCATGCATCTATTCTCTGAATCTATGGTATGAACAGCTTTATTGACGTTTAACTTACCTATACTGAAAGTGTACAATTTGAAAAGTTTTGACATGTATACATCTGTGGAAACCTTCATTTTTCCATCAGGGGCGGGTGGGAAGAGGAGCCGTTTCTGGGTGCAGAGCTGGTGGACGCAGGGTCTGGCTTCTACACTCAGGGCTTCCAATTTCCCACCCCAATGCAGGAGGAGCTGGAGTTCTGTGAAAAGTTGCTACAGACCTGTTTCTCCACCCCAACTGATGACAGCATGGATCGGTGAAACCCGGTGGCTTCTCTCCCCCTCTTCATGGGAACCCTAGGCCTCCTGCCTTCCCCTCACCCATGAAGCCCTCTCTCAAAGGAGAGAAGGGCCTTGTTGGTGCCGTGCCCGGGCGTGTCAGCCTGTCTCTGCTCAGCCCCCAGGATGGGTGCCGAAAAAGGCGCTGGCTCCCTGGATCCCGCCTCTCACGCACTCTCAATCCACTCCCCCTACTCGTGTCCACACTGCTTTTCCAGTAAAGGTGTTCCTCCTCCTCCACCTCCTTCACTGCCATCTTTGTCACCTCGCCTGGAGAGTGCCTTGGTTGGGGAGGAGGGGCACAATCGGGATCTAGGGAGCCAAGGAGGGAACAGCAGTGGGCGGAACCTTGGAATAATAAAAGTGTTGCTCTCTAAAGTCCGAAGCCATTGTCTTTCATCCTCCCAGCGTCTCTGGAGAGGGAGTGTGTGGGATACTCGTCCTTCTCTTTGCCCCCCCACCCCCCATCTCTGATAACTTTTCTGAAGAAATATACTTTTGACATTCACGCTTCCGTGTCTAAGGTGGGAGCCATGTTCTTTCCCAGCATGCAGTGTGGCATGGCTTCTGCTCCACCAATCAGAGCCTGCCGCCCAGAGGCTTGGAACTGCTGCTGGAGAAGGCGGGAGCAGGTACTGGAGGCCGTGAGACACCTCCCACGCCAGCGATGGAGGCCACTCTGGGTGCCTGGGGCAGGCTTGAGGTTGGGTGTGTGCTTCGTCCTGACAGGAAAGCACTAGGCCTTTTCTCCAGCCTTCTCTGAGATTGGGGAGCAAGCAGGGGACAGGGAAACTGCCTCATCCTTTTATAAATTCCTTTCAGTTTAACCAAAGGAGCTTTCCATTACAACCAAGAGTCTTGACTGATGGTTTCTTTCAGACGAGGAAGTGGCGCCCAGGGTGGTTGATCTTGTGGCCAAGTTCATAGCCAAAATTTATACCTGGGCCACATCCGAAGCTGTGTCACTCCCTGTATTCTGGTTTCCTAGCCCCATTTACGGAGAAGGCAATGGCACCCCACTCCAGTACTCTTGCCTGGAAAATCCCATGGAGGGAGGAGCCTGGTGGGCTGCAGTCCATGGGGTCGCTAAGAGTCACACACGACTGAGCGACTTGAATTTCACTTTTCACTTTCATGCATTGGAGAAGGAAATGGCAACCCACTCCAGTGTTCTTGCCTGGAGAATCCCAGGGACGGGGGAGCCTGGTGGGCTGCCGTCTCTGGAGTCGCACAGAGTCGGACACGACTGAAGTGACTTAGCAGTAGCAGCAGCCCCATTTAATACCAGACTAATTCCTCTCCTGTGGAATTTAGTTGTGTGAGAGAGGTTGATTATATTTTTCACTACCCAAATTCAGAATAAATCAAAAAGTAGCTACAGGATCTGAGAATTGGAAATCAGATGTCACTTGTATCATTTTTAGAGCAGATTTGAGAAATCAGCATTGGTCTTGCTGCCTATTCATCCCAACATTAGACATGGTTGTCCGACTGGTCACAGGCAGTACTGGACAAGAGCAGTCCTTTCCCTTAGGTGCAGGCAGCAGGCCAGAACACTGGGCAGGATGGCTCCAAGAGGAGAGAGAGCTGGAGGGCTGAGCGCAGATGCCCATCCCATCTGGTAAATCAGTCCTCAGCCCCTGGGAAGGGTGGAGACGAAAGGGAAGAGACTGTAAGAAGCAGAAGTTTCTCCCTGTGGAAACTTGTAAGAAGCTCCTTCCAATTCTAATACAGATCACAGCATCATCTGCCTGTGAGTTCGGACAAGGTGAAGACCCAGACTTCTGTCCTAAACCTCTGCAGTTTCCCAGGTTCTTGGAGGAGACTGACTGTCAGCTTCTCAAGTTCCATTTGGTGATTAAATATGGCCAACCTCCTGCCCCTCAGTTCCCAAGTTTATGTGTTAAAACAGCATGGCAACTTCAACCACATTCAGGGGCGGGGGTAGGGGGGGAAGCTATGACAAAAGAACCTGATGTAGAAAATCACTCAAGGAACAGAAGGAAATGTCTCACAATTGCTTTAAGCTGTATAACAGTAGGAACCTGGGTCCATTTTATAACAAGACCTCAGAGATGAGAAGGTAAGATTAGCAAACCTAAAGAAACAAATTGAGGACCATGGCAATTAATTAGAGAGTTTAACAGGTATCTGCTCCCTCTCATGCCACCTCCAAGAGAGAAGTACACTTTCCCACACGGTGGTGGCTGAGGTGTAGGTGCTAGCCCCATGACTTTGGGTTTGACCGTGTGAATTGCTTTGGCCAATGGATGGTGGCAGATGTGAGGGAACCTGAGGCTTGAAATTGTGTTAACACAGTTGGGCTTGGTCAAGAGTTGTCAGACAACTTGCGACTGAACAACTGAGGCACCTCGGCTTTTTCCTCTGGGATAGTGCCCTGAGATGTCTGTCCACTGGTGCCCATAGTATGAGAGACAAAGGGGAATAGAAGCAGCCTCACCAGCCTTCACACCTGCAACTCTAAGCTGTGAACATGACCGGCCGTGGTTGCCTGTCAATCAGCAGTAGCTAAGAACATTGCATGCAACACAGACACTGGAAATAGCAAGGACCGAAGAGACTTGGCTGGAAAATGACTTTACTGACGTGGTAATCAGCAAGTGCAGGTAGAAATGACAAGGATTAAAGCAAATAGAAGCTACAGATGTGAAGCACAAACGCATGATTGACATCCTTGAAATACAGAACAAACTAGAATAGGATTCAACAAAATGTCCCTGAAACAGGAAAGGTAAATATGCGTGTTTTGTTGTTTTTTTTAAAGCCGCGTCCTTACAAGCACTTACAGCGCCGATTCTGGCCTGTATCATGGAAAGCAAGGACTATGAAAACTGAGGAAACTGAGGCTCCGAGCTAGATGGGACCTTAAAGACTATGGATCTAAAGTCTAGGAGAACCTAGACTTAGAACCTAGGCTTAATGTTAGAGGCTAATTGTGCAGCAGCTGCAACAGTAAAGACACGGGCTGGGCGAAGGCCTGTAAGTGGGACTGAAGTCAGCCTGAAGCTCAAAGAAGGCAGGCGTCGAGAAAGATCGAGGCGGCACAAAAGCTACTGGCCGGGGTTGGAGACAAAACCCTAGCTGGATTCCTCAGGAAATGACCCTGGAGCCAAAGCAATAATGTGATTGGAGGAGACAGACTAGCGGGCGAGGGGATAGAGAAATCCTGGAGCAGGGTGGACTTAGGAACGGAGTCGCAGAGAAACGCTGCCACTGTGCAGCGGGGCCTGCGCGTCGGGTGGCCCAGGTTTACTCTGGGAGAGACCGTTGGCACAAACCGTCGCGAGCGCTTTTGCGGCGGCGTTGCTCTGGCTGGGCGTGGCCCGCCGCAGCTGGCCGGGCGCGCACGCGCACTGCGGGGCCCGGGCGCGCGGCCTCCACACACCTGCGCACCGAGTCGCCGGCGGGAGGGCGGGGCCTCCTGCGTGCCCCCGTACCAGGGGGATTGTGGGATAGTGGCGGACGGAGCCGGGCGGCGGAGGCCCTGAAGCCGACTGCAAAGGCCCGGGACCTCGCCGCTTTGGGGAAGGGGGCGGTGGAGGAAGTGGGGTTCGGCTTCCGTCAGCCGTTGCTCAGCACTGCGGCCTGTTGGGACCGCGGAGTAGGACGCCTTTCCTGACCGGCCCTTGCTTTCCCGCGGGGCGCCAGGCCGGGTAAACCGGGGCGACTTCCCAGCGGAGGGCCTGCGCGGGCCTCGCGACCCCACCAACCTCCCTCAGCCACCTCGCCCGCGGGCCCCGGACCCCCGCCCGTCCGGCGCTGAACCCCAAAACTCTGGAACTCGTCGCACGAGGGCCCCCCTAGGCCCGAGACGCGTGCTCGAGCCCCCGCCGCTGCCCCCCGCCCCCACATACCGGGTCCCTGATCGGGGCCGGAGCCGCCGGTGGCGGGGCGGGGGGGGCGCCCCGATGAGCCCGGAGTGCGAGGAGCCGCCGCCCCCCCGCGCAGGTAAGCGGGCGGCCCGGGACCCTCCCCGCCCCCGAGAACACCGCCCAGGTACCCTCGAGTCTCCTCACCCCTTCTTCTTCGGACCCTTGCCCTCGTCCATGAGGGCTCCCCAGCCCTGGTGTTTCCCCCTCAGCCCCTCGATTCCCTTAGTTTCTCCTCCTCAGCCCTCTTGTCTCCTAGTCTCTCCCCTCAGCCCCCCAAGTCTCCTAGTCTCTGCCCCACCCCGACCCCAAGTCTCTTAGTCTTTCCCCCTCAGCTCCCCAAGCCTGTTAGTCTCTCCCCCTCAGCCCCTCTTAGTTTCTCCTCCTCAGCCTCTCAAGTCTCCTAGTCTCTCCCCTCAAGCTATTCCGTCTCCCCTCGGCCCACTAAGACTCCAGGTGTCTCTCCCCTCAGTCCCCCAAGTCTCCTAGTCTCTCCTCCCCGACCCCAAGTCTCTTAGTCTTTCCCCCTCAGCCCCCCAAGCCTGTTAGTCTCTTCCCCTCAGCCCTCCAAGTCTCCCCCCTCAGACCCCTGAAGTCTCCCAGTCTCTCCCCCTCAGCCTCTCAAAAGTTTCCTAGTCTCTCATTCAGTCTCAGACCCAAAGTCTCTTAGTCTTTCCCCCTCGGTCCCTCAAGACTCCAGGTCTCTCCCCTTGGCCCCCCAAGTCTCTTAGTCTCTTCTTCTCAGACCCCAAGTCTCCTAACCTCTCCCTCTCAGCCCTCCCAAGTTTCCTAGTCTCCCCCCTCAGCCCCCCAAGTCTCTTGGTCTCTTCCTCAGCCCCCAGATCCCCTAGGCTCCCCCCTCCAGCCCCACTTCCTTCCCCTTTCAGTCCATACCCCTGCCTCAGTGTCTCTTTCCCACCCTCGCCTCCTCTGATTCTGCGGGCTTCCCCTCTGGTTTCTTAGTCTCCCGCCCGGCCCCCCGGGGCGCCCCCTTCTCTCTGCTCCTCCCTCCCTGGCCCTCCTTGGCCTTCCTCTGCCTGCCTCACCCCTCCTCCCGAGGCCTGCCTGGGAGATCCATGGCCTCAGACTGGCACCCTGGGGCTCAGGAGACTCGAGGAGCGGGGCTTCCCCTCACCCTGCCCGGGTGCGGCCCCTGTCTGTGAGGTGAGGCCTGCTGCCAGCGCGGAGGGAACAAAGGCCGGGGGGACAGTCACAATTGCCGGTGTGGTGAAGGGGCACCTCAGGGCGGTGTGGGGGCCGCCGCGGAGCGACCGGGGAGACTGGCTCCGCGGGTGGCTTTTTCTGTCGAGGAAGGATGAGTAGGAGTTGACAGATGGAAAGTGGGAAGAAGGGCCTTCCGGGTGGAAGGAACAGCACATGCAGAAACGTGAAGGTGGGAACCCAGCCCCGCAGGCTGCGGGAGAGAGGGCGGAATGCCTTGGTGGGGCTGCTTGCGGGGCCCTCGGGTCTGTCTTGTTCGGTGATGCACACGCTCGGACATCCGTGCTGAGGACACAGATGTTACTTACCGGTCACACCAGCCTGAAAGGCAGGATGTTTCTGGAAGGAAGATGTGTTGTCAGTCATGGGGCGGGCTTCAGAGTTGCAAAGAAACTTCGTGGGGTGTAGAGAGGGTTTTCTCTGGTGGTTCTGGGGATTCCGTGTGCCGTTTGTAGAAGCCTGCAGCACAGGAAGTGCTCCAGGGTCAGCAGCTTTTAGGTTATAACTCAGTTTGGGATTGTCTGTTGCCTGGGTTCTCAGCCGGGGTCGGGGGTGGGGGGGTGGCAGGTGGTGGTATCCCCCAGGGGACCTTCACTAAGGGCAGCGGAGATGGTTTCAGTTGTTACAGCTCAGGATGCTGCTGGCAAGTGGTGGGTGAGAGCTGGGATGCTGTGGGGCCGCCTCCAGGGCAGAGGACAGCCCAGTTCAGTGTGCCTGAGAGCGGTGGACAAGCCCGCTTTCCTGCTCGGGTGTTAGGTACAGTGTGGCTCACCTGCTCTTTTGCTCTTTTGCTACCGTGAGTGCGTATGCTGAGTTGTGTACTTCGATTTCCTTTTGTGTTTTTGGTAGTTAGTGTTGTGGGGCTGCCTACTGTTTCTCTCCAGTAGGGGAGAATCTGCTGGTCTCCACCCACCCACCCACCCACCCAATGTTTTTTTTCCAGGATCCACGGCCAAGTGACCGTAGTGGGTCACCGGCCCCTTCGGAACTTTAATTGCAGAAGTACTCTAGCCAGGGGGCCTTGCCTTAGGCTCGGTCCTGGGAAATTGGCGTCCTGCTGCGGGAAGCAGGTGCCTGAACAGGCAGGTCCTGTCACCGAGCGCTCCGAGGCCATCACAGTGTGACCACGGAAGCTGTGGAAGTGTGGAGCAGGCCTCTCACACAGTCAGGGGAGGCTTCCTGGAGGAAGTGGTGTCTGTGCTGAAGCCTGAAGGACCCAGGAGGACCGACCTAGTCAGGCTCGAAGAGCTGGAGGGAAGGCAGAGGGAGCAGCCGAGCCAGGGCAGAGCGAGGGCGCAGACGAGCAGTCAGGTGTGGCGGGAGTGTTGAGCGCCATGCGGGTTGCCGCGAGAGATGAGGTGAGAGAGGCCTGGACGCCTTGATAGAGACTCCCGCCTTCCCTGCCTCCCCAGCTCCTGCAGGGTCCCTGGGCAGGCACAGGCCCGGGGGTGGGGACACACTCTCTTTTCCAGGCTGAATCAGGGCGTCCCGAGAACACCGGTTTTATGGATTTTCCCAGGGGCAGGGCAGTCTTTGCGAGGTGTCTCAGGAGAGACCGGGGCTCTGAGGCCGCAGAGCCTGGCAAGGCAGGATGGGAGTGTAGGCCTTCCTGACTTTGAATCTCCCTGTAACACTCAGTCCAGCCCCCTGTTCCCGACGGGCAGTTTCAGAATCTCTTCACTGCTCTTTTCCCCTTTGAACCCCTGACTGATCCAGAAGGCACCCCTAATGGCGAGCTTTGGGGCCCCTCTGCGTCCTCAGCCGCTATCCCGTTCTCTTACGTGTCTGATCGTTCCATGCCCTGGGTAGGAGCAGAGCTGCCACCCTACCCGGGCGAGCGTGGTCTGGGGCCCCCAACAGCCGCCACCACCCCCCAGCTTTCCCGAGTCCCCGGGAAAGTCCCAGTCCATGGTCGCATGAGGCCTTGGCCAGGTCCCTCTCCTTCTCTGGCCTCTGTGGCCCCTACTTCCACGTGGGTGTCCCGCGGCTTACCTTGCCAAGTCTCTGGTGGGTCCTGATGTTACCATGGTCCCGTTGCTGGAATTGGAAGCCCCCCACCCCCATTTCACATTTGGCTGAGAGCTGATGGATTGCGGGGAGTTAGAGGGCGATGGTCTCACTGTCCTCTGACCTGTGGGCCCTGTGAAGGCGGGGGGCTGGCTAGCCAGCAGCGGGGTCTCCACGCCTGGCTGGCAGCTCGTTAGGGGCCTGTGGCCTGTGGTGGCTGAGGGCAGCGGCCGGCCCAGGATAGCCTCTCCCCGGGCTGGGGTTCCTCCTGAGCCACAGGGCATCTCAGGGGGCCACCCCAGGGCCCTCCCAGCGGCCTCTTCAGGCTGGATCTCCACTTCCGGGTGCGTGGGGCTAGGGCGGATGAGAAAGTGGCGGCACGTAAAGGACCAGCCCCCAGCTCCCAGGCAGGCAGGGCCGTGTGTGGATGGACCGCAGCGGCCGTGGGGGCGCTCGGTGGGGGCTGCAGCTGGGCCCTCACTGAGCCCGCGCCGGGCGGGGGCTGCCGGCTCCCGAGAGGGGCCGCTGGTGTCCGAGGCCTGAGAAGCACGCAGTGAAGCCGGAAACCTGGGGCGATGGTGCGGAGCTGGCGCAGAGAGAGGTAGTTTTCGTTCTTAATGGCTTCCTTTCTCATTTACAGTTTCCCCCTCTTCCGTTTGCAGCCAGAGTCAGGGTTTTCAAACGGTCGCTAAAAGCCAGTGGTATTCACTTCCGTTTTCTTGAAGTTTGCTAAAAGTTGCAAAGCACGGGGGTGGCAGGGTATGGGGCACCCACCAGAGTATTTGAGTGAGCTCAGCCACCTGGGCGAACGGGCCATCTTCCTTAGGGCTCCTGTTTTTAGCGCTGTCTCCCTAGGTGGTGGCTGCTCCTTCCCTCCTGCTCAGAAGTGTCCAGCTTTCAGCCTGGCCCCGGGGGCACCTACTGAAGGAGACCTGTCCTTTAGGACCACAGGCCTGACCCCGCTGTTCTCAGAACGTGCCCCTTCCTGACGGCTGGGCTCTGTTTCATAGACAAGGAGACAAGTGTGGTATGCCATGTCACTGTTAGAGAGTGAGGAGGAAACCCCTCTGCTGTCCACATCTAGGGCTTCCGGGAAGTTGACCATCAGGACCTGAGGCTAGGTGCATTGAGAGTGTGTGGCGGGGGAGAGTGTTTTTCTCTTTGGGGTGTTTTCTTTATTCTGTGTCTCCTGCATCTGCATCTTGTCCCATGTAGAGCTTGAGAACTGACTTTGGAAGGGAAGGGTACTGACCACCCCTCAGCTGCATCTGATCCTTGCAGCCTCCTCTGACTTTCAGAGGAGGACCTGAGGTTCTGAGAGTTTAAGGGACCGCCTGGTTTCTGAAGTCCCTGGAGTCCCTACCTGACTCGCCCCCCAGCTCAAGTCAGCTTTGGGAGGGAAGTCCTGCCTGTGGTCCAGGGCGGGTGGCAGGGTTGAGGCGGAGGACGTAGCCTGTGGCATCTGTGCAGGTGCTTTGGGCGCAGTCGGTGGGCCTCAGCCCCGAGGCTGTCCTGCAGCCTGGAGAGGGTGCCGAGGCCTGCTTCTGCTGTGGCTGACGCCTGTGGGCCCCCTGCCCCTCGGCTGTCAGATGGGAACAAGAGCGGTGCTGTCCCTGGTCGTCTTGACGAGGGACACAGTGCTGTGCGGGTGCACAGGTTCTCTGCAGGCCCGTCCCCCGGCTGAGGGGGCCTGCTTAGTTCGGGGACCCCATGGGTAGTGAGGGTGGGGGGCACCTGGGCGTGTGCCCGCGTCTGCGCCTTCTCGCTCCAGCCTGGCCCGGCCCTGGCAGCGTGTCAGCTCCGGGCTTCTTGGGCACAGAGCAGGCCAAGGCCTGGCCCTCTCTCGGCAGCCTCAGGCAGCTTCGGTTCTGTTTGTTTTGTAACAAGTTGTGTATTTATTGGTTGCGCTGTCTTTGTTGCCGCATGGGCCTTCTCCAGCTGCAGCAAGCCGGGCTCCTCTCGTGGTGACGGGCTGCGGCCCCTCGTTGAGGAGCACAGGCTCCAGGTGAGCAGGCGCCCGTAGTTTGGGGCTCACGGCGCCGGAGGGCAGGCGCAGCGGCTCTGCGGTATGTGGGATCTAGTTCCCTGACTGAGCATTGAACCCGTTCCCCTGCATTGGCAGGTAGATTCCTATCCACTGTACCACCAGGGAAGTCCTGGTTTTGTTTGTTTTAGATGATAGGTTTTTTTTGTGTGTGTGGGGAGATGTAATTTGTGTAATGTCATATATGACAGCCATTTAAACTACATGATTCAATATCTAATCTATTCACAGAATTGTGCAACCAACAGTCACCACCATAGATTTTTTAAAGTGAGTTATAGTATCAAATAAAATTGTGTACAGTTGATTTTAGAACTTTTTTTTTTAAAAAGAACACCCCTTTCCCAAAAGGAAACCCCAGACTTGCTAGCAGTTGTCTCCCTCCATCCTTGTCTTGCCCCTCAGCTCCTAAAAAACACTAGTCCCAGTTCTGTGTCTACAGATTTGCCTTTTCTGGATGGAAGTTTAAATGGAAGTATGCGATATGTGGGCCCTTCCCTGGTGGCTCAGACCATGAAGTATCAGCCTGCCAGTGCAGGAGACGTGGGTTCAGTCCCTGGGTTGGAAAGATCCTCTGGAGAAGGGAATGGCAACCCACTCCAGTATTCCTGCCTGGAGAATCCCATGGACAGAGGAGCCTGGTGGGCTACAGTCATGGGGTCACAGTAGAGTCAGACATGACTGAGTGAGCGCATGTGCGCGCACACTCCTTCCACGTGTGGTCTTTGGTGGCTGGCTTTGTTCGTGCCACCGGGATGACCTTTTGATCTCTCTGCTCTTCTTTTGTCCTCACAAAAATCTGCGATTAGAAAGAGGTGGTGTTCTCACCGGTGGGTGTGCCTTGTCCCTTGGGCCCAGACAGCGGCTGCCCCGTGCAGTGGTTCTGGCCCCATGAGCACCCAGCTCAGGAGACCGTCCAGGCCCGCTGTCTCTCCAAGTGAGGAGGGTGGGCCTGGGGCCCAGGCAGAAGTGGGGATGGCCCTCGTGCACTTGCGGGCTCAGGGCGCTGCCCGCCTGCCTTTGGGAGCAGTGTCCCCACTCCGATACAGGGCCCCGCGTTCAGCACCTGGAGCAGCCCACTCTCCTCCTCCCCTTCCCAGCCTGCCAGCCCCCCACCCCACACCACCTGGGCTAGTTTACGGGGGCCCATGGGTGTGGCTGGGGGCGTCCAGGCGGGAGCAGTCCCCTCTATTGCTGCCCTGACAGGTCTGTCAGCCTCCTGCCTCAGGAGCAGGGTTCTGCCCTTCAGTCCTGGTTTCCAAGCTCGTGTCCCCCACGCGGTGCTGTCCAAGGTGGTCATGGCCGCCAGGCAGGATGGGTCTGTGGTTTGTACACAGCCCGTGGGGGACGTGCGGGGTGCCTGCTCTACAGATCTGCAAGGCTGCAGTTCTGCACCCAGCCCCTCTGCAGCCGGCACCAACTGGGCTGGAGCGCACTCGCTGGCTCTGTTAGCTTTCGTTGGGGTGGCTGAGCTCCCCTGCACTCTGAGAAGGGACTTCCTGGGGCTCGGGCACCGCTCGACGGTTCAGCGGCCCTCAGACCCTGGTGCACCTCGGGTGCCTCCCTCTACAGTGGGGCTGGTTGTGGGACTCAGTTGAGGTGACAGCCGTGCAGCTCACGTGGTTTGCCCACTGCGTGTGTCCACGTGTTGTGCACATGTCCACGTGTTGTGCACATGTCCACGTGTTGTGCGCGTGGCGCTGCCATTCTCGCACCCGAGGCCTAGGGCTGGGGCGGTGACGGCACACGGGGCACTGCTCGGGGGCTTCGCTGGGACGGAGACACACCCCGACTTGGCAGTCTTGGGGCAATGTGTGAGGCGCCAGGCCAGAGCTCACTGGGAGTCAGGGCAGTCCAGGGGCTGTGGCCTGGGCTTGGCCCGCACAAATCGTTGGTCAAGGGGAGGCAGGTGTGAGAGCCTGGGGTGCAGACTTGGGCAGGACTGGGTGGGGGGCGCCCGGGGGGCCCTCTTGGGGCCTTCCGGGGTACCACATGCTAGGTGTGCCAGTCTGTGTTTCAGAAAAGCGTCCTGAGGTGTGGGGTGCAGACTAGGGGGTGAGGCCTGGCACGCTGGTGGCCAGGCCCCGTGGGCATGGGGGCTCTCAGGTGACCCCATATCCTCCCCCTCCCCTCTCTGGGGCCCGTGTCTGCGCTGTCTCGTGAGGTCATAGCCCCTCCACTCTACCTGCAGGTGGCCAGGGCTTAGGAACCAGCCGAGTCCCGCAGGATCATTGCACATCTGGGGCCATTTTTTCCCTGTCGCTGAGAAGTCGTCCTGGGGGCCGGGGGGAGATGTGTGAGACTCCTGAGGAGGCTGGACGGGAGAGCTGGGTGTTGGCAGCCTCCTGGGGGAGCTGACGGTTGGAAGGCAGGCGCCCACCCTCAGCCGCTCGGCTCTGCCCCGGGCTCCTGCTCGGCTGGTGGGCGAGTCTAGCATCCTTCTCCCCTTCTGCTGCCCGTCCGGTGGGCGAGCTCTCCGCCGCTCTGATGGTGCCGGCAGGGTTGTCCTGGCCTCCGGGTCTGTCTGCAGCAGCCTTGGCCTCAGGTGGTCTTCAGGAGGTGGGTGACCCGTGAGCGCTGGGCAGTGCCAGTGTGGTGCTTGGGGGCCCAGCTGACCTGGGTGTGGTGGTCTGCCATTCCGTGGGGTGACCAGAGCCCTCACCAGGGCTGCAGGCACAGCCCCAGTGCCTGGGGGGATGGCTGGACAGGGTGGCCTGGGAGCTGGCAGCCAGCTCAGGGCAGTTGTGCACCCAGGGGTCGAGGCTGGGGGCGGTAGAATCCCCAGAGGGGCAGCCAAATCTGCTCATCGTGGGGCTTGGACCCTCCAGGTACTTAGCGTGTGCTCCACCTGAAATGCTCCTGAGGCCAGTGCCGGGTGGGCGGGCCACAGCCACCGTCGTCCCGCGGAGGTGCTTCCCTGTCTGGTGTCACTGGGACCCGTCAGTGGCTATTCTGGGG
This sequence comes from Bubalus kerabau, assembly GCF_029407905.1. Lineage (NCBI taxonomy): Eukaryota > Metazoa > Chordata > Mammalia > Artiodactyla > Bovidae > Bubalus > Bubalus kerabau. Next base: position 67,009,671 of record NC_073640.1, read on the forward strand.
CCCACCGCGCCCTCCCCTCCAACTTTTCCTTGTCCTGTCCTGGCACTGGGTACAGGGGTTGGGCCGTGTGTGTGTGCATGTGCACACAGCCTAGAGACCCTGCAGACCTCCCTCTCCCCCGCCTTGCACACAGCCTGGAGATGTCAGGCATCATGGGACACTTAATTTGTTGAGCAGATACAGGTTGAAGCGAGCCTGGGGCCAGAGGTTCCAGGATCAGCCCGGGTGCAGCCCAGATCAGGGGACTGTGGACAGGCCCGGGGCGGCTCTGTGCACCGTGCTGGGGCCTTGCCCCGGGCCCGTGTGCGGTCTTGCCCGGCGCTGGGCAGTGGGCAGCAAGTTGCCCGTGGAGTGGCCTGGCAGGCCGGGAGGAGGCCGGCGGGCCCCGCGTGACAGCACTGCCTGCAGGGCGCCATGTTTTGGAAGTTTGACCTGCACACGAGCTCGCACCTCGACACGCTGCTGGAGCGGGAGGACCTGAGTCTGCCCGAGCTGCTGGACGAGGAGGACGTGCTGCAGGAGTGCAAGGTCGTCAACCGCAAGCTGCTGGACTTCCTGCTGCGGCCGCTGCACCTGCAGGCCATGGTGGCCTGGGTCACCCAGGAGCCGCCCGCCAGCGGCGAGGAGCGGCTGCGCTACAAGTGAGCCCCCGACTTGCCGTGGACCTTGTTGGCCCCGTTTCTGCGGGACTTGCCAGACCTCCCCCGAAGGAGGGGTGGGAGGAGGCCCCCCGAGGACCCTCCCCCAGCAGTGAGGGGCGCAGGGGGCATGTGTCTCATTGTCCCGTCCCACCCCTACTTTATCTCCTGGTGGTTATTCAGTTGGATTTCTGTTCCTGTCTTGGAGCACAGGCGCGTGAGTGAGGACTGTCCCTCAGCCCCACGTCCTATCCCCAGTGCCAGGATGGTGCCCGGCCTAGAGGGTGTGGCTGTGCCCCTCCCACCAGAGGGGGTGCCAGGGAGGGTGGGGGAGGCAGGCAGGCGCTCTGAGGGGCACCTGTCTGCCCTGGTCTCTGCTGCCCCTCTCCAGCCCTGCCCCACCCATCCCAGACAGACCTCCTGGTTCCCTGGGTCACCCTCTGCCCGGCCCCTCACACTGACGTTCACACCGGGCCTCACAGGTCCTGCCTCTGTCCCTGGAGGCCTCGAGCCAGATGGGCAGTGGGTGACTCCTGCTCAGTTTGCCCTGTGTGAATTGGGGGCTCAGTGCAGAGGTGCCAGCCTCAGGGGGGCGGCCAGTGTCCACCTGTCTGCCACTACCCCCTCGTGTGTCTTCTCCCTCCTTTGCTTTGCTCACCTGGCTCTGTCCCCTGTCCACCAGCTTGAGTATGTCCCACTGCTCAGTTCTGACTCCTGTGCCCACCTGGCCCTGCGCTCCCCGTCCCGTCCCGAGGAACTCACTTGCCAGGGCCTGACAGCTCAAGAGGCAGAGCTGAGCAGGCTGGGGTCCCTGGGGCCTGGGTGGCACCTAGGCAGGCAGCCCTCCCATCTGGTGAAAGGTCCTCAGGGCTGGGGGGTCAGCCTGGACGGTTGGGGTCGGGGGACAGTGTTAGTAGGGGTGGAGTCCAGGCTTAGGGGGCCCGACGCTGTCTTGGGGGCAGGGGAGCTTGCATGGATCGGGACTGGGGGACGGAGCAGCCGGGTCCCCGCCACCTCCTACACAACTCTGCTGGGTTGACAGGTACCCCAGCGTGGCCTGTGAGATCCTGACGTCGGACGTGCCCCAGATCAACGACGCACTGGGTGCCGACGAGTCCCTGCTGCACCGCCTCTACGGCTTCTTGCAGAGCAGCGGCAGCCTCAACCCATTGCTGGCCAGCTTCTTCAGCAAGGTCATGGGTGTCCTCATCAACCGCAAGACTGACCAGGTGCCGGGGCCGCGGGCAGGGCGGGCGGGCGAGCGAACGTGGGCTGGCGGGCCCGGGGGTCCTGTGCTCACCGACGGCCCGTGTCCTCAGCTCGTGTCCTTCCTGCGGAAGAAGGACGACTTTGTGGACCTGCTGCTGCAGCACATCGGCACCTCGGCCATCATGGACCTGCTGCTGCGCCTCCTCACCTGCGTGGAGCGGCCGCAGCTGAGGCAGGACGTGGTCAACGTGCGTGCGTGGCGTGGCCAGGCAGGGCAGGGCGGGGCCGGGCGGGGCGAGGCGCGGAGCCCTACCCTCTTGTCCCTCCGCAGTGGCTCAATGAGGAGAAGATCGTCCAGAGGCTCATCGAGCAGATCCACCCGTCGAAAGACGACAATGTGAGTGCTGCTGCCCGCGAGCTTCAGCCCCGTGCTCCCGTAAATGAGCGATGAGAGAAGGGAGGCTTCGGAGCTGTGGGGGGTGGGGGGGCTCCTGCTGAGAACAGGCGAGCGTTACGCTGCTGGACGGCTCCCCAGGAACCAGCTCCTCCTCCCAGGAGTGCTCAGGGCTCTAAAGACGGCCCTCTGACCCGGTCCTCACTGCCGCCGTTCCCCGGGCCCCCCTCCTCCCCTCGGGCCTGGTGACTCTTCCCATCTGCCTGGGTCAGCCCTGGTTGTCCTTCAGAGATAATGCCAGGGGCCCCACATCTGTCCTCCTGGCCCACTGGCTGGCAGAGCAGAAGTCCACATGCATGGGTCATCACCCCAGACACTCAGCCAGGGCCAGGCCTTGGGCAGTGAGGACCACCCTGCCTTCGTGGCAGAGGGACAAGGGGCGTCTGCTGGCAGCTAGGTGGCAGGGCTCGGCGCCGGGCTCTGAGGTACAGCAGTGGCCTGGGGGGCTCTGGGGGTCTGCGTGCTGGGCTCTGGCAGCCGCCTGCTGGGTTGGACTCAGGGTTCTGCTGGTGCTTCTCTCAGTTTATCTCACAGCACCTTACCCACACTATGAGGCTCACCCAGTGAAAACACAGAAGTGTGTTTAGTGCACACACAGGGTGGTGCAGCCTTCGTGACGCCGGTTTTAGAGTGCTCTTCATCGCCCCAGAGGAGACCCAGTCCCATTAGCTGCCGCTCCCTGTTCCCCACGTGTGGGCTGGGCCCCCGCAGACACGTGTCTGCTTTCCGTCCTGCTTTGCTGCTCCTGGTGGTTTCCTGTAGGTGCAACGCGTGATGCGTGTTTGCCTGTGACTGGCCTCTGGCATTAGCAGCATGTTGCTGTGTTCATCCCAGCTGTAGCGTGTTCAGTGCTTCATCCTTTTCTAAGGCCAAGCAGTGTTTCACTGTATGGATGGACCTCGGTGGCCTGTCCAGTCACGAGTTTGTGCATGCGTGGGTCACTGCACCCCTTGGCCACTAGCTATAGATGGCGTGTGTGGGGTTTGTGTCAGGGTCTCCTCTTCCAGGAAGTCGTCTTTGGTTTCCCTTTCGGCAGTCTCTCCTTTCCAGTGTCTGTGTTCTCTCCCTCCCACGTGTTTCCCGGGTCTGTGGCCCTCTGTCCTTGAGGGCGGGTACCCCCCTCCAGTGCGTGGGGCTTCCTGACACCAGGGCGGACTGGGGTCCTCAGCTCTCTCTCCCTCCCCAGCAACATTCCAACGCATCCCAGTCCCTGTGCGACATCATCCGCCTGAGCCGGGAGCAGATGATCCAAGTGCAGGACAGCCCGGAGCCTGACCAGCTGCTGGCCACCCTGGAGAAGTGGGTTGCGGGGTCGCCCAGGCGTGGGGCGGGGTTGCCGTCCCGGGCCCTCCTCCCTAATGCCCCTGCGCCTGCCCCAGGCAGGAGACCATCGAACAGCTCCTGAGCAACATGCTGGAGGGGGAGCGGAGCCCGTCTGTCCTCGTGAGCGGGATCCAGGTGCTGCTGACGCTGCTGGAGCCCAGGAGGCCCAGGTGAGTGCCCCAGGCTCCCTCCCCGGTGTGTGTGCATGTGCACACGTACATGTGTGCACAGGCCACCTGCGTGGTTCACATTGCCCCCTGCCATGCCTGCTGTAGGTCCGAGTCCATGACCGTGAACAACTTCTTCAGCAGCGTGGATGGGCAGCTGGAGCTCCTGGCCCAGGCGACCCTGGACAGTGCCGTGTCCAATGCAGGGGCCCTGCATGCCCTTCGCCCGCGTCTTGGCTGCTTCCACCAGCTCCTGCTGGAGCCGCCTGAGGTGGGCAGGGTGCTCGGGGGAAGAGGGCGCAGCCCTGGGGTCAGGGCAGAGCTGGGGCAGGAACCAAGCCCAGCCCTCCACCTGCAGCTGGAGCCACTGCGCACAACGTGGGGCAGCCTGGCCCCACCCCTGGGCAACACGCGATTGCACGTGGTCAAGCTGCTGGCCAGCGCCCTGAGCGCCAACGATGCCGCTCTGACCCAGGAGCTCCTGGTCCTGGATGTGCCCAACACCATGCTGGTACTGGGGGCAAAGGACCAGGGTGTAGGGGGTGGAGGTGGGACGACGCCAGGGGAGCTCCTCAGAGCCAGCCTGTGCCCTCACCCCTAGGACCTCTTCTTCCACTACGTGTTCAACAACTTCTTGCATGCCCAAGTGGAGGTGTGCGTGAACACGATGCTGAGCTCCGGGCCCCCTGCCGACAGCGGCTCAGACACACCCCCCGAGAACCCTGTCGTGAAACACGTGAGCTGGGCTCTGGGATCTCGATCCCCTTTGGTCTCTGGGGGGCTCTGCTCCGGGTCTCCTCCTGCCTGTCATGTGCAGCCAGACCGCTCAGGGGCAGAGTCTTGGTCTCTTCTGGAGGTCCAGAGTCTTGGGAAACAGTGTCGTGCGAGGGTGGGGACTGGTGGAGTGGTGACCTCGGGGGCAGTGGGTGTCCGGGGGGACCAGGAAGGGTTCTCCCAGAGTGATGGCCCCAGCGCTCCTGGAGGTGCCTTCCTGGGTGTGGCCCTGGCCTCAGGGCGAAGCTGGAGCGGAGGCAGGCAGGGTGGCTCTGGGGCTTGCTGTGCCGGCTGAGTGGGCCCAGGACAGGTGAGCAGGGGAGGAGTGCCGTGCTCACACCCAGTGCACACCGCCCCATCCCCGCAGCTGCTGCAGCGCTGCCGCCTGGTGGAGCGCATCCTGACCTCCTGGGAGGAGAACGACCGAGTGCAGTGAGCAGGGGGTCCTGGGCGGGGGCGGGGGCGGGCGCGGGCGGCAGGGGGCGGAGCGGCCCGAGTCCAGCCCTGGCTTTCCTCTCTCCAGGTCCGCAGGGGGCCCTCGGAAAGGCTACATGGGCCACTTGACGAGCGTGGCCAATGCCCTGGTGCAGAACTCGGAGAAGGGGCCCAATGCAGAGCAGCTGCAGCAGCTCCTGAAGGGTGAGGGCGGGGCACACCTGGGGGCGGGCGGGGCAGGCGGGGCCTCCGTCCTCACATCGCACTGCCCCTTCCGGCAGAGCTGCCGCAGGAGCAGCGGGAGCGCTGGGAGGCTTTCGTGTCGGGCCCCCTGGCGGAGACCAACAAGAAGAACACGGTAGACCTGGTGAGTCAGTCTCCTGCGCCGGTTCTCCTCCAGGCCTCCCACCCCCAGCCCCGCAGCCCCAGCCTGCCGCAGGCCTCCCCAGGGGCCCCGCAGGCCCTGACCCCTGCCGGCCCCTGCCCAGGTGAACACGCACCACCTGCACTCCTCCAGCGATGACGAGGACGACAGGCTCAAGGAGTTCAACTTCCCGGAGGAGGCAGTGCTGCAGCAGGTGCGGGCAGGGAGGGCAGGGGAGGGAGGCTGTGTGCAGGCCTGCCCTGACTGCCGCCCCCCGCAGGCCTTCATGGACTTCCAGATGCAGCGCATGACCTCGGCCTTCATCGACCACTTCGGCTTCAACGACGAGGAATTTGGGGAGCAGGAGGAGAGCGTGAAGTGAGTGTGCCCCGGCCAGGCCGGGTCAGGCCGGGGCGCAGAGGGCTGCGAGGTGGCAAGTCAGCACGCACTTGCGTGGTGCTTGTCTGGCGTCCCCATGCCCACCTGGCCCAGGTCGGGCTCAGCCTGCAGGCTGCCGGCCTCTCACCCTCCGCCCCGGGCAGGAGCGGTGTGGGCATCCCGGGACACGGGGCTGGCTGCACACCCTCACAGACTCAGAACTCGTCTGCCTCCCCTCCCCTTCAGAGGCCTCGGCCAACTGGGGACGATGCTTTTCAGTGACCAGTTCTGATCCTCTGTATGTGTTGTACCGCACGTCGATATCGTTCTGATATCGCCCTGGAACTTTTTTCTTGATTGTCCGAATTTTCTGCCGTGGACATTGGTTGTTTTAACCGAGAAACAGTTAAGAGTTGTGGTGTTCTGTTGGTTTCACGAGCAGCCTTGTGATGGCCGTGGGTGGACAGTGAAGGGGAGGGCAGGCACCTGGGATCCGGAGGGGAGACTGGTGGGGAGCGGGTGTGGCCGCCCGCAGCCTCACGCTGGGTGCTGGGGTTGTGCACAGTGACCAGCGTGGCCAGTGTCCCGGAGCAGATGCGCCTGGGATGCCCGGGGGAAAGCGGCCGACTCCGCAGGGCGTGCCAGGCGGGGTTTCCCAGTCATGGCCTCGCCCGTGTTGTTGTGGGTAGTGTGTTGGGCCCCTGTCGGGTGTTGCCCAGTTACCTGTCAAGACCACCCTTGGCTCGTGGCTCAGGAGCACATCTGTAGCCAGGGAGACAGGGCGCCAGCTGCTGTCTGTTGTGCCTCGAGGCAGACAGAGACCCCTGGGAGCAGAAGTGCGACCTGTGTCGGCTGCCGCTCTACCTGGCCTGTGTGTGCTGGGAGGCCCCGGAGAAGACCCTGGCCAGGGGGCTCAGTGAGTGACCTGGGCACAGCTGGCTGCGCTTTTAGGACAAAACTGTCACCTCTTCCATCAAGATAAGCGCCAGTGAGGTGAAAAGCCTTAAATGTAAAAAAAAAAAAAAAAAAAAAAAAGCCTAAAGCCATGAAGCCTCCTGGAACAGAAAATATGTTTGCAAACTCAGGGCTGAAGGCGCTGCTCACCGGGCCTCCAGCCACGCCCACAGCTGCTCCCTCCCCTGAGGGCGTTGGGGGACCTGCCTTGGTGGGGGTTGTGAGCCCGTCCTCCGTGTGCCAAGTCAGCCTGCGGGGGTTGTGAACATGCTTCCTGGGTCGGAGACAGCAGGCGACAGGCTGGAAGCAGCCCTGTCACAGGAGGGGCCAGACCTCAGTGCAGACACGGCGCTCTCCCGCCCCGGGCGAGAGGCGAGCAGGACAAGTAGGGGCTGTTGGAAAGTGGCACAGTGTGTGGGTCGGAGCGTACACGGACAAGCTCTTTCCAAGGTGCGTGTCAGTACTTAAAGCGCGTGGATTCAATTCCTTCATCCAGGAGTGGTGCTTCTGGAGGCTTTCTGGAGGAGAGAGAGCCGAGCAGAGACTGGTGGGCATGTGTGGACGCAGAAAGACCGGGGGTGCGAGGTGGTGGTGGGCACAGCACTGCCTGTGATCCCTGGGCTCCCTGGCCCCCACCTGGGTCCTGCATCAGGGACCTGTGTACCTCGAAATGAGTGTCTCACTCAGGTTACGCTCTCAAAGCCTGAAAGCCTAGCCTGCCCGGCGAAGTTGTGTCCCTTGTTTTATGAAGAGGAAACAAGGTGCAGGAGCCTTAGGCCTCGCGTGGGGCCCCGCGGGACTGGGGGCACACGGGCGGGGCGCCTCGCCCTGCAGACGCCTGCTGACGGGGGTGCGCCAGGAATGGCTGCGGTTCACAGGCAGCCCTGGCAGGTGTGTCTGCTGGAACCGGGCCCAGGAGAGAGGGTCCCTCACTGCCTCTGTGCCTCCCCCACAGCGCGCCTTTTGACAAGACAGCCAGCATCACCTTCTCCCTGAGTGCAGATGACGACAACGTGAGCTGCCCCGACTGCTGCTGGGGGCGGGGGTTCGCTGCAGGCAGGTGGCCCGCCTCACCCTCCCACCCCGCCCCCGCAGCCCAATGCCAACCTGCTGGAGATCTGCTACAAGGACCGCATCCAGCAGTTCGACGACGACGAGGAGGAGGACGAGGAGGAGGGCCAGGGCTCTGGGGAGTCTGACGGGGAGGACGGTGCCTGGCAGGGCGGCCATCTGGCCAGGGCAGGCCGCCTGGGCCAGCCCCAGGGCGTGCGGTGAGTCCCCCCACCCGCCGCCCCACTCCCTTCCTCTCCCCTCCTGCAGGTTCCCCAGCGCAGCCAGGCTGCAGGACCTGCAGGCAAAACAAGGAGAATGGAGTGCCTGTGTGATGTGGGGCGTTTTCAGTGTTGAGTGATAGAAACCCAATTCAGATGAGTTCAGGTTCAAAAGGAGTAACCGCTTGGTCCAGGTGTCAGTGGGGCCGTCAGGAGGCGGTCTGGAGGCGGTCCTTCGGGCACAGCTTGGCCCAGTGGGGGCATCAGAGGCGGTCCTTTGGGCATGGCTTGGTCCAGTGGGGCCGTGGTCTGCCCACCCCACCCTCTACTCCGCTGTCCCCTGCGGCAGCTCTCTTGCATGTGTTCTTGCCGAAAGGGCAGTGGGGTGTCCCGTCAGCTCCCTCCTGTCACGCCAGTGAAGTAGAACTTGGCGATTGTCCTCGCTCACAGTCCAGCTGCGGGCCTGTGAGCCGTGTCCAGCCCTTTGTGCAGGCAGTGGCTGGCGCAGGAGCACTGACTGACTGCTCTTGGGCAGCACGGACTTGCCGGCGTGAACACCAGCTCAGGGCTTGACTCCTGTGACATATGACCGGCACAGAGACGAGGAGACAGGCCATGAGTGTCGGCCGCATGGGCCTCCCTCTGTGGCACCCAGAGGGGAGAGTGCAGCCCTCCCCGGGCCCCTGCTGGCTGCCCGCTGCCCTCCGAGGGTGACACTCTTCTGACCCTTGCCCTTTGGGTTTTTGCCTCTTTATCCCATGAATGAGGCCCGTCCCTCAGGTAGGTGTGGTTGTACGTCACTTGCCATCTGCTGGGTGTGCCCTTTGTGACTGCCAAGTTGCTTTGCACTTACACGTGTCATTGCCAAATCCAAGGTCGTGATTCATCCCTGTGGTTTTCTTGGTAACATCAATTCTTAACGTTTAGGTTTTTGACCTGTTGTGAGCTAGTTTTTTAGGTGTGTAAGCTGGGGGTCCAGTTTCATTCTTAGGCATGGAAATACCCATGTCCCAGCTCATCAGTTGAAGAGACTCCCTGCTGGATGGTGTGTGCACCTTTGTCAGAAGTTTTTTGGCTGTTTGTGCAAGCATTTATTTTTAGCCTGTCTTTCCTGGCTCATTGGTCTGTACATCTCTATGCCAGCCCCACCCCACCCCCCTGATTGCATTGTACTGAATTCTGAAATTCAGTATTGAAATTGAAAATGTGAGCATCTAGTTTGTTCTGTTTAAAATTGTGTTGATCATGCTGGGTTCAGTTCTTTGAAATTCCGGGTGACTGTTAATTTCGGTAGAGAAAGCCGCCTGAGCGTCTGAGAGGGACCGCCTTGAGTCTGTAGGGCGGTTGGAGAGTGCTGCCGTTTTAACAGTATTTGGTCTTTCAGTCCATGCACTTGGGCTGTCTTTACAAAAGTTTGTTTAGGTCTTAGTTACTTCTGACAGTGTTGTGTAGTTTTCAGAGTATTAACTTTTATAGTGCTTTTGTTAAGTTTATTCCTAAGCAATACATTTAAATTTATTCTTAAACATTTTTGATGCAATTCTGAGAGAAATGTTTTCCTCAGAGTTATTTTGAAGTGGTTATAAGTGTATAAAAATACAAGTACACTGGTACACTGATTCTCGCAGAACTTGTTTGTTCTGGCAGTCTGAGAGGGTTCATTGGTTTCCTGCACACAAACCATGCTTGCTGCAGTCAGAGATAGTTTTGCTCCCTCCTTTCCAAGTGGGAAGAGAAAGCCCCCGCATCACGCCCTGATCTTGGGGGCCTCGGGGCTCGCTGTTGAGTGTGGCTTGTGGGCTCTGGAGACCATCCCAGGTATCCAGGGTCAGGAAGCTCCCTGCACCCTTTCTGTGAGCATCTGGCTTGTGAGCACTGTGCGGACCGTGGGGCAGCGTCTTAACGAGCCTCTGGGTTTCCTTCGCGGTTCCCCGGTGGACATGTGTCGAGTCTCGTGTCTGTCGGCACTTGCCCGTTAGGTTTGGGGCCCAGGAGGCTGCAGGTGGAGGAAGCGTGTGGGGTCAGCCTTCCCTGGGGGTAGGTGGTGAGGGGCCCGTTCCCGCCAGGCCCCCGCAGGGGGCACACTCTCCCTAGGCGTCCTCCCACTGCCCAGCGCCCCTCCTCCCGCCCCGCTCCTTGGATGCACCGCGGTGCTGGGGGCGGCGCTGGGGGCGGGCCGCGCCCGCGCATCGCTGACTGCAGGTGCTCCATGGAGCAGGAGCCGGGGCAGCACGGACAGCGAGGAGGAGGAGGACGACGACGATGACGACGAGGACGGCCGGGCCCGCGGCAGGCCCGGGCCCCCCTGCTACCCCAGTGCCGGCCGCCAGCCTCCGGGTGCGTGAGCGCGCGGCCTGGGTGCGGGCAGGGCCCTGCTGTCTGCCTCTGCGCTCACAGCTTCCTGCCCCCAGGCCCCAGCTGGACAGCTGCCTTTGACCCAGTGCCTACGGACGGCCCGGCCGGCCCCCAGGACTACAGGGACAAGGAGCCCCGCGGGGAGCATCCAGACCTCCCGGCCCCGAGCCCGACTGGCCCTGCGGCCCCCAGCACCCTGCAGCTCAGGTGAGGCCTGAAACAGGGCCAGGGGCCTGGGGCGCCAGCGCCCAGCCCAGCCACCCCTTGGGCTCCTCTTGCCTCCTAGGTTTCAGGATCCTGCCCCCGCCTCCGCACCTCAGGAAGCCACAGACGGCAGCAAAGCAGCGGAGCCCGCGGGTGAGCCGCCCCGCCTCAGCCCTGGTGCCCGGCCTGCCTACCCTTCCCTGCCCATCCCGCCCTCAGCCCCGGTGCCCGGCCTGTCCACCTGCCCTGAGGAGGGCGCTGGTGCTCGGCTTTCTGAGTCTCACTGCGAGCCGGTCTCCGCACAGGCCCCTGCCAGGCCCTGCTCAGCGTTGGGGACCTCCAGGCCGGCCTCAGAGGGACACGCTCCGCCCCCAGCTCCTTGGACAGGTGCCGACTGCTGGGGGTGGGCCTAGAAAGCTAGCCTCTGGGGAGGTGGGGGGGTGCTGATAACTGGCCGTCCCCACCTGCAGGGCCCTGGAGCGCAGAGCTCCCACTCAGCCCTGAGGTGGGAGGGCTCGGTCGGATCAGAGAGGGCAGGGGGTGTGCTCCGACCTGCAGCTCCTCCCGCCACTGGGCGGCTCCGAGGGGACCTGGGATGTGAGGGCGTCTTTGACGGTAACCCCGTGGTCCCCCTGCAGTGCAACCAGAGACCCTGCTACCTCTGTCCCGGCCCCCGGGGCCCACCAGCCCCCCCAGACCCCAGAGGGGGAGAAGAGCCCAGAGTCCTTGGGGCTTCCCCAAAGCCAGAGGTAAGCACAGTGCGGCGGCAGGGGCAGCCGGTGTTCCGTGGGAGTGCTGACCGCTCGCTCATCCTCTCCCCACAGTGCCCTGGCCCTCCAGCCACTCCCGATGCCCAACGGCTCTGCCCCCGGAGGCCCAGCCGCCCCGGGCTCCCAGTGAGTGTGGGCGCTGGGGACGGAATAGGGCAGAGCCGGAGGCGGGGCCGGAGGTGGGGGCTGGATGGAGGTGGGGGCTGGATGGAGGTGGGCGGGGCTGGCACTGGTTTTGGTGCTTCACAGCATCTCCGTCTCACTTCCAAGGTGACTGCTTGGTCCGGTGGTGGCGGCCACATGCTCCGTGCTCTGCGTGGACCCTGTCTGGGTGAGGGCCGGGCAGGTGCCACAGAGGCCCTGTCGCCCATAACCCACCCCGCCCCACCCACGTCCCGGCTGGAGTCCAGGAGGCTGGCGCCCGGGAGACAGCCCCCACCCCCCCATTGCACTGAGGAAAGAGATTACGGAGATCTGTCTCCTAGAGTAAAAGATAGAGTGGGCTAGAAAGGAGAGAGCGCGCGCGAGAGAAACCTATATTATATATTATATATATATATATATATGTATCTGTATATATGTATCTGAAGGGAGCAGAGTGGGCACGCGGGGAGCCAGGAAGAACGCAGGGCTGGGCGGCAGCAGCGAGGCCTTCACCCAGGCCCACTGGGGCTGCTGTGGGGGGTCCCGAGGTGACCACCACTCTCCCATCCAGCCGTGCCCCCATCCTGCGGTGCAGATGCCCACACCCACACTCGGCCTTTCAGCTCAGGTCCATCTTGGGGCGGGGGGGGGGGGGGGGGGCCGAGTGGGGGTCGTGCCTTTGCCTAGCCCCCTTGCCCCGGACCCTGCACTTTGACCCAGGCTGGGAGCTCTATGACTCTCCACCCGGCTCAGCCAGCTGTGAGGGAGGGAGCTGGGTTCCTGGTCCCAGGGGCCTTCCCTGGACATCCCCCCAGGACCCTGCCGCACTCACCGAGATCTCCATCTCCCACCGAGCCCGGGCGGGGACCTGGCTGGGGTCCCATTCCTCCTCCCGAGGGTCTGGGTGCAGCCCAGCTGCCAAGTGCCCTTGTCCCAGCCCCTCTCCCCAGGCGGGCATGAGTGTGCGCGTGTGTTCGTGCTGAGCTTCTGTTTCATATCGCAAATGTAAACAAATAAAGGACAGTTTAAGACTCGTGCTGCTCAGACCTCGAGTTCGGGGACATGGGGTCGGGGAGCCTGAGCTGGTCCCACACCGGGGCCTCCTGGGTGGGACCCTCAGAGCGTGGAATTAGGGTCCTTGGCCTCTTTGCTCCGCTGGTGGTGGTAACTTCTGCTCAGCTGGGAAGGGTTTCCTGGAGGAGGCGCTGAGCGCTCCTTGGTGCCTGGCCCCAACCCGCGTCCACACACACACAGGCTCCGGGTGTTGTGGTGGGCTTCCTGCCGGCCCTTTCTCAGCCCCATCACCCGCATGCCCAGAGCCCTTTCCCCTTAGTGAAGCAGTGGGGGTTGGGGGATTGGGGGCAGCCAGCCAAGCCAGACGAGGCGCCCGGGGTCCGTGGCTTCTGGCGGAGACCGGCTGTGCTGTGCACTGTGGCTGGCTGGACGCGGGGAGCCGTCCCTGGAGCCGCCTGTGGGCTAGCGCACTGCCCAGTGCCGCTGTCTGCTGGGCAGGCCTTCCCAGAGCGGGGGCGGGGTGGGGCGGGGAGGGCTCCTGAGGGCTCCTGAGGGACGGCCAGGCCCGGGCCGAGAGGGGAGGGGATGCCGCCGGCCTGTCCCTGGGCTCTGGCGTCCCCCGCCCTTCCCCCCTCTCTCATAGAGGAGCGGCCCTTGGAGTTCTGCGCCCCCTTCCCTCTGAGCCGCCAGGCGCAGCCGGTGGGAGGGGCGTGGCGGCCAGGCTCCCTAGGCAAGGAGGAAGCCAGAGGCAGGGGCCGCAGAGGGTGAGATACCCTGGGGTCCCGCGGGGGCCGTGTTAGCGGTGCCAGGCAGGACTGTCCCAGGGCGGGGCAGCATCTCCCTGAGCCTCTTATCAGTCCCAGAGTCCACAGGACGCTCCTGAGTTAACGTGTAACCACACGTCGTCCCCACCACCCTCAAAGCCAGCGGTGCCCACATGCAGGCCACTGGGGGGGCCGCAGGCCGACATGGACGCCCGGAAGGAGGGGCTGCTCCGGAAACCTCACTTCTCAGCTCAAGTGAGCGCCGCCGAGCTGGGAACCGGGCCTGGGCTCCTGGGAACCCAAGTGACCTGGAAGAATCGGGGGTGGGGGGAGGGGGGACAGGTTCTGTGAGCCTGAACGTCCTGGTGCCTGTGTGGCTGCCCCTTGCCCTGGGCAGCATGGCTGGGGTCCCCGGGCAGGGCTGGGCCTGGCCCCCAGGGGCCTGGAGGGCTCTAGCAGGGGGCTGGTCCCGGGAGCTGGGGGCTGGGCTGCGTTGCAGCCGCTCAGAGGCCCCCTTACCCCCGAAGCACCCACAGCCGCGCATGGGCCTGGGGCTGTTCCCGTTCTTTCTCGCCTGTGCCGTCTACGTCCTCGTCCAGAACTCCGCAGACCAGCCGCCCTGGGTCAACGTCCTGCTCAAGATCCTGCCCGTCCTCTACCTGGCGGGGTTCCTGAGGACCGCGCACCCCGGCGGGGGCTACCGCTCGCTCCTGCAAGGGGCCCTGCTTTGCTCGGCCGTGGGGGACGCCTGCCTTGTCTGGCCTGAGGCCTTACTCTACGGTGAGAGCGGGTGACAGGATGTGTTGCCTTGTCCCTTTTGGACGCCCCCCCAGTGGGTGGAGGGTGGGATACCGTGGTGGAGGGGCGACTCCCCAACAGAACTCCCTGGGGAGCCCACGGCCGTGAGAAGACGCATCCAGACCCCGGACCCCGCGCCTCCCACATGGGCGCAGGCGGCGTTCCCCGAGGCCGCGTGAGCGCGCAGGGCTCGTGGTCTCGAGCACGCTGCCAGAGGCCAGCCTCACCGGGAAGGGACGCCTGAAATGGGACGCGTGTACCAGCCAGGTGCCCCTGCAGGCAGAGGGCTAGCAGGTGCAGGAGCCGAGGTGCGTGCAGCCGCCGGGGCCCCCGCAAGCTGGGGTGTCCATCCGCGGGCGGTTCGGAGCAGAGCTGCATGGAACGCGGTGCGCGCCTGAGGCGGTTTGGAGGCCAACGGCCAGAAGAAGGGACGGCCGAAGAGGCCACCCTGGGAGATGGGGCGGTACGGCCAGGGTGGGAGCTGGCGCCGGGGGTCCGCCCTCTCCCTCCGGGCGAGGGCGGCAGGGTTAAGCCAGGGAGCAGCACGCTTAACCAGGCGCCGCCAACCCCCCCCTCCCCCCTCGCTGTTGTCTCCTGCAGGCATGGCTGCCTTCGGCCTGGCCCACCTGCTTTACCTCCGGGCCTTCGGCCTCACGCCCCTGAAGCCTGGCCTCCTGCTGCCCCTCCTCCTGGTTTCCGTTCTCTTCTTCCTGCTCCTGCATCCTCATATCCCGCCCCAAGTGGTCTGGCCCCTGCTGGCTTACTCCACAGTCCTGGTCGCCATGCTGTGGCGAGGCCTGGCCCGGGGCGGGAGTGCCCACTGGGGCGCCCTGCTGTTCGTGCTTTCGGACGCTGTGCTGGCCTGGAACACCTTCACCTACCGTGTGCCCCACGGCCACCTGCTGGTCATGACCACCTACTACTCGGCCCAGATGCTCATCACCCTGTCGGCCTTCCAGAACCCCAGGCTCAAGTCCCACTGATTCCCGGCTGAGGTGGGCAGGCGTCCACCCTCTCTCCTCCTGCAAGGACCTGGGCCCCAGTGAAGCCAGAGAAACAGCCCTGGGGGCGAGAGCAAGACCCCCAGACTCCAGTCTGCCGGTGCCGGTTCATCTGGAGACTAAACCGTTCCTGGAGTTCTGAGTCCACTGCCTTCCCTGCGTTCTGATTTCCAGGCCCTCAGCCAGACCCATGCTGGGTCCCCCCAGCCCCTGGCCTACTTCTATGACTCCAAATGCTCTCCGCATGTCGTGGCCTTGATTTATTCTTCTGTTGCTTAAAGTAAAGTGGGCATTGAACCGCCGACATCACCGTTCATTTGGGGAGGGCTGATCACAATAACAGCAAATAAGTCATTTTCCTCCCCCCACCCCCCGCACAGAATATACCATTTTAACCACTTTTAAGCCCATGATTCAGTGACAGTACATTAGCAGGGTTGTGCATTGAACAGTTGCTGCGGGCCCTCCCTTGGGAACACGTGTTTGTGTGTACAACGCAGTGATGTTAACTGTGCCCACAGTGGGCTGCTCGTGGCCCAGTCCTGGTGCCCAGGACTTGGGGGGGGGTGGCATAGAGTAACCCCCCTTCCCAGGGCCCTTTGATGGCGGCGGGGATTCATCATATTCATCGTGTCCATTGTCCAGATGAGGATGTTACTGAGTTGCGGTCAGGAGGAGGCTGGCCAATGTTAGTTTCCTGTGGCTGCTGTCAGAAATTACCATAAGCTGGGTGACTTAACAGAAGTTAAACCTCACAGTTCTGGGGGCCACAAGCCCAAATCCCCAGTGTCAGTGGGGGTGCCCTCTGTCCAAGGCATGCTTGGGGGAGGGTCCTTCCCTCCCCCCCAGCTCGGGACAGCCCAGCCAGGCTTCCCGCAGTGGTCTCCCTCCGCGAGGCTGCCCTCCCCTGAGGACACCAGCAGTTGGATTGAGGGGCCCACCCTAAGTCCAGGGCGATGTCATCCCGAGATCCTTAACTTGATGACATCTCCGAAGACCCTGTTCCTAAACAACATCACATCCATGAAGGCCTGGGCTCAGAACTTGAACACGTCTCTGGGGGACCACAGTTCAGCTGACTGCAGTCACACCCAGTATCAGGAGAGGAGAGGGCTGAGGAGATGAGGAAACTCAGAGGGGGCTTGGAGGAGGGGGTAGGTAAACACACGGTGGGAATGGAGTACTGAAGAAAGAACCCAGGTGTGGCCCTCGTCTTGGCTGTGACTTTGGCAGCCCTCTGCCCTTTGAGCCTCAGGTCCTGCATGTGAGGACAGAAAACAGAACTGCTCTCCAAACCCTGCTGTTTCTGCAGCCATGGTGTGCCTTTAGGGACTCTGATGGCAGAGAGGGGATGTCTACAACCCTGATGTGCTTTTAGGGACTCTTATAGCAGAAAGGGGACTTCCCTGGTGGCTCAGATGGTAAAGCATCTGCCTACAGTGTGGGAGACCTGGGTTCGATCCCTGGATAGGGAAGATCCCCTGGAGAAGGAAATGGCAACCCACTCCAGTACTCTTGCCTGGAGAATCCCATGGATGGAGGAGCCTGGTGGGCTGTAGTCCATGGGGTCGCAAAGAGTCGGACACGACTGAGCGGCTTTACTACTACTACTATAGCAGAGAGGAGACTTCCACAGCTATGATATGCTTTTAGGGACTCACAGCAGAGGGGACGGGGACTTCTACACCTGTGTTGTGCTTTTTTTTAGGGACTCTCATGGCAGGACACTGCTACATCCAAGATGTGCTTTAAAGGATCCCCCCCCACCCCAGAACCCACCCTTGGTGTTTAGTCCCTGCCCCACCTCCAGGCCAGGACCCCTTACTCACCACAGAGAACCGCCTGAGGTCAGATGAGGCAGGTGTTCTGCCTGGGGCGGGTGCCTGCTCTTCCCAGTCTCGGATGCCACGTTGGCCGGGGTGCCTGCCTTCAGCTGCACACCCGCTTGGTGGTCGTGGACCGCCTCCTGCGCTGCCCAGGCCCTCATCATTCTGTCAGCCATTGAGAGTGGGAAGCTCATGACAGAGTAACTGCAGGGCAAATAAAGTGAGCACCCTCTCCCCTCCTAAAGGGCCCCCAGGACAGCCTCCCACCTAGGGAGAAGTGCTAAGGAGCAGTATTTCCAGCCTCCGTCTGTCTGAACCCCATGTTCTGTTTTTTGAAGCTGAGCTAGGGGTGACATAACTGTGTACCTTTAAGGCACGCTAGTGTTGATTTGATACTTGGATACGTCACAGTAAGTACCCCGGGAATGTTAGCTAACACCTCTTGAGTCATCACATAAGGACCGTTGCTTTATTGTGGTGGGACCAATTAAGATCTAGTCTCTTAGCAGCCTTGTAATTTATAATATAGCATTGTTGTCTGTGGTCACTCTTTGACCATGATCTGTTTGAAGGCATTTGTACCCAATTCCTGAAAAAAAATGTTATGATGGCAGCTTTACTGGGATAGTCTCAGGCTTCCCTGGTGGCTCAGACTATAAAGAATCTGCCTCCAGTGTGGAGACCCGGGTTTGATCCCTGGGTCAGGAAGATCTCCTGGAGAAGGAAATGGCAATCCACTCCAGTACTCTTGCCTGGAGAATCCCATGGACTGAGGAGCCTGGAGGGTGGGCTACAGTCCATGGGTTCACAAAGAGTCAGACATGACTGAGTGACTAACACTTTCACTTTCTTCATCTACCACCCAACAGCCCACTCAAAACTGTAGACGTGGTTTTTAGTATATTCAGAAGAGTTTTCAACTAGCAATCTTAAAACATTTTCATCACCCCAAAAAGAGACCCCATGCCTTAAACTAATCACCCATCGCCTCCAGCCCAAGGCAATCACTAGCTTGTTGTTTAGTCCCTCAGCTGTGTCTGACTCTTTGTGGCCCCACTGTAGCCTGCCAGGCTCCTCTGCCCATGGGATTCTCCAGGTAGGACCTTGTATATCCTTCAGTGTTTCATGATGATAAACAGTTACGACCCTGCACGCAATCACAGCGTAGGGCTTGCTCCACACCCACCAAGCAAAATCTCCCAACACCGGCTGGGCGTCCTGCAAGTCAACTCAGTGCTGACACTGTCCCACAGGCTGAGGACTCAGCCCTACAAAACTGGCCCCCTCCTGCCCCCCACCCGCACTTCAGACGCCAGTCACAAGCCCGGGGTTGTTATCTGTGCTTCTGACCAACTGGCTATAAGTCAGATGTTCCCAAGACCCCATCCTTGTGTTGGATTAACTTGCTAGATCAGGTCACAGAATGCAGAGAAACGTGCCTGCTGCATCACTGGTTTCTTCTAGGATGTCACTCAGGAACAGGAGAAGGGAGAGGAGCACAGGGCAGGAAGTGGGGAAGGAGCCCAGCGCTTCCGTGCCCTGCCCAGAAGGCTTCCTCACCCGCTCTCTTCACTTTCAGACCATAAGTGAGATCATGGCAGCTTGGGTGTGCAGATGATCAGGAAGGCAAAGCCCTTCTGAAAAGCCCTTCTGGACACCGGCGGTCTAGGGATGAACCCACAGCAAGTGTGACTGCAGTTTTATTGAATGGCTTCAAAGGGCCGGACGTTGTTCCAAGACTTGATGTGAACTCCCTTATTCCTACCACATATTTGCAAGGGATTGTGCCCAGTTCCGTCTATTTGGAATCTGAGCCACTTCGAATTGAAGCCACATGCTCTCGGGCCCAGGGAGAACGGTGGCGCGTGGGTCTGCAAATAGGGACGTTCTGAGGGCAGCGGAGGCAGAGCCCAAAGGCAGGACAGGCGATGAGACGCCGGCCTGGTGCTGAACCGTCCACTTGAGGAGTGGGCATCTTTCCCTCCCCACCCCGGAGCGGCCCCTCGCCGCCATCCCGCCCCGCATTCACGGGACCTGCGTCGCGCCTTCACCCTGCCGCAGGAAGCGGTGCCTTAACCTGGGGGCAGAAAGGGGATACCTCGAAGCCAGGCGGAGCCCAGCGTCCAGAGGTGAGGACCGAGGCTGCGGGGCGGGGCGGGCCTCAGGCTACAAGCCTCCATTTCCTCCTCCTCCCTTTCTGCTCTGACCTGTGGCCTCACGTCGGACTGGGAGAGGGGAATTCTTGCGTGTAAAGTCCAGCAGGTGGAAGGTCCCGGGGCTGGGACACCTGGGTCCCTCGGCAGCGTCCGCAGACATGACCGGGGCTGGCGGGGGCCTCCGGGCCTGGGGGAGCCTGCTGCTGCTGGTGAGTCCCCCAGACCCCGGGTCCGAGGGGAAGGGATGCTGGGGTCCCAGAACGCCGGCCCCACGGGGGGCGGGGCTTACCGGGCTTCGGGATTGGGGGAGGTTCCTAGGGAGGCTTACATACACCTGGTCTCAAGATCCTGCTGTGTCTGCTGCGGAAGTAAACGTTGGTTATTGGCAAGACTCAGGTATTTTATAAATAGAAGGGATTCAGGCCCAGGCCCTCCCCTCTCAGACCCGGGGGTCCAGGCCCCCAGCCCCTCCTTTCTCAGACCCAAGACTTCCAGATCCTCAGCCCTTTCTCTCTGAAACCCAGGGGTGCAGACCCCCAGCCCCTCGTCCCTCAGATTGCAGGGTCCAGGCCCCAGCCCCCTCGCTCAGATTGGGTGACAGTTTCCTGGTTCCCAGCCTCAATCTCTTCCTTCATTCCCAGTCTGTTGATCCCTGCCTTTGATCTTCCAAGGCCATATTTTTCAGGAAGTGAAACCATTCAGTTTATCTCAGCACCTTATGCTTGAAGCCAACCCCAGCTCCTGGGTCCCTGGAGTCCCATCCCTGCCTCACCACCCTCCCCCCTCCCCCACCACCCAACATACACACACACCCAAAGCAGACAAGGAAAGGTCGTGGGGCTGACCTTTGTCGGGGCCCAGCCTGGGGGAGGAGGTGCGGTGCCCTGTTCCTGCCCTCCGGGAGCACTGACTCACAGGGCCAGGGGCACTCGGGGAGGGTCACTGGCTGGCCGTCTCACCTGGGGTGAAGCAAGGTGAGCCTCAGAGTCTGATTCTCCCCTCTGGGCTGTCTCCAGGGCCTGTGCAGCTGGACAGGGGCCAGGGTGGCTGGTGAGTGACCCCTGCCTGAGTTCACAGCCCACGCAAAGCCACCACACCTCGACACCCATGAGCTTTGTGGTGGTGGTGGGGGGGGGGTGTCTCTATGGAGGACAAAGTGGCCACGGCAGGTGCCAATGGGAATGGTCCTTTCTGGACACGGGGCAGAAATGGGGGGTGGTAGAAGGGACAGGACTCCCCTGCTCGCACCAGACCCTCCTTCCCAGTCCTCAGCCCCCAGCCCCTGCCAGGAAGTTGGCTGCGGAGGCCCAGACCAGCATTGCTGCAGAAATCCTACCAGAAAGCGCGGCTCTAGATCTTGTCACTCAAGTGTGGTCCGCGCATGGGCAGTGGCCCCCCAGAGCTGACTGTGCGTGCGGAGCCTCCATCCCACCCCGGGCCTGTCAGTCAGAACCTGACTGTAAGGAGACTCCCAGGGATGCATGTGAACGCTGAGGTTTGGGAGGCGCTGATCGGGACCATGGCTCACATCTGTCTTCCAGCCTGTCACTGAGGCAGGCTTGGGAGCTCACCCTGAGGGTCAGACACGCCCAGCGACTCTCCCCTCCCCTGCTCCCCTGCTAACTCCAGATCCTTCTTCCTAACTTCTCAGCCTCCAGCACCATCAGCAACCTGACTGTGCAGAATCAGACCAGCAGCTCCATCACCCTGAGCTGGAAGGTGCCTGAAGGCTCTGAGCCTGAGAACTACTGTGTCCAGTGGACTGGTGATGGTAATGCAACTGTGTCTCAAAACACAACAAATACCACCATCACAGTGAAAGGACTTGAAGCCGGGACGTTGTACGAATTCTCTGTGTACGCAGTAGAGGATGGATTCAATAGCTCGGTGCGTCTCAAGGCCAGCACAGGTGAGAGGCAGCCGCTATTCGTATTGTTTTTGTTTGTTTTAATGGGAGGTGACAGACAGTGGTGGAGAGTTGACAGGAGAACGTGGCACCCTCCCTCGCCCAGGGTCCCTTTGGGCCACAACGAGCAGGCGATGAAGAAAGAACACATGCCCTACAAGAAGAGAAGCCAGCACAGTGAGAAGCCTGCACACTGCAGCGAAGAGTAGACCCCACTCGCTGCAGATAGGGAGTGCCTGCTCGCAGCCACGGAGACCCAATGCCACCACCACGATTAGTTAATTTATTAATTACCGCCGTGCTAGTGGTAAAGAACCCACCTCCAGTGCAGGATACACAGGAGACGCAGGTTTGATCCCTGGGTCGGGAAGATCCCCTGGAGAAGGAAATGGCAACCCACTTCAGTATTCTTGCCTGGGAAATTCCATGGACAGAGGAGCCTGGTGGGCTACAGTCCACGGGGTCACAGAGTCGGACACGACTTGACACACACACGTGAGACACACACGCATGCACCAGAAAGACCAGAGTCAACAACTCCACCTGGAAAGTTAATATGTCCAGAAGTGAGAAGGTTCTGTCCCTGGGGCAGCTTGAGACAGACAATGTAGGGTATGGTGATGGGTGGGACCCAGGGCTGTAGACCCCGGACAGAGGGCCTGAGCAATCCTGGCCCCCCCCACCCTTGGCCACTTTTCTGTGGTTCACACTCCTTAGCAAGTAGACCCCTTCCTATGCCTAGGTACTTCCGCTTTGCTTTGAGGAGGAGGAGACTGGGGAACCACGGGTGTGGGGTGGAGGGGAGGGGTCCTTGGGGATCCAGCCCCTTCAGTCTCTATCCTTACTTCTCAGCTCCCAGCGAGGTTACGGCCCTGCAGAAGCAAAATCAGACCAACAGCTCCATCACCCTGCAATGGGAAGCCCCTGCAGACCCACAGCCCCAGTTCTATGTATACTGGGTCCATTGGGCCAGCAGAGGACATCCCCAGAGGAAGCGAGGTCCCCAAGGACACCAGGACAACCAGACAGGCAGCACCAACAGGACTCACTATATGGTGGAGGCGCTGGCACCCGGGACTTGGTACTGCTTCAACGTGTGGGCCGAGAGCTATGGTGTACACGGTTACAAACAGAGCCTCAATGCGTCCACGGGTGAGATGGGGCTCCCTTTAACCTGGTGGGGGGTTAGGTCTGGCCTGGGGGCAGTGAGAGGTAAGCGGACTCCAAATCCAATCAGGCCATGGGGTCATGATGTCATGTGTTGCAGTGACATGGATGGTCAAAGGGCTCATGGGAGTTGTAGCCTGTGGAGACCTATGGCCTGTCCCCGTGTGGACAATAGAGAATGAGGGGTGAAGAGGTATTCTGGTTTGGGGGAAGGAAAGGACGCGCTGGTTCTCAGAGAACTGGCCTGACTGGTGGGGAGAGGGGCAGTGGGAAGTCCCCCCAGATGGAGCCTCCTGATGCCTCTCATCCTCCTGCACACAGCCCCAGATCCTGCCAACATCACCTCCTGTGTCATCACCTCTGGGGGCCACGAGGTCATCCTGACCTGGTCCTGCCCCCAGGGAGGCTACGAGGCCTTTGAACTGGAGGTCGAGGGGCAGCCGGGCCCCCAGAACAGGTCCTCCTGCGGGGATGCTGTGAAGGTGTCGTTACTCAGGCCGGCTCAGTCCTACTCAGCCACAGTCACGACCGTCTGGGATGAAATGAGGGCCCCATCTGCCTCGGTAGCCTGCCACGCGGAGAGCAGGCACGCGGGTGAGTGGGGTCCCGGGGACGGGGGACTCGTGGCCTTCTCCCCAGACCCCTTCAGGCCTTGCTCTGAGGCAGGCCCACCTGCCCAGGGGGTCCTCTCTGCTTGTGTTTTGTTTCCTGCTTTCTTTAAAACAGCTCTGTTGAGATGTGATTCCTATAACATACAACAGTTCACCCACTGAAAGGGTACAACCCAATGGCTGCTGCATATTCGCAGTATTTGCAGCCATTGTTGCCATCGGTTTTAGAACGTTTTCATCATCCCATAAAGAAAAGAAAAGTTGTCCCCTTAAGCCTTGTTGTTGTTCGGTCGCTCAGTCGTGTCTGACTCTTTGCGACCCCATGAACCGCAGCATGCCAGGCCTCCCTGTCCGTCATCAACTCCTGGAGTTCACCCAGATTCATGTCCATTGAGTTGGTGATGCCATCCAACCATCTCATCCTCTGTCGTCCCCTTCTCCTCTTGCCCTCAATCTTTCCCAGCATCAGGGGCTTTTCCAGTGAGTCGGCTCTTCGCATCAGGTGGCCAAAGTATTGCCGCTTCAGCTTCAGCATCAGTCCTTCCAATGAATACTAAGGGTTGATTTCCTTTAGGATGGACTGGTTTGCTCTCCTTGCTGTTCACAGGACTCTCAAGAGTCTCCTTTAAGCCTGTTACCCCCTGACTTCCCCAGTCCTCCACCAACCAGCCATTGATGATCTCTAATCTACACCTATCTCTCTAGATTTGCCTCTTCTGGATCTTTCCTAGAAATTCAATCACACAGTATGTGGTCCTTTGTGACTGGTTTCTCTCACTTAGTGTAATGTTTTTAAGGCTCATCCAGTGTTCTAATGTGTATCAATCAGTGCTTCGTTGCTTTTTAAAAATTTAATTATTTGTTTTGGCTGTGCTGGGTCTTGGTCGCTGCAAGGGTTTTTCTCCAGTTGTTGGGGGTGGGGCTCCTCTCTAGTTGGGATGCGCCAGTGTCTCGCTGTGGTGGCATTTCTTGTTGTGGAGCACAGGCTCTGGGGCATGTGGGCTTCAGGAGCTGTGGTGCATGGGCTCAGGAGTTGCAGCTCCTGGGCTCAGTAGTCGTGGCACATGGGCTTAGTTGCTTCGAGGCCTGTGGAATCTTCCCGGATCAGGGATCGAACCTGTGTCCCCTGCTCTGGCAGGCAGATTCTTACCATGGAGCCACCAGGGAAGCCCCCGAGCAAGTGATGACTTTTGATCTGCAACTTGGGAACTAAGAGGCTGTGGGGCAAGGTTGGGTCGGTGGGTGGTGGGGGTGGGTTCTCTCCCTCCTCTGCCCTCGAGTCTACCCCGTGGGCCTCTGATCTGAGTCTGGGGGACTTGGGATGGCAGGAATGAAGCGCCGGGCTCTAACAGCCCCCACCCCGCCTTCCCCAGGGGTCATCGCCGGAGCTGTGGTCAGCGTCCTCCTGTTACTCGTCCTGGTGGGCCTGCTGCTCTTCTTCCTGAAGAGGAGGTGAGACTCTGCGCAGGGCTCACGGGGCACCTGGAGGGGGGCCTGGGGGACCGACGGGGACCCCTGCTCCAGCCTCATTCCCCGAACCTTTTCCTCCCCTTGTCCTTTTCCCAGGCGTAGAAAGAGGGAGAAGAAACCTGCACCCAAGGATCTGGAGATCAGGTGAGCGGGTCTGGGGAGCGCCAGAGACTTGCTGTCAGGTCAAATCCAGTTGGCCACTGGACAGGTCAGAGGGCAGGACTAGGGGATCCACCTGCAGAGACCATCATGCCTCCACTGCTGCCCGCTCCCTAAGTGCTCCGGGCCAGAGGCTACAGAACCGCTTTCAGTCTCCGTTCTGGGACTCCCGCTCATTCATCCAGCGGCGCGACCACCGAACCCTGTAAAGCGTCAGGCACTGTTGTAGGAAACAGCAACGGAAACAAAGATTCCTGCCCTCGTGGCGCTTACGTTCCAGCACAAGGACTTACCTGCTGGTCTGGGGGTTGGAACTCCAGGCTTCCACTGCAGGGCACACGGGTTAGACCCCTGGTTGGGGACCTAAGATCCTTCAAGCCTCGAGGCACAACCGAAAGCAAACACATGAGCACATAGGAAGCAGAACAAGTTGATGAAGGCCAAGATGGTTACGTGGAAACAAATAAAGCGAGAGATAGGGCTAACAAGAGTAGGGGAATATTTTAAATAGGGTGTCCAGGAGAAGCCTCACTAAGCAGATGACTAAAAGAAAGCCATTTGAGGACAGACTTGAAACAAATGAGGGGAAGAACCCTGTGCCCACCTGGGAAAAGACATTCCAGGCAGAGGCCCTGACGCAATCACCCTCTTGGGGTGTTGGGAGAACGAGGCGTGTCTCTGAGGTTGAGCAGAATGTGGGTGAAGGGAGGCGGGTAGGAAGTGAGGTTGGAGAGGTACCAGGTGGGGTCAGATAAGAGTGAAGACTTTGCATTTTATCTGGAGATCGGAGTGTTTGGAAGCTTTTGAGTAGACCCGTGATGCAGTTAAGAAGCAAATGCAAAAAGCAGGGAAGCAGCAAGATGTGTTAAATAATGCAGACATTGTTAAGTCTCAGAGCAGGAAATGGTTAGAGGGAATCAGATGCAAGATGTCATCTGAGTGTTTAAACAGCAGATCTGGTTAAAGATTGGATGTGTTGGTGTGGAACTCAGAGAGGGCTCAAGGGTGACCCCAAGGCATTTAGCCTGAGCCCCAGGAAGGCTGGAATCACTATGACTCGAGGCAGAATGTCTCTGGTTGGGGAAGGTTTGGGGCAAAGGTGTCAGGAGCTCAGCGGTGGACACACTGAGCTTGAAATGCTTGTTGGGTGTGCGGGTGAAGACAAAGATGAACAAGCGTTGGATAAAGTCTTGCAGTTCAGGACAACATTTGTGCAAATATCTTCATCACTCTGGGTCAATCATCATTAAATCTCTATGTTAGAACAGTCCCCAGGGATTAACAGAGGAGAGTCAGGGCAAGGAGTTAAGGAAAGCTGGGAGGCCAGCTGGGAGGTTATTCAGTTGCTCAGTGGAGTCCGACTCTGTCACCCCGTGGAATGCAGCACGCCAGGCTCCCCTGTCCTTCACTATATTCAAGAGTTTGCTCAAACTCATGTCCATCGAGTTGGTGATGCCATCCAACCATCTTATCCTCTGTTGTCCCCTTCTCTTCCTGCCTTCAGTCTTTCCCAGCATCAGGGTCTTTTCCAACGAGTCAGTTCTTCCCATCAGGTGGCCAAAGTATTGGAGCTTCAG
The DNA here is from genome assembly GCF_029407905.1 of Bubalus kerabau. Taxonomy (NCBI): domain Eukaryota; kingdom Metazoa; phylum Chordata; class Mammalia; order Artiodactyla; family Bovidae; genus Bubalus; species Bubalus kerabau. The sequence goes on from NC_073640.1 coordinate 67,035,560, forward strand.
CTTCAGCATCAGTGCTTCCAGTGAATATTCAGGGTTCATTTCCTTTAGGATGGACTGGTTTGATTGCCTTGCAGTTCATGGGGCTCGTGGGCACAAAAAGAAAGAGGGGATGGCCACCAGAGGTGGGTGCCTGAGGAGGAGTAAATACAGGTGTGGGGGCGATGACACCCAGTTTCTCCTTCGCTGTAGAATGTGTCCTGGCCAGCATCTTGCCCCAGTCACCCTCTGACCTCTCCCCTCCCTACCCTGTGTCCATTATACGGCACCTGCGACAAATCTCTGCACCCACTGGATTCCAAGTCTGGTCCCGTCTACACGTCGAGCATTTTGCCATCCTCAACCTCCGTTCGCGTGTTTGCATGTCCCAGCGACGATCCTTGGGGACTCGCAGGTGGAGATTCCTGGAGGCTGGTGGGAAACAGGTCTGAAACTCAGGACGGGGAGAAGTAGGGACTGGAGATTTAGAAATCGCAGACAGAGGTGAAGCTACAGAAGTGGTCAAACCCCATGAGAAGTGTGTGTCCAGTGGGAAAGGGGGACTCGAGGATGGACTCCCGGGAACGCCCCCCTTTTAGGATGGATGGAGGGCGAGGGGCCACTGAGGAGGAGGAGCAGCAGCGGCCAGAGAGGCCAGTGGTGGTGCCAGCCAGGAGAGGGTGCTCAGAAGAGGGTGGATCCGGAAAAAAACCAAAGTGCCGTCAGTGGCGCCGGACGCTCCGGAGCACTGACTCGAAGGATGGCCTGAGAGGCGGCCTTTGGAACTGCAGATAAGGAGGCAAATCAGACTTTGAAACAGTCCTTGTTCCCCTGGAGTCGCGGTGCAGACACCAGGCCGTGGTGAAGGGTGGGAAGGAAGCAGAGAAAACCAGCTTGCCTGAGAAGACTGAAGGCAAACGCGCGTTTTCAGCCATCTCATTGTTGTGTAGGTATGATGGGGCCACTGGATCCGGAGACAGACACCGTTCAGAGGCAGTTTACTGCACTCGCAGATCCCAGCGAGGGGTTACACGTTACACCAGGCAGGGCCACGCAGTCACACACCCAGCGTCAGCTGGGAGGCGGGGGATCCCTGGGGAAGAGGCTGTATCCTGGTTTTCATGGGGACAAGTGGGCAATGCACGCCAGACAGGTTCAACTGGAATCACCTCAGTGGACCCTGAGGGCTGTTCCCTGCCGCTGGTGGCGATCTGAGCAGACGGCCCAGAGTGTGTGATCCTGAAAGGGGTGGTGGTGAGGGTGTGCAATTTAATCAGATCGTCCGGAAGGCGAACCGGGGAACTCCTTGGCGTCTGATTCGCCACCAGGGCCAGGTTCAGTCCCGGGTCAGGGATCTCCTGCAGGCCACACAGCTCGGCCAAAGGAATAAAGTGTAAAAATAAAGCAAAAACCCATTACGTTAAAAAAAGAAAAAACAAGAGGAGAACTGAACTGGTGAGCCTCCAGCCAGGGACTCAAAACTGAGTCTGGACTGACTGACCGTGCTGACAGCACTAAGCTATAAGGGGAGGAGGCAGAAACGCCTGGAGCGGGAGCCGCGCGAGGTCAAAGGACGTGTTTTTTTTTTTTTTTTTTTTTTTGTCTGTGCCGGGTCTTAGTTGCCCTGCAGGCTTTTCTCCAGTTGCAGAGCGCAGGCTTCTCATCGCGGTGACTTCTCTTGTTGCCGGGCACCAGGGATCAAACCTGTGTCCCCTGCGTTGGCAGGTGGATTCTTTACCACTGAACCACCATGGAAGCCCCAGAGGATTACTTTTTTCAGTACGAAAGTGAGAGTAGCATGTTCACACACAAACGGGGAGAGGGAAGAGCCAGGGAGGGCCACAGGGAATTGGGGCCTAGAGATGGGCCGTGGCCCTAAAGGGCAGAAGGAACACCTCTCCCTCTTTCTGAGTCAAAATGACTCCCAAGGGACATCCCTGGTGGTCCAGCGGTTAAGACTCTGTGCTCCCCATGCAGGGGGCCTGGCTTTGATCCCTTCTCAGGGAACTTGATACCACATGTCACAACTAAGACCCAACATAGCCAAAAAACAAATTCGGATGGTGGTAAAAAGATAGATAAGCTGTAATTCACCACTGCAGACTGTTTTTAAGTGCCCAGTTCAGTGGCACGAAGTCCACTCCCATCGTTGTGCAACTGCCACCACCATCTCTCCGTAAAACTCTTAAAACACACACACACACACACACACACGGCTTTGTTTATTTAGGCCAAGTTGCATGACTTGTGGGATCTTATTTCCCCATTCGGGGATCAAACTGGCACCCTTGGCAGTGAAAGCCTGGAGTCCTAACCACTGGACTGCGGAGAAATTCCCTATAGAACTCTCTTCACCTGGCAAAAATGAAACTCTGCACCCAGTAAACACTAACTCCCCATTTCCCCTGTCTCCCCAGCCCCTGGAGACCCCCTTCTACTTTCTGGTTGTATGAGTTTGATGACTAGCTGCCTCATATAGGTGGAATGGTATTTGTCCTCTTGTGACCGGCTCATTTCACCCAGCATCAGGCCCTCATGTTCATCCATGTTGCCTTATGGGTCAGAATTTCCTTCCTTCTTAAGGATGAATAATACTCCACTGTATACATAGACCACGTCTTCTTGATCCATTCGCCTATCAGTGGACACTTGGCTTGCTTTCACTTTTTAGCCACTGTGAATAAAGCAGCTATGAACGTGGGTGTACAAATATCTGAGACATTGCTTTCAATTCTTTTGGGTGTATACCCATTGACAGATTTGATGAATGAGAAACAAAGTCGCTAATTCGAAAAGATGTCTGCACCTCCCATGTTCATAGCAGCAGTATCCACCATAGCCAGGATATGGTAACAAACTAGATGTCCATCAGTGGATGATGAACAAAGAACATGCACCATACAGACAATGGAATATCACTGAGCCATTAAAAAGGAATGAAATGATGCCATTTGTGACACCCTGGATGGACCTTTAGGGCATTATGCTAAGTGAGATTAGTCAGAGGAGGACAAATACCGTATGATATCACTTACATCCGGAATCGTAAAAACGGTTGAGGGAATTCCCTGGTGGTCCAGGGATTAGGACTCAGTGCTTTTACTGCCAGAGGCTTGGGTTCAGCCCATGCTCAGGGAACTAAGATCTTGCAAGCTTTGTGGCACGGTCAAAAAAAAAATTTTTTTTTTTAATTAAACCTCAGACTCATAGATACAGAGAATACACTGGTGGGTGCCAGAGGCAGAGGGTGACTTGGGTGAAGGAGGCTAAAAGGTCCAAACTTCCAATTATAAGATCACTGCAGATGGTGACTGCAGCCATGAAATTAAAAGACGCTTACTCCTTGGAAGGAAAGTTATGACCAACCTAGAGAGCAGAGACATTACTTTGCCAACTAAGGTTTGTCTAGTCAAGGCTATGGCTTTTCCAGTGCTCATGTATGGATGTGAGAGTTGGACTGTGAAGAAAGCTGAGTGCCGAAGAATTGATGCTTTTAAACTGTGGTGTTGGAGAAGACTCTTGAGAGTCCCTTGGACTGCAAGGAGATCCAACCAGTCCATCCTAAAAGAGATCAGTCCTGGGTGTTCATTGGAAGGACTGATACTAAAGCTGAAACTCCAGTACTTTGGCCACCTTATGCGAAGAGTTGACTCATTGGAAAAGACTCTGATGCTGGGAGGGATTGGGGGCAGGAGGAGAAGACGACAGAGGATGAGATGGCTGGATGGCATCACTGACTTGATGGATGTGAGTTTGAGTGAACTCCGGGAGTTGGTGATGGACAGGGAGGCCTGGCGTGCTGCGATTCGTGGGGTTGCAGAGAGTCGGACACGACTGAGCGACTGAACTGAACTGAACTGAAGTCCTGGGGAGGTACAAAAAAAGAAAACAAAGCAAAACCCTCTCCTTTTATCCCAAGAACGTGCAGTTAAAGGCGGTTCAAAGACTCACCCTTCTCCCCGCCCTCCCCCCACAGGTTCCCAGGGGACATCCTGGCGGAAGACTTTGCCGAGCACGTCTGGAGAAACCAGAGGGACAGCAACTATGGCTTTGCCGAGGAGTACCAGGTGGGGTGAACCAGCCCCGCGTGCCTACTAGCCCCTCCTGCCCCTGCGGGGCTGAGCGGAAGCAGGCATGCCCAGCTGGGTGGCTCACAGAAATCCCCAGCCACCATTGGCCACCTTTTTGACTCTCACACTGGTGTCGGGTAGCCGGGTCCCTCCTCTCCCGCCTGCCCCCAGCCCGGGCCCCTTCCTCCCTTCTTCCCAGTAGCCGTCTCAGACGCGCCCCGGGAACGGTAGGTGCACGCGTCCTATCTCTGTGGGTGCTGCAGAATTCCCGGGGGCACAGGGTGAGTGGGGTGGCGCCACGCGGCTGGCCCCGGGTAGGGGTGGGCCGAGGAAACCCAGTACCCATGCACGCTCCCCCACTTCCTCCGCCCCCAGCAACTGGCCCTGGAGGACCACGGCCAGTCCCAGACGGTGGCCTCAGCCCTGGAGAACAGCGCCAAGAACCGCTACAGGAACGTGCTGCCCTGTGAGTCTCGAGTCTCCGGCGTTCTCGCCTGCGACGTCGTCAACACCCTCGTCCCTTGTTCCCCTCGAGAGACAAAGCTCCTGCCCCAGTGAGCGGGGAGCCCCTCGGCCGGCTCCTCCCGACGGGGCCCCTCGCCCCCTCCCAGCTCCCTGTGTCTGCCCGTCCCCGCCTTCCCCGCTTTCCCCGCTCCCTCCGCTTCGCTAACGCCGGCATCTCCCCTTAGACGACTGGTCCCGCGTGCCCCTGCAGGCCCTCCTCGGACAGCCGGGCTCCGAGTACATCAACGCCAGCTTCATCCCCGTAAGGCTGGGGTCAGACTGGGCTCGGGAGCCTCGGGAGGTAAGGGCCGGGGGCAGGGGGGCCCTGACCCGTCTGCCTCCGTCCAGGGCCTCTGGAGCCCCCGGGAGTTCATTGCGGCTCAGGGTCCCCTGCCGCAGACCGTGGGAGACTTCTGGCGCATGGTCTGGGAGCAGCAGAGCCACACCCTGGTCATGCTGACCAACTGCGTGGAGTCCGGCCGGGTGAGGGGAGCCCCGGACCCCGGGGGCGGGGGGGGGCGCCCTCCAGGCTGTAGCCTGTGATCCTGCCCTAGACACGGGTCCCGGGGTGGACCCTGACCCAACCTTGGGGTTCCCAGCACGACCCCACCCCTCCCGCCTCCCCCAGCCCACCCACTGGCCTCCTATGGGGTGAAGCTGCTCTGGAAGACCTGAGGAAGGGGGAGTCCTCCTGGCTGGTGTGGCTCTCCCCTTGGTTCCCGGGCCGGGGCCGCGTCCCCGGTGCTGAAACCCAGAGCCACGCGGGGGTGCTCCGGGGGAGGTTCTCCGCAGCCTCCTGTAGTCTGACCCACCTGTCTCCCCCCAGGTGAAGTGTGAGCATTACTGGCCTCTGGACGCCCAGCCCTTCACCCACGGGCACCTGCAGGTGACGCTGGTGGGGGAGGAGGTGGCGGAGAACTGGGCGGTCCGGAACCTGAAGCTACGCCATGTAAGCCCCGCCCCCCTCGACTGGCAGTTCCTCCCCCGCGGCGGCCCCTCCCCAGAGCTCCCCCGGAAGTCGCGGTTTCCATCGCTTCCACCGGGGACCTCCGCGTGCCCCAGCGGTGCCCGCACCCATCAGAAACAGGCCCCGGACTGAGGTCCCCTGAACCCCTGCCTCTAGGTGCAACAGCAGAAGACTTTGCCGGTGCGTCAGTTCCACTACATGACCTGGCCAGACCACGGCGTGCCCCACTCCCCAGACCCCTTGCTGGCCTTCTGGAGAATGCTCCGGCAGTGGCTGGACCGGACGGTGGGGGGCGGGCCTCCGATCGTGCACTGCAGGTGAGGAGGGGTCGGACCCCCGCCCTACGCCACAGAATCCGGCCTCTCGAGTCCTTAGAGGACTTGAGGAGGAGGCGGAGGAGACTAGGAAGGCATGCAGGATGGAGGCAGGAGGTGAAGGGGTGGTGGTGCAGGTTGGGAACGAGGATGAAGATGAAGGGATGGGAAAGGAGGGAAAAGAAATAAAGGAGGCGGCATGGGTGGGGAGGAAAGGGTGAAGGACAAGAGCAGGAAACGGCCAGAGGTCTTAAGAAACGTTTAAAACACCTCCTTGGGGAAACTCCCGGTTGGCCAATGGTTAGGACACAGTGCTTTCACTGCCAAGAGCCTGATTCATTCCCTGGTGGGGGAGCTAAGACCCCACAAGTCTCACCGCTTGGCAAAATAATAATAATAAAATTAAAATGGTTCGTTTCATGTTTAAAGAAAAATGACTCTCTTGGGAGCTCATCTGCTCTGTATGAACCTCAGCTGGTCACTTCCTAGCTGAGAGTCCTGGGACGGTGGGCTTCACCTCACTCAGCCACATTGCCCTGTTTGTAAAATGGACACGCTCTGCTGACAGTTCCTACTTCTGAAGGGTGGGAGAAGTGCACAGAGGACACGAGGCACCCAGAACGGGGCCTCGCAGATAGAACTGTGCACACTCATTAGTTACTACTTCCTACTTAAGCAACCCCCACTTATACTGTAGCCTCCAGAATCAGATCAGATCAGATCAGTCGCTCAGTCATGTCCGACTCTTTGCGACCCCATGAATCGCAGCACGCCAGGCCTCCTTGTCCATCACCAACTCCCGGAGTTCACTCAAACTCATGTCCATCGAGTCAGTGATGCCATCCAGCCCTAACCCTAACCCTAACTCTGTTGTCCCCTTCTCCTCTTGCCCTCAATCCCTCCCAGCATCAGAGTCTTTTCCAATGAGTCAACTCTTCGCATGAGGAGGCCAAAGTACTGGAGTTTAAGCTTTAGCATCATTCCCTCCAAAGAAATCCCAGGGCTGATCTCCTTCAGAATGGACTGGTTGGATCTCCTTGCAGTCCAAGGGACTCTCAAGAGTCTTCTCCAACACCACAGTTCAAAAGCATCAATTCTTCGGCGCTCAGCCTTCTTCACAGTCCAACTCTCACATCCATTCATGACCACAGGAAAAACCATAGCCTTGACTAGACGGACCTTTGTTGGCAAAGTAATGTCTCTGCTTTTGAACATGCTTCTAGGTTGGTCATAACTTTCCTTCCAAGGAGTAAGCGTCTTTTAATTTCATGGCTGCAGTTACCATCTGTAGTGAATTTGGAGCCCAGAAAAATAAAGTCGGACACTGTTTCCACTGTTTCCCCATCTATTTCCCATGAAGTGATGGGACCGGATGCCATGATCTTCGTTTTCTGAATGTTGAGCTTTAAGCCAACTTTTTCACTCTCCACTTTCACTTTCATCAAGAGGCTTTTTAGTTCCTCTTCACTTTCTGCCATAAGGGTGGTGTCATCTGCATATCTGAGGTTATTGATATTTCTCCCGGCAGTCTTGATTCCAGCTTGTGTTTCTTCCAGTCCAGCATTTCTCATGATGTACTCTGCATATAAGTTAAATAAACAGGTGACAGTATACAGCCTTGACGAACTCCTTTTCCTATTTGGAACCAGTCTGTTGTTCCATGTCCAGTTCTAACTGTTGCTTCCTGACCTGCATATAAATTTCTCAAGAGGCAGATCAGGTGGTCTGGTATGCCCATCTCTTTCAGAATTTTCCACAGTTTATTGTGATAAAGCAGAAATAGATGCTTTTCTGGAACTCTCTTGCTTTTTCCATGATCCAGCGGATGTTGGCAATTTGATCTCTGGTTCCTCTGCCTTTTCTAAAACCAGCTTGAACATCAGGAAGTTCACGGTTCACATATTGCTGAAGCCTGGCTTGGAGAATTTTGAGCATTACTTTACTAGCGTGTGAGATGAGTGCAATTGTGCGGTAGTTTGAGCATTCTTTGGCATTGCCTTTCTTTGGGATTGGAATGAAAACTGCCCTTTTCCAGTCCTGTGGCCACTGCTGAGTTTTCCAAATTTGCTGGCATATTGAGTGCAGCACTTTCACAGCATCATCTTTCAGGATTTGGAATAGCTCAACTGGAATTCCATCACCTCCACTAGCTTTGTTCATAGTGATGCTTTCTAAGGCCCCTTGACTTCACATTCCAGGATGTCTGGCTCTAGGTCTGTGATCACACCATCGTGATTATCTGGGTCGTGAAGATCTTTTTTGTACAGTTCTTCTGTGCATTCTTGCCATCTCTTCTTAATATCTTCTGCTTCTGTTAGGTCCATACTATTTCTGTCCTTTATTGAGCCCATCTTTGCATGAAATGTTCCTTTGGTATTTCTGATTTTCTTGAAGAGATCTCTAGTCTTTCCCATTCTGTTGTTTTCCTCTATTTCTTTGCATTGATTGCTGAAGAAGGCTTTCTGATCTCTTCTTGCCATTCTTTGGAACTCTGCATTCAGATGCTTATATCTTTCCTTTTCTCCTTTGCTTTTCACTTCTCTTCTTTTCACAGCTATTTGTAAGGCCTCCCCAGACAGCCATTTTGCTTTTTTTGCATTTCTTTTCCATGGGGATGGTCTTGATCCCTGTCTCCTGTACAAAGTCAAGAGCCCCCGCCCACAGTTCATCAGGCACTCTATCTATCAGATCTATCTATTTCTCACTTCCACTGTATAATCATAAGGGATTTGATTTAGGTCATACCTGATTGGTCTAGTGGTTTTCCCTACTTTCTTCAATTTAAGTCTGAATTTGGCAATAAGGAGTTCATGGTCTGAGCCACAGTCAGCTCCTGGTCTTGTTTTTGCTGACTATATAGAGCTTCTCCATCTTTGGCTGCAAAGAATATAATCAATCTGATTTTGGTGTTGACATCTGGTGATGTCCATGTATAGAGTCTTCTCTGGAATAGCCCCGCTAAATACCCGACCTCTGGGTACTCCAAAGACGGAGCCCTCCAGTCAGCGGGGGCTCCCGGCGCCCCCATGGCCTGACGCCTCCTTGTTCCTGCCTAGCGCTGGTGTGGGCCGCACGGGCACCCTCATTGCTCTGGATGTGCTGCTGCGGCAGCTGGAGTGCGAGGGTCTTGTGGGGCCCTTTGGCTACGTGAAGAAGATGCGAGAGAGCCGCCCACTGATGGTGCAGACCGAGGTGAGGGGGATCCCCGGGCTGGGCTGGGTGGGCGCGTGGGCAGGGAGAGCTGGCCCGAGGCTCAGGAGGGCGCCCCCCGCCCTGCTCTGTTCCCAGGCCCAGTACGTGTTCCTGCACCAGTGCATCCTTCAGTTTCTGCAACAGTCAGCCACAGTGCGGGCTCAGAAGGGGGCCACCTACGAGAACCTGCTGATGGAGAATGGAGCTGCTACAGAGGCCTAAGCTGTGGGAGAGCTGAGACCCCTGCCCTTCTAGACACAGACTCTGCACCCCTGCTTCAGCCCAGATGCCTGGGCCCCTGGGACAGCTGAGGGTTGGGGTCCCAGACTCCCGGGCCCTCAAGGAAGAGAGGGGACCAGCAGCCTAGATTCCTACTTTCTGGAGAGGGGTCGAGCCCGGATCCTGGATTTCCAGTTCCTTGCAGAAGGAGAGGGATGGGGTCCAGGAGTCTCTGGCTTTTGTTTGAGGGAGGAGGAGAAGGTAGGGTCTCAAGGAAACAAGCTGAACTCTGAGGAAGAAAGGAAGTAATGAGGCTCCAGAATTCTGGCCACCTTAGGAACAAGGGTGGGCAGGGACCTGCCCACCTTTTACTCCAGAAACCAAATCAGTCTTCAAGAATCTGATGTTTTCCCTTACCCTGCCGCCTGTACATATTTTTTTCTTTTATCCCATAACTTATTAAATCACTATTTTCCCCAGAGACACCCGTCCCCACAGTGGATTTCTGGGTCTGGAAATAATATAATATTGAGGTGGGTTCCTGATGTATAGGTACTGAGGCAAAGGTCCCAGGAAGGTAGCTACAGGGATTCACAATTGGCACCTGAAAATGTAGGTTTGGACAGTTGAGTCTTTCCGAGAAGGCCCAGGGTGTGGGCAGTGTGGGCTCCGTGCCCTGAGCTAGGAGCATGGAGGCTTGCCTTCTGGGCCTGGCCCTAGGGGAACTTAGAGGGTGGAGTGAAGCCGATTTGCCGGTGAATTTCAGGCTTAGTCTCCTGTCTAGATATCTGAATACCCTGGCCTCCAGAGAGGGTCTTCTGGGTCCTAGAACCTGGTATCTTGGCGCCCGGTTCTGTGGGCAGCCGCGGAGTCTGAGGTGGAGAGAAGCGGGCTGGATGCCAGGATGGCTAGACTAGAAGGCAGAATATCCTCGGGACCAGGATAAATATCCGTGGGCGCCCTGGTGGTTCCAGGCTAGGGGGCTAGACGAGGGGCTGGGCGGCCTCTCCACCTACGGAATACGCACGCGCGCGCGCGCGCACACACACACACACACACACACACAGGCTCTCTCTCACACTCATATACGGAGGCACACACGCACATACACCGGGGTGGCTCCATTCGGCCGCGCCCCCGCCCCGCAGCGCTCCGCGATCAGCACCGGGGACAGCGCCAGTCACCCGCGTGCGGGGGCGGGGTCCGGGCGGGGCCGGCTCCTCTGTGTCTCTCCGGAGGGTCCTGTCTAGCTGCCGCACAGGTAGGAGCCGCTGGGACCCCCTCCCCAAGCTCCATCCTCATTCCCATCCGTAGAGAGATGCCGTGCGCGCGCGCGCGCGTGTGTGTGTGCAGTGGAGGGGATACCGGGGGAGACCAACAGATGGAGGGGGAGGGCTAGAGCCTGATTCGGAGAGAATGGGACTTAGAGACATGTGTGGAGACAAAGAGCCACAAGGAAGGGAGGCGCAGGCGTGGAGACAAAGAGCCACAAGGAAGAGAGGCGCAGGCGGGGGAGAGGGTGCAAGACCTCGGTAGACGGGGACCAAACAGGCAGAAGCCAGCCAACCCAGACTGGGGAGCGGCGGGCAGCCGGTGGGGAGATGGACAGAAATAGGGAAGGCGTCGGTTTGGAGAAGAATGGAGGCCCAGGCGGTCACGAGGACAGGTGTGAAGACAGAGCTCGGGGTGCGCGGGAGAGACAAGGGGCGCACGGGCGAGACAAACCGGCTGAAAAGAATGCGGGGGCCCAGCCAAGGCAGCAGGGCAGACGCCCGACGCCCACATTCCCCGCAGGAGTGGGGGACGGAGGGCAGCCTGAGTCTTCACGTCCCGTTCCGGGGTAGGTGTGCAGGGAGGAGCCAGCTGTGGGCGCGAGCACGGATCGGCAAGGCCGAGTCCTCCCCAGCTCCACCTGTCTCGGGTGTCAGGGTCTGGGGTCCCAGGCGGAACAGGGCTCCGAACCCGCTCGCCCTGCTGGGACTCCGCTTGTGTGCGTAAGCCCCGCCCGTTGTCTTAGCAACAGGCCGTTGCCGGGGCAACCACCACTCCCTTCAGCCCGCCCGAGCCAAGCCAACCGTTGCTCTGGGCAACCCGGTGCGCCGGTTCCCACGCCCGTCTTCGCCCACGACTGGTTCAGGACCCGGGGAAGGGCAAGAAAGGAGCAGAAGTCATCGGGACTGGATTCCTGGGGGGCCTAAAGGGAGGGGGCATCCCTTTGGACGGGAACGTGCTCCGGGAACCCACGCCTAGCCTCCGCCCTCCGTAGCTGGAAGGATAAAACTACAACTCCCAGTATGCCTCGCGGCAGTCGATCGGTTCCCACACGGCCGCCCGCCCAGAGGGCCGATGGGAGTTGTAGTTCTTTGTTGTTCGGCGGGTTCAATGGACTCATAGGGTGGGTGTAGGAGATAAGGCGTTTGGGTGCCTCCGCAGGAAGAACCATAAGACCTCGCCGTCATGTTCCCGGAGCCCCCAACACCCGGGCCTCCATCGCCCGACACGCCTCCTGACTCGAGTCGCATCAGCCACGGCCCCGGTGAGTGAGACCCGGGGCGGAGTGGAGGGAAAGCCTCGTAGGGATTCTCGGGGGCGGGATCTGGATCGGGTGTTTTCAGGTTGGTGGGCTGGAAAATGCGGGTGAGGTCATAGTAGGAATCCTGGATTGGAATCTAAATGAAATGAATAAGGAACAGGTTTGCAAGAAAATGAAGATCCACATCAAGGGTGTGGAATGGAATGGAACCTTGGATTGGTGAATTGGAAGGTCCATCTCTCCCTTCTTTTAAACATAGGGAGACTCGGGGAGAGGTTAAACCTTCTTAAAGCACAGGGGTTGGGCAGAAAAATTAGAATGAGGGTAGAAGAGGAGGTAGAACTAATAAGCAAGAAAATCCAGATGGTGTCAGCCTGCCATGAGGCTTCAGTTTTATATATGAGATGAGCTGGAAGGAAAACATGGGAATAAAATGGAATGGACATGGCTGGAGGGAAAACAAGGCCGGGATTTCAGCTAGCACACGGTCCAGGTCTGAATGACCGGGTTGCTTCTCCGGACCTCAGTGTTTGCTGTTTCCATGCCCTCTGCAGTGCCCCCCTGGGCTCTGGCCACCATCGTGCTGGTCTCAGGCTTCCTCGTCTTCAGCTGCTGTTTCTGTCTCTACCGGAAGCGTTGTCGGAGGCGGATGGGCAAGAAGAGCCAGGCCCAAGCCCAGGTTCACCTTCAGGAAGTGAAGGAGCTGGGCCGGAGCTACATAGACAAGGTGTGGACTGACCCAGTCCCTCAGCCCTGGCCGTTTCTGTGCCCATGCTCCTCTCAATAGCCCAGCGGCTCCCCTGTGTGTCTAGCCCTAAAGTGGATCTGGGGACCTGGAGATGAACCAGACATTCACAAGAACCTCCAATCAGATGGGGAAGTCAGACATTCACACAGACATTCACACAGACATTCACAACACAGGACAGTATGTGCCACATTAGAAGCAGTATGGGGCATATGGGAGCACAGAGAAACCAACCAGCTGACAGCCCAGAGGGTCTGAGAAGGCTTCCCAGAGGTGATTTCTGTGTTGAGACCCAGAGGGACTCAGTTAACTGAGAGCAGAGAGAATGACATTCTACCTCAAAGGAAGAGCACGTGCTGAGGCTTGGAGTCCAGATTCTGAGGGATATTTGGAGAACAAACTCGGTTTTCACAATAGCTGGGATATAGCATAAAGGTATACTGTACTCTAGGCTTCCCAGGTGGCTCCAGTGTTAAAGAACCTGTCTGCCAATACAGTAGACATAAGAGACATGGGTTTGATCCCTGGGTTGGGAAGATCCCCTGGAGGAGGGCACAGCAACACACTCCAGTGTTCTTGCCTGGAGAATCCCGTGAATGGAGGAGCCTGATGGGCTACAGTCCATGGGGTCACAAAGAGTCAGACACAACTGAAGCGACTTAGCACACATGCATATATTCTGTGTTTGAGGGTGAAGCTTCTAAAGAGCTCAGTGGTACCCACGTAATGAAGGGAACTGGGAGCCACAGAAGTTTTGAGCGAGAGAGGGACAAGGTCACATGGGCTTTAAGATGAATCCCCTGGAGCCCACGTGGAGGACAGATCTGGCAAGGAGACAAAGGAGGAGGTTGTAGGGCAGTCGGAGAGGTTGATGCAAACATGAGTAGGAAGAGGCCATTGGCGCGGAAAGCTAAAGGTTCAGGTATCTGAACATTATACCTCTGAATGCAGAGCGGAATGAGGCTCTCCTGGGAGCCAGAGAGTCCTAGGTTTCCAACCCAGAGTAACCGGCTCTGTGACCTTGAGAAATTTACTGTCTCTGAGCCTCGAGGTCGTAGTCCATAACTAGTGTTTCCTCTCCTCCCTTTTCAACAAATAGCTGTTATAATTATCACCCGTAAGGGATGCCCTTTAGGGTCCTGGTGTCCAGTCTCCAGCCCTCTCTCCTAAAGCCGGTAGCTCCAAACCCGGTCAGCATCAGAATCACTTCGGGTGCTTGATGAAATGCAAGTCCTGGATCTTGCACCAGACTTACTGAGTCAGAATCTCTGAAGTGAAGGCATTCTACCACACTACTAGTACTACTATTCACATTACATTTAGAAAATCAGTGACTAGAAGTCTTATGACTTCGTTGTGCTAGTTTAGAATGGCAAATATGCGCCAGACGTGCCATTTTCCCTCCATGTTTTTCCGTCCAAGATCACTAATCAACGTGGCAATTTGGACCATCACCCCAATACATCCATTAACGTGTGAACTAAAATCTGCGTCCATCCTGTAGGCAGCGAGACGCTGTCAGCGCTTGTTCTTTTAGTCTAGGCATGACAAACACACTGCCTGTGCGTCACCGCATGTGTGCTACCGGTAGCAGACATCACTAATCAAACACTGACCAGCATACCACTTTGTGTGTTGCCAAGGCGCGCCGCCGCCTGTGGCAGACATCACTAGTCAAACACCGACTCTGCTTAGCTTGCAAACGTTCAGGTTTAGCCAGAGGGTTCTGTGAGTCTCCCTTGGCTTCGGGGCCTGGAGGACACCACTGTCAGGGGAGGAGTTCACATGCCCTTGCCCCTGGCTCCCTAAGGTGCAGCCAGAAGTGGAGGAGCTGGAGCCGACGCCCTCGGGGCCAGGGCTGCAGGTGGCTGAGAAGAATGAACTAGGACGACTGCAGTACTCACTGGACTATGATTTCCAGACCGGTCAGGTGGGTGTGGAGACGGAGGGAAGCTTTGGACGGGAGGGCGCCGGGAGTTCTGGTCCCTTATTGGAGGAGGTTCCAGAAGGGAAGCTGAGACTAGGGTCCTCTCATCACTGTCCAGCTGCTGGTGGGCATCGTGCAAGCTGAGGGACTGGCAGCCTTGGACATAGGTGGCTCCTCTGATCCCTACGTGCGGGTCTACCTGCTACCAGACAAACGGAGGCGGCACGAGACCAGGGTGCATCGGCAGACGCTGAACCCTCACTTTGGGGAGACTTTTGCCTTCAAGGTGAGCTCGTGGCCTCAGGGCTCCGTGCCCGGCAGCCCGTCCCCAGTCTAGAACACTGGCGCCACAGTCCCTTCAGCTTTTACTGGTGGCAGCTACCACCAGCTCTGTGGACTATTCCACTGGACCCTGTGCTGTCCCTTCGAGAGCAGTGGTGGCCCCTGGACTGCTCCGCTGGCCCTTGGGCTGTCCCATTTGGGCTCCATGGACACCCCCGACTCTTTGGCCTCCCACTGCCCACACTCACCGCTTTCCACGTGGATGTGTTGCGCCTCACTTTGTGCTTTCTCTGCGCCCGCCCCTCACCCAGGTCCCCTACGTGGAGCTGGGGGGCCGGGTCCTCGTCATGGCGGTGTACGACTTCGACCGCTTCTCCCGCAACGACGCCATCGGGGAGGTGCGAGTCCCCATGAGCTCCGTGGACTTGGGGCGGCCAGTGCTGGCCTGGCGCGAGCTGCAGGCGGCGCCTCGCGAGGAGGTGAGCGCTCGTGGCCACGCCCCCACGGCTGGGCCCTCCCACCCCAGGCCCAGGCCAATCAGAGCACAGGCGTCCGGGTCGGGGCGGGGCTCGCTCCGGACCGTACCATTCCGAGCCGAGGGGGCGGGAAGGAAGGTCGCAGAGGGGCTGCGGGCGGAGCCCGGGCTCCGGGGACCGGTTCCTCTTTCTCTCTCAGCAGGAGAAACTAGGAGACATCTGCTTCTCCCTCCGCTATGTCCCCACGGCCGGGAAGCTCACCGTCATCGTCCTGGAGGCCAAAAACCTGAAGAAGATGGACGTCGGGGGGCTGTCAGGTGTGCGGGAAGCCGCAAACGACGGCGGTGTTGGGCGGAGCCGGGTCGCAGACTGAGGCTCCCGCAGTTTCTGGGTCCCCGAGGGTCTCACCGGGGAGAGGAAGGTCCAGGCTGCCGTGGACGATTTAGATTTGATTTGGGCACAGAGAGAGGGGGGCCTTGAGGTGTCCGTGGGCTGTCTCTATGTTGAAGAAGAGCCTCGGGCATTCTCCCTGGACTCAGCAGAGTGAGGGGAGCTGTAAGATTCCTCCTCCCTCCCCCCAGATCCGTATGTCAAGGTCCACCTGCTGCAGGGCGGCAAAAAGGTGCGGAAGAAGAAAACCACCATCAAGAAGAACACTCTGAACCCCTATTACAACGAGGCCTTCAGCTTTGAAGTGCCCTGTGACCAGGTCCAGGTGAGGGCACACCTACCCACCACCCCTGCCAGAGCAGCCTTTTCCCTGAGCCCCAGGCCCTTAGAAACCCCCGTTGCTAAGGCAGGAGAGCCTCCTTAGCAGCCCCTAGGAGCCAGGTCTTGGGGGTCTAATTGTGTTCTCAGTCTCAGTTTCCCCGATGAGGACCAGGAAGCCCCGCCCACCCAAGCAAGACGGGATGCCCAGCTCCCATAGGAGCTCTGGATACTGAGAAAAAGAGACTCGCAACCCTAAGGCCAGGCCCACCCACCCATTTAACAGTCTTGAAGATGTGCCCCCATTAGGACCTTGCACCCTAAGGAGCCTCTGAGCAACAGAGGTCCTGAGGGTTTATCTGCTTTAAAACCTGGTCGCAGGAAGACTCCAGTGCACTCCTGTAACCATCCAGCAGGGCCCTCACACCCTCCCTCTCCCAGCTCCAGATGAAGCCTTAGCCCAGGCACCTATGGAGGCTCCCCAGAACTCAGGGAGGGGGTCTCCTTAGCAATGATAACAGAGCCCCTCCGTGTGCGTTGTTACCCCACTTTCTGTCTCCTCTTCCTCCCCTGCCCAACCCAGAAGGTGCAGGTGGAGCTGACTGTGCTGGACTACGACAAACTGGGCAAGAACGAGGCCATCGGGAGGGTGGCCGTAGGGGCAGCGGCCGGGGGGG
The DNA here is from genome assembly GCF_029407905.1 of Bubalus kerabau. Classification (NCBI taxonomy): domain Eukaryota; kingdom Metazoa; phylum Chordata; class Mammalia; order Artiodactyla; family Bovidae; genus Bubalus; species Bubalus kerabau. Next base: position 67,052,153 of record NC_073640.1, read on the forward strand.
CTGGCCTGCGGCACTGGGCAGACATGCTGGCCAACCCCCGGCGGCCCATCGCCCAGTGGCACTCGCTGCGGCCCCCTGACCGAGTGAGGCCGCCGCCAGCACCCTGATGCCCACCCTCAAGCCCCTGACCCCAGGCCCCTGCTCAAAGCCACGCCCATGCCCACCTTTAAGGCCAACACCCACCACTCTACCCGTTCCTGCCTTCTCCCCCACCATTATGCCAATCATGATAACTTGCCAACTCCCCGGATACAGCACATACCCAGAAGCCCCAAGGGCCCCTGGGGAAAGGGAGGCAGTCTGGCCTCCCCCGACCCCAGGGTCCCGCCCTCTGCTTTGACAATCAGTGATCCCAACCTACTATCCCCGTGGCTCCCAATGCCCCCTTTCTGCACAGGATCACCCACTCCTGCCCCCAGTCTGATTCCTGCACCACTCCTGGGACCAAATAAATACTCAGCAACTCTGCTGGCCTGGACCGAATCTCCCTGATGGGGGTGCACAGGGGTGGGGGCTGGGAACCCAAGTGGGGCCCTCCAGGGGTGGGATCACACAAGGGCGAGGACAGGGCTGCCCATCCTGGAAATACACACAGAACCTCACCCACCCACTCACCACCCCTTCATCCATCCACCCTGTCACCAACCCACTCTCCCATTCACTTCTTCATCGGTTCATTCACTCAGCCCTCAAAGCTTGTTTCCTCATCTGAAAAAATCGTGATAATGGTAATACCTACTGCATGTTTGCTCTGAGGAGTCAGTGAGAATTCGCTTAGTTAATCATGAAATTTATCTGCTCCCTTGCCCATGATTTATGTAGATTTTCATACCCATATTTCCCTCCCTTTTTTTCCCCTTCCTTTCATCATCTGGGGTGCAGTTTCAATCTCTGGTCAGGGAACTAGGATCTCAGAAGGCATGTGTCATCAGTCAGTCAGTTCAGTTGCTCAGTCGTGTCCGACTCTTTGTGACCCATGGACTGCAGCATGCCAGGCGTCCCTGTCCATCACCAACTCCCAGAGCCTACTCAAACTTATGTCCATCGAGTCAGTGATGCCATCCAACCATCTCATCCTCTGTCTTCCCCTTCTTCTCCCGCCTTCAATCTTTCCCAGCATCAGGGTCTTTCCCAATGAGTCAGTTCTTCACATCAGGTGGCCAAAATGCGCCCCCCCCAAAAAAAAGAGACACAGCCAAGAGCCAGATCATGTAGGCGCTAGGAGATAAATCTAAGGAGCTGGGATTGTATGTACCTGCAGTGAGGACCCTCAGGAGGTTTTAGAGGGAAGTGGCATGCTTAGTCTACTTTTAAGATTCCTCTGGCTCCTCTGTGGAGGAAGTGTTTTGGGGAGTGGTGGTGATGAGGATGAAAGGCAGTAAGCCTCGCTGGAGAAAGTCAGCATCTGGGGCTCCAGTGGGCTGAGGGACTAGAACCCCGGAGGGACTCAGCCATCATTTCCTTCCCAGCACCAGGACTGTCCTCACCAGGCAGACAGACCCCCATTCAGTCCACCACTCGCCTGCTGACTGCATGTTACCGTTCCCACTTTACAGAGAGGGAAATGGAGGCACAGAAAAGGTGACTGACTTGTCTAAATTCATGCAGCTGGGTGAGGAGAGGAGGCAGAGAGCCAGCGCTCCGTGGGTGTTGTTCCCTGAGCTGAGTGGTGGGGATGATCTAGAGACATGTCTCACTTGAGTCCCTGACCTTGTGGGACTCCCAGACAGGTCAACTCATTGTATCGAATTGCAAGGGGGATTCTTAACCACTGGGCCACCAGGGAAGCCCTTACTGCAATTTAAGAAAAATCCAAACTAATACAAAAAGAAATCCAAGACAGAAAAATATTAAAAAATTAATGGCAGGATCTGACCCTTCACTTGGGTCTCTCTGCCCTAGTCTAATCCTGGCCCTGTTGTAATAAAAGTTTATTTACAAAAGTAGATAGCCTGTGGTCATAGTTTGCCAATTTCATGTCTTAAACGACTGCCTTAAAACAGCATTTTCTTCCTACAGGTACAATAGTTGTAACTAACCTTGAGACCATTGATAATAGTAAAATAAAATAGGAAGTGGTGAATTTTGAGTATGGCTACTTTTATTTAATGTATTTTACTGAATTTAAATTTTAGTAATTAATTTGGTAAAACTAATTTTTAGTAATGATTGTGTGTAACAACCAGGTCACAAAGTTCCCTAAAATTCAGCAACCAGGGGCCAGTGCTAGCTGGTCCCAGCACTTGGCTGTGTTTCCCACCTGGTAAGAGAAGTCCTGTGTGGTAGAGCCAGGGTGAGAGGGAAAATGGGGACATAGAAGTGTACAGTTTGAGGTCTGCTGCTGCTGCTGCTAAGTCGCTTCAGTCGTGTCCGACTCTGTGCGACCCCATAGACAGCAGCCCACCAGGCTCCCCCGTCCCTTGGATTCTCAAGGCAAAAACACTGGAGTGGGTTGTCATTTCCTTCTCCAATGCGTGAAAGTGAAGTCGCTCAGTCGTGTCCGACTCTTAGCGAGCCCATAGACTGCAGCCTACCAGGCTCCTCTGTCCGTGGGATTTTCCAGGCAAAAGTACTGGAGTGGGGTGCCATTGCCTTATCCGAGTTTGAGGTCTAGTTCACCTCATTTTAACTTGGGTTTATGAAGATTCGGTTCCGTTCTGTCTAAATGTTGGATCGGTCCAGGCCTTCTGCTTCAAGTAATTTGGACCGCCCCAGGCTCCGTCCCAGCCTCTCCTGGCCCCGCCCCTTCTCCAGCTCTGTTGTCATGACGACCGCGTCCTCAAGCCCTCAAGCCCACAAGCCCGGGTGGTCGTCCGTCAGCGCTTCCATTGGCCAAAAGTTCGCATCCGGCAGGTCTCGCTCACTCTCATTGGCCAGTTGATCGCGGCGGTGCCAATCCGCACACTCCCATTGGCCGAATGATTGAAAAGGGCGGGGACTATGGGCAGCAGTTGAGGAGGGCCCTTCGGACCTTAGCGCAGCCCAGAGCAGGGAGGGAGGGGGTGTCTCGGGTTATTTGGAAGGATAAAGGTGAGGCGGGTGTGGAAGGGGCGAGAAGTCGGGGCAGGTCCGAGGGGAACGGGTGGGCAACGGAGACTCGATGTTTGGGGATTCCCAGGTTATCCGGACCGCACGGCGATGACTACGCCGGCAGGCTCGGGCACGGGCTTTGGCTCTGTGTCCTGGTGGGGCCTGTCCCCGGCAGTGGACCTGCAGGCTGAGAGTGAGTCCCCCGCTCAGGATCACAAATCTTGCGACGCAGCCGCTGCCTTCACAGCCTGGCAGACAGCGCGCTAACGTTCTCGGGGGCTCCAAGGGCGCCCCCCGCCCAGTGGGCAGCCTAGATGCCTCTGTGGACTCCGAGTTCCGGAACGCTTAGAGGCACAGCTCCGGTTGAAACCGAGGCCAGGGGTCCAAGTCCTGCTGAGGGTGGCTGCAGGGGACGCTCTCCAGGCCGCAAACTCCAGCCTGCTATCATCTTATCAGGTCCTCCTGTGGATCCAGATTCGCAGGCCGATACAGAGCACGAGACCCCCGAGCTAAATGTCCTGCTGTTGGGTTCAGTGGATGGGCGGCACCTGCTACGGACCTTGGCCCGGGCAGCTCTCTGGCCTCGAAGGAGGTTCCACGTGAGCTGGGATTATGGGGTCTTGGAAGGAGGAGGATGAAGATGAGAGCCCAGTTTCCTGAGTCCTTGAGGGAGGAGGGAGCTGGGGACCCAGACTCCTAGGTCCTGGGGAAGGATGGGGCTGGAGTTGGGGGCTCCTGGGTTGAAGTGGGGGAAGTGTCTAAAGATGGGGCCTCCTGAGTAGTGATGGAGAGGAGGGTTCTGAGTGCCCACGTTTCTGTGATTGAAAGAGCGGGACTGGTGCACGAGCCTCCGGGGTCCTGTGGGAGGAGGGGGCTGAGGTTTCCCACTCCTGGGTCTTTTGGGAGCCAGGGACACAGATCTCAGAATTGTTCTTCCCTGCCCATCCTTTTAGTTTTATGTGCTGGAGAATAATCTGGAAGCTGTAGCCCGACACATACTGATCTTAAGCCTAGCCCTGGAGGATCCTGAGAAGATGGGGCTGCAAGGTCAGCAAAGACCCAGGCCATCTGGCCCCCAGCCCCTTCCCCCTTCCTGCAGGAGTTCAGGCATTTCAATGGTGAAATTAAGCACGATGCACATTGTTCCCTATTCCATCACTTGCTCACTCACTTGGTAGCCCTGTCAGCCTCAGCTCTTCCTACCTTTGAAATGGGGCTAAAAAGAATGCCTCCGAGAATCATTCAGAGAATTCCAGAAGGTAATCCACATAAAACTCTCAGAACTGTGCATAACACAGTGTAAGCATTCAAAACCTCCTGATGAGGGAGAAGCCCAAAAGAGATCCAGGGACTTCCTGAGAGGTCATGAGTCCCCCGGATGTGGGGACCATTTGGCTGAGCTGAGTTCTGTCCTGCCCAAAGCCTCCCTCAGGCCTGAGTCTCCCCTAGTGAGAGGTATGAACCCCAGGGAATCTGCCTGGAGGAGGCATCCTTGGAAGTGAGACTATAACAAGGAAAGGGGAGGAGGAGGATTTGGGTGGGAAATTGACTATTTTCCAGTAACAAAAACTTCAGCTTGGTGCCTAGAGCCAATCGTTTCCCCCTAGACTCAGGTAGGCTGTGTTCAAATTCTGACTCTGCTTGCTGTGTGACCTTGGGCTAGTGTCTATCTCTTTCTGGGCTTCTGTTTCTACATTTATAAAATGAAGATCCTAAAAGTTCTTCCGCCATAGAATTCTTATAAGGGTTTAATGAAAAAAAAAAAAAAATGCATGGCTCCTGGCTTATGATATAGACTCCACACATATTAGTGATTATTGTTACCATGGTTAAGGATGGTAGGTGTCATTAACAGCCCAGGGTTTCAGAAGACATTGCACAGATTTCTTAATGCACCTTGTAAAGGCTCTTAAACTAGAACTTATCTAACCAAACTAAAAGTATATCGTTCTGTCTTATAAGGTTCTTAAACAACTAAAATGAAACTATATATTGATATCGATATATATTGTGTATACAACTAAAGGTAAATAGTTCTGTCTTAGTCACTCTGCTGCTGCTGCTACTAAGTTGCTTCAGTTGTGTCCGACTCTGTGCGACCCCATAGATGGCAGCCCACCAGATTCCCCCGTCCCTGGGATTCTCCAGGCAAGAACACTGGAGTGGGTTGCCATTTCCTTCTCCAATGCGTGAAAGTGAAGTCGCTCAGTCGTGTCTGACTCTTAGCGACCCCACTGGACTGTAGCCCACCAGGCTCCTCCGTCCATGGGATTTTCCAGGCAAGAGTAGAGTACTGGAGTGGGGTGCCATTGCCTTCTCCAGTCTTAGTCGTGTCCAACTCTTTGCAACCCTATGGACTGTAGCCTGCCAGGCTCCTGTGTCTATGGGATTTCCCAAGCAGGAATATTGGACGGGGTTGTCATTCCCTTCTCCAGGGGATCTTCCTGATCCAGGGATCGAACCCTGGTCTCCTGTATTAGCAGGCAGATTATTTCCTGCTGAGCCACCGGGGAAGCCCTAGTTCTGTCTTACAGGATTCTGCTAACACACATAAATCTTCATCTCCATCTCTATATAACCTTTCCTTTTTTTTTTTTTTTTTAACCTTTCCTTTTGTAAGGCAAGAGAAACTTAAGCAGGAAATTCAGGATTGGGGTTACCTGCGGGGCGGTGGGTTGGTAGGAATAGGCGAGGAGACCCAGGTGAGGTGTAAGTTACTCTTCATGTTTTAGCTTTTGGGATGGGTGGGGGACTTGCCTGGGTCCGCCATGTTCATTACACGACTATGAAAGAATACCATCTCTATAAAGTGGCGTCGCCGTCACGGATCTCACGTGTGGACTCACCCCTCTGCTCCCTCCATTATTTTCTCCCTACTCCCTGCAGAGAGAAGCGAGACCTTCCTGGAGGTGTGGGGGAACGCGCTGCTGCGCCCCCCGGTGGCCGCCTTCGTGCGCGCCCAGGCCGGCCGCCTGGCTCACCTGGTGCCGGAACCTGACCGCCTGGCGGAGCAGCTGCCTTGGCTCAGCCTGGGCGCCCTCAAGGTGCCTCCGCGCGGCCTCCGACAGTCCCCGCCCGGGGCCCGGGTGGCGGCCGGGCCGTCCAACAGGGTCTGAGTGGATGGAGCGGCCTGAGGGCTCCCCGGCTCCCACCGGGCCATATGGCCCAGGGGGTGGCCTCTGCTCTCAGAGCCTCGGTCCCTTCAGCGGAGAGCCGCGAGAATCGTTTCCCACGCCCCGCGGAGGAAGGGAGGGTCGGGGGAGACGCCACGTTCCCTGCAGCCCCCTCTCCCTCGTTCTCCCCCACACCGGCCTGGCCGCGCAGTTCCGCGAACGCGACGCCCTGGAGGCCGTGTTCCGTTTCTGGGCCGGAGGGGAGAAGGGGCCGGAGGCTTTCCCCGTGAGCCGCCTATGGGACTCGAGGCTGCGCCAGTACCTGGGCTCCCGGTACGACGCCCGGCACGGCGTCAGCGACTGGGACCTGCACATGAAGCTGCACGACCGCGGGGTGAGGGCTGGGGGGCGGGGCTGGGGTCCCGGGTCCTGGGGGTGGAGGAGGCGGGCCTGGGGTCCCGGTCCCGGGGGTGGAGGAGGCGGGACTGGGGTCCCCTGTCCTGAGGGTGGAGGAGAAAGGGCTGGGCTCCCCTGTCCTGGGGGTGGAGGAGGAAGGGCTGGGGTCCCGGTCCTGGGGGTGGAGGAAGCGAGGCTGGGGTCTCGGGTCCCGGGGGTGGAGGAGGCGGGGCTGGGGCCGGTAAGTTTCACAGAGGCCTCTTTCCTCGCTCCCCGCTCCCTCCAGGCCCGAGTCATCCACACCCGCGAGTTCAGGCGCTGGAGGGACACGGGCGTCGCCTTTGAACTCAGAGACTCCAGCGCCTATCATGTGCCCAACCGGACCCTGGCGTCCGGTCGCCTCCTGAGCCACGTGCGTGCGCCCTGGCTGCTGCTGATTCTCGCGGCTGGGGAGCCCCAGAATCCGAGTTCCCCAACATTATCCTCTCTCCCTGCTTTCCCAGCGCGGGGAGCGCGTGGCAGCGCGCGGGTATTGGGGGGACATCGCCACGGGGCCCTTCGTGGCCTTCGGCATCGAAGCGGACGACGAGACCCTCCTGAGGACTAGCAACGGGCAGCCAGTCAAGGTTTGAGGCTGGAGGTGCTGGGGCCCGAGCGGGTACGCGAGGCCCCGCCCTGCCGCCCGGGCCCCGCCCCCGCCTCCAGGGCCCCACCCCCCGCCACCCGGGCCACACCCCCGCCGCCTGGGCCCCGCCCCTGCAGCCCAGGCCCCGCCCCCGCCCCTGCAGCCCGGGGCCCCGCCCCTCGCTACGTCCACGTGACAGCCCCACCCCTCTACTTCCCAGGCCCAGTCAGTGCGTCCGCCAGATGCCTTCTCTGGGGGTGGGGGTGGGGGCGTGGGAAGGGGAGCGTTCTTTAGGCCTCTCCAGTGCCACCGCGGCCCCGCGGTCCTAGCTCAGCGTCTGGCCACGCCCCTTCTACCCCCAAAGACCGCATGCGAGATCACCGAGCACAACGTGGCGGAGCTCTTCCGAGAGATGGCCAACTGGGGGCACCCGAAAGCAGCCGAGGGGGACCCGGAGCAGGTGCAGGGCGGCGCGGAGGGAAGCCCGGAGCCCGGTAAGCCGCGGACCCGGGCTGTTCCCTTGAGGTGGCAAGCGGGGCTGGGGCGCTCACATCTGGGAGAGAGCGGGACCCGGACCCTCGTCCCAGGCTTCAGGCTCCGGGTATTTGAAGTCCAAGCATGGACCGGTTCGGTGTCTAAAGCCTGGACAAGTGACCTCCCCTTCCCGACATCCGGTCTGTTTTTCACTCTTCTCTTTGAATTTCTCTCCCTTTTCCAACTCTTGACACCATTCTTACCATTCTGAATTCCAGTAGCAGGATTAGCAGAATTATGATTCCACGTGCAGATATTCAAGAGGCTGAGAACATTTTAACGAGCTTCTAGGTTTCAGATTATACCGTTGGAGAATCCCCCGACCCCAAATCTGGTCGTGCCTCCGCCTACCCATTACCTAGGTTGGCCCTCCCGGGTGAATTAATGACTTGTGTGGCTATGGGTCACCCACTCTCTTTTCTCCTCGTGAATCTCAGTTGCCTAGTCTGTAAAATGGGTTTCTGCCTGCCAGGCCAGTCTTCCCAGAAGTTTCCAGGGATCTACCCAAGAGAAAGGATGACAAAAGGCCTGAAGACGGACGAGGAGAGTCATCTCCAAGCTTCGAGTGTCTGCCTAACCCTGCCAATCTTCCCTTCCCCAGCAGCCCCTGCCCCGGAGCCCTTCACTGTCCACTTCCTGTCCCTCGATTCTGCCCACACCCTCCACCACAAGAGCTGCTACATGGGACAGTTCCAGCTCCTCTACGTGGCCTGTGGGTAAGAGGACCTGGGAGGCGCCCAGATCTTCCTCACCCAACCCCTCCTCCCTCAGACCCAGGAATCCAGGCCCCCAGACCCTCCTCAATTAGTGTCCAGGTCCCCAGCCTCTCTTCTTCGCTCAGAACCTCAAAGTCCGAGCCTCAGCCTTCCCCTTTTCTCTCCGCAGGATGGTCCATCTTCTCAGCCCAGAGCTGGGGGCCTGCGTGGCCCCCGGAGGACGCCTGATTGTCGAATTAGCCCAGTGAGCCAGCAGAGGGCAGGGCGGGCAACTTCCAGGCTGGGGGCGGAAAGCCGGGCCCCCTAACCCGCCACTTCCTGGTTCCAGGTTCCTAGTGGACCTGCGGCAGGAGCAGCTGCAGGCGTTCTCCAGCCGGGTCGGGGAGCTAGCACAAGCGGCTGGATTCGCCCCACAGTTGGGGGGCAAGCCCTCGGACACCTTCGCGCGCTTCTACAAGGCCGGGGACTCAGCTCCCGGCCATGAGGACCCGGCTGTGGAATCTGGGACTCCTCCCCCTGAAGTCCTGGCCCCTCCCCTTGAGGCAACCGACCCGCTCTCTGAGGACAGGACCCAGCCCCTTGAATCGGGGACCCCACCCTCTGAACCCCTCAAACTGACCTCAGAGTCTCAGGCTTCACTCTTGGAGGCTTCAGTTCCGCCCACAGGGAGTCAGGCCCCCAAATCAGAGAATCAGACTGTTTCTCCAGAAACCAAGTACCCCATCCCCGACATCTAACCTCCGGTCATAGAATGAGAATGCGCCTCTAGAATACTCAGTCACACGCTCAGCAGTCTCACTCGGCGCCAGAGGTGTCGCTAGCATTTCGGATTCCATTCCTGGGATTCTATATTTATTCCTAGAATTCTAGACTGTTCTCTTGAGTTCTGTCTTTCACGCCCAGACTCTGAAAACAGCCTGGAGATCTGGCCTTGGGGCTCTGCTCAGGCCCTCTGCGTGGTCCCCTTGACTCCAGGCGTCCCATTCCTAACTGGGGGCTGGGGGTGTCGCCTCTCACAGGCTGGTCTACCCTCAGGTGGTCCAAGTAAAGAGAACCAAGAACTCTTCTCCAGGTGTCTGTGTCTTTCCTGTCTGTCTCCAAGAATAGGAGAGGGAGGGGATGTGGGGGGTGAGCAAGAGGTGAATTTTTATGTGCTACCTGCTGAAGCATATTAAAAAGCAGAGACATTACTTTGACAACAAAGGTCCGTCTAGTTAAGGCTATGGTTTTTCCAGTAGTCATGTATGGATGTAAGAGTTGGACTATAAAGAAAGCTGAGTGCTGAAAAATTGATGCTTTTGAACTGTGGTGTTGGAGAAGACTCTTGGGAGTCCCTTGGATTGCAAGGAGATCCAACCAGTCCATCCTAAAGGAAATCAGTCCTGAATATTCATTGAAAGGACTGATGTTGAAGCTGAAATTCCAATACTTTGGCCACCTGATGCGAAGAGCTGACTCATTTGAAAAGATCCTGATGCTGTGAAAGATTGAAGGTGGGAGGAGAAGGAGACGACAGAGGATGAGATGGTTGGATGGCATCACCGACTCAATGGGCATGAGTTGTGTAAACTCTGGGAGTTGGTGATGGACTGGTGTGCTGCAGTCCATGGGGTCGCAGAGTCGGACATGACTGAATGAATGAACTGCTGAAAGCCTGGGCACACCCCACACGTGTATCCTCAAGTAAATCAGCAAACTTTACTGATTGGGTAACAGGTTTGGGGCACTGAAACTGAGCATAACACGGTGAATAAGTTCCAGCCCTCAAGGAGACTGCAATTTAGGGAAGGCACAGGGCCTAGACTCCTGGGTCTGAGGGAGAAGGGGCGGGGGGTCTGGACCCCCAGGTCTGAGGGAGAAGGGACGGGGGAGCTGAATCCCCAGGTCTGAGGGAGGAGGGGCTGGGGGCCTGAACCCCTGGGTCTGAGGGAGAAGGGGCTGGATTCCCAGGCCGCCAAGGTGAAGGGGTGATCCAGCTGGAGCATGGCCCGCCCCACCCCTCACGCGCCCCGTTATCTCGAATCCTGGGCGGGGGAGGAGGGGGCAGCAGTATATTTAGTCTCCGTCCTCGCCCTTTATCTCAGTGTCCTCAGTGAGGTTGGAGCAGACCGGACGAGACAAGTCCCAGGGGCCTTCAAGGTCACTCCGGACGCTCCCTCCCTGACCCTCCAAGAGCTCCTTGCCCCCAGGGTTCTGCCTCCCTCAGCTCCTGGCCTGAGACCCAGCATGGCGGACCGGTGAGTGAGGACTGGTAACCTGGGCTCCTGAGGCCGGAGGCAGGTGGGGGGTTATCTCCCGGGTCCCTGTGAGGGGTGAGAGTTGTGAGCCTGGACTCCGGTCTGAGAAGGGAGGTAAGGACAGGAAACCCGGGTGTCCGAATGAGGTGAGAGTTTGGGACTCCAAACCCTAGGAGCCGAGAATGGGGAGCTGGTAGGCCGGATCTGTGGTCAGAAGGGCCTATGGGGTCCCTTGGGACACGGACTAGACAGGACCCAGGCCCACCAGTAACCCCCTTTCCTGGTTTCTCTCCCTCCAGGAGCGGCGGCAGTACGGTGAGAGCGGGCGTGGGCTGGCCCCGCGTGCCCGGGGAGGGGACTGCGGGAAGGGCTCTGGGGAGAGAGACTGCAGCCCTGGAAGATGGCACGGAGACGGGTTGCGGGGGGGTTCCCGTGATCACTCAGCTCCGTTCCCCCAATCCCAGGCAGGGGACACGGTCCCCGCGCCCCCTCCAGTCCGACGCCGCTCGTCTGCCAACTACCGCGCCTACGCTACAGAGCCGCACGCCAAGGTGAGGTCGGGGGCCAGCGAGGGCGCGGGGCCGGTCGGGGGCGCTCGCAGGGTCTGGATTGAGGTTCTTAGGGCACCGGCGTCCTGGGGAGGCGGGGCGGAGCCAGGGCCCTCATGGGACTTCGGTTGTGGGCGGAGCCCAAGAGGAGGAAGGCTTTCATGGGAAGGGCTTAGCAGAGGGCCGGCGTCTGATTGGTGCGAGCTTGCCTATGGGCGGAGTCCCGCCGTCTCTGGACCAGAGATCGCTTAGAGACGGTGGGCGGAGCCTATCTACAGGCCCCAGATTGGTGGATGGGGATGAGGGGCGTGGCTTCCCGCGGGCTGGAGTTGGAGGAGAGACCTGACTTGAGGGGGCGGGGCTCTGATGCTCCTCCCGCCGTCCTCCTTCGGATCTTCCTCCCTCATCCTTCCTTGCTGTCTTACCCCGGCAGAAAAAGTCTAAGATCTCCGCCTCAAGGAAACTGCAGCTGAAGGTGCGGATGAGCCCGGGGGAAGGCTAGGTGTCTTCAGAGGGCGGGTCTTGGATGTTGGGGTGGGGCTTCGGGTGAGCGACTGGGCGGGACCTGGAAAGTTTGGCGGCAGGGTGGCCCTGCCAGGGAGGTCTGGGGCCTGGGAATGATGGACATCAAGCTGGAGGGGGCAGGTCTCTGGAAGCCGGCCTGGGATTAGAGGGCAGGGCCCGGTGAGGGTGACTACCCCGCAGTGTCCTCATCCCAATACTGGGCCGCGGTTCCCGGCACCCCTTCCCTAGACCCTGATGCTGCAGATCGCGAAGCAGGAACTGGAGCGGGAGGCTGAGGAGCGGCGAGGAGAGAAGGGGCGCGCTCTGAGCACACGGTGCCAGCCTCTGGAGTTGGCCGGGCTGGGCTTCGCGGAGCTCCAGGTACTGGTTCTAACCAGGGACTCCGTCCCAGCCTGGGCTCCCAGGTTCCTAGTGTCCGATCTTGCGTCCCTTGGGACTCAGAGGTATACTTAACAATGCCCCCACTCTTCTGCTCAGGACCTTCGTGTCCAATTTGCCAATCCTCACCCTTAGGAGTTCAGAAATGTGGCCCGCAGCGGCCTACAACCTCAAAACCCAGAGACTGGTTCCTCAGCCCAACTCCAGTCCAGATTCTCAGAACCTCTGACTCTAAAGTTCCCCAGGGTCTGGCTTCAATCTACTCCTCCAGGTCCCCAACCCCTCCTCCCTCAGACCCAGGAGTCCAAACCCCTGGGTTTTCTCCTCACTACACACACCGCATTCCTCCACCAGGACTTGTGCCGACAGCTCCACGCCCGTGTGGACAAGGTGGATGAGGAGAGATACGACGTGGAGGCGAAAGTCACTAAGAACATCACTGAGGTGGGAGGCACTGGGCAGCCTGTGTCCCTTCGGGGTAGGGTGGGATGCCTCAGGCTCTGGTCTCAGCCTGGCCCCTTGCAGCTGCTTACAGCTGCAGACACCAGGAGATGCAGGACAACTCTGTGAACCTGGCAGGGAGGGGCCAGAAGGATGAGCACAATAGGGTCAGCTGCTAAGTCGTTTCAGTCGTGTCCGACTCTGTGCGACCCCATAGACGGCAGCCCACCAGGCTCCCCCATCTCTGGGATTCTCCAGGCAAGAACACTGGAGTGGGTTGCCATTTCCTTCTCCAATGCATGAAAGTGAAAAGTGAAAAGTGAAAGTGAAGGGTCAGGGATGAGCACAAAAGCCAGGAGGGGACAAAGCAGGAAATATGTTTGTGAACATTTGTGGCTGGAGCCTCAAGTGTTGGTAAGTCAGCTCAAGTGTGGGCCAGGGACCTGTGAGATGCGTGTAGCTGGACTGGGATGTGTTGGTGGTTTTCGGAGATGAGGCTGTGGCAAATTGGGGATCCAATTACAGGATGGGGAGCTTGGATTTCATCCTGAAGGTGGTAGAGGCCTGAACTAGGGAGAGCCTGTCTAGGGATAGGAGAGAAGTGTAGGGTGGAGAAGTGAGGCAAGGAGGAAGAGGAGGGGGGTCTCCATCTCCCTTTATGGCTTTGCCCAGATCGCAGATCTGAACCAGAAGATCTTTGACCTTCGGGGCAAGTTTAAGCGGCCCACTCTGCGTAGAGTGCGGATCTCTGCAGATGCCATGATGCAGGCATTGCTGGGCGCCAGGGCTAAGGAGACCTTAGACCTGCGGGCCCACCTCAAGCAGGTGAAGAAGGAGGACACGGAGAAGGTGAGTGTGGCTCGGTCCAGGAAAGGGGGTGCTTAGGGGAGGAGGTGAAAGTGAAGTCGTTCAGTCATGTCCAACTCTTTGTGACCCCATGGACTGTAGCCCACCAAGCTCCTCCATCCATGGGATTTTCCAGGCAAGAATACTGGAGTGGGTTGCCATTTCCTTCTCCAGGAGATCTTCCCGACCCAGGGATTGAACCTGGGTCTCCTGCATTATAGGCAGACACTTTACCATCTGAGCCACCAGGGAAGTCCCAGGGGAGGAGGTAGTGGGCAGCAATCCTAAGACCCAGCCTGAGGGCGAAGGGTCCTCCGCAGGAAGTCTAGGAGGGGTACAGGAAAGGCAAGAGTAAGACAGGATGTAGAAGAGAAAGACAGGAAGTGCATTAGGGAGAATGGAAGTGGCAAGGAATCAGGAAGTGCATGAGGGAGACAGGAAGTACATGAGTGAGAGAGGAAGTGCAGGAGGGAGACAGGAAGTGCAGGAGGGAGACAGGAAGTGCAGGAGGGAGACAGGAAGTACAGGAGGGAGACAGGAAGTGGGGCATATTGGAAAAGATTGTCTGAGGGGATAAGAAGTATTCCAGAACTAGACCCTGCAATGGGCATCTGGAACAAGTGACCCAGCAGGCAGGAGGGCAAGTGGAGGCTACCAGGAAGACACGCTAACCTCTGAACCACCCCTCCCAGGAAAACCGAGAGGTGGGAGACTGGCGCAAGAACATTGACGCGTTGAGTGGAATGGAAGGCCGCAAGAAGAAGTTTGAGGGCTGAGCTGACTGCCCACTGCCCTGACCCTGGCGTCGAGGATGACCCCGAGGAATAAAGCTTCTCTCTGAGCTGCGGGTGGCTGTCTGTCTACTCCTGGGGGCGGGGTGGGCGGTTAGGTGTGGGAGAGGCTGGAAAACTCGGGGCAGGAGTGGCACAAGAGCACAGCAGGAGCAGAATTGTGTCTCCACGTGGGAGGGCACAGAGGTGCCGAGACCAAGGAGACCAAGGCCCGGAGACAGATACCGGGAGGCACAGACAGATGGAGTCAGCGGCACGGCCAGAGAGAGGCAGGCAGAGACCCAAAGGCACAGGAAGAAGTGCACAGAAAGAGGGACTAGAAAGACAGATATACACAGTGAGACAGAGATGGGCTTACCTTGGAAGAGAGAAATAAGGACGCGCAGAGAGAGACACAAAGAGACCACACACACACACAAGAGCTAGGAAGCTAAAGACAGACACATGGCTAAAGACACAAGGGGCTTCCCTGCTGGTCCAGTGGCTAACACGCTGTGCCCTCAATGAAGAGCACCCAGGTTCAATCCCTGGTCAGGGGACTAGATCCCACATGCCACAACTTAAGACTCAGGGCAGTCATATAAATAAATAAGTGTTAAAAGAAGAAGAAGACAGGAACTGAGTCACAGACAAGCACAGGGAGACCTGGGGACACAGACACCCACAGACAGACACTACAAGAGGCTGGAGTGCAGAGACACCCAGAGAAACGCAGAGAGAAGAACCGGCAGACAGACAGAGTGAAGAATTTAGAGACAAAGAGGTGTGGAGAGAGGCGGAAGAGAGCCCCAGAGTCAACCCCCAAGAAACGGGGAGACAGAGGCACTGAGAAGCCCAGAGGAGTGAAGAACCCCTAGAGTTCAAGGTCGCGGCTCGCCTGGGAAAGGGGAGGGGGATACCAAAAAAGATCAGTGTCAGATGGAGGTGGGGGGGTGAGGTCCCGCAGAGTCTGACACCACCCTCCCCCACCCCCTCACACACCTGCTACCCTGCTTTAGTGCCTGTTGTCACCAGAGTGGAATCCTGGTGGCAGACAAAGGGGTGGGGGTGGGGAGGGGGGACAGAAAGACGGACGGAGACAGAGGTCGGGAGAAGCTGAGACGGACCCACACAGACAAACATAGATGGAGAGTCACGGAGACAGAGGAGAGACAGATAAGAAACAGTGTATGTGAGGTGAATGCCTAGAGAGAGACAGAGAGAAAGGGCCCCTTTCATGGAGGGGTAAAATCTCCCTTGGACCCCTTTTGTCAATGAACCTCCTCCAAGGACTGACTGTAGGGCTGAGCCCAGCGGCTTCAGAGCACAGGGTGCCGGGGCCCAGGGAGGTGGGGAGCCCGAGGGTGACCTGACCCAGCCCGGAGTTCCTGGACAATGCTTTTGGGATGCGGGAGAGGCCTTGGAACAGCCAGGAGGTGCCTGGAACCCTAAAGTGGAGCCAAAGTGGGGATGTGGGGGGGTGGGGGCAGGCAGGGCCACCTCAGAGCTGGGCTGAGACTTTGAGGAAAGGAATCCTCTCCCCCTTCCCCTCCCCCTGGGGCGGGGCTCAACCTCTGGCTATAAACCGGGGTGCTTCAGCCTGCCCAGCAAGATTTCTCCTTACCACTCTCTCACACCTCTGCTGACCCAGACTCAGGTAACAGCCCCCTGTGAGCTCCAGGGGTGTCCTTGGGGGAGGGGGCAGAGGGATGGGAGACATGAGAGGTGAGGAGGAGAGGTATGGAGGCAGATCTGGGAATTTGAGAGGGCCAGGGTCCCGGGACTGGGGATGGATGGGGGAATGTATGAGGATTTGGGGGGTTATAGAATCTAGGGGTGCCCGGGTTTGGGTATCCCAGAATAGAACACCTTAGGGCCTTGGAGCTCTGAGTCTGAGGGAATCTCAGAAATTGAGAGTCTCTGAGCTTGGATGGCAGACAGGCTGAGTGTCAGGACTGGGGGTCAGTGTCTGTGGGTTTAGGACTTAAAGTCACAGAATCTGAGGCCTCATGGCTGGAGGTAATATAATTTGTAGTGTCATATTGGGGTAGCATCAATCAGGCCTCTGAATTTGGGTGTACAGATTTTTGGGGTCTCATAATCTTGAGGTTTCAGAATTTAGGTCAAGACCTAAGGGATCAAGATTTTAGGGTGTCTGGGCTCACAACCTGCAGGATGCACAGTTGAGGGGAGGTCTCAGAATCTGGAGATCCAAGGACTTGCTGATTTTCAGAATTCGTCAGTTAGGATCTGTGTGTATTGGGGTTTGGGGAGGTCTCACCTGGGCACCTTGGGGGTTTCAGAGATGGGGGGTGTTAGTATTTAGGGGTCAGGGTGAGGCCTGGGGACAGAAGCTGCTCTTGTGTGTCATTGTCCCCTCTGTGGCAGTGGGTGAAGGTGAAAGGAGGTGACAGGTGGGCAGATAACCCGCCAGAGGGGAGGGGGCCCTGGGGATGGGAGAGGACGGGGGTGGGGTTGGCGATTAATTCTCCCAGAACCCCCACCCCCGCCCCGCCCTCAGATACTTCTCAGGAGATGTCCTCTGTGTCACCCGATGTGACATCCCCCCAAAATAGACCCTGGGGGCGGGGCAGCTATTGTCTTCAGGCCACTGTCCCTTCCCAAATACCTTCTCCTAATCCAGACCCAGATCAGGTTCCTACGGACTTGTCATAAGACAAAAGGGGACAGCTGTGGAGAGGGGCGGGGCTGCAGCCGGGGCTCGGCCCCACCTTACCCCCAGTGCCCGGATCACCGAATCAGTAGGTTGAGGAGGTGGGGGGCCAACCCCTCCCCCCGAGACCTGGGGGTCCAGGCCCCCGGCCCCTCCCCGCTCAGACCCGGGGGTCCAGGCCCCTGGCCCCTCCCCGCTCAAACCCGGGGGTCCAGGCCCCCGGCTCCTCCCCCCTCAGACCCGAGGGTCCAGGCTCCCTGCCCCTCCTCCCCAGAACAAGGGTTCAGGCCCCCGGCTCCTCCCCGCTCAGACCCGAGGGTTCAGGCCCCCGGCCCCTCCTCCCCAGAGCCAGGGTCCAGGCCCCCAGCTCCTCCCCGCTCAGACCCGAGGGTCCAGGTCCCCGGCCCCTCCTCCCCAGAGCCAGAGTCCAGGCCCCGGCCCCTCCCCCCTCAGACCCGGGGGTCCAGGCCCCCGGCCCATCCCCGCTCAGACCCGGGGGTCCAGGCCCCCGGCCCCTCCCCGCTCAGACCCGGGGGTCCAGGCCCCGGCCCCTCCCCCCTCAGACCCGGGGGTCCAGGCCCCCGGCCCATCCCCGCTCAGACCCGGGGGTCCAGGCCCCCGGCCCCTCCCCGCTCAGACCCGGGGGTCCAGGCCCCCGGCCCCTCCCCCCTCAGACCCGGGGGTCCAGGGCCCCGGCTCCTCCCCCCTCAGACCCGGGGGTCCAGGCTCCCTGCCCCTCCTCCCAAGAGCAAGGGTCCAGGCCCCCGGCTCCTCCCCCCTCAGACCCGAGGGTCCAGGCCCCCGGCCCCTCCTCCCCAGAGCCAGGGTCCAGGCCCCGGCCCCTCCCCCCTCAGACCCGGGGGTCCAGGCCCCCGGCCCCTCCTCCCCAGAGCCAGGGTCCAGGGCCCGGCCCCTCCCCCCTCAGACCCGGGGGTCCAGGCCCCCGGCCCCTCCCCCTCAGAACCGGGGGTCCAGACTCCAGCCACCTGCCCTTCTGGACCGCTCCCCATTCGGCCTGCTCTCTGCTGTCTGTAGGTCACACCAGGACCCCAGGATGTCGGACGCCGAAGAGCAAGAATATGAAGAGTGAGTGATGCCGGCGGGAGGGCTGGGGGCCTGGAGCGGCGGAGACCCCTCCCGCCTCCAAGGCTCCTAATTCTCTCCCTCCCTCTTTCCTTCCCCCGGGTCCTCAGGGAGCAGCCTGAAGGTGAGTGGGGCGCGGGCTAGCCTTGGCAGGGGTGGGGTTGGGGGGTGCCTTGCAGCATCTTAGCCCACCCCGCCCGACGCCCGCTCTCCTGGTTCGCACAGCCCGTGCGTGGGAAGCGCTCTCGGGTCCATTTGCCGCGGAGGCCCCGAGGGGCCCCCCTCTCGGTCTCGGATCGGACTCGACCCGATCCCGGTTCTCCCTGTGCCCCCATCTGAGGGCCCCACCCCTCCCCGGGACCCCTAACGCTGTGCCCTCTGTCCCCTACCCCTTGCAGAAGAGGAGGCCGCCGAGGAGGAGGAGGAAGGTGAGGCGCCGCACTCCGCAGGTCGGAGCCGGACGCAGGGCCGGGGCCGGGGCCGGGGCGGGGGCGGGGACGCTCGGCCGGGGCGCGGGCGGCCGGGAGGGCTCAGCCTCAGCTCCTCTAACAGCCTCTCCCTCTCTCCCCTCCCCACCCCCCGCGCCCGCGCGCGGCCGCTCTCCTCCCCGGCCCCTCACCCCCTCGCTTATCCTGCGCCCCCTCCCAGCCCCCGAGGAGCCGGAGCCGGCGGCAGAGCCAGGTAACCGCGGCTGCTTCGCTTCCGGAGAGCGATCCCGGGGCCTCGGGGCCCCGACCTCCGCGAGGACCCGCTCCGCGCCCCGCAACCCGCGCCCGGCCCGGCCCTTTAAGCCCGGAGCGCGCTCGCGCCCTCTGCTGGCCGCGAAGGGAACCAGCCTCGCGGAGGCTTTAACCCGTTCCCTTCCGTCTTAAAGGGACCGACACCCAAGCCTTCTTCCCCAGACTGAAGGGACAAGCACAGAAGGGTTGGGTGTTTGCGGAGAGGCACCCCTCCCTCCCTCTCGTCTTCGCCTGTCCCTTACTTTTCTCCTTCATATACATTCAAAGGTTGGGGCCTGGGTTGCCGTAGGGGCTAGCGGTGGTGGGGGGCTCTGGATTCCTATGGGGAGCGGGCCGAGGACACAACTCCTGGGTCACCGAGCGAAGAGAGGGCGTGGGGCCTCCCTGCACTGCTAGGTCTTGATGGAGGAGCGTAGGAGCTCTGGGTGTGTAGGACGATGGGCGGGGGCGGGAGTTGCCTTTTTTTTTTTTGGTCTCCTTATGGTCTAGAGGTTTGGACACCTGGGTTCCCAGCGATGGGGAAGGGGGATCCCCCACACCAGTTCTGAATGTATATCTGATGCGTGTGACCCTGTCCCTCCTAAAGGCCACCCCATTTCCCTTATCCTCTTTTACCCCCCAACCCCTCCCCCGGAGCTGCAGGAGAAGGGAACTGGGCTTGTGGGAACCACGGCTTGGGAAGGGGCGGGTCTCTCCTGTGGATATGTCATGCCCACCCACCCACGAACTCTTGCTAATTATCTCTTTGTATCCCCCTCACCAGAAGAGGAGCGCCCCAAACCAAGGTGAGATCCTAGGAGGGGTGGGGGTTCCCATCACACCCCCTTAAATATATCCCCCACCTCCAGAGACAGGGTGCAAGCGAGGCAAAGAAGGAGAGTGGGGAAACGGAAGCTTAGGAAAGGACAGTGATTTCCGCAAACATTTCTATGGAACTTTCCACTTTGGTGTTTGGCGAGAGGCAGACTCTGCCTGCCCTGTTGGTGAAATAGACCCAGATCCAGCGACTGTAGCACAGTTGTTTGATTGTTCTTTGCGACCCCGTGGACTGTGGCCCTCCAGGCTCCTCTGTCCATGGGATTCTCCAGGCAAGAACACTGGAGTGGGTTGCCATGCCCTCCTCCAGGGGATCTTCCAGATCCAGGGATCGAACTCGCTCTCCTACATCTCCTGCATTGGCAGGTGGATCCTTTATCCCTGAGCCACCCGGGGAAGCCCATGGTAACACAGAGGAGGGGACTATCTGTGCTCTGGGCAATCAAGGAAGGCTTCCTAGGAGAGGTGATGCCTGAGAGACAAGGAGTTTGCTAGCTGAAGGAGGTATAAGGGAGATGAAGAAGCGAGTGGTGTGTGCAAGGTCCCGTGTTTCAGGGGAGAGATACAGACACAGGAGAATCCAAACTAGGAGACCAGTGGGGCCATGAGAGCTCACGGAGGGGAGAGAGGCCGCCTGGGGCGTGTCATATTGGGACCAAAGCTTGGCAATCCAGGACTTCCCTGGCAGTCCTGTGGTCTTAAGACTACGCTCCCAATGCAGGGAGTATGGGTTTGGTCCCTGCTTGGGAAATTAAGATCCCATGTACTGTGTAGTGCAGCTAAAAACTAAAAACCCAAAACAAAACCAAAGCTTAGAGATGCAAGGAGGCAGCAACCTGAGCATACGAAGCAGAAATCCTTGGGGCCTCTGCGGACAGTGCGTGAATTTCACTGTGGCTATAGAAGGATGGGCCCGTGGAGGCCAGGGCACTGGGGAGCCAACGAAGGGTTCTGAGCAGAGGAGGCAGAGGCTCAGATCTGAGTGAGAGCCAGGTGTACAGGAAAGCACAGGTGTGCTTCAACACCAGGGAAGCCTTGTTTGAGCAGGGAAGTTCCCAGGGGTGGGTGTGGGGTGGTATATCAAGGGAAGGGTATTGCAGGCAGGGCAAACAGCATGTGCAAATGTCCAGGGGCATTGGGATGCATGACATGGCCAGGGAACTGTGGGACGAGGTGAGGCCCAAGCTGGGGCAGAGGGCTTAGGGTAGAAAGGGACCACCAGCTGAGAGAGCCCCAGGGTTCCGTGTTGTTTTGCCCTGGCACGTGGCATGTGGGGACTTCCAGGGAAGTTCCAAGAACCCCAGGTTGGTGAGCTCAGTTAGGGCTGGGTTTGTGCAAAGACGGGAAATGTTCAGGAGGCATCTGTTCACTGGTGTCTGGGGTTTGAGGAAGAGTGTGCTGGAGACAGAGGCTAATCCTCAGTAAATGATGGCAGTTGAAGTCATGGGAATGAATGACTGACCTATGAATGAATCGAATGAATCGAAGAGCAAAAGTCTCACCAGGGGACAAGGAGACAGAGATGGGACAGGAAGAGAAATAGGAAGCAAGTCAGGAGGAGGTGCTGTTTTAGAAACCAAAGAAGAGGGCATTTCCCTGGTGGTCTGAGGGTTAAGATTCTGCCCTCCCAGTGTAGGGGGCATGGGTTCAAATCTTGGTCAGGGAACTGACCCACATGCTGCACCATGCAGCTAAAAAAAAAATTAATAAAGAAAATTCTAAGAAACGGGAGGACCCCAGGGCTGGAAATTAAGGGCAGCCCCTCATAGCAGCACCACCCAATAGGAATACAATGCAAGCCACATATGTAACTGAATTATTATTATTTTTTCTTGCTAGCTGCATTTGAAAAAGTAAAATGGGTAAAACGAATCCCAATAGCATATTTTACTCAACGCGTTGTACCCGAAATCGCATCGTTGGGACACTAAGCCATATAAACGTCCTTAGTGAAACATTTTACATTCGTGGGTTCCACCGAGTCTGTGGAACCAGGGCGCGCATCTCACGGCAGCCTGTCCGATGCGGACCCGCCACACGGCAGGCGCTCAGGACCCACGTGAGGCTGATGCTGCCCCGCGGGAAGGTCAGGGCACTCAGCGTTTCTCTTCTGTCCACGCAGCCGGCCTGTGGTACCTCCTCTGATCCCGCCAAAGATCCCAGAGGGGGAGCGTGTGGACTTCGATGTAAGTAACAGACGCCCCATCCCGGGCGGGGCTGCTAGCCTCTAGGGCGCGAATTAGGAAGCGGCGCCCCTCCCTATTTTTTCTCCTTCTTCTTCTTCTTCTTTTTTTTTTTTTTTTTTTTGGTGTGCTTGCTTTCCGACACTCCTGGAATTGCGTCCTCGCGGCCCCCTAGGGTCAGAGCAAGGTGTTCGCTGCCATCTGCTGGACATCGAGCGCACGGCAGCCGTCTGTCCCAGCGGACGGTCAATCCCCCCAACTCTTGCGGTCCAGGGGTCCCCCACTGACGCTTCTCAGAGGTGCTGCGGGGCTGGTGCCTTCTCGGGGTACCACCTGGGGATGACCAGGCTCCCGCCCTCCGTCCCCCAGGACATCCATCGGAAGCGCATGGAAAAGGACCTGCTGGAGCTGCAGACGCTCATCGACGTCCACTTCGAGCAGCGGAAGAAAGAGGAAGAGGAGCTGGTGGCGCTGAAAGAGCGCATCGTGAGTGGAGGGCGGTGGGCTTCCCCCAGTTCGTCCCTCGCCTCCCAGCCTCTGGGTCCTGAGAGATACGGAGCACGGTCGCCGTCCAGTGCAGACCCAAGGCTGAAACTTTCCGGATCGCACCCAAGTTGATGCTTGTCTCCACTCCTGACCTGACCTGGGAAGGGATAAGGGGGTGCGTGGTGGTCCCTGCACCCCCTCAGCCCTCTGCCTCCTCCAGGAGCGGCGCCGGGCGGAGAGAGCCGAGCAACAGCGCTTCAGAACCGAGAAGGAGCGAGAGCGTCAGGCCAAGCTGGCGGTGGGTGTCTCCTCTCCTCCTGGGAGCGGTTTTCCATTCGTGATCTTCTCTGTGACCCCAAGAAAGTCCACATGCGTATTATCCATGAATCTTGCTGTTGAAAGGGAGGGAAACCCCAACCCCAACTGAATTTAGCAGAAAGAGAGTTTTATTGGCTCATATAACTAAGTTGCCTAAGGCAGGTCCTGCTTCAGGCATGGCTGGATCAAGGGACTTAAATACTATCACAAAGACCCAGGTTTTCTCTTTCCATCCTTTGGCCTATATTTATGTACACAATGTTTCCAGGAGGGTGCCTGGCATGTTCCTGGTCTGAGCCCTGAAAATCCTGACTCCTGTCAGTCCTAGGCAGGAGCGACCAAGGTCCAATAGCAGGTCTGGCTTAAACTCCTCTTTCTCTCTGGGACAAATCCTAGGATGTTTTCAGATTGTTCACCTGCCATTGTGGAGTGAATCACTGGCTGGTTGGGAGAAAGTGAGTAGAACGCTCCCATTGCTATAGGCCTTGGAAACATGACCTGACTTGAATGCCTCACTCAATTCATTTTTTTTTTTTTTTTTTGGCCGCACCTCGCGGCATGTGGGATCTTAGTTCCAGGGTTTGAACCTGTGCCTCCTGCAGTAGAAGTGCAGATTCTTAATCACTGGACCACCAGGGAAGTCCCTCAAACCACTGTTAAAGAACAGGAATTGGGTGCTGTGGTAGACAAAGGACTGGTCTCCCGGAGGAAGGGGACCCGAGCCAAGGGGTGCAGGCAGCCCTGAGAAGCTGGAAAAGGAAAGGGGGTGACTCTCCACTCACGGCCCTAGGAGGAGGCTGTGTGCCCCGTGACTTAGCCCCCGAGACCCACTGCAGACTGAGGTGCAGAAATGCAAGGTGATAAATTGACATTGCTTTAAGCCACTATGTTTGCAGATTACAGCAGTGAGAGGAAGCTCATTCAGGTGGGGAATTATGGGCAAGCCCCACACCTCGCCTGTCCCTCCAGTGGGGAAGGGCTTTGGTCGGGGCGAGCCTCTAATTCTGGAACATACAACGCAGACTTTCTGGATGTAGTCATGCCTCAGTGAAGACATTCTGGAGCCCCTTCCTCAGGCTCAAGGTCAAGAGCCTCTTGACTCTGCCCCCTCCCCCACTCCCATGACCAGTTACCCTCTTTGCCCCTCTGAGGATAGTCATTTTCCTCTCATGAGACTAAAGGAGAGTAAGTCTCAGAGAGGGCAAGTACCTACACAGAGGTCACACAGCAAGATCACCGCTGGCCATTGCAGGCTGGAGCACGCAGAGAAAAGCAAGCATATCCCCGCCCCCCACATCAGGTTAAGTTTTCCTGGGGGCAGGGGCAGCATATTAAGGCTCAGAGAAGATGAAGGACTGGCCGGTGGTCACACACCCAGGCCTGGAAGGGCCAGGAGGAAGTATTTGCATCCTTGTCTGTTCTGATATTGACCTTGTCTCTGGTGAGCTTCCCTGGTGGCTCAAATGGTAAAGAATCTACCTACAATGCAGGAGGCTGGGGTTTGATCCCTGGGTTGGGAAGATCCCCTGGAGAAGAGAATGGCAACCCATCCAGTGTTCTTGCCTGGAGAATCCCATGGACAGAGGAGCCTGGAGGGCCACAGTTCACGGGGCTGCAGAGAGTCAGACACGACTGAAGCGACTAACACTTTCTCATGCTTGAGTCTGATTGACCCCTGATTCACTCGGTGCAGAATCGGCCTCCCTGACGCCCCCCTCAGGTGCCCTCCCCTCTCAGTCCATGGGGGTGGGGGAGGCCCAGGGGTGAACCTCGTTCTTCCCACAGGAGGAGAAGATGCGGAAGGAAGAGGAGGAGGCCAAGAAGCGGGCAGAGGACGACGCCAAGAAGAAGAAGGTTCTGTCCAACATGGGTGCCCATTTTGGGGGTTACCTGGTCAAGGTGAGTTCAGCCTGCTGGGGCCTGAGGTCTGGGGTCCCAGGGGAGGCAGCTGGGGTCTGAGGAGGAGAGGCTGGGGGCCTGGACCCCCAGGTCTGAGGGAGGAGGGGCTGGGGAGCCACCCCCCACCTCATGGTGCCCCCTTCCCACCCTCAGGCAGAACAGAAGCGAGGGAAGCGCCAGACGGGGCGTGAGATGAAACTGCGTATCCTGTCTGAGCGTAAAAAGCCTCTAAACATCGACCATATGGGAGAAGAGCAGCTCCGGTAGGCGGGAGGGGCCCAGGTGGCAGACAGGCAGATGGGGCGACCCCTGGCCCAGGTCTGAGCGGGCGGAAACCCCGGCGCTGTGTGACTGCAAGGGTCTCTCCCTCTCTGGGCCACTCCCCTGAGGAGTGTCACTGATGTAGGACCTGTGTTTTTGGTGCCAAGACCTGTAGAGTCTGGGAGATGATAGGAAACCAGACCACGGGGCTGACCAAAATTGAGGCGATAATGTTGTTCTGATGATGTCCCTTGGGAATTCCAAATGGGCTCCCTCTTCTACCTGAATTAAAGCCAGACACACTGGCAACAATTTCCCAGGCAAATCGCTTCTGGTTGGAGCTCCGTCTCTCCCTTCACAGCTCTGGGCACAGCCTGCCTCTCAGGATAAGCCCTCAGAGGGAAGGCCGGGGAGGGTCTTCCCTCGGGGGCCTCCTCTGTGTCTTAAGCGCCCAGGCACGGCCCTTAAAGTCAGAAACACCCACCACCCCAGAGGCGGCGCAGAGAAGGGACTTGGAGCTCAGTACCTGAGACTGCTTGCTAGGGGTCAACGCCAGCTCCACCACTTAAGCTGTGTGATCTTAGGCAGTTGTTGACCTCCTCTGAGCCTTGCTTTCCTCACTGGTAAAAAGAGGCTGATAGCAGAGTCTACATCACAGAGCAGTGAAATGTCAGCGAACAGTAGCCCATATGGAGGGCTTGCAGCTCCGTGAGGTAGATACCATTACACTATCATCACTGTCAGCTTAGAGATAACAAACCAGAACATTAAAAAAACCAGCAAACCAAAAAGGGCACAGAGGGGTTAAAGAACCTTTCCAGGGTCGCACAGCCTGCAGGCACAAGAGTGGGGATTGGGACCCAGGAAGTCTGGTGTGGTAGTCTGCGTTCTTCATCATGTATTTACGAAGGGGCATGATGGTAAATGCTTCCCAAGTGGATCTCCAGAGGCTAAAAGTCCACATCTCAGCGTCTGCTCATGTCCATGGTGTAAATGCTCCCAGGACGCTGATTTCAAACCCCCAGTGTGAGGACCCTGTGCTGAGAGTTGGGGATGGATATGCAGAGTCGACTCCAGCCTCCTCCCTCCCAGGAAACATTATCGCGGGGCCTGGACTAAATAGTATGTCGCTTGGCCATAGTCACAAGCCAGAGAATTCCAGACCTGGTGTTTGAACCTTTGCTTTCTGACTCCAGGATGGGGGCCCTTAGCCATGCTACCACTCTCCCTTAGAGAGACAGGGACATGGAGAAGCAGGCAGAGATTTAAAGACCCCCTGCTGCAATCTGCTTTGCATGTTAACAAAAGGACCCCAAATTATTAACACAATGGCACCAGTAAAGCCAAATTCAAAGGGTTCCCTCAGCCCCTCTGGGCCCAGCCCGGCCTGGCTCCCTTCCCTGACAGCCCTTCTGCCCGGCCAGGGAGAAGGCCCAGGAACTGTCGGACTGGATCCACCAGCTGGAGTCAGAGAAGTTTGACCTGATGGCGAAGCTGAAGCAGCAGAAATATGAGGTGAGACCCGTGTTTGCTGGAGGCCAGGCCGGGCTGGGGCTGGGGCCCGGGGCTCGGCTGGGATTGGGTCGGGGTAGGGGGTGCCTCTCCCTCCAGCTCTGCCAACACGTCCCTCTGGTCTCCGCAGATCAACGTCCTGTACAACCGCATCAGCCACGCCCAGAAGTTGTAAGTGTGAACAAGCCTGAGCCCCACACCCCTCCCTCTGACTCTCTCTCTCCTGCTGCCCCTGACTCTGAGTTTCAGCTCCGGCCACCCTCTCCTGGGGGCTCTGTCTTCATCCCTCTTTCTCTGGAATGTTCTCATAACCTGTTCTTTTCTCTCCATCTCCGGTTCTCTTCTGGGGTCTCAATCCCCCTTTCTATGTCCCTCTTAATCACTGGTCCTCCGGCGGTGGGGGGTGATCTCCCCCCCACACACACCCAGGGGACATCAGGGGATGTCCGGAACACGTTTGCGGAGGAGGTCCTACTGGCCCATGCTGGGAGAAGCTCAGGGCTTTTGTTCAGTGTCCTGCGATGCTCAGGACGGTCCTCAGATGTCCCCGGTGCTGACGTCGAGAAGGGTGGCTTTTGCTCTGTTTTTGCTCTGTCTCCCCGCCCTACTTCCCTCCCTCTCTCCATCTTTCTGCCTCAGTTACCATCTTTCTCTTCCCCCCCAGCCTCCCCGGCCCTCTCTCTGTCACTGTCCCCTTCCTCCCCCCAGCTCTGTGTCCATAACCATTTATCAGTGCCCACATGAACATCCTGAGCTGGCCCAGTGACACCACCTCCCGCCTGTCCATGGGCTGGTGACGGCTAATCATGCCACCCCAGGCAGTGAACCCCCCAAGAGCAGGCAGTGGCGGGCCTCTTCCTCTGGCAGGGAGGGCGGGGCCCATCTTAGAGGTGGGTGGGGAGGAGCTCCTTCCTGACACCCCTCCTTCTCCTCCAGCCGGAAGGGGGCCGGGAAGGGCCGCGTCGGAGGCCGTTGGAAGTGAGAAGCTGGGCACAGTGCCCCCCCACCCCTTTGAGGCACCTGGGAGCCCTTGGCGTGTGCGTCCATCCGGAGTGTGCGTCCATCTGGGGCTTGAAATAAATGCTCCCCCTGCAGCACGTGCTGAGTCCTGTGTTATTATGAATGCCCAGCTGGCCATGACGAGGCCACCAGCTCACAGCTGCTGGGAGAATCCTCTCACCAATCTTGAGGACCATGTGTAAGGCTGACCCCTCACCCACAGCTGGTGGTCGTGCAAAACGGTGCGACCGCTCTGGAAAGGAGTCGGGCAGGTCTTCAAAAAGTGAACCATAGTGTTACCGTTTGTCGTTGTTTACTTGCTCAGTTGTGTCTGAGTCTTTGCGACCCTGTGGACTGTAGCCCGCCAGGCTCCTCTGTCCATGGGGTTCTCCAGGCGAGAACACTGGAGTGGGTTGCCATTTCCTTCTCCAGGGGATCTTCCTGACCTGGGGATCAAAGCCGCATCTCCTGCATTGGTAGGTGGGATCTTTACCGCTGAGCCATGCTGCTGCTGCTGCTGCTGCTAAGTCGCTTCAGTCATGTCCAACTCTGTGCAACCCCAGAGACTGCAGCCCACCAGGCTCCCCCGTCCCTGGGATTCTCCAGGCAACAACACTGGAGTGGGTTGACATTTCCTTCTCCAACCGCTGAGCCTTGAGTGAGTGAGTGAGTGTGTGAAGTTGCTCAGTCGTGTCCGACTCTTTGCGACCTCATGGACTGTAGCCCACCAGGCTCCTCCATTGCCTTAGCAATTCTGCCCCAAGAGAACGGAAAATCTATATTCTCATGAACACATGTACAGGAATCTCAGCAGCAGCATAGCTCAGGATACCCGAGAAGCGAAAACAACCCAAATGGCCATCCACTGTTGAACGGATGCGAGGGAACACTATTCAGCTGTAAAAAGCCATGCGGCTCTCACACAGGCTTCAGTGCAGATGAGCCTGCAAATCAGAATGAAGGAAGCCAGACGCAAATGGCCACACACTGTGCGATTCCATTGATGTGAAATTTCTAGAAGGCAAATCCACAGAGGCAGGGAGCAGAGGTGGTCTCCAGGGACACAGGAGAAGGAAGGATTGGGGGAGGGTAATGGCTAGACGGAATGGTGCTTCTTCTGGGGGTGATGAGAGTGTTCTGGCATTACAACCTTGTAAACAGACTAAAAAAAACCCCCTCTGATCACGTTACTATTAAGATATATATAAGATAGATAACCAACAAGGACCTGCTGTAGAGCACAGGGAACTCTGCTCGATCTATTGTAGTAGGGCAGTCCGGTAGTTAGGACTCCGGGCTTCCACTGCCAGGGTCTTGGGTTCAATCCCTGGTTGGGGAACTATGATCCCGAAAGCCACACAATGCAACCAAACAAACCCCAAACTAATAACCTATAAGGGAGAAGAATCTGTAAAAGTCTATATTTAATTGGGTCACTTTGCTGTACACCTGAAACTAACGCAACGTTGTAAGTTAACTAGACTTCAATTTTTAAAAATGGCTCAAAAAAAGAAATAAAAGCACTATGGTTCTTGGAAAAAAAAAAAAAAAGAAACGAAAGAAAAGAAATCCCAAAGTGGATAAACCTAAAGAAAACGAAGCCTGCCATCAGGTGCCTCCCGCCTTCCTGCTCGGCTTCCACCTGTGAGGTCGCAGACTGGTCCCGAGATGCTTTCTGGAGTTCTGCGCCATCCCATCTGCTTCCCAGAAGGAAGGCAGGAGAAGACGAGAAGGCAGACACGGGCACCTCTTGGCCGAGTCAAACCACTTTCCTTTCTGGACAACCCCCACCCCGCCCTAGTCGTGCTCACTTACATCTTATCGCGACCCCTGACTGCACAGATGACTAGGTCTCCTCTGGTTGTGGAGCCAGCTGGGTGCTTTGCTGCTCCAAACAAAGGCAGGCTTCTTGTGTTTGAGGAAGGACGCAGTAGTGATGGGCAGGCAGTTGGCGGTCTCCAACCCAGTCTCCGGCCACCCACATATAGAATCCCCATGCCTGGAACACACTCCCAGGCTCCCCTCGGATGAAAGCCCAGAGTCTTAGGGAGGCAGATCAGCTTTGTCTGTCGGGCTTGGGTGTGCCTCTGGGTAGCTTGACATTATATAAATACAAACACAAGCTCTCCCTCTCTATCTAACCCATGCTGGTGGAGATGGAGCAGGGCCATTGTAATACTGGTAATTTAGAAACAAACCTCCCACGTGGGAAAGAGGAGAGAGAGAAGCACACTGAAGTCATTGGGGAGGAGCAGAGATCTTAGGTACAGATCTAGAAAATCTGGAAACCTGGTTCTAGATTTCGGATAAAATCCATTTTTTATAAGCACCGTGGTCCCTGACACTGCAAGGGGGAGGGCTTCTTTCTGGGCCTGTGTCCTCGGATAACCTTTGGGTAGATGCCATTCTTGAGATGGTTGTCAACTTCAAAGCCCGTTGGCATGAGTTTAAGGACACAGCGGATATTTTTGTGTGTTGAAAGTCACAGCAGGTCAGCCACGGGGTGCCTTTCGCAATATAATTCTCTCTCTTTTTAACAATTAATTAATCGGTATTTCGGAGAAGGCAATGGCACCCCACTCCAGTACTCTTGCCTGGAAAATCCCATAGATGGAGGAGCCTGGTAGGCTGCAGTCCATGGGGTCGCTGGGAGTCGGACACAACTGAGTGATTTCACTTTCACTTTTCACTTTCATGCCTTGGAGAAGGATATGGCAACCCACTCCAGTGTTCTTGCCTGGAGAATCCCAGGGACAGGGGAGCCTGGTGGGCTGCCGTCCATGGGGTCGCACAGAGTCGGACACGACTGAAGCGACTTAGCAGCAGCAGCAGTAGCAGCAGCAATAGGTATTTATTTTGGCTGTGCTGTCTCTTCATTGAGGTGTGGGCTTCTCTAGCTGCGGTTCGCATTCTCAGTACTTGCTGCACGTGGGATCTCAGTTCCCTGACCAGGGGTCGAACCCATGTCCCCTTCACTGAGAACATGAAGTCTTATCCACTGGACCACCAGGGAAGTCCTAACAATATAATTCTCTCTTAAATGTAAAAGGTTCATTTGTGCAAATAACTCTTTCAAGGACGGTTAAAATAGAAGTTAGAACTGACTTCTACTATGCTTACCCCTGTTTTCTCATAGAATAGAGGAGTCAACTTGATACTTTGTGAATGTCCTCTTGCATCCCTTTATCCGAACCATCTTTATGAGGTCAGTTTTTCTGCCTCTTGCAGGGAAAAAGGGAACATGTTATCTTTCCAAGGCTATTTTCACCAGCTGTGAGGTTAAGCATCAACATTCCAGTGCTAGCATTGAGAGAAAACAGCAGGCTTGAGAAGTGAAAAAGACCTTCACCATAGAAAAGAGAAGGGCAGAAGAGAATTGTAATGAGTAAAATATAAAAATGCCTGTACAGAGCCAACGTCTACCTACGAGACAGGCCAGGTACACCGTCTCAACAGCTCCTGGAGGCAGAGATGAAGAGACTAAGCCTAGGTCCTAGATCAGACCCCACAGTTAGGAAGTGTCAAGAGACAAGATCAAATCCAGGGCTGGAATTCTTATCCATTGTAGTAGAATAGAATTTGTTAAACAGAGGTTCAAGTCCAAATGCAGCAGTCAACCTAAAGATGGCTAACAAAACTCACAGTGGGAGCATGTCCCATAGGAGGTTGTGTGGGTTGAGCAGATACTCTAAATCGTGTCTCCTGTAAATAAAAACCATAAAACCATAGACATATTTATATCACAGCTTACAGACACAGTGAACACAAGCTTCCAAAAACAGTATACACTGGGCTATAGACACAACCACAAAGACACACATCACAGTTATGCACAGGTCGGGAAGATCCCCTGGAGAAGGAAATGGCAACCCATTCCAGTATTCTTGCTTGGAGAATCGCATGGACGGAGGAGCCTGGTGGGCTACAGTCCACGGGGTCGTAAAGAGTCGGACATGACTTCACTTTTCACTTTATAGAGACACAGATAACCAAAGACACCCTAACAACATACACACCATTCAAGCTGCCTGGAGAAGAAGGTGGGTGTATACGTTGAATGGGAAGTGTGGGATTGAAGGACTACATATCCCCAAAGCCACCCCAACTGCTATCCCTTTTGTATCCATCCCAGTGGTCTCCAGACTTCACGGGATCTGTAGTTTATTTCTTAGCACAGGCCCAAGAACTTTAGAGTGGGTAGAGCTGATCTGACATTCCTTGGAAAACAGAACACTTGCCTCTGTATTTCAGAGCCATTCTTTGTGATTTTCGGAGAAGGCAATGGCAACCCACTCCAGTACTCTTGCCTGGAAAATCCCATGGACGGAGGAGCCTGGTAGGCTGCAGTCCATGGGGTTGCTAAGAGTTGGACACGACTGAGCGACTTCCCTTTCACTTTTCACTTTCATGCATTGAAGAAGGAAATGGCAACCCACTTCAGTGTTCTTGCCTGGAGCATCCCAGGGACGGGGGAGCCTGGTGGGCTGCCATCTATGGGGTCGCACAGAGTCGGACACGACTGAAGCGACTTAGCAGCAGCAGCTTTGTGATTTGTATAGGTCTTTTCTCTGGTTTCGGAGTGCTTGCTTCCTTCCCAATGAGGATTAAGATGCAGAGTACTTAAGATGAGGCTCACATCGTGCTTTATGATGTTATGTATGAGTCAACTCGCCCTCCACGTCCATAAAAAGTCCTCGCCTTGGACTACAAATCCCAGCATGGCTTGCGAGGACGAACAGCCCTGACTACATTTCCCAGCCTGCTCCACGTCCCAAGATGGTAGCAAGTAGAGGGGAGGGCCGGTGAAGGCTCTGAGGAGCTGTTATTGCGGACCCTGCCTCTTGGGTTCCCTTCCTGATGTAATCCAGGGGTTCCATCAGGGACTAGGGGTGCTTTGGACCAACCGTGCCTTTAGGGTCGTGGCCCCCAGTACTACGTTTCCCAGCGTGCCCGGCGGCCGATTGCCATGACCTTTGTACTGTAATTTTTACTTCCCAAGGTACCCTGGGGGGTCACCCAGGGATTTTCTTGGTGTAAGGGTTGTGGACTCAATTTCCCATGGTATCTGGCGTTTCTCAGGACCTAGGGAATCCATTCATTTATTCATTCATTCAAAATACTGTTCCCGATCGCGTTTTATTAGGTCTTGGCAATGGAAACAGGGATGCACACAGACGACAAAAATCCCTGTTCTCCTGGGGCTTATTTCTAGTTGAAGGGATAAGACAAACCCAAAATAAGTAAACCACATGGTATGAGGAAAGCGGTAAGGTGTATGGAAAAATTAGTTCTGTATTTTTTAGGATTCCCGGGCTATCAAGTCCGTTTCCCGCTTGGGTTCCTTGATACTCTGAACTACATTTCCCACATGCCCCGGGGCACATCTCCGGCCTTTAGACTCCATTTCCCAGCACCCCCAGGGGCATCCTCTTAATCAGATTTCCTTTTGAAACCGCTGAGCCGCGAATTTTCCAGTGTACCTCGGGGCAGATCGAGGCCGGAATGTGGCCGAATCCGATTTCCGCTTGTGGACTCCACTTCCCAGAGCGCCCCGCGGCCTTCTCTGAAGCTGTTGCCACGACCTCTCCCGGCTGCGGACTCCATTTCCCAGCGCGCCCCGGGGCGGCGTGGTGACGTCGCGCGCCGGGCGGGGGCCGGTAGATCCTTGGGCGGCGCGGGGCTGGCGGCAGTTCCCGGCGGCCCGGGGGCGGGCGGTGGCTGCGGCGGCGGCAGCTTGGGGCTCGGTGCTTGGCGCTCGCTCGCTCGCTCGTTCGCTCACGGGCGGGCGGGCGGCGCGATGTCGGGCGAGGACGGCCCCGGGGCGGGCCCCGGGGCGGCGGCAGCAGCGGCCCGCGAGCGGCGGCGGGAGCAGCTGCGGCAGTGGGGGGCGCGGGCGGGCGCCGAGCCGGGCCCCGGGGAGCGGCGCGCCCGCACCGTGCGCTTCGAGCGCGCCGCTGAGTTCCTGGCGGCCTGCGCGGGCGGCGACCTGGACGAGGCGCGCCTGATGCTGCGTGCGGCCGACCCCGGCCCCAGCGCTGAGCTGGACCCCGCCGCCCCGCCGCCCGCCCGCGCCGTGCTCGACTCCACCAACGCCGACGGCATCAGCGCCCTGCACCAGGTCAGCGCCCGGGTCTGCGCTGCCCGGAGCACCCTCCCTCCCCGGCCCGGAGGCACCCCGGCCGGCCCTGCTCTGCGCCGTCCCCCTTTCCCCTCCGTCCCACCTGGGGCTCCCCTCTCCCGACCCTGAGCCTCTGGAGCTGACGTTGGCTTTTGCCATTCTTAACCGCCCTTTCCCTGGCCCCGAACCGTCGCTGCCGGCCTCAGCTCGGTGCATCCCTGTCTTGTCACTTCGCGGTGCTCTTTCCCGACCTTGGGGGCTGTCTGCTAGTCTCGCCCGTGCGATCGCCACTCGTGTCACCTCGACTCTGCCATCTAGTACTGGGCCTGCCTCTTTCCTGAGTCTGTGCCCCTTGCAGCCCCACCGGTGCCTCCTGTTCCCCCATAGGTACCAGTGCCCCACCCTTCACCCCCAGCAGCATAGCATCGCCATCCTCCCTGCCTGTGCTCTCCGCCCGGCCTCTCTGCGTGGGGCCACCTCTGTCATCCCCGGCCCGTGCCATCTGTTGCTATCTAAGGGTGTTCTTTCCTGAGCCCCCGCCTTCGAGGCTCTGTACTCCTGAAGTGAGTGCTTCCCTTGCCCGGGTCAGCTCAGGCCGTCTCCCCTGCCCCCCTTCACCCTCATGTCCTCCGTGATTTCTCCTTCTCGGGCTGTGCCACCTCTTGCCTCCCAAGGCAAGGCCTTCTCTCAGGGGTGTTTCTCCTCCAGGAACCTCCTCTCTCCCTCTCTCTCCTGTTGCTTTGGCCAGGTCTGCATCATCACACCCCCCTTTTTTTTCTGGGCGGACTCGAAGCACCCACCTCTTCCTGGCTTTGGGCCGCCTCTCTATCCTCTGGTCATCTTGCATTCTCTGCCCGGATACCCTCCTGTGGATCTGGGCAGCGCCCCCCTCCTGCAGAGTGTGTCGTCTCTCCCAGCCCCGATCTTGTCACCTTCTCAAGAGATCCAGAGCCAGGTTACTCCCCTCTGTCCACAGCCTGGGCCTTCGTGG
This sequence comes from Bubalus kerabau, assembly GCF_029407905.1. Classification (NCBI taxonomy): domain Eukaryota; kingdom Metazoa; phylum Chordata; class Mammalia; order Artiodactyla; family Bovidae; genus Bubalus; species Bubalus kerabau. Next base: position 67,086,392 of record NC_073640.1, read on the forward strand.
CTTCCCCAGACGCGCTGACCGCTGCCTTCGAGCTGCTTCTGTTCCAGAACCAGGCCCACCATAGGCCCCACTACCAGGGTTCTCTCTGGTTCGAGGTGCTCCTGTCACCCCCCACCTCCTTTCTTCAGTGGGGCCGTCAGGCACAGTTCACAGAGGACCCCCTGTCCCCGAAGCTGTCTCCCTCCTAGTCTCCTCAAATTGGTCCAGTCCCCAGCCCTCTCTTCCCTGCCAGAACCCCTGGGGTTTGGTTACTTTGGGACCCAGAGAGGACCCAGGGAAGGGAACCTGGGCAGGGAGCAGGGGGCTGGGGAGGAGCCGGAAGGGGCCCACGTGCCAGGTTCCCAGGAGGAACCGCAGCTCAGGAGGGTAGGCCAGTCCTGAGGTTCTGATCTCGGCTCCTCAAGTGAGTGGCTTTGAATGCGAGTCTTTTCTCTGCGCCTCAGGCGTCTTGCCTGCGAATGGGCTGGCAGGGACACACTGCAGGAAGTGCCTGACGTCCAGTTGGTGGTTGCAGCCCTTGGTCCAGGTGCTGTTTCTCACCGCCTCGCCCCACCCCGGCACCCCCAGGCCCGTGCCCTGCAGAGGCCGCAGTGTTCTCTGGGTCACCCTCCTCTCTCTAGAGGAGGGTCCCCCTTCTCTGAGGCCCCGCAGGGTCTCAGAGCTTGACATGCCCGGGGCAGGGGCCTCAGGTTTCCGAGTCCCCTTCCTGCACCGCTGTCCCTGCCCCGGCTCCCCGGGACCTTTCTGAAGGCGTTCCTGGCCCTGCCTTTCCGGCTGGGCTGCGCTCCCCAGCCTGTCCCTTGGCCCAGACCCTGCCTGGCAGAAGGCCACCTCTGTCAGTCAGTGGGGTCCCTCTCGCCCTCCTGCTATAGGCAAGAGGAACTCACTCGCCAGGGCTCTGCCAGAGGCCTGGAGGGGATTAGGGCATCCATCCGAGGCGCAGAGAGGGGGAGTCACCCAGCGGGGCTTTGGGTCACGTCTGGGTGTTTGCTGACCAGCTTGTGCCAGTTTGCCCAAGACTGGCCTCGTTTTTAGCTCCGAAAGTCCCAGGTCCAAGGAAACCCCCGGACAGGCAGGCGGGATAGTCGCTCATGTTGTCTGGGCGAGTCCGGCAGCCATGGTTTCTGTTCCCCCTGGAGCAAGTCCCCTGGCGTCAGCTCCCTGCTCTGGCTGTGACCCCAGGAGGTCTCACATCCCAGCCCCTACCCCTCGACAAGGTGACAAGGCCGGTATAGGCTGCCTCATCCCCAGATTACCTGGTAATTAGTGACTGGGGTCTGGGATAGGAAGGACTGTGAGCCAGGAGTCTTAGGTGTAAATAAGGAGGGGGTCGGAGAGTCTAGGTCCCCTGGGTCTGAGGGGGGTGGGGCAGGGGACCTGGACCCCCAGGTCTGAGGAGGAGGGCAGGGCCTGGACCCCCGGGTCCGAGGGAGGAGGGGCGGGGGGCCTGGACCCCCAGGTCTGAGGAGGAGGGCGGGGCCTGGATTCTTGGTCCCTGGTGCCCAGGCCGCAGGCATCTTTTGCACAGATGCCTGTGCCCGTCCAGGTCCTTGAAAGGGAAAGGCCTGTCTCCCTCCTTGCCCCGCCTCTCATCACCATGGCAACCGGTGGAAATAAACGGCGCCCAGAGTTCATCTCGTTCCCAGGGCATGTGTGGCCCCCCTTTCGCAGCCTGAGTTTCCATGACTTCATGCTCTTGGCCCTCGTAGCTTCCTCCCCCTGCTCCAGGCAACTAGCCGTGGAGAGGTGAGGGAGTCGGAGGCTAATCTCCCCCGAGGACCCGGGAGGCCAGGTCCACTCCCGTACCTCAGCCCTGCTCAGGCCCAGTGCCCACCCCGTGTTTGCACGCGTCCCGGGCGAAACCCTTTCTCGCCCTGGCCTGCTGCGCTGGCACGGGCAAGGGCTTTGGTCTCCTGGTGCTGGGATCTCTTCTTCCATCAGAGAGGACCCTGACAGCCCTCGGAGTGGGGAAGGAGCCCGTGGACGCCCCGTGATGGGGCACCCTGTGCCTCTTCTCAGGCCCCAGGCCTGGGCGCACCTTCTCTCAGCCGTCTCTCCCAGTGTCGGGGTCCTGCCTGGGACCCTCACCACTGCCCCGCCCCCTCCCAGGTTCGCAGGGACCTGGCGACCCTAGCAGCCCCGCACGGCCTTGGGCCCCAGGGTCCGCTGTCTTCCCGCCAGGGACATGGCAGGGCTGTGGTCAGCTCTCCTGGAGAGTCTGCTGGGTCTGAGGAGGAGGGCCTGGGTCTCTTCCCTTGGGTTCAGCTCTGGGGGCCCATCCTCCGTGGTGACTGAGGTGCATCTCGTGAACAGGCATGGTTCGGGATCCCTACAGCTCCTCCCTTCTCTGGCCAGCTCCTCCTCTCACGGTCCCCAGTGAGCCCCAGAGGCCTGCCTGGCGTGGCCACCGGGAAGCCAGGCTGTGCAGGGCTGGGAGGGTCCCGCAGACATGGTGCCTTCCAGGACCCTTGGGGTCTTCCTCCGGATCCTTGCCTGGTCGGCCCTGGGTCCCCCTTGAGGCCCCGGCGGGGTCCTGCCTTGCCAGGCACGCGGAGGGGTCCGGGATGGTGAGGGTGACCCCCTGCCACGCCCCCCCAGGCCTGCATCGACGAAAACCTTGAGGTGGTGCGCTTCCTGGTGGAGCAGGGCGCCACGGTGAACCAGGCGGACAATGAGGGCTGGACGCCCCTACACGTGGCCGCCTCCTGCGGTTACCTGGACATTGCCAGGTGAGGCGGGGAGGGTGGGCGGCCCACTGGGCGTGGGGCCCGGACCCCTCCGTCCTGACCGCGGCCCGCCCCTGCCTCCCCAGGTACCTCCTGAGCCACGGGGCCAACATCGCTGCTGTCAACAGTGACGGGGACCTGCCTCTGGACCTGGCCGAATCCGACGCCATGGAGGCGCTGCTGAAGGCGGAGATCGCCCGCCGAGGTGGGCCTGGGGCGGGGCGCAGGGCTCCTGCCGCTGGGGCCTCCGTTGCCAAGGACCTGGCCCCCAGGGTCTCAGTGTGGCCTGGACCGTTTAACCGAGAAGAAGTAATTGAGGCAGGGTTTGGCTCATCTCGGGGTGACTGAGGAAACTGAGTTTGGGGCTTGTCCCGGGTGATGGTGGGTCTTTTCAGGAGTTGTGCTGAGGGGTGGGGGGCAGTGAGGAATGCTGAGTCTTCTGGGGGTTTGGTCTGCTGTACTCGGGATCACTGCGCCCCAGGGTCCTTAATAGGGGGCCCAGGACCCCCTAAACTCCGTGCCTGGCCATGCTCAGTTTTCTAGGGGAAGCCTGTGTGACTTGTAGTAGGTGCCCACCTTCCCACGCTCCCTCTCACAGTCGCTGATGACTAGACCGTGGGGAGGACTCGCCCGGCACCGCTCGCTGGGGGGCCACAGGTGGGAGACGGTGAGCTCCCTCGCCCCGTCACCAGCATGGTTTCTGGGTGACCGTCTGCTCCTCCGATCGGGTGTGGTGGCCACACCGCATCTGTGAGGAGGTGTGAGCGTGGGGCCGTGGGGTCTGGAGGGCCACGGGGGAGGCGCAGGGAGGCTGCTGAAGAACAGCTGGGTGTCCCAGGTGATTCCCAGCTTGGCTGGGGTTGGGAGGGACGAGGCTCCGCCCTGGGCAGGTGTTGTGCCGGCGGCTGCAGGAATCCCGCGGGGCGTGGAGGCGCTGGGGGGCGAGCCGAGGTCCAGAGCCCTGGTTTGCTTCAGATGTAGGGAGCGAAGCGAAGCAGAGACAGAACCGGGCTTTTCCTGCCTCCGTTTCTCCATGTTTTCACCTGGACGACTTCACACGCTGAGCCAGGTTTCACTAGCAGTCCGATGAGGGCAGCCTCCACTGAGGCTCACCAGGGTTTTCAGCAGCTTCGTGTAGATACAGCTGTCCGAGTGTGCGCTTCCTTCACCCTTTAGACACGTGCGGGCTCATGTTTTCTGTTTCATCTTTTTAGCATAGTCACACTAAAGCTTATGTGTCCGTGAGCACATTGAGTTTGGATGATTCTGATCAGGCCCAAAGAAACCCTGAGCCCTGGGCTGTGACCCCCGACCTCCCCTCCCCCCTCAGCCCTGGGGGCCACCCATGGGCTTCGTGTGGGGGGTTTGCCCCCACATTTTCCGTAAGTGGAATCCTGAAGTGTGGACTCCGGGTTTCCAGCTTCTTGGTGTGATCACTTGTGCGCCCTCCCTCTCCGCGGGGGTGGACCTGCCCAGTTTCCCTCTCCCGGCCCGCCGGCTGCCCCGGGCCAGCCTTCACCCCTCCCCTGTTTACACGGCCCCTCAGCCTGGACCCGACTGCTCCGTCAGTTCTGCAGGTTTGGCAGGAATTTGCCAGCAAGTTCTGCGGGGAGAGAACTCCGTCCGCCTTGTTATTGGTGATGTTAACCTTGAGCCTCATTCAGAGGATGCCCAGGTGACTCTGCCATGGAGGCGTCTTCTTCCCTTTGCTGTTAAAAAGCAGCCTGCAGGGCGATGCTTGGAGGCCACCCGGGCTGGGTGATCTCTCAGGCCTCCTGTGTGTTCCTGCCAGAATTGCCCAGAGCTCTCATCACCTTCTCACAGTGACCCCTTGTGCCTCTCCTGCGGGCCGAAGGTCGTGGGGGGGTTGGTTTAGGACCAACCAGGCACAAAGGCCTATGATGCTACTGGGAAGACTGTCCGCTGCACTGCTGGGGGTGGGGCGCAGCTGCCTCTGAAATCCAGAGGCCTCTGTGATGTGGCTCCACGGTGCCTGTCTTGACATGAGGCCTCAGCGGACTGGTGGGCAGAATCTGTGCTTTACCACAGTTTTAAGAGGAAGACAATTCATGGGCCTCTGTAACTGAAGTCTAGGAGTTATGTGGACTTTAGGCATGGCTTGATCCAAGGGCGCAGACACAGTTGAAAGCCTTCCTCCCATCTCTCTGCTGAGCTCTGTGTTGGCTTCACTCCTAGGTTGGTTCTCTCGGTGAGGCACTTAGCGTGGCTCCTAGCAGTGCAGGCTGACACCCCGGCAGAACTAGAACTAGACTTCTCAGCAGCCCCAGCCCCAGCCCTCTGCCCTTAGGGCCACCCTGGTCACAGCCTGCCCTGAGCCAGTCGTGTGGCAAGGAGGACGGTCAGGCCTGGTGGTGCAGCTGCCCGTGGAGCCAGGCTGTGGGCCCCTCATGTTGGAGCCACATCGGGTGAGCGCAGGGGTGAGGACAAGCAGGGAGGGGGCCTGGACGCTGGCAGCTCCAAGCGACAGCCCCTCCCCAGACACTGCTCACAGCCTGGGCCGCAGGGGCGGCCCGAGCCCAGGACCTCCTGGCCATTTTGCTCAGAAGGGCTACGGTCAGACCCACAGGGACTTGGAACTGGGCTGGAAGGAATCCCAACATCAGGACAGGGATGCTGGCTGGTTACTCTCAGAGGTGAGCAGCTTTGACAGGCAGTTCCAGTCCTGGCGAGGCCCAGCCACGGCGCTCTTTTCTCTGGCTGCCAGGCACGCGGGTGATTCCAGCCTCCGTGTGAACAGCTAGACAGACGGCGTGGAGGTGATTCCATTCTCTGTGTGAATAGCTAGACGGACGGCATGGATTGTAGCTGGAGATCCTCACTCCCAGTGCTCCAGCATTTCCACTCCTAGGTCACCTGATGGCACCTCCCCGTCGAGCTTCCCAGTGTTGAGAGGCTGTCAGTTCAGTCGCTCAGTCCTGTCCAAATCTTTGCGACTCCATGGACTGCAGCACGCCAGGCTTCTCTGTCCATCACCAACTCCAGAGCTTGCTCAAACTCATGTCCATCGACTCGGTGATGCCATCCAACCATCTCATCCTCTGTTGCCCCCTTCTCTTCCTGCCTTCAATCTTTCCCAGCGTCAGGGTCTTTTCAAATGAGTCAGCTCTTTTTTTTCTGTTCAGGTGGTCAGAGTATTGGAGCTTCAGCATCAGTCCATCCAGTGAATATTCAGGGTTGATTTCCTTTAGGATTGACTGGTTTGATCTCTTTGCAGTCCAAGGGACTCTCAAGAGTCTTCTCCAACACCACAGCTTAAAAGCATCAATTCTTCAGTGCTCAGCTTTCTTTATGGTCCAGCTCTCACATCCATACATGACTACTGGAAAAACCATAGCTTTGACTAGACTGACCTTTGTTGGCAAAGTCTGCCTTTTAATATGCTGTCTAGGTTGGTCTTCTCTTCCAAGAAGCAAGAGTCTTTCAGTTTCATGGCTGCAGTGATTTTGGAGCCCAGAAAAATAAAGTCAGCCACTGTTTCCCCATCTATTTGCCATGAAGTGATGGGACCGGATGCCATGATCTTAGTTTCTGAATGTTGAGTTTTAAACCACCTTTTTCACTCCTCTTTCACTTTCATCAAGAAGCTTTTTAGTTCTTTTTCACTTTCTGCTGTAAGGCTGGTGTCTTCTGCATATCTGAGGCTATTGATATTTCTCCTGGAAATCTTGATTCAGCTTGTGCTTCATCCAGCCCGGCATTTTGCATGATGTACTCTGCCTATAAGTTAAATAATAATAATAAGAAGAAGTGAAGTTGCTCAGTCGTGTCCGATTCTTTGCGACCCCACGGACTATAGCCTACCAGGCTCCTCCATACATGGAATTTTCCAGGCAATAGTACTGTAGTGGGTTGCCATTTCCTTCTCCAAGTTAAATAAGCAGGGTGACAATATACAGCCTTGACGTACTCCTTTTCCTATTTGGAACCAATCTGTTCCATGTCCAGTTCTAACTGTTGCTTCTTAACGTGCATACAGATTTCTCAGGAGGCAGGTCAGGTGGTCTGTTATTTCCATCTCTTTCAGAATTTTCCCTAGTTTGTTGTGATCCACACAGTCAAAGGCTTTTCATAGTCAATAAAGTAGATGTTTTTCTGGAACTCTTTCGCTTTTTTGATGATCCAGCGGATGTTGGCCATTTGATCCCTGGTTCCTCTGCCTTTTCTAACTCCAGCTTGAACATCTGGAAGTTCACGGGTCATGTATTGCTGAAGCCTGGCTTGGAGAATTTTGAGCATTACTTTACTACCGTGTGAGATGAGTGCAATTGTGCGGTAGTTTGAGCATTCTTTGGCATTGCCTTTCTTTGGGACTGGAATGAAAACTGACCTTTTCCAGTCCTGTGGCCACTGCTGAGTTTTCCAAATTTGCTGGCATATTGAGTGTAGCACTTTCATGGCATCATCTTTTAGGATCTGAAAAATAGCTCAACTGGAATTCCATCACCTCCACTAGCTTTGTTCGTAGTGATGCTTGCTAAGGCCCATTTCACATTCTAGGATGTCTGGCTCTAGGTGAGTGATCACATCATCATGGTTATTTGGGTCATGAAGATCTTTTTTGTACAGTTCTTCTGTGGGTTCTTGCCACCTCTTCTTATCTTCTGCTTCTGTTAGGTTCACACTGTTTCTGTCCTTTATTGAGCCCATCTTTGCATGAAATGTACCCTTGGTGTCTCTTATTTTCTTGAAGAGATCTCTAGTCTTTCCCATTCTGTTGTTTTCCTCTCTTTCTTTGCATTGATCACTTAGGAAGGCCTTCTTATCTCTCCTTCCTATTCTTTGGAACTCTACATTCAGATGGATGTATTCTGAGGGAGCTCCTCATTCAGTTGAGAGGGTGAGGGTGGGCCAACACCAAATCCAGAAGAGATCAATCAGTAATCTGTAGAAGAGTGATCTGTGATAGGGAAAACTGCCAGGGGGATATGCAAAAGAGTGGATGTGGTCATTAGCCATTAAAACTTTATTTACAAACATAGGCTGTGTCCAGAAGAGGCAGATCCCCAGTGTCAGGAAGTGGGTTAGTGGTTGTCAGGCTCTGGGCAGGGACTGCCTGATGGGGTAAGAGGTTTCCATTTGGGGTGATGAGAAAGTTCAGGTACAGATAGATAGGGTTGATGGCGGCACATGGTGAATGTCCTAAAAGCCACTGAATCGCACGTTTGGTGAAATAGATAATCCTGTGTGAACTGAACAGCTTGCCTGCACGCACAGACGCTGGTTTGCCCCCCTCCATCAGGAGTTCTGTTAATAAACACAGGCGAATCTCCACAAAACGCAAAACTGCAGAAGGATGCCTTTGAACAGGCAGGACACTAACTGTGGCTGCAGAAGAAGGTCTGCAAACCCCGCCTTTCCCTGCCCGCCAGGCGCCTGGTCTATAATAGGACTGAACGTAGGTGATTCCCTTTAAGGAGGTCGGATGGGAGGGGCTGGGTCTCTGAGTCCCGGGCACTTTCCTGGCCTGCGGGTGAGCCCTCACCAGCCAGACCTTCCTGGAATAGTCCCCCTGGGAGTCCCTCAGCCAGGGCACCCTGAGGCGATCCCAGTGGAGTTTAGTCCCAGTGCCCAGCTGCCAGACCCGGACGGACTGGGGCCCCTGCATAGCCTGGGGCAGGGTTTACAACCTCGTAGTAAGGGTGTGCCAAGGTTCCTGCTCCTGAAAGCAAATTTGTGAAGGCTGTTAGCTCCGGGGCCTCCTGGTACTGCTGTGAGCCAAGCGCCAAGTACACGCTTCTCTGCCCGCACTGTCCAGTGGGAAGCCAGAGGCAGCCTCACGCATAATCAAGGATTTACAGGAAGGCGCTTTAAAAAACAGAAACAGGTGAGGTTCATTTTAGGAACATGGTTTACTTAATCCAGACGTCCAGGGCATTGTCATTTCTGTGTGCAGTCAGCGTAAGGAACTATGCGTGAGCTGCTGCATGTTCTTTCTACGCTTTGAAATCCGGCATGTTGGCAGTCTGCAGCCTGGCTCAGCAGCTGCTCCGTGGTTGCACGGCTGCCGACCACATGCAGGATGGCTCCGTCCTTGGCCACACGTGGGCAAGTGAGCAGTTCCGCAGTGGGAAAAATAGCAGACAGGAACAAGGCTCCCAGGAGAAAGAGCACACAGCCCCTAGAGGAGACGCCCATTTCTGACTGCCATCTCGACTGCTTTTAATGGGCAAACCACAGATTCTCAGTGACGGTTGGAAGGGACTGTTGCGCCCTCAACGGGGCTGCCTGTTTTCGATCCAGAATCAACTTCTGTTTCATGTAAAGCTTCCCCTTGCCCTCTCTTCCGTGAGTTCAGAGCACTTTTCCTGAAACTGATGAGAGAGGAAGCATGCTGGCCCCTCCCCAGATGGCGCAGGGGGTGGCTGGTGAGGGTGTCGTCGCCCCAGTGGCCTGGGCGTCCTCAGTGGCTTCTGCTTGGTTTGTCCTCTCGTGAGTGATAAACGTGACAAAACACAGGAAGATGCCGGGCCAAGGGCCGTATCAGTAGTGAAAGGGGAGGTGAGACCCGGGATCCCCAGCCCCCGCAGGGACCCCCAGTGCAGCCCACGGCTGCCCGTTTGGGAAGTGACAGTGCAGCCCACGGCTGCCCTGGGCCCCCAGGGAGCACACAGGCCAGGTGCCGCCCTGGGTCTCGGGGGGCGCCCCGCCGCTTACCGATTCTGGTCCTCCCAGGTGTGGACGTGGAGGCAGCCAAACGGGCGGAGGAGGAGTTGCTGCTTCACGACACAAGGTGCTGGCTGAACGGGGGCGCCATGCCCGAGGCGCGGCACCCCCGCACGGGGGCCTCGGCCCTGCACGTGGCCGCCGCCAAGGGCTACATCGAAGTGATGAGGTGAGCCGGGCCTCCTCCCCTGCCCCGCACCCAGTGCCCTGGTCCCTTCTCTCTGTTTTACGCCTTCCTGAGGGTTTCGTTTGTTCCCGCCCCTTTCTCACTGTGCAGTAAGGACATGCGTTTCCCTCCAAGTACAGCCTGAGCTGCACCCACGTCTGGATGTGCAGGCTTCTCACTGCCCTTCAGTTTAAGACAGTTTCCAGCTTGTAATCTTCTTTGACCCAGAGATCATTTAGAAGCATGTCGTTAATTTACAAATATACGGGGTTTTCTAGTCACGGTTTCATTAGAGCCATGCCTCCTCTTATTGCACTTCACCAATAGTATTTTCCTTTTTCTTTTTTAACAAATTGAAGATTTGCAGCAGCCCTGCATTGTCAGATGACGGTGAACGTTTTTTAGCAAAATAAAGTATTTTTTAAGTTACATACATTGGGTTTTATTTCACACATAATGCTATTGCACACTTAATAGACTTAAGTTTTACATGCACTGGCAAACCAGAGCAGTTCACATGACTTGCTGTATTGCAGTAAAGCCAGCTGGTTGTCTGGAGCTGAACCCTCCATACTTCCCAAGTCCGCCTGTGCCCATTTCCCAGCTTAATCTCGCTGTGGTCCTAGAGCGGGTTCTCTGTGAGTCCTGATTTTTGAGATCTGTCAAGGTTTGCTTCACACCCCAGTTGGTGTCAGCCAGGAAAGAAGTGTGTTGTCAAGGACAGTGCCGTATATAGGTTATTAGGTCAACTTTGTACTCATGCTGTTTAAATCTTCTGTATCCCTAGTGATTCTTTCTTTTCCCATCTGCTGCTTCTGTCAGTTGCTGTGAGAACGTGATAAAATGTGGTAAAATGTCTCACTACGTCTGTGGGGCTTTCCTGTTTCTCCCTGTCTTTGTGTGTTTTGTGTTACATATTTTAAGGCCAGGTCATTTGGTGTATACATATTTTAAATTGTTTGCATACATATTTTAAATACATATTTTAAATTGTTGCCCTGTGTACTCCCTTTCTCTCATCCCCACCTCAGTCTTGTCCCATTTCTGACCGCCTCACCCCTTCCTGTCAGAGTAGCTGGTTCTGCTTCTTATCAGGCTTGCCTTATATTTAGTATGACAGTGGAGTTGCAGCGAATCCCTCTATCTCTGCTCACTTCTGGGTTAATGAATTTTTAGGAAGGTTTTCTGGGGGAGCTCTCTGGTTGGTCTAGTGGTTAGGGTTCTGGGCTTTCACTGCTGTGGCCCGAGTTCAGTCTCTGCTCAGGGAACTGAGGTTCCGCAGGCAGCACGGAATGGCTGGAAAATAAGGGAATGTTTTCCAGTAAGGAACTTAAGATGACCCCTGATAGCTTGGGGCTCATGTCCTGGCTGTCTCCTCTAATTTGGAGGTAGGGTGCCCCATCCTCTGTAGTTCCAGTGAAAGTCCCAGGTCCTATACTCTCTGGGCACCTGTTCATCCCAGGGCTGATCCCTGTGGCAAGGAGGATGGGACACTGTGAATGGTCAGGCCTGGTAAAGTGGCCAGCCCTGGAGGCTGTGCCCTCTTCTGCCCGTGACTTCCCCTCCTGAGTCTCAGGTGGCTGCTTCAGCTCCTGCCATTGCATCTGCATCCCAGGCAGCCAGCAGGAAGGAGGGCCAAAGGAGTGAATATCTGTTTCTTTTAAGAGAACAATCCAGAAGTGATATACACACTTAGCGCTGACATCCCCATTTGCCAGACCCTACTCAGCTGGCCATTCCTAGCTATGAGAGACAGAGATTCCAGATCCAGTGGTTCGTGGTGGTGGTGATCTCCCAGGAAAGAACCGTCTAAGCCGGGGTTGCATCTTGGCACTGGCGTTTGGTCCCGATCCGTCCTTGCAGGGGGTCGGTCCTCTGCGTTGTGGGAGGTTTCCGGGCATCCTCAGCCTACCCACTGGTGCTCCCGGCACTGCCCCTACGTTGTGATGGCCAGAAACGTCTCCAGACGCCCCCTGACGGCAGCGTCGTCCTGGCTGAGAACCGCTGCCCCAAGCCAGTGGGCTCCTGGAACCCTGCCGCCCCCATGCCGCCCCTCCTGGGGGGTCTCAGCCTTTCTCTGCGCTTGGGCACTGGGGAACACCCTCCTCCACCTCCGCTGGGGCTGTCCCAGCACAGGGGAGGGGTCAGGAGTTGAGCCCTGCAGGTTCAGGGAGCAAGGTCCCGGAGGCCACCTGATAGGCTGGGGAGGGGTCAGAGCCCGTGGCAGAAGCGTCTCCTTGGGGAAGGGCGCCTCGAGGCCCAGGCCTGTTTTCGGCCCTGTCACAGCTGGTTCTGACCATGGCCCCTGGCCCCGAGCCCCTGTCTCGGCCCTTGAACCCAGCCCTCCCCGGCCCCCAGGCTGCTCCTCCAGGCTGGCTACGACCCGGAGCTGCGCGACGGAGACGGCTGGACGCCCCTGCACGCGGCGGCCCACTGGGGTGTGGAGGATGCCTGCCGCCTGCTGGCGGAACACGGCGGGGGCATGGACTCGCTGACCCACGCGGTGAGGGCCTGGCCTGGCTCCTGGGGGCCTTGGGGCAGGAGGGCCCCCACCTCCGCCTCCTCCTCACCTGCCCTAACCCCTGCCCACCAGGGGCAGCGTCCCTGTGACCTGGCGGACGAGGAGGTGCTGAGCCTGCTGGAGGAACTGGCCCGGAAGCAGGAGGACGTGAGTCTCCATCCGCAGTCGGGACCCGGGGCCTCCGCGAACGTGGGGAGCCGCCCTTCCCTGGCCAGTGACGGGGCCCAGCGGGGAGCTGTGATCAGCGGCACCGCTGGGCACCTCGGGGTGCTGATGGAGCTGGTCATCCCTGGGATGTCCCCGCACCAGTGCAGGGCCAGGCCTTGTCGCTGGAAAAACTCAGAAGGAAGGGGCGAACGGCTGGATTTGGGATCTGAATCCCAGCTCTGCCCTTCATTTGCTGTGTGAGCTCAGACCAGTCCGGTAGCCTCTCCCGGCCTCAGGAAAATGGGCAGAATACTAAACAGCGTGAATGGTCACGCTTCATGAGTTACGCGGGCTGTTACCTGGAACACGTGTCGTGCAACGAACGGCGTATATGTTACTGAGCCAAAGCATTCAGAACCCTCCTGTCTCATAGCGCTCTGAGGTAGCAGGAATCATCTGAGGCCTCCCGGGTCAGATCCCTGTTTAAAGCTTGGCCGCGGCGACATTGAGGGAGAAGGTGGTGGTTTCGGCTTGGTGGACTGGAGGGGCCGGGCACCCAAGTGTTGAGGGAGCCGCACTGTGCAGAGGCTGGGGGAGGAACCGGATGGTACCTGGAAGGGGGGGGGGAGGGCGGGGCGGGGACAGGGGCAGACCCCAAAGGGCCTTGAAAGCCAGGCAGGAGCAGGTGAGGGGGCCAGGGGCCCCCGGGGGGTTAATGGGTGAGGCAGGGTTTCTGGGCGCTGAGGGCACAGACGAAGCGTGGGGGCCTCTGGGGGACCTGCAGCACTTGAGGTTTGCTGAGAGGAGAGGCGGAGCCGCGGGGCCGGCTCAGGTGTGAAGACTCGGGCGGAACTGGCCCTCCCGAGAGCAGCTGTGGGGGAGGCAGCTGTGTCCGGGTGTGCCGGGGGTCCCCGGAGGCGGAGGCCAGGAGTACTCACTGGAGACCCAGGGCGCCGTGCAGACGAGTCCACAAAGCACCCGGTCCACCCCCCAGCACAGCTCTGTGTGGGACCCAGGAGGGTCTGCCCATCCTGCCCCCCTCCCAGCAGCCCCTTCCCCTTTGCAGCTTCGGAACCAAAAGGAAGCTGCCCAGAGCCGGGGCCCGGAGCCCCAGGGGCCCTCCAGCAGCAAACACCGAAGGTAGGGGGTGGCACCCTGTGGGAAGTGGGCTGGAGGCCCCCAGGGCTTGGGCCCCAGCACCCACCCTCCCCTTTCCACCAGGAGCTCCGTGTGCCGTCTGAGCAGCCGCGAGAAGATCTCCCTCCAGGACCTGTCCAAGGAGCGCCGGCCCGGGGGGGCAGGGGGCACCCCCATCCGGGACGAGGACGAGGGAGAAGAAGCCCCCTCAGGTGAGGGGCCAGGGGCCTGGACCCCCGGGTCTGAGGGATGAGGAGGGGCTGATGCTTCTTCTGAGGTCTCCGTCTTCCCACTCCACAGAGCCACCCCCTGCAGAATGCAGAGCCCTCAACGGTGTCTCCTCCCCACCGCCCTGTAGCCCTGGGAGCCCCGTGGTGAGTGGGGGCCTGGGGGTGGGGTGGGGTTGCCCCAAGCCTACCGTCAGGGCCGCGGGGTGGAGACCGCGGGCCCAGAACCCTCTGGGGCTCCTGCGGCCTTTCCCTGGCTGTTCCCGTCCCCAGTGGTAGTTTGCTATGGTCCTTCTGGGGGCAGCACGTGAAATTCTTGAGAAGAAGGGCCCTGTCGTGGTAACGGAGACCTTTCCCTTCTCCAGACCCCCGAGGAGGCCCCCTTCTCCAGGCGCTTTGGCCTCCAGAAGACTGGCAGCTCCGGGGCTCTGGGGCCCGCGGACTGGCGCGGGGCCGAGGGCGCCCCGGGGGCCGGGCTGCAGCGCTCCGCGTCCTCCTCGCGGCTGGAGGGTGCGTCCACTCAGGTGAGCGCTGGGGGGAGGCCCGGGGAGCAGACCCTGCCCAGCGGGGAGAGTAGCTGCCTGTCTCCTCTCTCTGCAGGGCCGGGAGCCCCGTCTTGCCAGAGTCCCCCCCACCCCCTCCCAGAAGGTGCCGGAGCCCTCTTGCCCGTGAGTACGGCAGGACAGCCTCTCCGGGGTGGGGGGCAGGTCGGGGTTCCTGTCTTGTACCCGGGGTTCTCTGGGGTCCGCTCCCTGCCTCCCACCACTCCTGGCCTCAGTTTCCCTTTTGGTGCCACAAGTAAAAGCGCCTAAGGCCGCGGTGTTCTGGCTTCCCAGGGGCCCCTGCCCCCTCTCCCGCCCTCCTCTCTGACTCAGGCCCTGCGCTGCGACCTCCCCCTTCACACCCACAGGGCTTCCTTCCTCCCGCTCAGGTCTGTTTAAATGTCAGCTTCTCTGGGAGGCCCACCACCGGCCCTGCGCACACCCCCACAGCGTGCGGGCACACCTCCGGGCTCCGGTCCTGGCTCGTTTTTCCCCAGACTACTTTATCCTCTTGACATTGTGTGACCCTGTCTTCTTGTGGTGATTGTTCCTGTTGCATCGTTTCTGCTCAGATTTGACTCATGGGGCAGAGATTATTCGTTTCCTTAGCTTCTTGCTTTGTGTGGGTGCCCGCCACGTAAGGCGAGCTTGAGTAATACTTGCCGATTGAATGAATTCACACAGGTCTGAGATCTCCAGGCCTCCTCCTCCCTTGGGTAACTCCACTCCTCCCCCCAGGACTCCCGAGCCCGAGTCCCCGGTGAAGCCAAATGTCCCCGTAGCCTCCGCAGCGCCCCCAGCGGACTCCCGGGACCGCCGGAGGTGAGGCGAGACCCCAGCGTTACCCAGGAGCCCCGGGGCTGGTGGGGGTGGACCTGGGGAAGCTTGTCCCAGGGTCCTGTGGCCGAACTCGACTCCCCCTGGGGGTGTCGGCCATGGGACAGGACAGGGTCCTGAGGAGCCCTCTCTGAAGTCGGGCCCCTCACTCAGGACCTACCAGATGCCAGTGCGGGACGAGGAGTCTGAGTCTCAGCGGAAAGCGCGCTCTCGCCTCATGCGCCAGTCTCGGAGGTCCACGCAGGTGTGGGAGGGGACGGACCCCGGTCTGAGGGAGGAGGGGCCGGGGGCCTGGACTCCATCCTGAAGGGGCTGGCCCCCCCACCCCGACTGCCCACTCCCCGTGCAGGGTGTGACCCTGACGGACCTGAAGGAAGCAGAGAAGGCCGCAGGAAAGGCCCCGGAGGCCGAGAAGTCGAGCGTGCAGAGCCTGGTGAGAGGGGTCAGGTGATCGGTCAGTGGGTGGGACGACATGCCCTCATTCTCTGACCCCCGCCCCTCCCCACAGGACCCTTCCCGGCGACCCCGAGTCCCTGGGGTCGAGAGCACTGATGGCCCTGCCCAGAGAGGTGAGGCTGGTCTCTGGGAGGTAGTCCTCCTGGCCCGCGTCCAGTTTTCCTGGGGGTCGGGCCCAGGGACCCCTTGCCCAGCATTGGGCTGATTCCTGCCCCTCCCCCAGCAGAGGCGCCCGACGGACAAGGGCAGGGACCGCAGGCGGCCAGGGAGCCCCGCAGAGTCGGCAAGGAGTGGAGGGGCCCTGCCGAGGTGAGGGGTGGCATCCGGCGGGCCGCGGGTGGGCCTGGGGGCGGGCCCAGCTCCCCTCCCCGCTGAACCCCACCTCCGCCCGCAGGGGGAGGAGGCGGAACCGGCGCCGGCCGACCACAGCCCAGAATCCAGGTATGGGGCGGGCAGGCCGGGTCTGGGCTGTCGTGGGGCTGTGGGCGCCCCATGACGGCCTCCCTGCCCCCACCGCAGCACTCCCGAGGGCGATCCCTCATCCCGCAGGCAGCGGGACCTCAACCCAGACCCAGAGCCGGAACTGGACGAGCCTGACGGAGGCTTCAGGAAGGTTCGCGACCCCACCGTTAACTGAGCCCTCGTCAGTCGGCTTTGTATCCCTGCCCCGCCGCCCCCTGCCCAGGGGCTCTGCCTGACCCACCCGCGCACTCTGCGCCCTTCCGGCCTCAGCCGGGCCGCAGCCACCCACCCCACCCCCGCAAGCCTGCCGCGTCTCTGCCGGCGAGCCTGACACCCTGTGCCTCCTGGGCCCGCAGCTGTACGCCGAGCTGCGCAGTGAGAACGAGCGCCTTCGCGAGGCCCTGACCGAGACCACCCTGCAGCTGGCGCAGCTCAAGGTGGAGCTGGAGCGCGCCACGCAGGTGAGGAGCCGGGGCCTTGGAGGCGAGGGGGTTGGCGAGGGTGCGGGTGCCGGCTCCGGGTCTCCGGGAGGGAGGACCAACCGGGGCACCCAGGGCGGAGGGACCCAGAAAGGCTGGTGGAATCCTTGAGGGGAGGAGTCTGAGCCACTGAGAGGGCTGGGGGCGGGGCCAATACCTCAGGGGCGGGGCCCGGGCCCGGAAGGGCTGGGCGGGGCCGCCGCGAGTCCCGGCCCCGGCTGCCTTTACCCTCCTCTACTGGTTTCCCCTTCTGCCCGTGGCCGTGCGGCTGCTTGTCTGATCCCTGCTCTTTTTCTGTCCTCCCCAGAAGCAGGAGCGCTTTGCAGAGAGGCCTGCCCTTCTGGAGCTGGAGAGATTTGTGAGTAAGGCTAGCCAGGGTGGGACTAGATATGTCCCGGCCTTACGAGCCCTTACGGTCTGGAGGAAGAGGTCCGCATTGACCTCTGCCCTTTCCTTGCCCCTCTCCGCCATACTTGACCCCCAGTTCCCCACCCCGTCCTCACCTTTCCCTGTTTATTCCAGGAGCGCAGGGCCCTGGAGCGAAAGGCAGCCGAACTGGAGGAGGAACTGAAGGTGAATGCTAGCGGGGAGCTGAGGGCAGAGAGCCAGGGTGGGCCGTGGGTTCAGCCTGCCCAGGGCCACCCGGCTGACCCGTCTTCCACCTCACAGGCCCTGTCCGACCTCCGGGCTGACAACCAGCGGCTCAAGGATGAGAACGCAGCCCTGATTCGCGTCATCAGCAAACTCTCCAAGTGATTCCGGAGGAGCCCCTCCCCTGCACCCATATTTATACAGCTGCTTCTGCCACACGCACCCCTTCCCCCGCGTGAGCACGAGTGACAGGGCTCCCGGGGGAGTCTCCGAGAAGCCATAACCTCCCCTCGGGTCCTCCAGGCTGGGAGGGGAGTACAGAGAGCCCAGGAGCCAAGGGGGGCCATCAGAGGCCGGGATGGAGGCGGGAGGCCGAGCCAGGTAGGGGGACGTCGCTGAGCAGGGACTGGGGCTGAGCGGGACCCGGAAGGGACCGAGGACCAAGAAGCACCGAGACCAGGAACCAGGACCAGAGTGACCGCCCAGAGGTCCCCCTCTCACGTGTGATGTCACCCTCACCACCCCTCCCGCTCCGGAACAGGGATCCGAGAATGTGCCAAGAGCCCCGCCGGCCTCAGCCAGGCGGGCCTGTATATAGGGTCCGCGTGCAATAGGGAGGGATGTCTTCTATTTTTTGCGGCCCCCTCCCCGCCCACCGTCCGGGGCAGGGGGAGAAGGTATTTTCGAGACAAAGCACAGGCACCACAAATAAAAGTCGTGAAGTTGCCACTCAGTGACTACATCCTTGGCTGGAGGCGGGGCCCCGCTTCCTGCTGATGCGCTGCAGCTGTGCGTGACCAGACCACAGGACCGAGCAGGTGGGGTGCTGAAGGGCGGGAAGGGGCTTCAGGAAGAACGCTCAGTTGGAGCAAAGGCTCCCAACCAGTGCTGACATTGTCAAAAGTTGGCTTGGCACGAAGCAGCAGGGTCAGTCAGGCAAGGGATAGGGGCTGTGATTATTGGGCTGGGGAGCTCGGCTCTTGCCATCACAGTTTTTGAAACAAATTTGCGTCAGTTACCAGCATTTAAAGTTTGGGGAATAGGAATCTAACAGTACAAGCTGTTCAGTTCAGCGTGGGAACAGTCGGCTGGAGCCCAATAGGAGCTATCCTCTAAGTTGGGGCATTCATTAATTGATTCACTCCATCATTCGGGATCCTGTTCTACTTGCCAGGCCCTGGCCTGCCTGTCGATGATGGAGTAGCGAATGATACAGGTAAAGATCCGATACATTTTAGAGGAGAGTCAGGAGGTATCCAGTAACAAATGTGTTGCAGGTGGTGGTGCTGAGGGGGAAAGCAGGGGTTAGGGAGGCTGGTGTGCACGTGGGTGTGTGGAGACGGGCAGGGCCAGGATGCATGGGGGATGAGGGGGTGAGAGATGAGGTTGGAGAGGCAGGGACCAAACCACTCAGGACTAAGATGGCGATCGGGAGCCAGAAGAGGATTTTGAGCGTGGGGCGCCCTGGGACACTGGATGTTCAGTCCCTCTGGAGTGAACTCAAGGACAACCTGGAGGCTGGGAGGTCAGAAGTCTGAGTTGGGGCCCCAGGGAGGGAGAGGAAGATTCAGAGGAAGAAACCAAGGAGAGTGGGGACACCTGGATTCCTTTCCTGTGAGGCTGTAGCTGGGGTTGAGGGGCAGGTTCTTGGCCCCTGATACCTGGGTAGAGAGGACAGCCGTTGACACCGCCTGCTAAGAGGAGGCTGTTTATAGACTGGGCCGCACATCACAATGCACAGGGCTTCCGAACACAAGCATGTCCCCTGAATTGTCTCTAAAGCCAGCTCTCGGCCAATCCGAGAGCACTCGCTCAGGAGACTCCAGCAAGGACGGGCCTCTTAATCTACCCGGACCGGGTAAGACCACGGCTGGAATAGGTCGGCGATCCCTGGAGGGATCTAATTCCATTGGCGAGGGCAGTCTGCAGAGTCCAATCTCCCGAGGGGCTGCCTCGAAACTTTGAGCGGAGGGGAGGGAAAGGATCAAAAGACTTCCGTTTCCACCTCGTTTTCCATTCTTTTCTTTTGCTTCTTCATCACTGCCTCAAGTTCTGACACATTCTCTTTGTCCTGGAGGAAGGGGTGGAAATCAGGACCGTAGCATCCTCAGCGCCCTCCCCGGCCCGGACCTGGGGACGAGGGTTCCGGCTCACCTCCAGCAGCGAGCGCTGCACCGTGATCTGGCTATACACTCGCGCCCCCTCCTCGGGGCTAAGCGCCCGAAACTTCTCCTTCGGCATTGAGAATAGCTGAGCGCCACTCAGTTCTCCCAGCGCCGCGATGGTCCTGAGCAGGGGCATTGAGGGCATGGTCAGGCCTGCCGGCCAATCGCAGCTCGAATGTCAGCCCCACCAACCACGTCACGCCCGCCCCTAGGCCTTTGTCCAATCAGCTGCCGAAGGTTCCTGAATCCCGCTCTAACAACCATAGAGTGAGGTTTCCGTGGTGACTCCAATCGGAGCCTAGGAAAACGGGCCAATCACTACCTGACATTCATAGTTGCTCTCAGACAAGGCCCCCGTCCTGGACCAATCCCAGCTCCCCGTGGTCTGCCACTCCCACTGGGCCATTGGGAGCGCTTTGCCTCTAGCGCGCGTATAACCCGAGCCTCCTAGCCGGCAAATGCCACACTCACCCTGAACTGAAGCCCTTGGCCTGTAGCCAGGCGCAGACCTCCGAGGCGCTGGAGCGCGGGCTGAGCTGCGACTCCGGGGCGCGAGGCCCCGGGGCTGCGCGGCTGGGGCCCGTGAGGCCCTGGGCTAGGCGTGCCTGCAGCTCCTCGTTGATACTGAGCATGAGCATCGGGGAGAATTTCTCTGCAGGCGGGAAACCAGGAGAGAGGGACGACTCAGGGCGAAGGGCCCAGAGGGTCAGGGACCTCCAGCGTTCACGTGATGGGTGGTCGGGAACCTCCTTTTCAGAGTCTCCTTTTCTCTGCCTGGAAAGCGAGGACAAGGACCGTTCCCTCGAAGGGGTGTCCCCACCACTCACCCTTCTTGCCCGAGTCCAAGTTGAGGCTCTCGCAGCTGTCCCTAGGAGACCGAGCTGAAGCCGGAGCTGGACCCTGGGTCTGCGCTAGTCCTGGAGCCAGGGCTGGCGCTGGTGGCAGAGGGGGTTGGGGCGGAGGGGCCGGGGCCGAGGCTGATGCGGGAGGAGCGGGGGGTGCCAGGCCCGGGGCCGGAGCTGGTGGTGGAGGGGGAACGGCCGTGCTATTCTCCTAGAGAGGGGAACAAAAGGGAAGTACCTGGATCAGAGACAGGATCAGAGTCACAGTCCCTTCTCCTGGAGGTAAATGTCTGAATCCCCATTCACCTCCTCTTCCAGAGATTTTGACCCCTTAACCCCCACGCCCCTTGTTCTCAGGATCTGACCCCCTAGTTCCTCTTCCCTCAGGACCCAGGAGTCTGCCCCGGCTCACCAGACTGCGGCCCCCCCGCGGCCCCGGGTGGGGTGTCAGGATATTATAGGGCACGTATCCCTCCTGCCCCCTCTGGTCCTGAACCTTCCACCACTTGCGCTGGTCATCTAGGACCTGGAAGAGGTACAGCGGGGGGTTCAGAGACTGTGTCTGTAGCGAGGCTTGGGTGGACTCCACCCCCTCGCCCGCACCCCTACTCCTCTAACCTCCAGTATGTCCCACTCCTTGACGGACAGCTCGCTGCTGTTGCGCGCCTGGAAGTCATAGTTACATAGGACCCACTTTCCCACCGGCTCCGGCCCCTGGGGCTCAGCTTCTGGTTCCTCGTCTGGGTGACTGAGGAGAAGGGGAAGAGTTGGGGGGTAAGGAGGCAGCCAGCGTCACTGTGCTGGGCCTTAGGGGTTGGTGTGAGCTGGAGTTAAAGCCAAGCAGGGGGTCAAGGCTGAGGGGAGGGGGCAGGTTAATACTGTTAACAGAGGTTTGACACTGCAATGCCAGTTTGAATATACTGTGCTCCTTTCATGCTGGGCACCATGCAGTAAGCACATGATATGAGTACTAGCATCAGCTCCGTTTTCTAGATGAGAACATTCGGGCTCAGAGAAATAAAATCACTTTCCCCAGATCATACAGCTAGAGACAGCTGCTATTTATTGAGCATCTACTATGTACTGGGCTCATGCATAAATGATAAGCATAATAATAACAAGAGTCAACATGTACATAGCACTTACTGTATGCCAGAAACTACTCAAAGTCTGTTATATACACTAGCTGACTTGATACTGAGACAGCCCTTGGTAGAACCATGAGTTTGAACCTCTTAGTAGTTCCTTACTCCTCCCAGAGACCCAATTATTATCTCCATTTTACAGGAGAGAAACCGTTATGTAAAGGTCATAGAGCAAGAAAGAAGTATATTACATTGGGGACTCGGGCAGGCCGGCCCGAGCTCATGTCCTGAGGAATTCCATTCTATTCGGTCGACCAAACACTTTGTCCAGGTTTTTCCATACTTTTGGGCCAATGCAGTACTTGCACTCACCTGGGTGTGAACCTGAATGCTCCCATGACTCTAAGCTCTTTAACTGCTAGCCTATACAACATCACAGACTTCACTCTTTCAGGGAGGGATTATAGTTATTTCCAGCTCCCTCCACAAAGAACTTAAAGTGCAAAAAAAAAAGGTGAGTTAAAAGCTGGGGGTGTCAAGATTCAGAAGCGTAGGGAGAAGGGGATCCGCTGGACCAGGCAGCTGGCGGGAAGGTGAGCAGACCTTTAACTCTGACACCCCAGTTAAAGGCACCTCAGCCCCATGAAGCCTACCTGTGCAAGGGAGAAGGGGATCTTCAGGGCCGAGGCGCCCCCCATGTGAGGCTGGCAGCTCCCAGCACGCCGTCTCTGCTGAGACTCTCTGCCCCAGCCCTACCCAGACCTGCTTCTGCTCCTCCACACCTGCTGCTTCTCTCTTCTCATCTCACGTGGCTTCCCTCACACCTGCCCCCGACTTGCTCAGGGAATCCTGGCTCCTCGAGGCCCTTCTTCCCCGGGGACCCAAGAGCCCGCACCCCCACTGCTTGTTGGAACTGTGGACCTGCACCCCCAGTCCTTTTCCTCCTCTGGAGGCCTAGGAGCCCAGATCTCAAGCTTTAATTTCCTAAACTATTTAACGTTTAAAAGGTCCCAGTCTGACAGCCAGCAGGGACCAAGACAATTGCTTGAGAGCCTTGGGAAAGCGAGGGTCCAGCCTCCGAGTCTTTATCTCTCTCAGGAGCTCGGAAATAGTACCACTTTCTAACTTGCCCAGAAACTTGCCCCTTGGCCCCTGAAGTCGCAAGTCTGCTTCCCTGGCTCTCCAAGGTTCCAAGCACCAGATTGAGCTCTTCTTCAAAACCCAAATGTTCAACTCCCCAGCCTGTTCTCTCCAACACCTAGAACTCTGTCCTCATAGGGACCCAGGAGGGCAGCTTTCCAGGCCCTCGGAAACCAAGCCATCTTCTTCCAGATCTTTGGGGATTCAGGGGTCTCTCTCAGATTTACCCACTCCCAGCACCCTCCTCCCTTGGACCCAGAAAACTGGGGCCCTCTCCCTCCCTCTTTGATTCTCCCCCCTCTCCCTGCCCCACCCCCTGCCTCATCACCACCTCACCCACCTTCGAAGAACCGGGAAGACAAAAAGAAAAAAGGGGGAGCGGAGTCAGCACTGGGAGCCCTCAGGACGCACCCCACCTGGACCCCACTGACCCGACTCACCCACTGACACTCACCCATTGACAGCGACCTGGGGAGCGCTTTGCTGCAGGACATGAGAGCAGTAAGTCAGGTGGGACCCGGCTTGCATCCCCCGGATTCCTGGTCACGCCCCCTACCCCCATGTCACCTGGGGGAGCTTAAGCTTTAGCCTCACCTGCTGGCGCCGCCGCTCGTGCTGTAGCTGTTTCTCCACTGGGTCCTCCCAGGCACGGCCCTGTGGGTCCATGGCTGGGGGCTCCCAGCCGCTGTAGAACTCAGGTCTGTATGGGGGCCCCTCCTCTGGGGGTAGGTCCACCCTGCAACCAAGGCAAGGGCCGAGGGCTCAGGGATCCTGAAGGTTTGACTTCAGACTGTCAGTCACTGTCAATAACGTCACGAAGTTTTCCCCCTTCCCTTTAGCCTTGTTCTAACCCAACAAATGTAACCTTACCTCCCCCCCCCCCCATTTTTTTAAACCAAGACCTGCCCCTTACTCTAAGCTGCATCCATGACGTCAACTGTATTTGTAAATATCCTGATTACACTCTCTTGAATTTCACTTCTGATTTCAAACTAGGTCTCCCATCCCTTTCCCCTAAGTCCAGCATCTAGCTTTGCACCTGCTCCCATGAAGCTGCCAGCTTCCGAAAAGCTGTGCCCTTTCCAAATCCACAGACCAAACGTTTCCCAAGCCCACCTCTTCGCTATAGCCCTGCTCCATTCCTGGAAGTCTTGCCTTTTATTCCCGTTCGAGCTCTGGTTCAGTCTCTCTCTCTCTCTTTTTAAATCATACTACAAAAAACCTAACTACCTAACTTTAAGATTTATTTTTGCAACTTTTTTAAACAGAGAAAGCAATACGCTCCTTGGGGAAAGGTGAGGGATTGAGAATACAGGTCCTGTGTGCAAATTATGACCCCAGAACCTGGAGGTGATAGGCCTGCCTAGGAGAGAAACCATGGGCACTGCCACACCACCAAAGGGGACAGATGCTGTCTGAGGCTCAGCAGACTGTTTCACACGACACTCAAAGAGTTTCTGGCCTTTCATCCAATCGGATCGTGACATTTGTCCTAGTCTCACCAAAACTTCAGTTTCTTTGAAGACACCCTCTAGCTAAGCCCCACAACTACCCTTCTCTCTCAACCCCATCTTTCCAACAGCCACGCCTCTTTTTCCCAGAGCAGCCCCTAAAACACCCCGCCTCCTGCCTCCTAGCCTGTCCCTCCAATCACCACACTGTCTACCTCCAAGCCCCGCCCCTAAATCACCACGCCTCCTGCCTCCCATCCCCGCCCCTAAATCACCGCACCTCCTGCCTCCTAGCCTGTCCTCCAATCACCACGCCTCCTGCCTCCCAGCCCCGCCCCTAAATCACCACGCCTCCTGCCTCCCAGCCCCGCCCCTAAATCACCGCACCTCCTGCCTCCTAGCCTGTCCTCCAATCACCACTCCTCCTGCCTCCCAGCCCCGCCCCTAAATCGCCACGCCTCCTGCCTCTAGCCCTTTCCCTCCAATCACCACGCCTCTTCTTCCCAGCCCCGCCCCTAAATCACTGCGCCTCCCGCCTCCCAGTCCTATCCCTCCAATCACCACACCCCACCCAGCCCCGCCCCTTAAGTGCCACGCCTCCTGCCCCCCAGCCCTGCCCCTTACCCCGGGTGGGTCCAAGAGTCCCCCAGCGAGGTCCAGAGCGTATTTTCACGTGGAGTGACGTTTTCCCGCAGCAGCTTCACAGCCTCTGAAGTCAGATGCGGCCGCCTCACGCCGCTGGCCAACTGCGGGCCGCCCAAGGTGTCTATAATCTGGCAGGGGTGCAGGAGTGGGCAGGCCATCAGACCGGCCTGAAGTGGACTCCTGTGCTGCAGGGCTGAGGCCGGGGGTGTCTCACCATCTGTAGAGGTCCGAACAGGAAGTGCAGCAGCTCCTGGGAGGTGGGGTTGGCGATGTTGCCGCGCAGCCGGGCCTGAGAGCCGGGGTGTTAGTGCGTGGACAGGTGCGACTCGCTATTCCTATCGCCCCCTGAGGCTCCGAGGTGGGTGCGTACTCACCAGCAGGCTGAAGGCGTACTTGATTTTCTGAAGTACGTCGGTGTACTCGGCCCCTGAGGGCGGCTTGGCCCGCAGCGCCAGGAGGCTCTCTGTGGGTAGGAAGTCAGGCGCGGTGACGGGGGACGTGCAGACAGCATCAGGCAGGGTCAAAGAGAGAGACAGAGACCCAGTGAGGTCGTGAGGGGGAGTCATACTGGCAGGGGATGCAGGGGGAGGCCCGGGGAGAGGGAGGATATTTGGGAGTGGCCCCAGAGGGCCAGGGAGGGGCTGTTCGGGACTGCCGCTGAATGGCGCCCCCTCACCCCCAGCCTCCTGGTGCCGGGTCCTGCGGCTGCGCTCTCGGTGCTCCAGCACACGGGTCGCCTCGGCCGACTTCTGCAGCCTGGATACGAAGCTCTCCACATCGTCGAACACGTGGTTCAGGATGTCCTGGGGGCCAGGTCGGGGGGGATGCATGGGACCCCTGCATCCTAGACCCTTATCCCGCCCCGCCCCACGTCCAAAGTTCCACAAACCAAGAGCACTGGGGCACACTCCGGCCAGGCCACGCCCTCCGATGCTTGACCTTGTCCCATCCTGTCACCACCGGCCACATCCCCAGAAGTCTGACCGAGGTCCCAGGACCAAGCCCCACCCCCTGACAGAAGATTCACACTGCGGTCAGTCCCGCCCTAGGCCCTCGCCCCGCCTCGCTCACCACCTCCCGCTCCGCCTGCAGACTGGCCAGGTCCGGGCCGCGGGGGCCCAGGTCCGGGGAGGCCGGGTGAGAGCTGGGGCAGACCTCCTCCCGGCTCGGCCTCCACATCTTCTCCGCCTCTGGGATGGGCTCCGCCTGGGGTCGCCGGCGGCCCGCGGCCGGCTGCCCTGTGTGGATCGCCGCGCGGAACATCGGGCAATGCGGCAGGGGCGCGGCCTCTGCGACTGGCGAGGGGTGCTGTTGCGGCTGCATTCGCGTGGCCCTGCGGAGGGACAAGGGCAGGCAGGCTGGGAACACCGAGGGGTACAGCGAGCAGAGAATTTCGGGGCTTCAATCTTTCGAATTGTGGTGCTGGAGAAGACTCTTGAGAGTCTCTTGGACAGTAAGGAGATTAAACCAGTCCATCCTAAGGAAATCAATCCAGAATATTCTTTGGAAAGACTGATGCTGAAGCTGAAGCTCCAGTCGTTTGGTCACCTGATGCGAAGAGCCGATTCATTAGAAGAGACCCTGATGTTGGGAAAGATTGAAGGCAGCAGAAGGGGACGACAGAGGATGAGATGGTTGGATGGCCTCACTGACTCAATGGACGTGAGTTTGAGCAAATTCTGGGAGATAGTGAAGAACAGGGAACCCTGGCGTGCTGCAATCCATGGGGTCGCAAAGAGTTGGGAGGTATAGGCGACTTGGAGAGGGTTTGACTCTAAAACTGGCTCTGCTCTAGGCTACTGGTATCAACCCATTTCTCGGATGGGGAGACTGAGGCCCAAAGAAGGGAGCCGGCCCTCCAGAGACCTCCCTGTCATCTCTTCTCCCCTCCACTTACAGTCCAGCCGCTTTACCTGAGCGCCGCCGCCCTGCGCTCCCCGCAGCCTGAGCGGTAGTTGTGCAGAGCTCTCTGGATTTCCTCTCGGATCGACTCCACCTGCTAAGCGCGCAGTCAGGCCACGACCCCGCCCCACCCCACCCCACCCCCTGCCCGCTCAGCGCCGTGCTCCGGGTAGATCCCTCGGCTCGGCCCTAGATCACGGGTAGTCAGCGCCCGCGCACTGCGTCCACGAGCGCCCACGCCCTGGGCTCACGCCCCTGCCCTAAAACTGTCCCTGCCCTCGACCACTGCCTGCCACCACGGAGGCCCAGTCCGGGTGGTACCTCGCGCCTCGACCACACTCACGCCCACACTAGTTCCGGCTGCTTCCCGGACCCCTCTCTCCGCCTTTGTGTCCGCGCTCTTAGCCTCGGTCTCCGTTCTGCCCGCACCTTCCTTCAGTTCAACCTATCCTCAGCCCCCCACCTCCGTTACAGAATTTCTTTCCAGGCCAAGCCCCCTCCTAGGCCCCGACCCCGCCTTTGCCCCGGCCACGCCCCAAGAGTAGAGGGCCCGCCCCATTGGCGGGAGGGCTTCGGACCCCGCCCCCGGAATCCTCCGGGTGCCTGCCGCGCCCCGGGCTCTGGCCCCGGGCCCGGCTCGCTCACCCCGACACACCGGCCCTGGAAGAAATGCACGTCGGGCTGCGCGCGCTCCGGCTCCTGGCACACGAGCAGCAGCAGAGGGCGTTTCTGGCCCGGCGGCCTCACCGTGTCGC
The DNA here is from genome assembly GCF_029407905.1 of Bubalus kerabau. Lineage (NCBI taxonomy): Eukaryota > Metazoa > Chordata > Mammalia > Artiodactyla > Bovidae > Bubalus > Bubalus kerabau. The sequence goes on from NC_073640.1 coordinate 67,113,352, forward strand.
ACCGCACGATGGCGCTCACAGGGTAGGACTCCAGCTCCTCCTGCAGGGGTGGGGCAGCGGGTAAACTGAGGCCTGGAGCCACGGAGACTCCAGAGTGACCACGACAGCGGTGCCGGCAGAAGTAGGCGCTGCGCAGGGCAAACCCCTCCTCCCCCCGGGGGTAGGGCTCATAGATGAGCTGCTGCTGCTGCTGCTGCTATGTCTCTTCAGTCGTGTTCGACTCTGTGCGACCCCATAGACGGCAGCCCACCAGGCTCCCCCGTCCCTGGGATTCTCCAGGCAAGAACACTGGAGTGGGTTGCCATCTCCTTCTCCAATGCATGAAAGTGAAAAGTCAAAGTGAAGTCGCTCAGTCGTGTCCAACTCTTAGCGACCTCATGGACTGCAGCCTACCAGGCTCCTCCGTCCATGGGATTTTCCAGGCAAGAGTACTGGAGTGGGGTGCCATTGCCTTCTCCATAGATGAGCTAGTGAGGCTCAAAAAGGGGGCGAAGCCCCTGACGTCCCTAGGGCCAGGCTCTCGGTCCAGCCGTTCCTTCCACCCGTGCGCCCCGGGGCACCTTGGAGACCGGGTCCAGCAGCGTGACGTGGCTGGCAGACACGCTCAGCAGCATGTCCTGGGCCCAGATGCGGCCTTGGCTGTCCATGAGGGCCAGCTTCTGCGAGGCGTCCTCCACCGTGTGTATGGCATCCTCACCCAGGCTGAAGGTTACCAGGTGCTGGCAGGGGCCACGAAGGAAGCAGTTGGTCCCAGGATGAAGCCGGGTGGGCTGAGGATCCCCCTGGGATCGGCCTTCCATCCCACGACTAACCACACCTCCTCTGGGAGGCCTTCTCTGAGCACCTGCTCCACCTCCCCCAGTGCCCTTGCTGTGTCTCCCATCCTAATGACTAACACTTGGGTCTAGCTCTCCCGCAAGACCCCTTGAAGGCAGGGAATGGTCTGGGTTATATCCCATTCCTGCTAAGAACCTCTACCCCCATTAGAACACATTTTGCTGCTACTTCTGGACCTTGTCTGACTCCCTACTTAACCGGGATGGCACCTGACTTGTCCCCATGGTCCAAATGTCCAGTACAAGAGCTGGTCCCAAGGAGAAGTTGGCAATGAAAGTGGAATTGAGTTCTTCTACTGCAGACCCAAGGCAAGGTAGAAGAAATCCACTTTGCAGAGGAGCAAACTGAGTTCCCCAAGTTAATGCTGCTTGGAGGTGAGCTGCTTTCAACACCCCCATCTCCTCAGGCCTACCTTTCCTCCCACAAGGCTACTCGCGGCAACAGAGACCCCAGACTCACATTGACTTCATTGGTGGAAAAGTCGGACATAACCTCAATGGAGTAGCGCTTTCTCTGTTCTGCAGGGGTGAAGAGGAACAGCTGCAGGAGACCCAGCCCCCAGCCCCTCCCCCAGACCGGGAGACCCAGTCTCTAGCCTCTCCCCCAGACCCAGGAGACCCAGCCCCCAGCCCCGCCCCCATCAGACCCAGGGCTTTGGGCCCTCAGTTACCTCGTCCCTCAGACCTAGTTTCTCTTGGCCTGGGGTTTCTTGGCCCCTAAACTCACCATAGATAGACTTGGCACTCTGTTTGAGAGAAGCTTCTGGGCTGTGAAGGAAAAGAGGGGTGAGAGGGGCTGGGGGAGCTCTCAGCAGATGGTGGGGGTTCTGATTGCCAGGCAGAGCCTGCGAGAGCAGTGGGGAGCCACGGAGGATTTTGAGCAGCAAGGCAGAGCCAGCGCTGGACTTTAATAAGACAAGTACGGCAGTGGTACTGGGTGTGTGGTCTCTACTGTCACCCAGACCTGGGTTTGAATCCCCTATCAGCTCCTGCTTTACCATAAGACCCCGGTCGGGGTAGGGGGAGGTGGGGAGAGAATCTCTCCTGCTTTAGTTTCTCAGGGGTCAGCTACCCACAGCCTCCATCCAGTAGGGCTGCTGGGTGAATTCAATGAGATGATGCAGTTGGAGCATTTTGCAGACTCTCCTATAGTCGGACAGGACAGCACACACGCACTATATCAATGAAGACCACGTTCTTATCATTATTACGATGATGCAAACCACTTAACACACAGTTGCTCAATAAATGGACTTTTTTTTTTTTTTAAGCTGTGCTGTATCACATGGCTTGCAGGATCTCAGTTCCTGGACCGGGGATTGAACCCAGGCTTTGGCAGTGAAAGCACCAAATCCTAACCACAGGCTGTGGCCACGGATGCAAAGAGCCAAGTCATTAGAAAAGACCCTGATGCTGGGAAAGATTAAGGGCAGGAGGAGAAGGGGGCGACAGAGGATGAGATGGTTGGATGGCATCACTGACTCAGTGGACATGAGTTTGAGCAAACTCCAGGAGTTGGTGATGGACAGGGAAGCCTGGTGTGCTGCAGTCCATGGGGTCAAAAAAGAGTCGGACATGACTTAGTGACTGAACAACAGGTATTGGGAGTAGCTGGGAAGTTATCTTCTTCCCCTCCTACCCCCACGGGTCCTTTCCAGCCAAAACCTGTCCTCAACCTCCTCTTTAAGGTCACTTTCTGCTAGAAGAATTCTTGAATCCCATTTCCCCAGATATAATAGAAGTTCAGAGCTTGACTGGGGTCAGGGATGAGAGCCGAAGGATGAGAAATCCTTTCAGTCAAACCTCTGCTCCTCATCCTGCTCTGGTGAGTCAAATCTCCCCACAATTTGATTACCTCTGGGCTGGAGAAATCATTCTCTTACATGTCCCAGACACCTGTTTCCATGCTTCTCTGTCTTTCTCCCTGGTCACTCCAGGAGACTTGACCCTTCATTATAAACAGCCCAGGGCTTCCCAGGTTATCACTTGGTAAAGAACCAGCCTGCCAATGCAGGAGACACAGGAAACACACATTTGATCTCCTGGGTCGGGAAGATCCCCTGGAGGAGGAAATGGCAACCCACCCCAGTATTCTTGCCTGGAGAATCCCATGGACAGAGGAGCCTGGCGGGCTACAGTTCATGGGGTCACAAAGAGTCAGACAAGACTGAGCATGCACAAACTTGGCACTAGGTCAATATTTAATAAGATAACAATTGGGAATTCCCTGGCAGTCCACTGGTTAGGACTCAGTGCTTTTACTGCTGGGGCAAGGGTTCAATCCCTGGTCGGGGAACTAAGATCTCGCAAGCCACGCAATGTGGCTAAATAAGTTAAAAAAAAAAATCAGATAACAGCAGCTGCCATAGTGGTTCCTATGAGCTGAGCACCTGCTGTTGGTTAGACAGCCGAGTCTTGCACGTGTGTTATCCTGTCAAGCTCTCGAAATCGCCCGTTCCACGGAGGAGGGACTGAGGCTTGAAGAGGTTATGTCTTTTATTGGGGCCACACCACTGCTGAAGGCTGGCAACGGGCTTTGAACCCAGGTCTGTCTGATTGGCAGCGGGAGGGAGGCAGCTCAGAGGCTTCCGAGTGTCCAGCCCTGGGCTGCTGTAAATGCCACCTGTGGGTGTGGATGGAAGGGTGGGGGCTGGGGGCCTGGAGGACAGGGGTACTTACCCAGGGGTGGTGCTCATGGTGCCGAAAAAGGCGGCTCCTGGCACCCGGAGCCCTGGAAGCCGGCAAAAGAATGAGGGCTGACGTGACCACAGGACCTTGGAATACTGGCCTCAGCCCCTCCTCCCTCAGACCCAGATTCCAAGCCCCCAGGCCCTTGCCCCTCAGACTAGGAATCTGGCCCTACAGGCCCTCCTCCCTTAGACCAGGAGTCCAGGCCCCCGGCCCCTCCTCCCTCAGACCCGGGGGTCCAGACCCCCGGACCCTCTTCCCTTAGACCCGGGGGTCCAGACCCCTCGCCCCTCCTCCTTTAGACCCGGGGGTCCAGACCCCCGGCCCCTCCTCGCTTAGACCCGGGGGTCCAGACCCCCGCCCCTCCTCCCTTAGACCCGGGGGTCCAGACCCCTCCGTCCCTCTTCCTTTAGACCCGGGGGTCCAGACCCCTGCGCCCCTCCTCCCTCAGACCCGGAGGTCCAGGCTCCCGCCCCTCCTCCCTAGGACAGAGATCTCTCCCAGGCCCCCTCACCTGCCGGTCTGCCTCTGACAGGCCGAGGCTCTGCTCTCCCTCCGCCGCGGCCTGTCCTTCCTGTCCCTCCCAGGCCCTCCCCCTCCGCATACCTGAGCGCTCCATCGGCACAACCTCCTGGAGCGGCCCTGGGCGGGGCGGGACTCCGGGGCGGCGGCGGGGAACCGGCACTGTTTCCCCCAACAGGAGAACAGCCCCAGCAATGTGGCTCCAGAAACCCCGCTCCAACTTCCCCTGGTATCTCTGTGAAGCTAATTGCCACTTGTTCATGGTCAATGTGCAGAGTGGGCTTTGAACCTGGGGCCCACCTTTCTAATCCCAGGGCTGAGGTCCATCCTTGCTCGGTGCTCACCTCCTTCTGGCGTTTCTGTCTCCACCGGTGCCCTCAGCCCTCTTCCCTCTTCTTTTGAAAACTTCCCTCGATAATTCCGATGACGATGATAGCTAAGATTCAGTGCCCAACACTACTCCAAGCGTATCACAAAATTAACAGACTCCTCTGGCATGAAATCTTTTCCCTCTGTGCCACGGTCCCCACGGACTGAGTTGTACACCCACTTCTTCCCCGAACCCAGTGAGGTTCAGTGCTGGGGTGGCTCCATTTCACAGATGAGAAAACTGAGGCTCACAAGGGCTTGGAGACTTGCTCATAGTTATACATGCAGCAAGTGTCTTCCTAGCGTCTTGCTCCCTGCTCTGGTCTCCATGAACAGATCCCGTAGACGCCTGAGTCAGCTCAAGTCACTTCCCTCTCAAAAGACTTGGGTGGCTCCCTGTTTCTCTGGATAGAAGAGAAGACTTTCTAGTATACCTTCCTTTGCTCTTTGAGCACCCAGGTGCCATTCTGCCTCAGGGCCTTTGCATTTGCTATGCTGTTTTCCTGGAATGCTTTTCTTGTATCCTCAGGGCTTACTCTCCCACCTTCTTCAGGTCTTGGGTTGAATAACATCACATCAAAGAGCCCTGGCTGGCCACCTCTGACCCCTCCCCTCCTTCAGAGTCTCTTCTTCCTAGACCAACACTTACTTTTTCTCCAGATCATTTATCACCCTCTAACACACTATATTGTTGTTTTTCAGCTGCTAAGTCGTGTCCGACTCTTTGCGACGGCATGGACTGCAACACACCAGGCTTTTCTGTCCTTCACTATCTCTTGGAGTTTGCTCAAGCTCATGTCCATTGTGTCAGTGATGTTATCTAACCATCTCATCCTCTGCTGCCTCCTTCTCCTCCTTCCTGCAGTCTTTCCCAGCATCGGTCTTTTCCAAGGAGTCAGTTCTTTGCATCAGGTGGCCAAAGTATTGGAGTTTCAGTTTCAGCATCAGTCCTTCCAATGAACATTCAGGATTGATTTCCTTTAGGATGGAGTAGTCTGATCTCCTTGCAGTCCAAGGGACTCTCAAGAGTCTTCTCCAACACACAGTTCAAAAGCATCAGTTCTTCGGTGTTCAGCTTTCTTTATGGTCCAACTCTCACATCCATACATGACTACTGGAAAAACCATAGCTTTGACTATACAGAACTTTGTTGGCAAAGTGATGTCTCTGCTTTTTAATACCCTCTCTAGGTCGGTCATAGTTTTTCTTCCAAGGAGCAAGCATCTTTTAATTTCATAATTAAAAGATGAAATTAAACACACTGTATTACTTGTTCATTTTGTCTATTTTACATCTCCCCCATTAAAATGTAAACTTCACAAGGACGAAGACTATTGTATGTTCAGTCCCCTAGTCTACCTGCAGCTTATAGAATAGGATTTTGTGTGTAGTAAGTGCTGGAGTGACATGTGCTAAATTAATGCACTTGTGCATTTGGTACACTTCTGTGCATTATTGCTTCAGTGAACACATGCTGACCCCACAAACTATTCTAAGTGAGGCTGGAAACCAGAGAAGGCACATCCTTGTCCCGGATTGATGGGGAGGAAATAACAGAGAGAAAGAGAGATAATACATATGGAATTATGGTAAAGAGCCCAGGTAGGTGTGGATTCCAGTCCTGCCTATGCCACTTAATCATTTTGGTAATACTTATTGTGTGCTTATATCTTCTGCTGAGTATGCGGTGTGGGTTTGTATAAACCTCACAACATCTTATGAAATGGGTTTGATTATCCCCATTTTATACATGAAGAAACTGAGGCATATTCAAGTCATTTGTCTATGATCCCACAGCTAATAAGTGATGGAGATGGTTGAACTTAGACCACACAATTTATTTATTTATTATTTATTCCTTTCTTTCTGGCCGGGCTGGGTTGTTGTTGCTGGGCGGGTTTTTCTCTAGTTGTGGCGAGTGAGGGCTTCTCTCAAGTTGCAGTGCCTAGACTTCTGTTGCAGAGCCCCAGCTCCTGGGCTTACGGTGCTTATCTGTCCCAGGGCATGTGGGATCTTCCTGAAGCAGGGATCGATCCCGTGTCCCATGCACTGGCCGGCGGATTCTTAACCACCAGACCACCAGTGAAGTCCAGACATACAATTTAGACCCGGCATCCTTTGTTGCTACTCTGTGTCTGGCCCCGTTTCAGCTGTGTGGCTCTGGGCAAATTACCTAACCTCTCTGTGCCTCAGCACCGCCCCCACCCCCAACTGTAAAATGGGGATCAGAGCTTTGGGAGGATGTAGGGGAGTTATGGAGAGCTCTGAGTACTGTAGCCAGGGTAAGAGAAAAGGCGAGGAGGTGTTTGCAACCACATAGGTGAGGTCTTTCTTCAGCAGGTCCTACAACAGCAACGCCGAGGGTGACTTGGGAGCCCAGAAGAGGCGGTTCAGAGGGTCAAGGCAAGCTTCCTGGAGGAAGGAGGGGCGGGGCGGCCGGAGCCAAACCTGAAGGGCAAGTTTGGCAACCCCAGGTGGCCTGGAGGGTGAGGGAGGGGTGTCCCGGCCGGGAGCCGCGGAGGGGAGGGCTGACGCGCGTGCCCGCGTGCGTGCCGGGCGCTGGCCGGCTCCCAGGAGCCGGCCGAGCGCGACCCCTCGCCTCGCGCCCACCCGGGTGCCGCCGCGGGAGGGGCCCTGCGCTCTTCTGTGCCCAGCTTCTGTCACTTTGCGTTCCTGCGCGTCCATGCCACAAATGTTTTCTGAGCTCAGCCTTGGGGGGTGGGGTGGGGGCAGGCTGGGACTGGTGCCCCACTGATGGGGAAGACAGGGGTCGGAGTGGGGAGGCCACAGCCCCAGGTCTCAGTGGCTCTGGGCCAGGACCGACGCAGACCTGGCCGAGCCCAGCCCCTTTCTTCACGTGCAGCTGGAGGGCAGTCTGGCTGTGTAGGCATTCGGCGGGGGCTGCAGTTCTGGGTTGGGGAGGGAGGACCGCCTAGGGGTCCGGACTACCGGATCCGAGGGAGGAGGGGCTTGGGGTCCAGACTCCAGGGTCCGAGAGAGGAGGGGCTTGGGGTCCAGACCCCCGAGTCTGAGGGAATAGGGGTGGGGTCCTGGACCCCCGGATCTGAGGGAGAACGCGCTGGGGGTCCGGATTCCCGGGTCCGAGGGGCGAGGCAGGCGCAGCGCAGGCGCCCCCAGGCCACCCCCCGCCCCCCCACAGCAGCTCCTCGGTGCTTGGGAGCAGCAGGTGAGACAGAAACCCGAGCTTCCGCCCCCGTTCAGGGCCCGGGGCCTCCTTCCTTCTTCCCCGGCCACAAAGAAGACGCCGCCCTCTCTCCAGACCGGGACACGTGGTTCCCAAATACCACTGGACGCTCACACCCCTGCACCGTCTGACTCCGTAAGTCCTGGGGGAGCGGGTGGGGGCGCTCACCTGGGGAAGCCCCGAACCAAACCACCAAGAGTGCAGCGCCTTCTATTGAGTGAGCTTTCGGGCTCTGTGGCTCTGAACTTGTCTCTGTCCCCGAACGCGGGGGAACTGGACTGTTCATTGTCTCCGTTGGGTGATCCCGGAAACCAGACAGAACGCGCGCCGCAGCTTGTTAAGCCAACATCGTCTGTGTATCATCTCAGAAACCACCCCCCTCTCTTCCATCACCCTCCTCTTCCAAGGCACGCCCCCACTTCTGTCTCCCCGACTGGAGGGTTTGCTGGTGAATTCCTAGGACTAGGAGGGAGGCAGAATTCATGCAGATTGCTGGGGCAGGGCTTATGAATAAGATAGGAGCTGGGTATCAGGGAGATATATTTAACATACATATTTATTAATTTACTCATTCAGTAAATGGCCCCTGAAACCTAATTTGTGCCTCACTCTTTGCCCTCAAGAAGACAGGTTGGTTGGGGAAAAAGACCCTGCTGGCACTCACAGTAGGGATTCACAGTGACATATGCTTTAACTGAGGCGTCAACAGGGCACTGAGTGTCACTGGAGGAGATCTTTTATTTGAACCTGAAGTGGGCATGTGAGGAGGTCAAAGAAGACTTCCCCGGTTAAGTGATAACTGGATGGGGTTCTGAAGGATGAATAGGAGTTCGCCGAGGACGATGTTGGCAAGGATCGCTATTCCAGGTTTGGGAAGCAGCATGTGCCAAGTCCCCAAGTCACGCAGGAGCAGGTACTCGAGCACCAATCTGGTCCAAGCACGTTCTAAGTGGGGACCAACAAAACCCCTCCCTGCCTTTGTGTTATTGTCACTCTAGTGGGTGTGGTGGGGAGACAGAAGATAAACAGGTAGGGACACTCCTGTGAATAAGCCTTTCAGATTGTGGGAGTCTCTGTGCAGGAAGCAAAACAAAGGTGAAGAGATGGAGTGACCGGGGCCAGGCAGGTGTGGCGACTCCTGGTGAGCTGGTCACGGGTGGCTTCTCTGAGGAGGTGGTGCCTGGACTTGAATTTCAGGACCCAGGAATGCAGAGAGGGTTTTGGGCAGAGGGAATACCTGGGGGAGGCTGGGCAGGTGGGGGTGTGGTTGGCCAGAGGAGATGAGCCTGGAGACAGTGTGGAGGATGGTCCCGATGTTGATGTTGACCATGACCATGGCAAAGGACGGGGTGGCCAGACTCCAGCTCAGATGGATTTGTCCCAAGCCTGAGTTTCAAGATGCTCCCTCTCTGGTTGGGGAGGTGACATGAACATGGGTGGCCCAAAAGGTGCCATAAACGGAGGCCACTCGGGCAGGGTGGCAGCTCAGAGGAGTTCTTCTCAGGGCCTTAGAGTTAAAAGGTTAGGGAAGGTTTTCCCTGAAGCCCCTCTGAGACCGGCTAGCCCATGAGCGGGGGGTGAGGAGTGACACCAGAGGGCAAGTCTAAGAACTGCCCTGGCTGGAGGAGGGAGGCTGCTGGTAAGCTGTTTATTCTCTGGAAGGGATCCAGGGCGACTGGTCTCCTGAAGCTGGAGGAACTTGGCTCTCAGGCTGGGGGTCTGGGGCAGGGGTGGGGGTGGTGATGGGAAAAGACTCCAAATAGACTAGAGTTGGGATCCTGGGTTGGAGCGAGTGACTCCAGATTGTTCTCATTTCTTCCTGGCTACAGGAGCATAAGCCCTGGCTGCTGCAGTAATGGCTGCTGGGAAGATGAGGTGTGAAAAGGCAGGTCAAGTGCTTAGAACAGGTTCAGTGCTCAGCCAATGGATGGGTAAGATAGAGACAAAGGAAGGAATCAATAACTACATGGCTGGATCCACATACGTGACAAGGACTGGTTCTGCAGAGAGCTCTGTGCCCCAGTGCCTGCTCGCAAGGGCAGACTCAGTCCTAAGCTTCTGATGGCCGTTCATTTATTCAGGACATTTATCCATTCATTTGACAAATGGTTCTGAAGCATCTACTCTAACCAGGCACTGTGCCAGGGGCCAGAGAACTCAACGGCCCCAAACCTGCCCTCGTGGAGTTTATATTCTGGTGGAAAATAAAAAAGTGAATGTGTAGAATGTCAGATGGTGGTCATAAAGCAGGGAAGAGGGTCCAGTGGGTGTCTTGGGGGTTTTATTGGTTGGGGAAATCCTCACCGAGACTGTGCTGTTTCAGTGAAGACCTAAAGGGAGTGAAAGTGAAAGTGTTAGTTGCTCAGTCGTGTCCTACTCTTTGCGAGCCCATGGACTGTAGCCCGCCAGGCTCTTCTGTCCATGGGATTTCCAGGAAAGAATGCTGGAGTGAATTGCCATTTCCTCCTCCAGGGGATCTTCCTGACCCAGGGATTGAACCTGTGTTACCTGTGTCTCATGAATTGCAGGCAGATTCTTTACCCACTGAACCATCAGGGAAGGGAGTGAGGTGTGAGGATGTCTGGGGAAGGATCTTCAGGCAGGGGCAAGGGCCAGTGCAAAGGTCCTGAAGCAGGTGCTCACACAGCAAAGCCAGTGTTTCTGGGGCAGAGGTGCAGGGCATGAATTCAGAAAGGTGATGGGGGTGTACTGTGGGTTCTCAAGATCACTGTGGGAGTCCAAACCTGACAGGTGCTATAGTGGGGTTTTGATCAAGTTTTTTTTTTTTTTAATTGACCTGAAATTAGCCATCTTAAAGTGAACAACTGAATAGCATTTTGTACATTGACAGTGTTATGCAACCATCATATCCTTCTATTCCTAAACACTTTTATCCTCCTCAAATAAAGTCCATACCCTTATTTTTATTTAGAAATTTATTTTGGCCGCACTGTGCAGCATATGGGATGTTGGTTCACCAACCAGGGATTGAACCCATGTCCTCTGCATTACAAGGTGATTCTTAACCACTGGACCACTAGGGAAGCCCTGGAGTTGCCATTTTCTGAGATCCCAGGAAAGCCCTCCCTCCTAGCTGAGCTGTTTGCATGGTGCCTGCCTTGCTCCAGGCAAACTCACTAAGTCTCTCCTTTCCTGCCTTCCTTCCTTCTCATCACCATTAACTCGTGTCCATGCTCCGCTCCTCCTCCCTGCTTCGCTTCCTTCCTCCAGATCATGGAGCCATGAATGTGCTGTGCTGAGCACCTGTACTAAACCAACAAAACAAGACCGACTGTCCCAGTCACTATGGCCATGTAACAAATCATTCCAAGACCTGGTGGCTTCAGACAAGGGCCACGTTCAGTCTGCATGTGAATCTGCCGTCTGCACGGGGCTTGGTGGCGGTGGCATACAGGGAAGGAAAGTGAAGTTGCTCAATCATGTCCGACTCTTTGTGGCCCCATGGACTGCAGCCTGCCATGGTGCCTCCATCTCCATGGGATTCTCCATGGAGCCTCCATTCTCCAAAACAGCCTCCATCCATGGGATTCTCCAGGCAAGAATACTGGAGTGGGTTGCCATTTTCTTCTCCAGGGGATCTTCCCCACCCTGGGCTCGAACCTGGGTCCCTCGCATTGCAGACAGGCTCCTGTCTGAGCCACCTCTGCTCTATTTGGTGAGGGTGGGGGTGGATTGGAAGCTGGGGCGGCGTTGGGACTGGAAAGACGAGCCTGGAATCATCAGGGCTCCTCCACCATCTAATCTTTTCTCTATGTGGTCTATCCAGCATGGTAGCTTCAGGGTCGCTAAACCTGTTTCTTACATGTCAGGTAAGGGCTCCAAAAATGCACGGATAGGAAGACAGAAGAGAGGGAGGAAGGAAGAGTGAATGAGAATGGGAATGAATTGGGTGTGATAAGCCTTCTGATGGGGGAAGAGTTCTCTCAGGACCTGGGACAGCACCCAACGTTTGTAGGGATTTATTAGCAACATCAACAGTGGTAAACGAGTGCATGAGCTACCTGGTAGGAGATATTCTGAACTCCTTGGGTGCATCTGGGAATCAAATAGGAGCTCCTCAGAAGAAAGAATTTGCATGCATTGTTCTCTTAATAATAACAACGCTACAGCCACAAGTGCTCTGGTGTTTCCTGTGTCCTTGTCATGAATTACTTTCTGTCATCCTTCCAAAGCCTGTGACAGGCCAGCAAAATGTAGCCCACCGCTTGTTCTTATAAATAAAGTTTTATTGGAACGCAGTCCTGCTCATTTGTTTTCATATCCTCTGTGGCTGCTTCCCTGTCATAATGGCAGAGTTGTTGCAACAGGGACTGGATGGCCCAAAAAGCTGAAATTATTTTCTCTCTGGTCCTTTGCAGAAGATATTTGTTAACCCCTGCTCTAGAGGTAGGTGATATTAGACCAGTTTATAGAAGAGAAGAAAAAGGGCTCACAGAGGGGATGTTTATTTGAGGTTGAGAGAGCAAGCATCAGTACTTTTTTATTAAAAAATTTCCCCCTTATTTTTAATTGTGGTAAGCTGCACATGCCATGAAATTTGCCATTTTAACCACTTTTGAATGTACAATTCTATGGCATTAATTGTGTTCACATTGTTGTGTGCCCATCAACAAACACCATCCACCTCCAGCATTTTCTTCGTCTTGGAAAACGGACAAGAACTCCAGAACAAGAAAATGCAGATGAGCAAAAAGAAAAAAAAATCATCCTGCCTGGCAGAGATGCCAAAGAGAAGAGTAGTTTTTTTTTTAACTAAAAAAATATGCACTTTCATATTTAAGCTTAAAAAAGAGAATCAGTCTGCTCTCCCTGCCTCCCCCCATCCACTGACATTTAAAGAAGAAACTCTGGATGTTGGTAAACATTTGAACTTTCTAAAGCTGTAGACGGAGTCTATCCAGGGACACGTACACATGAATTAACTTGTACTGATAGACGTGGAGGTTGATTTTATCTGTGCCAGTGTCTTGCTATTACAGAGAGACAGGGCAATGAGGAACATTTCCCCACGTGTTTCTTTCCCAATGACCTATTATTCTCTTAGCCTAAATTCTTCCAAGGGGAAGGGGTGGGTCAAAGATTGGAGCAGATGATTTTGCCACGTATTACTGAATGACCTTTTAGGAAGGCTGTACCAACTGACACTCCCACCAACAGGTAGGTGCACCTGTTTCACCACATGCTTGCCAACACTGGGTATTATTGCTTTGATCCTGCCAATCTGATAAGTGAAAAATATTATCTTGTCATTATCCTAATGAGTTTCTTTGATTCCCAGTAGGATCGAACTCATGTCTCTTGTGTCTCCTGTATTGGCAGGTGGATTCTTTACCACTGTGCCACCAGGGAAGCCCACACTTAATAAACAAAAGCTGGCATTATTGCCTTTTTCTGTTTTTTAAACTTCTCTTCAGCCACATTTCTTGCCAGCTGCTTACCCCTTCAAGTCAAATCTCCTACCATCGCAAGCAACTTGCCTCACAACTTCTCATGACTCCAGTCAGTCCACTTAAAGAGCTCCTACTCATCCTTCAAAACCCTATTTAGGTTTTGCCTCCTCTAAGAAGTCTTCCTAGCCAAATTAAGACTTAAATTGAAGAAAGTGGGGAAAACCACTAGACCATTCAGGTATGACCTAAATCAAATCCCTTATGATTATACAGTGGAAGTGAGAAATAGATTTAAGGGACTAGATATGATAGACAGAGTGCCTGATGAACTATGGATGGAGGTTCATGACATTGTACAGGAGACAGGGATCAAGACCATCTCCATGGAAAAGAAATGCAAAAAAGTAAAATGGCTGTCTGAGGAGGCCTGACAAATAGCTGTGAAAAGAAGAGAAGTGAAAAGCAAAGGAGAAAAGGAAAGATATAAGCATCTGAATGCAAAGTTCCAAAGAATAGCAAGGAGAGATAAGAAAGCCTTCCTCAGCAATCAGTGCTAAGAAATAGAGGAAAAGAACAGAATGGGAAAGACTAGAGATCTCTTCAAGAAAACTAGAGATACCAAGGGAACATTTCATGCAAAGATGGGCTCGATACAGGACAGAAATTGTATGGACCTAACAGAAGCAGAAGATATTAAGAAGAGGTGGCAGGAATACACAGAAGAACTGTACAAAAAGGAGCTTCACGACCCAGATAATCATGATGGTGCGATTAGAACCAGACATCCTAGAATGTGAAGTCAAGTGGGCCTTAGAAAGCATCACTATGAACAAAGCTAGTGGAGGTGATGGAATTCCAGTTGAGCTATTTCAAATCCTGAAAGATGATGCTGTGAAAGTGCTGCACTCAATATGCAAGCAAATTTGGAAAACTCAGCAGTGGCCACAGGACTGGAAAAAGTCAGTTTTCATTCCAATCCCAAAGAAAGGCAATGCCAAAGAATGCTCAAACTACCACACAATTGCACTCATCTCACATGCTAGTAAAGTCATGCTCAAAGTTCTCCAAGCCAGGCTCCAGCAATATGTAAACCGTGAACTTCCTGATGTTCAGGCTGGTTTTAGAAGAGGCAGAGGAACCAGAGATCAAATTGCCAACATCCGCTGGATCATCGAAAAAGCAAGAGAGTTCCAGAAAAACATCTATTTCTGCTTTATTGACTATGCCAAAGCCTTTGACTGTGTGGATCACGATAGAATGTGGAAAATTCTGAAAGAGATAGGAATATCAGACCATCTGACCTGCCTCTTGAGAAACCTATATGCAGGTCAGAAAGCAACAGTTAGAACTGGACATGGAACAACAGACTGGTTCCAAATAGGAAAAGGAGTACGTCAAGGCTGTATATTGTCCCCCTGCTTATTTAACTTATATGCAGAGTACATCATGAGAAACACTGGGCTGGAAGAAGCACAAGCTGGAATCAAGATTGCCGGGAGAAATATCAATAACCTCAGATATGCAGATGGCATCATCCTTATGGCAGAAAGTGAAGAGGAACTAAAAAGCCTCTTGATGAAAGTGAAAGAGGAGAGTGAAAAATTTGGCTTAAAGCTCAGCATTCAGAAAACTAAGATCATGGCATCTGGTCCCATCACTTCATGGGAAATAGATGGGGAAACAGTGGAAACAGTGTCCGACTTTATTTTTTTGGGCTCCAAAATCACTGCAGATGGTGATTGCAGCCATGAAATTAAAAGATGCTTACTCCTTAGAAGGAAATTTATGACCAACCTAGATAGCATATTGAAAAGCAGAGACATTACTTTTCCTACAAAGGTCCGTCTAGTCAAGGCTATGGTTTTTTCAGTGGTCATGTATGGATGTGAGAGTTGGACTGTGAAGAAAGCTGAGCGCAGAAGAATTGATGCTTTTGAACTATGGTGTTGGAGAAGACTCTTGAGAGTCCCTTGGACTGCAAGGAGATCCAACCAGTCCATTCTGAAGGAGATCAGTCCTGGGTGTTCATTGGAAGACTGATGCTGAAACTGAAACTCCAGTACTTTGGCCACCTCATATGAAGAGTTGACTCATTGGAAAAGACTCTGATGCTGGGAGGGATTGAGGGCAGGACTACAGGGGATGAGATGGCTGGATGGCATCACCGACTCGATGGACGTGAGTTTGAGTGAACTCCGGGAGTTGGTGATGGACAGGGAGGCCTGGTGTGCTGAGATTCATGGGGTCACAAGGAGTCTGACACGACTGAGTGACTGAACTGACTGACTGACTGAGGAAGTCTTCCCTTGCTCCTAGCCTGATTCTCCAGTCACATATCCTGGATGCTGGCCATAGTGCTTTCTTTGGATGCCCTGTTGTGTTTCCTGTGTCCAGGAGGGTTTTTATGACTCATTGTTGGTGCTACTGCCCCAGACCTGCAAGTCACGTCAGCCCTCTGTGTCGTAATGGAGCCAAGAGGTGATGCTTCACAGTTTCTAGATCTTTCTCCACCCTGGACATCCCCATCTCAGAGACCAACCTGGAGCCTGCTGTCTGGGTGCTTTCATCCTGTTCCCAAGAGTTCCTGCTGTTTTTGGGGGTAGGGCCCCCCACCTACAAGACTGCTGACCTCAGGCTTCTCCATCCTGAGTGCTCTGTTGGCCCCCGAGCCTCTCATCTCCAGCCTTATACATTTCTGCCATGTCCTACCCCCACTCACCAATTTTAGCTAAATAGGCATGTTTTGCCTTGTTAACAAAAAAAGGAAAAGAAAAAAAAAGTTATTGGCACATTTGGAAACTATTAATTAGCTATTTGTCATTTTAAAAGTGTTCTAAAGTGTGTCTGTGGATTATTGACAAACTCAATCCAATCATAAATCAGACTTACTTGGGTGATATAATTTTTGAAACTAAATTATGAAAGTCTTTTCAGTTTTTTTTTTTGCCTTTTCATCAGTTTTATTGCAGTATAATTTACATGCAATGCATGCATGCTAAATCGCTTCAGTCGTGTCCAACTCTTTGCTACCCCATGAACTGTAACCCGCCAGGCTTCTCTGTCCATGGGATTCTCCAGGCAAGAATACTGGAGTGGGTTGCCATTTCCTCCTCCAGGGGATCTTCCCGACCCAGTGACTGAACCAGTGCCTCTTACATCTCCTGCACTGGCAGGCGAGTTTGTTTTTACCAGTAGCGCCACTTGGGAAGTGTCTTACCTAGAATAAAATCCAGTGAACATACTGATGAGACTTGACGAATGTATGTTGTCATGTGTATAAATTCCTGTGTAATCAAGATACTCTTTCCAAAACTCCCCAAAGGTTCCCTTTGCAGTAATCACTTCCCCCACCCCTTCAACCCTTGGTAACCACTGGTATTCATTTTCTCTCCTAGACTGTCATGTAACTGGAATCATACATATTGTATAAATACCAATAGATCATTCCTTTTATTAAGAAAGAGTCCATTGTCTGAGCAGAAGGAAATGGCAACTCACTTCAGTATTCTTGCCTGGAGAATGCCAAGATCGGAACACCCTGGTAGGCTACAGTCCACAGATTGCAAAAAGTCCGATACGACTGAGCGACTTCACTTTCACTTTCTTTCCATTGTCTGAATTTACTATAAATAACTTATTCCTTTAGCTGTTGATGGACATATCTATTACAAAATTGGATTGCTTCTCACTTTTGATTATTTTGATTAAGTGGATGAGTTGAATTGCCTCTCCCTTCTACCTCCACAAATTTATATATGTTGAAATCCTAATATGTAGTAGACATCAGAATATGATCTTATTCGGAAATAGGGTTGTTGCAGATGTAGTGAATTAGGGTGACGTCATTTTGAATTAGGGTGGGCCTCTCCTCAGACACAGAAGTTCAGGCCTTCAGCCCCTTCTCCCTCAGACCCGAGGTCCAGACTACCGGCCCCTACTCCCTCAGACCCGAAGTTTACGCCCCCATGATCTCCTCGCTCAGTACTCCAGAAATCTGGGAACCTCCCAAGCTTGTAGGTCTTGGATTCTGAGCATTGAATTTATCAAATTGTCCCGGAAAGTCGACAAATAACTCGTATATTTATGCCACTTATTTATTTGTTTTCATTGAGGTATACTTGATTTTCAGCACTACATTAGTTTCAGGTGTACAACAGTGATTCAAATTTTTTACGGATTACATTCGGTTTAAAGTTTTTATGGAATACTGGCTGTCGTCTCTATGCTGTACAATATCGTCTCGAAGCTGTTTTGTTTTATACATAGCTAGTTCGTAGGCACACGTATTTTTAGATGAGGAAACAGGCTGATCCATTTGAAAGACAAACAGAGGACCGGGTCCGGAGGCGACAGCTGCCTTGCTGGGATCCTGGGGTCCCTACGGCACCGAGCTGAACTTTTAAGCGGAGCGAGTGTGACGTCATCGGAACAGCGCGTGGGCCCCGCCCACGGCCCCGGCCCCGGAAACTACCATTCCCAGCAGCAGCTGCGCTCGCAGTCCGTCCCCATAGGTCCCGCCCTGGAGGCCCCTCCCCCGCCCCGCCCCTTCCGGAGGCGCCGGTTCCGGCGGCGTGTGCCCTTCCGCACGTGGGTCCCCGGCGGCGCGCTCTCGGTGCAGACTCCGGGGTGTGCGTGTGCGGGCGGCTGCAGTCAGAGTCCCGCTCCGGCCAGGCATGAGCCGCTACGTTCTGCCGCTGTCCGTGCTGGGCACGGCCGTGGGCGGCGCCGTGCTGCTCAAGTGAGTTCGCCCGGGTCTCTCAGGCGCGGTAACGGCGGGCCGGTGGGCTTGGACAGGGAGGGAGGGCCGGGTGGAGATCGCCAGCTCCTCGCCCACCCAGGAGTCCTCCAGTCCATTCATCCAGCAGTGCTCCCAGAGAATGCAGGGACAAGGCTGGGCCCCGAGCGGGCAGGTCACGGCCCAAGGTCGGCCAGAGAAAGGGGCGGATCCGGGCCCTGGTAAACGTTTTGGTCTAGTTGCTTCCGGACTTTTAGTGCATTAATTAATTCATTCAGCAGATATCTACTGGGCACCTCCCATATGTCACGTCCTGGCCCAGATGCAAGGAACGTGTATGTCACCTAAGCTCTCATTGTTCGGAATCAGAGAAACAAGTTAGGATTGTCCAACTCAGTCAATGAAAAGATCGTTATTCTTTCCTGTGGTTCCTGGAATTCACTAAATAAAAACAAGACAGGCGGCTAAGGGGTGCAAACTGTTAGTTATAAAATAAACCACAAGAAGATAGTGTACAACCAGGGGAATATAGCAACTCTTTTATAATAGATATAAATGGAATATAACCTTTAAAAACCGTAAAGCATTATGTTGTACACCTGTACCGTATATATTGTATATCAACTATTCTTCAATATAAAAATCCCCCCCACTCCAAACCAAAATACGGCAACCAAATATTCTATAGCAGCACCATTCAGTAGAACTTTCTGTGAAGATGGAAATCTTTTACATTTGCCCTGGCTATTATGAGCCATACAGTGTGACTATTGAGCACTTAAAAATATAACCGTGTTACGCTTGTAGTAACAGTATTATACTGTACACTTAAAAATTTGTTAAGATGGTAGACCTTATGTTAAGTGTTCAGGATTAGCAATACATATTTTATTACAGTTACACAAGAGCTGGGAGTTAGGCCAGAAAGTGATTGCAATATTGAAATATCTTTTCCCCTGTCATAAGGGGTTGAAGGATAGACTGATTGACTGTTAATCTCTTTGCATAAATATGTTTAGGCTTGTTCATCTGCTCTGTGATGAGGCTTCATTTTGAAGTTGTTCCTCCTGATCCAATAAAGTCTTTTTTTGTGTAGCCGGCTGGTATCTTGTTTTTTTATAAACTCCTGCTTTGTAAATATTAATCGCCTTTTTTTTGAAAGCTCTAGGAAATGGAAATAATTTTTCCTTATCATAGAAATCATCGGGAAATTCCCTGGCGGTCCAAGGATTAGGACTTGGCGCTTTCATGCCAGGGACTGACTGTTCAGTCCTTGGTTGGGGAAGTAAGAACCCTCAAAGCAGAAGGCATGGCCAAAAAAAACGTTCATTGGCTGCTGTTTTTATTTTTATTCATGCTGATGTCTGTTAGTTCTGAAAAAGCTTAAAAATAATAATAAAAAAAAAAATACCAGCATGGGAAGAATAAAAGAAAGCTGAATGCCCTGGTTGGGGATGGGGAATATGACTATTTATTTTTAATTAAAAATACCCTCTTGTCTGGAGAGGACACTGTTTCTCTGGCCAGCTTCCTGTTGGGGACATTTAGTTGTTTCCAGTATTTAGCCTCTGGAATATGGACACAGTAGCAGAATAAGGCCCTCCTGCCCTCTCCCGCACATCCTAATGCCCAGAACCTATGACTATGTATCCTTACCAGTCAAAGGGGACTCTGCAGATGTCATTAAGGACCTCCATGATGGGAGATGGTCACCAGGTGGCCCCAGCGTCATCATAACGGTACTCACAAGAGGGAGGCGGGAGAATCAGAGCCAGAGACTTGACGCTGCTGTGTTGTTGACTTTGAAGGCGGAGAAAGGGGCCCAGGGATGCAGGTGGCCCTTAGAATCTGGAAAAGGCTCCGGAACAATTCTCAATTCTCCCTTGTGCTTCCAGAAGGAATATGGCTCTGCCGACACCTCAGTTTTATCCTGTGAGACCCGTCTGGGACTCTGACCTGCAGACTCTAGGGAAACACCATTGTGTGGTTTTAACCCACTGAACTCCTGGTGAAATGTTACAACAGCCGTAGGGTTCGAACACAGGGGTCTTTATCAGCTAACAATGGTTATGACGAGGAGGCTTCCCCACACCAGGAGGTGCTGAGTAACCACAGGGCTCCCTTGGGTTGTGTGATATTGTTCCCATATTTCCGCTGGAGGAACACAAGCTCAGAGCGGTCACTTGTCTGAGATCGTAACCGTTGGGGGCACCTGCAGTGAGAGTGGACAGACAGATGGAACTGACCTCCCATTTCCTACCTCCAGGGACTTTGTTGCCGGCGGGGCTTGTCCCAGCAAGGCCACCATTCCCGGGAAGACTGTCATTGTGACTGGTGCCAACACGGGCATCGGGAAGCAGACTGCCTTGGAGCTGGCCAAAAGAGGTGATGTCCCATTGGGCACCTGCTTCTTGGCTTGGGGCTCGGGAGCGAGATCTGGTGGTGGATGATGGGATTCCCCTGGGGGTGTTAAGATCTGGTGTTAAGACCTGGTGGTGGATGGTGGGATTTCCCTGGGGGTGTTAAGGCTTCTGATTCTTTCGGTTTTGCAAGTGGCAGAAACAAACGCAGGCTGGCGTAAGCCCCAAAGCCTGGTGTTCCTGGAAGGGGGCAGATGGGTCCAGGGGCTCAGAGGAGCCCCTGGATGCTCAGCAGTTTCTGGTTGGGTTTTTCTTTGCATCGGCCTCACCCTCTCCTATGCTGGTTGGACTCAGTCCAAGTGACTGGGTTGGGACCTGGGTCAGAGGTTGGGAGTAAGACTTGACTTCAGGCTCTTCCTTCCCTTGTAGCTCAGTCAGTAAAGGATCTGCCTGCAGTGCAGGAGACCTGGGTTCAATCTCTGGGTTGGGAAGATCCCCTGGAGAAGGAAATGGCAACACAATCCAGTATCCTTGCCTGGAAAATCTCATGGACAGAGGAGCCTGGTGGGCTGCAGTCCATGGGGTCACAAAGAGTTGGCCATGACTGAGCGACTAACACTTACTTACACTTACTCAGGCCCTTCCAAGCTTACTGATCGGTCTTTAATAGGAAGGATGCCCCCTTCGATTTGGGTCTGTTTGATGTTTTTCTCATGGTCAGAGTGGGCTTATGGAGAAGTGCCCTCCTCAGCACACAGATCTCTCTTTTTTAAAAAATTTATTTTTGGCCCCACTGTGTGACATGCAGGCTCTTAGTTCCCTGACCAGGGATCAAACCCGTGTCCCTGCAGGAACACCAGGCTTTGGGGCTTACACCAGCCTGCGTTTGTTTCTGCCACTTGCAGAAGCTCGGATTCCTAACCACTGACCACCAGGGAAGTCCCCACAGAGCTCTCTTTTGAATTTAGAATCTGGAGTTGCTGGGGGGACAGGCATGAGAGAGGGAGGCGTCCCGGTTTTTGTTTGAACACCTGGAAGACCGGAGTTGGGAGGGAGAGGCCGGGGCAGGTGTGAGGGCTGGGGGAGGCCAGGACCTCTCCTTGGGGGGCTCGAGACGCGGTGGCCAGTGAATGAGTCCCTGCTGGATCAACCAGGCCCGAGCTGCATGTTCACCCTGAGGTCAGAGTGATGGGGGCCATGATGGGTGGTCCTCTGCCCCTGCGCCTCATCACACAGGGTTTCCCCCAGGGAGGGGCAGATGTTCCTTTTTGGACCTGGCGAGACCGGAACTTGGGCCGACACACCCACTGCCATCCAAGGGCCGGGCTGGCCCTGCGAGGATGGATGGAGCCTGGACTTGATGAGCTCTGTCCTGGACTGTGATGGGGCCGCCGGTGTGTAGGAGGCGGCTGCTCCACCCCAGGGGAGCCCCAAAGATGCACACAGGCAGCATCCTTGTTGCCCATCCTTTTCTCAGACCCTGTTTCTCCTCACTTTTCTAATTTGAAAAAAAAAAAAAAAGTTTTTTTTTAAATGGGTGTATTAAATATTTAATTCACACACTTAAAATACACACTTCTGGGATTTTTAGTATCTTCACAGAAATGTGCAGCCATGACTGCTCCCCATTGTAGAACATGTTTCATCACCCCAAAATAAAACCTGGGTCCTCTAAGCTGTGGCCCTCTTAATGTCCCATCCTCGGCAAAGCTGGGATACCGCTGATCTTCCTCCTGTGGATTTGCCTCTCGGGCATTTCAGATTAATGGAATCATACACTGTGCTTTTATGCCTCTTGCTTTGACTGAGTGAGCATCATGCTTGTGAAGCTCACCCATGGTGCGGATGCTTTGGGATTTCCTTCGTTTTCATGGCTGAGTAATATTCCACTGATGGATGGACCACGTTTCCCTTAATACTTTTTTTAAATATTGGAGGATAGCTGATTTACAGTGTTGCGTTAGTTTCAGTTGTGCGGCAAAGTGATTCCTTTTTAAACATACATGTATCTATTCTTTTTCAAATTCTTTCCCATTCAGCTCATTACAGAATATTGGTCAGAGTTCCCCGTGCTCTCCAGTAGGTCCTTGTTGGTTATCTGTTTTATATACGGCAGAGTGTATATGTTAGTTCCAAACTCCCACTTTATCCCTCCGCCTCCATGTTCTTCCCTCAATGGACATTTGGGGCGTTTCTGCCTCAACAGTGCCTCTGTGTACGTTAGAGTACATAGTTTTGTATGGACGTATCTTTTCATTTATCTTAAGTACGTACACTTAGGAGTGGATCTTTTTTATGTTTATTAAAAATTTTTTTTTTCTTGTCTGGCTCTTCCAGGAGGCAACATCATTCTGGCCTGTCGAGACATGGAGAAGTGCGAAGCGGCGGCCAAGGAGATTCGAGGGGAGACCCTCAATCACCGCGTCAACGCCAGGCACCTGGACTTGGCCTCCCTGAAGTCCATCCGAGAGTTCGCGGCGAAGGTCACTGAAGGCAAGAGAGAGGCTGCGGGGCTTGTGAGGGAGGGCCTGAGCGGCCAGGCCGTGAGGAGGGAGCGCACCGGGCAGGCCCTAGAGCCGAGTGTCGGTCACTGCCTGTTTTTGTTCTGTCTTTGGGTGAAGATGTTACACTGTTTTCTTTTCTGACATTTTCACGTTTACATATTTTTCATTTTTACATGTGGGAAAGAAAAAAGAATAACATTTCACAGCATGTGACTTTTATTTGGAATTCAGGTGGTGTTTTGTTTTTTTTTGGCCACACGGCATGGCTTTCAGGGTGTTAGTTGCCTGGCCAGGGCTTGAACCTACTCCCTGGGCAGGGAAAGCACAGGGTCCTAACCCCTGGGTCGCCAGGGAACTCCTGGAATTCAGGTTTTAGTTTTTAAAGGTTGTTTTTTTTAACTGGAGTATAATTGTTTACAGTGTTGTGTTAGTTTCTGCTGTAGAAGAATGTGACTCAGCTATATGTATGCATATATCTCCATAAAGGGTCTTCCCTGGTGGCTCAGTGCTAAAGAACCCGCCTGTCAATGCAGGAGATGTGAATTCGATCCCTGGGTCAGGAAGATCTGCTGGAGAAGGAAATGGCAACCCACTCCAGTATTCTTGCCTGGAGAATCCCATGGACAGAGGAGCCTGGCGGGCTACAGTCCATGGGGTTGCAAAGAGTCAGACACCACTGAGCGACTCAACAACAACAAAATCATCTCCGTAAAGTTTTATTGACACACAGCTGGGCCCATCGATTTCCATTTTGTCTGTGGCCGTTTTAGTCCTGCGAGGGCAGAGTTCAGTGGAGACAGACCAAATCGCCTGCAAAACTGAAAGTATTTGCTGCCTGGTCCTTTACAGAAGAAGGTTACCGAGTCCCACTCTCCAGGAAAACCGAGTCCTTCTGTCTGAGCTGGGCTCCTGGGAGAAGCAGAGGCCGGGAACGGATTTGCTGTGTAGGGAGGCAGAGGAGGACTTAACCAGGAGGAGAAGGGCAGAAACACCGACTCACCCACTGTTTGCTCAGGCTCTCTGGTGCTGAGGCGACTTCAGGGACACAGACGTGAGTCAGATTCAGGCTCTGTCTCCGGAGTGCCTGGGGCCGTGTCGGCCGTGAGGACAAGTGACTCAGAGGGGACCCGAAGGCACGACGCAGAGCACCCAGGAACGCCCACCTTCTCCGCTGGGCGTCTCCTTCTGCAGAGCCAGGCATCAGGCTGGCGTTTCTTTGCACTCTCATCTCCTTGATGGCTGACTCACTCTTCCTGCTGCTTGCTGCACGGTCTCAGAACCGCTTACATATTTATTTATCTTTCGAACAGGAATAACATTTGCAAGCTTAAATGTTCAGAAAGTGCAAACGGGGCTACAGGAAAACATCTTCCCGGCGAAGCCGCCGCTAGCTCCCTGGCTGCTGTCCTCAGATGGGCTCACTGCGTCCCCCGCTGTGCATCCTCTGGGGGACCGTTGATGCGTGTATAAAGCAAACGGGGGGGATACGCCTCCCCTTGGGTTTTTTGTATAAACCGAAGCCTGTTATACAGCCAATACTGCCCCTCGCTTTTTGTCTGCAGCTCTCTCCTGGAGATCAGTGCGGGCAGGACTTTTTCCTTTTATTGTCGTGGCTGTCTTGTGTATGTTTGTTTCTCTTCCTGCTGCTGTGGGGCTTGCAGGATCTTAGTTCCCGACCAGGGGTTGAATCCGTGTGCCTTGCTGTGGAAGCGTGGAGTCCTAACCATTGGACTGCCAGGGAATTCCTGTGTGTGTGTGTGTTTTAAAGTTTTTATTGAAATATAATTGACTTACAATGTTTTGTTAGTTTCAGGTTTATAGCAAACTTGAACTCTGATTTAGTTGTATACACACATGAACGCTCACAAAAATACATTTTTTGTTTAAGACTCTTTTCTATTATAGATTATTACAAGGTATTGAGTATAGTTCCCTGTGCTATACAGTAGGTCCTTGTTGGTTATCTGTTTTATATAGAGTAACGGGCATGTTAATCCCAGATTCCTAATTAATCCCTCCCCCTGCACCTTGGTAACCATAAGTTTTCTATGTCTGTGAGTCTGTTTTGTAAATAAAGTCATTAGTATCCCTTTTTTTAGATTCCATATATAAGTGAGAGGATGAGATGGTTGGATGACATCATTGAGTCAATGGACATGAGTCTGAGCAAACTCTGGGAGATAGTGAAGGACAGGGAAGCCCGGCGTGCTGCAGTCCATGTGGTCGCAAAGACTCGGACACAAACTTAGTGACTGAATAATAACAACATATAAGTGATATCATATAATTTTGCCTTTCTCTGGCTCACTTTACCTAGTATGATCATCTCTGGGTCCGTCCCTGTTGCTGCAAATGGCATCATTTCCTTCTTTTTTATGGCCGAATAATATTCCGTCACACTGTGTCTTCTTTGTCCATTCCTCTGTCGATGGACACTTAGGTCGCAGAGTACTTTTTGAGGGGATCATGATGAAGCCGTCCTACTTGGCAGGTTCTGTTACCCATTTTATCGTGGGGGAAACTGAGTCCTGTTTGTCCTCACCCCCGTTTTCCAGAGGAGGAGCACGTTCACATCCTGATCAACAACGCGGCCGTGATGCGGTGCCCCCACTGGACCACCGAGGACGGCTTTGAGATGCAGCTTGGCGTTAACTACCTGGGTGAGCCTGCGGGCTGAGTGGCATCGGCCCGGGATGTGGGTGGGGCCCCTGTGGACCAGATGCAGGCTCTGGGAGGGGTCTTGCTCCAGTCTCCAAGGCGGCCGTGCGTGGGGTCACCTGGCAGCTCGGGGAGCCCCCTGTTCCTGGCTGGACCTTCAGTCCCGGACCTTTCATCAGCCTCTTGGCCTCTTGTCCCTTTGTCTGTCTGTCCTCCAGTCTCTGTCTGTCCTTCACTTGCTGTGTCAGTCTATCTGTTGTCACTCTGAGTCCATCAGTAAGACTGAGGGACGTTGGGTAGGTGTCAGTCACACAGGATTAGGGACCACCCTAATGACCTTGTTTAAACTTTATCACCTTTCTGTAGACCCTCACTCTAAATAAGGTTACACTCCGAGGTACTGGAGGGTAGGACTTTTTTTTTTAGGGGTGTTTGGGGGGTGACATGGCTTGCCTAGTGGCTCAGGTGGTGAAGTATCTACCTGCAGTGCAGGAGACCCGGGTTTGATCCCTGGGTGGGAAAGATCCCTTGGAGAAGGGAATGAGCAACTTAAGTTCAGTTCAGTTCAGTTGCTCAGTCGTGTCCGACTCTTTGCGACCCCATGAATTGCAGCACGCCAGGCCTCCCTGTCCATCACCAACTCTCAGAGTTCACTCAGACTCACGTCCATCGAGTCAGTGATGTTATCCAGCCATCTCATCCTCTGTTGTCCCCTTCTCCTGCTCCCAATCCCTCCCAGCATCAGAGTCTTTTCCAATGAGTCAACTCTTCGCATGAGGTGGCCAAAGTACTGGAGTTTCAGCTTCAGCATCATTCCTTCCAAAGAAATCCCAGGGCTGATCTCCTTCAGAATGGACTGGTTGGATCTCCTTGCAGTCCAAAGAACTCTCAAGAGTCTTCTCCAACACCACAGTTCAAAAGCATCAATTCTTCAGTGCTCAGCTTTCTTCACAGTCCAACTCTCACACCCATACATGACCACTGGAAAAACCATAGCCTTGACTAGACAGACCTTTGTTGGCAAAGTAATGTCTCTGCTTTTCAATGTGCTATCTAGGTTGGTCCTAACTTTCTCCCAAGGAGTAAGCGTCTTTTAATTTCATGGCTGCAATCACCATCTGCAGTGATTTTGGAGCCCCAGAAAATAAAATCTGACACTGTTTCCACTGTTTCCCCATCTATTTCCCATGAAGTGATGGGACCAGATGCCATGATCTTAGTTTTCTGAATGTTGAGCTTTAAGCCAACTTTTTCACTCTCCTCTTTCACTTTCATCAAGAGGCTTTTTAGTTCCTCTTCAGTTTCTGCCATATGGATGATGTCATCTGCATATTTGAGGTTATTGATATTTCTTCTGGCATTCTTGATTCCAGCTTGTGCTTCTTCCAGCCCAGTGTTTCTCATGATGTACTCTGCATATAAGTTAAATAAGCAGGGTGACAATATACAGCCTTGACGAACTCCTTTTCCTATTTGGAACCAGTCTGTTGTTCCATGTCCAGTTCTAACTGTTGCTTCCTGACCTGCATATAGGTTCCTCAAGAGGCAGGTCAGGTGGTCTGGTATTCCCATCTCTTGAAGAATTTTCCACAGTCTATTGTGATCCACACAGTCAAAGGCTTTGGCATAGTCAATAAAGCAGAAATAGATGTTTTTCTGGAACTCTCTTGCTTTTTCGATGATCCAGCGGATGTTGGCAATTTGATCTCTGGTTCCTCTGCCTTTTCTAAAACCAGCTTGAACATCTGGAAGTTCACGGTTCATGTATTGCTGAAGCCTGGCTTGGAGAATTTTGAGCATTACTTTACTAGCGTGTGAGATGAGTGCAATTGTGCGGTAGTTTGAGAATTCTTTGGCATTGCCTTTCTTTGGGATGGGAATGAAAACTGACCTTTTCCAGTCCTGTGGCCACTGCTGAGTTTTCCAAATTTGCTTGCATATTGAGTGCAGCACTTTCACAGCATCATCTTTCAGGATTTGAAATAGCTCAACTGGAATTCCATCACCTTTACTAGCTTTGTTCGTAGTGATGCTTTCTAAGGCCCACTTGACTTCACATTCCAGGATGTCTGGCTCTAGGTGAGTGATCACACCATCGTGATTATCTTGGTCATGAAGATTATTTTTGTGTAGTTCTTCTGTGTATTCCTGCCACCACTTCTTAATATCTTCTGCTTCTGTTAGTTCCATACCATTTCTGTCCAGTGTCGAGCCCGTCTTTGCCTGAAATGTTCCCTTGGTATCTCTAATTTTCTTGAAGAGATCTCTAGTCTTTCCCATTCTGTTGTTTTCCTCTATTTCTTTGCACTGATCGCTGAGGAAGGCTTTCTTATCTCTCCTTGCTATTCTTTGGAACTCTGCATTCAGATGCTTATATCTTTCCTTTTCTCCTTTGCTTTTTGCTTCTTTTCTTTTCACAGCTATTTGTAATGCCTCCCCAGACAGCCATTTTGCTTTTTGGCATTTCTTTTCCATGGGGATGGTCTTGATCCCTGTCTCCTGTACAATGTCACAAACCTCCGCCCATAGTTCATCAGGCACTCTATCTATCAGATCTAGTCCCTTAAATCTATTTCTCACATCCACTGTATAATCATAAGGGATTTGATTTAGGTCATACCTGAATGGTCTAGTGGTTTTCCTTACTTTCTTCAATTTAAGTCTGAATTTAGCAGTAATGAGTTCATGGTCTGAGCCACAGTCCACTCCTGGTCTTGTTTTTGTTGACTGTATAGAGCTTCTCCATCTTTGGCTGCAAAGAATATAATCAATCTGATTTCGGTGTTGACCATCTGGTAATGTCCATGTGTAGAGTCTTCTCTTGTGTTGTTGGAAGAGGGTGTTTGCTATGACTAGTGCATTTTCTTGGCAAAACTCTATTAGTCTTTGCCCTGCTTCATTCCGTATTCCAAGGCCAAATTTGCCTGTTACTCCAGGTGTTTCTTGACTTCTTACTTTTGCATTCCAGTCCCCTATAATGAAAAAGACATCATTTTTAGGTGTTAGTTCTAAAAGGTCTTGTAGGTCTTTATAGAATCATTCAACTTCAGCTTCTTCAGGGTTACTAGTTGGGGCATAGACTTGGATTACTGTGATATTGAATGGTTTGCCTTGGAAACGAACAGAGATCATTCTGTCGTTTTTGAGATTGCATCCAGGTACTGCATTTCGGACTCTCTTGTTGACCATGATGGCTACTCCATTTCTTCTGAGGGATTCCTGCCTGCAGTAGTAGATATAATGGTCATCTGAATTAAATTCACCCATTCCAGTCCATTTTAGTTTGCTGATTCCTAGAATGCTGATGTTCACTCTTGCCATCTCTTGTTTGACCACTTCCAATTTGCCTTGATTCATGAACCTGACATACCAGGTTCCTATGCAATATTGCTCTTTACAGCATCGGACCTTGCTTCTATCACCAGTTACATCCACAGCTGGGTATTGTTTTTGCTTTGGCTCCATCCCTTCATTCTTTCTGGAGTTATTTCTCTACCGATCTCTAGTAGCATATTGGGCACCTACTGACCTGGGGAGTTCCTCTTTCAGTATCCTATCATTTTGCCTTTATCCAAGGTAAGGAGCAGCGGCTGCGCTTTGCTGGAGCAGCCGTGAAGAGATACCCCAAGTCCAAGGTAAGAGAAACCCAAGTAAGATAGTAGGTATTGCAAGAGGGCATCAGAGGGCAGACACACTGAAACCATACTCACAGGAAACTAGTCAATCTAATCACACTAGGACCACAGCCTTGTCTAACTCAATGAAACTAAGCCATGCCCTGTGGGGCCACCCAAGATGGGGCATGGTGGAGAGTGTGGTCCACTGGAGAAGGGAATGGCAAACCACTTCAGTAGTCTTGCCTTGAGAACCCCGTGAACAGTATGAACAGTATGAACAACTTAAGCACGCACAATTCGCCTGTAACACACATGTGACTATCTTCATCCGCTGCTGGCTGGGACTCAGTCATGTGACCTAGTGGAGCTGCAGGGGAGACTGGGAAATGTAGTCGTTTACTGGGCAGTCTCATGGGTAACCCAAAATTCTATCACTGGAAAAGAAATGGAGAAAGGATTTTGAGAGACAGACAGCCCTCGGCTGTCACAGGACTTTGTGATAATTAGTTGTGGGGACTGTTTTGTGCATTGCAGGATTTTTTTTTTTTTTGGGTGCATCACAGGGCTTGTGGGATCTCAGTTTAATGGGCAGGGATTGCACCCAGGCCGCAGCAGTGAAATCCCAGCATCCTAACCAGAAGGCCCCCAGGCAACTCCTGCGCTGTGGGACTTTTAGCTGCATCCCTGGCCTCACCCACTAGGTGGCAGTAGCACTCCCATACGGTCCTCAGCTCTAAGGATGGAGATTGCCTCCAGACTTTGCCAAATGCCCCCTGGAGGGCAGAGGGGGACCCTGCTGAGAAACACAGGTTATGGAAGGAGGCAATAAGGTGATGTTCTCCGTAGGGTCCTACGCCTGGGACAAGAATTGAGGAAAAGTTGTCTTTCTGTTTTCCTTCTTCCAGGCCACTTCCTTTTGACGAACTTGCTACTGGACAAGCTGAAAGCCTCTGCCCCTTCGCGCATCATCAACGTCTCGTCCTTGGCCCACGTTGCTGGGCACATAGACTTCGAGGACTTGAACTGGGAGAAGAGGAAGTATGACACGAAGGCAGCCTACTGCCAGAGCAAGCTGGCTGTCGTCGTCTCCACCAAGGAGCTGAGCCGGCGGCTTCAAGGTGCGCATGGCCGGCCTCATTGGGCTCCCCTCTCCATTGGCTCCGAGCCTGAAGCGGTCCTGCCGTGACCCTGGGTGGATGGGAGGTCAAGAGGTGGCTCCAGGACAGAGCAGGCCAACCCATGACACACTTACCACCACGCTCCCCGCTGGTGCCCGACGCAGACAGACAGTCGATCTCCGCACTCTCCTCTGCTCCTCCCACACAGGCACCCGAGCCTTTGCTGTTCTAGGCCAGTGGAGCTTTGGCAGTATCTGGAGATGTTTTTGGCTGTCCGTCTGGGGAAGAGGGGCGGTTTGGGAGAGGCATCTCGTGAGCAGAGGCCGGGGTGGTGCTCAACATCCTACAGTGCACAGGATAAAGAATGATCCCAGCTCAGCGTCCGTAGTGCCAAAGCTGAAGAGCCTGCCCTTTGCCCTGGCTTCATAAAGAGGGTCTGATGACAGGCAGTGTGAGCTCACCTGAGCACTAGTCATAACTGCAGCGTCTCAGACCCCTCCCTGACCCACTGCTTTAGACTCTGGGCTTGGAGCCTAGCGGTCTGGGCTTCTCCAGCCCTCCAGGCGATGTTTACACACTCAGGTTCAGAAGCTTTGCTCTGGGCAGCTGTGAGACAGCTGCCGTGCAAGATAAAAGCATGGATGTGAAGGTTTCAGAGCAGGAGGGTGATTTAAACTCAGGGGAGCCCCAGAGCCCAGGGTGGGCAGCATCAGCCTTCCTGGTAAGGGGTGAACCTGCTGTCTGCTTGCCTCACTCTTCCTTTCTCTCCCAGGCACGGGCGTGACTGTCAATGCCTTGCATCCCGGCGTGGCCAGGACAGAGCTGGGCAGACACACGGGCATGCACAGCTCCGCCTTCTCCAGCTTCACGCTCGGTAAGTCCCCTCCCGGCCTGGGGTCCCTTAGCTGAACCCCTGTCCTCCCAGCTTGGAGCCCAGGGCCCTTCCTCAGTGTATTAGGGTTCTCCTGGGAAACTGAACCAATAGGATATACAGGGGTATTTAGAGAGATTGACTAGGAGGGTTTGGCTCATGCATCTGTGGGGGCCTGACCTGTATGTCGGAGGCCCAGGAATGCTGGCCCTGTAGTTCCAGCCCAAACCTGAAGGCCTGAGGACCAGGGGAACCGCTGGCGTAAGTCCCACGCTGACTCGAAAAGCCAAGAGGGCTGGACGTCCGGGCTCAATGTCTCACCCCCAGTTAACTTCCCAGTGCCTGCTCACCTTGGGAGGGTGGATTTCACAGTCTTTACACACACCCTCACAGACACCCCGGAAACAGTATTCTTCCTGGCTCTCTGGGCATCTCGTAGCTCAGTAAGTTCACACATACATTTTCTCTCTCTTTTACCTTTTGGCCGCTTTGCATGTGGGATCTTAGTTCCCTGACCAGGAATCGAACCTGTGCCGCCTGCATTGGCAGCTCCGAGTCTTAACCACTGGACCATCAGGGAAGACCCCACACATAGAATTAACGTCACACTCAGAGTCTATCTCAGGGGCTTTTCCTGCTTTACCCTGTATCTTCTTTTTCTCCTGTGTCTTCCCTGGTACCAAGTCACTTTCATGTGTCTGCCCAGCCTGCCAGCCTCAGGACACCCTGGGAAACAGGCCAGAGCCTTACGTTGTTCAGCTGTTCAGTTGTGTCTGACTCTTTGCGACCCCATGGACTGCAGCATGCCAGGCCTCCCTGTCCATCACCATCTCCCAGAGCTTGCTCAAACTCACATCCATTGAGTCGGTGGTGCATCCGACTCATCCTCTGTTGCCCCCTTCTCCTCCTGCCTTCAATCTTTCCCAGCATCAGGGTCTTTTCTAATGAGTTGGCTCTTCGCGTCAGGTGGCTAGAGTATTGGGGCTTCAGCTTCAGCATCAGTTCTTCCAATGACCAGTGAGAAAAGTGTTTCAGAGGAGGAGGTCGTGGGGCTGACTGCTTGGAGTCCAGCCATGCTTGGGATAGCTCCAGTTTCATCCCAAACTGGCTGGGCCACCCAGGGAAGGGACTTCTTTCCAAATCCCTATTTCCTTATCTGCCAGTAAGGCTCATAGTAGTACCTGTCTCACAGTGGGGAGGACTAGATGAGACTGCCCTTAAAAGGACCAGCACAGTGCCTGGCCCAGGTTTAGGCTGAATAAATAGTGAGAGCTTTATAATTAGTGTTTGTTATCCTGGCAAACATTTTAATTGGTGGTGGCTAGGTATCAAGAATCTTAAGGTGAGGCTGGCACTGGAGATAATACACAAAAGTTAGTTTAAAGAAAGATTGGGGTGGTGGGGGTACTTCCTCGGTGGTCCAGTAGTTAAGACTGTGCCTCCATTGCGGGGGCCATAGGTTCAATCCCTGGTTGGGGAACTAAGATCCCATGTGCCACGCATGGTGCAGCCAAAAACAAAGCAAAAAGAAAGATTGGGTGGGGTGAGGACTTGGACCTTCCATTGCCCCTAGGAAAAGCTAGGGGAGCTTCCTGGAGGAGTCAGCTTTCAGGCTGGTTCCTGCATCTGGAGTTGATTTGTCTGGGCAATGCCAGGGAAGGGAGCTCCTGTGTAAGGAACCAGAGTGGCAAAGGCCTGGAGTGAGCTCTGTGGGACTCCAGGGACCCTTCTGGCTTTGGTGGGCCCTGAGCAACCCGGGGTGAGATGTACTTTCCTCTCTGAATGTCTGGACTGAACTGTCTGTGGACTGACTGCAGGGCCCATCTTCTGGCTGCTGGTCAAGAGCCCCCAGCTGGCGGCCCAGCCCAGCGTCTACCTGGCCGTGGCGGAGGAGTTGGAGGGCGTTTCTGGAAAGTACTTTGATGTACTCAAAGAGAAGCCTCCGGCCCCAGAAGCTGAGGATGAGGAAGTAGCCAAGAGGCTTTGGGCTGAAAGTGTCCGTCTGGTGGGCTTGGAGATGTCCCATGGATCCCATGGGAAGAGGGGACAGCCGCTCCCCAAATAACTGCTGGGAACAGGCGTGGAAGCCACCAGGGAGGCAGAGCCACTAGGGTGGAGCAGCTACTCGCCAAACCCAGCTGTCGTGCCCGCAGCATCCACCAGGTGGCAGTATTGACAAGGGTCCGGCTAGTCAGAGCTATGGTTTTCTCAGTAGTCATGTTTGGATGTGAGAGTTGGACCATAAAGAAGGCTGAGCACTGAGTCTTTTGAACTGTGATGCTGAAGACTCTTGAGAGTCAACCGGTCCATCCTAAAGGAAATCAACGCTGAATATTCACTGGAAGGACTGATGCTGAAACTGAAGCTCCAACACTTTGGCCACCTCATGAGAAGAACTGACTGATTGGAAAGACCCTGATGCTGGGAAAGATGGAAGGCAGGAGGAGAAGGGGACCACAGAGGATGAGATGGTTGGATGGCATCACCGACTCAATGGACATGAGTTTGAGCAGACTCTTGGAGACAGTGAAGGACAGGAAGCCTGGCGTGCTGCAGTCCATGGGGTTGCAGAGTCGGACAGGACTGAGCGACTGAACAACAACAAATTGTCCAAGGGGTGCTGACTGCCATGCCTGCGGCTCCCTCTAGATGGTG
The DNA here is from genome assembly GCF_029407905.1 of Bubalus kerabau. Classification (NCBI taxonomy): domain Eukaryota; kingdom Metazoa; phylum Chordata; class Mammalia; order Artiodactyla; family Bovidae; genus Bubalus; species Bubalus kerabau. Next base: position 67,146,901 of record NC_073640.1, read on the forward strand.
GCATTGGCTCTTTTCTGGCCACAGTGGATGGGCTCCCAGGCGAGCATCTGGCCCAGGGCTGGCTGGCACAGTGTGCCGTGCTGCCAACAGGTGAGCTGGGCCAGTGGACGCCTCCCCTGGGAATCCACACCAGCAGTCTTGGGGGCGGTGTCACCCGCCTCTGGTGTGCACCATGCCTGAGACAGGATGGCCCGTGGGCAGGTTGTCTGACGCCGCTTGAGTGAGTCTGTGGTCCGCCGCATGGCTGTGTGCACTTCCGGTCTCCTCTCTGAGCTTCCCCAGCTGTTCACCGGACTACCTCATCGCATGGGGCCGAGTTTCCCCTGGCTCGGGGAACGGCAGGTGCACCTTCCTTACCAGCGGATCTTTACTGACGACCTGCCACATGCCGGACCCCGGCGAGGTGCTGGAGACGCCTGCAGGAACAGACCCTGTTGTCTCCACGTCATGCTGGCCACATCATGGGGTCGGGGGGTGGGCAGGGGGGAACCACTGAGGAGCCCGGAGGCGCGGGACCACGACCATCACTGCAGTTCCTGTGGGGACTTCAGTCACAGACTCTCCAACTTGCTCTTTAATAGGAAAAAAACAAAAAACTGTAAGTGAGTCATCGGTTTCCCTTTCTTCCTTTACGTGTGTGTGTGTGGCGGGGGGAGTGCTAAGGAGCTGGCCCGAAAGAACTTGGATTTATTACATTTAGAAAATGGGCTCTTGACTTAACTGTCACCAGGGCAGTAAACAGCTCAGAAGTTCAGACTTTCGGAGGCTAAAGGGGCCCGTCCCTCCTTTAACGTGGTGGCGGTCCTTGAGGTCTGGGCGCCTTCCGAGTTAGAAGCGGGGCTGACGTTCCGCTTGGGCGCAGCATGGAGGGGACCCCACAGAGCTCAGTTATTGAGCTAAAAAGTATCTTAACGTTAAAATGTTTAATACTTGGGAGAACTGTGGCGGCCATGTCGTACGATGCGCAGAAGGGCAGAGAAGGACCCTGTCCCAAATGCCATCAGTGCTGAGGGGGTGGGTAGGGAGGAAGTGTTTAAGACGCCCCAGTGCTCCATGGACACGGCGAGTGTTGCTCCTGTTCCCACGTTGGGTGGACAGTGGCCAGAGGACTGGTGTGGGGTGACCGGGCCCCACCTCCCCGTCTGTGCCCACTGTCTTCTCTGTGGGCCGCACCTGGACACTCACTCCTTTTTTTAAAGACAATGAGATTAAAAAGAAAAAATTATTTGGTTGTTTCGGCCTCTTTCATTTGGGAGTGAGGGCTCTCTACCATGGTTGCTCCGTGGCAGGTGGGATCTTAGTTCCCCGACCTGGGATCAAACCCACAGCCCCCGCTGTGGAAGCACAGACTCTTAAGCACTGGACCACCAGGGAAGTCCCTTCTCTCATTTTTTAAGGGCCTCTTGATACCGCTTGGCCCATCCAGACAATCCAGGATCGTCTTCCTCCTTTGACATTGGCTGTTAGGAACTTAAACCCATCATCCCCCTTGCTACCCCTTGGCCATATAAAATAGAAGGTTCTGTGGATTAGGAACACCTTGGGGGCACCCAATTTTCCGCCGACACTGTTCTTTTCAAAATCCTTAAGCAAAAATCCTTTCTGCTTAAATTAAGAGGAATCAGCTTCACCAGGGTTGTTGGCAAGTAAATCAATGGAAAAAACAGATTTTTAAAATCACAAACTCCCCACTATCTGCTTTCAAAAAAAAAAAAACAAACTTGGGGTGTGTTAGCAAGAAGAGGGGTTGGAATTCAGAGTCTGATTCCACAGCCCACTCTCTTTCTGGGGGAGGGTTATAGGTCCAAATGTCCGTGAGAAACTCTGACCGCACAAAGATTTGTCTGTTACGTACATGCAAGCAACCTGTGGCCCACGGCTGATGCTAACCACAAACCTTCACAACCAACATCCGCTTCCTTTCTGAAACTGAGAAACCCCGAAGACCACAAGTGTGGAGTCACACATCAGCTTCACCCTTGACTGCTTCTCTGAAGGCTTTGAGGTGGTTCACAAACCCAGCTACAACCTTCAGACGGATGGAAGACGATCAAACCGATTTACAACAAGACGGCGCAAAACAAAACCCAAACCCGCAGAAGCAGCCCAGAGAGGAGACAGCAGCAAAGTCATGCACAGACCCAGGGCCCACCGTGGAAGGCGGTGCTCGGATATGCTCTTCACCACGAGAGACCAGGCCAGGGTCACGTCCTTCATGCTGCCCTTTGGGCTTGGAGATTCTGTCGGGATGGTTTGGGCTGCTGATCACAGAACATGAAGGGGTTAAGCTGAACTGATGTGTGCACACGACCATGTGTGAAATAGATGGCTAGTGGGAGGCTGCTGTGTAGACAGGGAGCTCAGCTCAGTGCTCTGTGATGACCCAGAGGGTGGGATGGGGGTGGAGGGAGGTTCAGGAGGGAGGGGATATATGTATACACATGGCTTCCTTGATGGCTCAGCTGGTAAAGAATCTGCCTGCAATGCAGGAGACCTGGGTTTGATCCCTGGTTTGGGAAGATCTCCTGGAGAAGGGAAAGGCTACCCATTCCAGTATTGTGCCCTGGAGAATTCCATTGCAGAGAGTTGGACACGACTGAGCGACTTACATTTCACATGGCTGATTCGTGTTGGACAGCAGAAACTAAAAAATGTTGTAAAGCAATTATATTCCAATTAAAAATAAAAACAAACAGGGTTTAATCTGAGCTGACCTTCACCCCAGGCAAAAGCGAGAAGGAATTCCATTTCCCAGAAGTACAAGCCATGGGTGTGGCAGGCTTTGGGTTCAGTAACATCCTGAGGATTCCTCCTGTAAGATGGGGTCTAGCAATTACTGACGTCATCACCAGGCAGGGCTCTGTGGCGGGTTGAATGCATGTGCTTCCCCTAAAAGATGTCCAGTCCTCCCCCCAGTACCTGGGAATGGAGCCAATTTGAAGAAAGAGTTTAAGAATTTTTTGATGTGAAACATTTTTAAAGTCAATAAGGAGTTCATGATCTCAGCCATAGTCAGCTCCTGGTCTTGTTTTTGCTGACTGTATAGAGCTTCTCCATCTTTGGCTGCAAAGAATATAATAAATCTCATTTTGGTATTGACCTCTGGTGATGTCCATGTGTAGAGTCTTCTCTTGTGTTGTTGGAAGAGGGTGTTTGCTATGACCAGTGCATTCTCTTGGCAAAACTATTAGCCTTTGCCCTGCTTCATTCTGTACTCCAAGGCCAAATTTGCTGTTACTCCAGGTATGTCTTGACTTCCTACTTTTGCATTCCAGTCCCCTATAATGAAAAGAACATCTTTTTTGGGGTGTTAGTTCTAGTGTTGTAGCCACACATTCTGGGAAACAAACTCACTCAGAAGGCCAATGCAGATAGTGGAGTGCAGTTTATTACACCGGCGGGCCCAAGGCAGAGTCTCCTCTTAGCCAAGGACCCCCACCAGTTCTTGTGAAAACCTTATATACCCTAAGTGTACATGCTCAAATCCACCTCCCCAAATTCCTTGAAACTAGTCGGGACAAGGCAAAAGATACGATCAAAGTTAACCCATAATTCATGTGTCACAAGACTAGATAAACAGTGGATATTTATCAATAGGCCTGTGGTCATATCCTGATAGACATAATGGAATTTACCACTTTGTTCTGTTACAGAGATAATTAGCTGCCGGGGTCCAGCCCCAGCAGGATCCAGGGGTACCCTTAGGATGACGACCTAGGCGAAAGGATAGCAAAGCAGAGAGCAGGGCTTGATCTTCCTTGATCAGCACAGGAAGCCAGTAAAGCTCCTGGCACGGAACTTGCTCTGTTCATGGAGGCCGCAGGCGCCCTCTCAGTGGGGTGAGGACGCAAGACGCCCCCTCCCTAGTGAAGACGCAGGGCGCCTTCCCCACTGGGTCTTAGAAGCCCAGGCAAAAAAGTTAACTCAGAGAGCCCCTGTGCCCCAAGGAGTCATCCTGAAGGAAGAGCAGAGAGAGAAAAGGAGGGAAAAGGGAAAGAATGACACGGGGAGACCAAGCTTCGGTGAGCGAGGCCCATACTTTATTTTCAAAAGGAACTTTTATACCTTGACTTGTACATAGAGGGAAATGAAAGATGCAAAGTCATACAGAGTCAGCCCAAACATTACATCTGTTTTGTCTTTATCAAAACCAGGATTTTTTATGCATACCTTTCCCATAAACAATATTGTGTTCAATATCTTCTGGCCTTGGAGTCCTGTGGACATTTAATGACCCTTTTTTGATAAAGGCTGCTCAACCAGAAGATTTATTTTCCCTTGAAGTGTTTTTTCTCTATTTTTCCCAGCCTAAGAAAATACTAAATAAAGTTACATTCTCACGGAGCAAAGGTGCAGTGAGAACCAATTAGCTCAAAGAAAGAACCAATTAGCTCAAAGGTCTGATGTGGTTAATTCCAAGGCTGCTGCTTGTTTTTCTTATATTCCAATTATGTTAACCAATGCACTCCCAGGTGCACAATGGATAAGGGATATGGGAACTTGGCAGCAAGCATTGGCCCAATAATGAAGCCCTTTACCAGTACTATCTATTCTAATAATTTTTCATCCCTTAAAGGACTCTATGCTCATTAGGACTTTTAGAATGTTTTGGCTTCCCGTACCTTTCAAGGTTGGGGAGTTGTGAACAATCGTGTGTTAATTGCAAGAGTATGGATAAACCTGTCAGACAAGCTAGAATGCCAACAGAGGGGTTAAAATAGAAATATTCCTTTCATGCCCAGGAGACTTATTAACTAAAGCCCTAAGTTGACTTTTTCCAGAGGAAGGTGGTAGGGGATAGCCCCCTGTTAATGTCAGAAGAGTTGGTGAAAGGCACAAAATAGTAAGACAGACAGATTTTGGTTTTGGGGTGGATGCTCGAGCAGATTCAGGGGGTCCCTCGAGGCCTGATCTGCCTTTGCCTGTCAGGTCTCTTCCAAATGACCTTGGTGATGGGTGGGATCTCCCATGGTGGCTCCCAGCAATTGGCATATTCTTTTAGGCAATGGAGAGTCCAAATACAAGTCCTGAGGCTCTTTTATCCGGGGGTCTAGTTTTCCACTGGTATGCCACTTCTATAGACACGGCACAAAGTTCAGAGTCCATTGGGAGGGTGACCATGCATGTAGCCTCATGTTTGCAGCCTGGCCTAAGATGGAGTCCAGTTCTGTCTGTTTCCTCCTTCACTAGAAGGTCTTGTAGGTCTTCATAGGACTGGTCAACTTCATCTTCTTCAGCATTGCTGGTCAGGGTATAGACTTGGGTTACTGTGGTATTGAATGGTTTGCCTTGGAAACGAACAGAGATCATTCTGTCGCATATTGGGCACCTACTGACCTGGGGAGTTAATCTTTCAGTGTCGTATCTTTTTGCCCTTTCATACTATTCATGGGGTTCTCAAGGCGAGAATATGGAAGTGGTTTGCCATTCCCTTCTCCAGGGGACCACGTTTGGTCAGAACTTCCACCATGACCCGTCTGTCTTGGGGGGCCCTACACAGCATGGTTGATAGTTTCATTGAGTTAGACTAGGCTGTGGTCCATGTGACCAGATTGGTTAGTTTTCTGTGATTGTGATTTTCAGTCTGTCTGCCCTCTAATGGAGAAGGATAAGAGGCTTATGGAAACTTCCTGATGGGAGAGAATGACTGAGGGGGAAATTGGGTCTTGTTCTGATGGGCGGGGCCGTGCTCAGTAAATCTTTAATCCAATTTTCTGTCAATGGGCAGGACTGTGTTATTTGACCTGAGACCAAACTATGGTGGTCCTTAGGTGTTGCAAGTAAGTAAGACGGTAGGTGTTGCAAGAGGGCATCTGAGGGCAGACACACTGAAACCATACTCACAGGAAACTAGTCAATCTAATCACACTAGGACCACAGCCTTGTCTAACTCAATGAAACTAAGCCATGCCCATGGGGCCACCCAAGACGGGCGGGTCATGGTGGAGAGGTCTGACAGAATGTAGTCCACTGGAGAAGGGAATGGCAAACCACTTCAGTATTCTTGCCTTGAGAACCCCATGAACAGTATGAAAAGGCAAAATGATAGGATACTGAAAGAGGAACTCCCCAGGTCAGTAGGTGCCCAATATGCTACTGGAGATCAGTGGAGAAATGACTCCAGAAAGAATGAAGGGATGGAGACAAAGCAAAAACAATACCCAGTGGATGTGACTGGTGATAGAAGCAAGGTCCGATGCTGTAAAGAGCAATATTGCATAGAAACCTGGAATGTCATGTCCATGAATCAAGGCAAATTGGAAGTGGTCAAACAGGAGATGGCAAGAGCAAACGTCAACATTCTAGGAATCAGCAAACTAAAATGGACTGGAATGGGTGAATTTAATTCAGATGACCATTATATCTACTACTGCGGGCAGGAATCCCTCAGAAGAAATGGAGTGGCCATCATGGTCAACGAAAGAGTCCAAAATGCAGTACCTGGATGCAGTCTCAAAAATGACAGAATGATCTCTGTTTCCAAGGCAAACCATTCAGTATCACAGTAATTCAAGTCTATGCCCCAACCAGTAACACTGAAGAAGCTGAAGTTGAACGGTTCTATGAAGACCTACAAGACCTTTTAGAACTAACACCCAAAAAAGATGTCCTTTCATTATAGGGGACTGGAATGCAAAAGTAGGAAGTCAAGAAATACCTGGAGTAACAGGCAAATTTGGCCTTGGAATACGGAATGAAGCAGGGCAAAGACTAATAGAGTTTTGCCAAGAAAATGCACTGGTCATAGCAAACACCCCCTTCCAACAACACAAGAGAAGACTCTACACATGGACATCACCAGATGGTCAACACCAAAATCTGATTGATTATATTCTTTGCAGCCAAAGATGGAGAAGCTCTAAACAGTCAACAAAAACAAGACCAGGAGCTGACTGTGGCTCAGACCATGAACTCCTTATTGCCAAATTCAGACTGAAATTGAAGAAAGTAGGGAAAATCACTAGACCATTCAGGTATGACCTAAATCAAATCCCTTATGATTATACAGTGGAAGTGAGAAATAGATTTAAGGGACTAGATCTGATAGACAGAGTGCCTGATGAACTATGGGCGGAGGTTCATGACATTGTACAGGAGACAGGGAGCAAGACCATCCCCAAGAAAAAGAAATGCAAAAAAGCAAAATGGCTGTCTGAGGAGGCCTTACAAATAGCTGAGGAAAGAAGAGAGGCGAAAAGCAAAGGAGAAAAGGAAAGATATAAGCATCTGAATGCAGAGTTCCAAAGAATAGCAAGAAGAGATAAGAAAGACTTCCTCAGGGATCAATGCAAAGAAATAGAGGAAAACAACAGAATGGAAAAGACTAGAGAACTCTTCAAGAAAATTAGAGATACCAAGGAAATATTTCATGCAAAGATGGGCTCAATACAGGACAGAAATGGTATGGACCTAACAGAAGCAGAAGATATTAAGAAGAGGTGGCAGGAATATACAGAAGAACTGTACAAAAATTTCTTCATGACCAAGATAATCATGATGGTGTGATCACTCACCTAGAGCCAGACATCCTGGAATGTGAAATCAAGTGGGCCTTAGAAAGCATCACTACGAACAAAGCTAGTGGAGGTGATGGAATTCCAGTTGAGCTATCTAATCCTAAAAGATGATTCTGTGAAAGTACTGCACTCAATATGCCAGCAAATCTGGAAAACTCAGCAGTGGCCACAGGACTGGAAAAGGTCAGTTTTCATTCCCATCCCAAAGAAAGGCAATGCCAAAGAATGCTCAAACTACCATACAATTGCACTCATCTCACAAACTAGTAATGCTCAAAATTCTCCAAGCCAGGCTTCAACAGTACATGAATTGTGAACTTCCAGATGTTCAAGCTGGATTTAGAAAAGGCAGAGGAACCAGAGATCAAATTGCCAACATCTGCTGGATCATCTAAAAAAGCAAGAGAGTTCCAGAAAAACCTGTACAGCTTTATTGACTATGCCAAAGCCTTTGACTGTGTGGATCGCAACAAACTGTCAAAAATTCATCAAGAGATGGGAATACCAGACAACCTGACCTGCCTCCTGAGCAATCTGTATGCAGGTCAAGAAGCAACAGTTAGAACTGGACATGGAACAACAGACTGGTTCCAAATTGGGAAAGGAGTACGTCAAGGCTGTATACTGTCATCCTGCTTATTTAACTTATATGCAGAGTACAGCATGTGAAATGCTGGGCTGGATGAAGCACAAGCTGGAATCAAGATTGCCGGTAGAAATATCAATAACCTCAGATATGCAGATGACACTAGCCTTATGGCAGAAAGCAAAGAAGAACTAACAAGGCTCTTGATGAAAGTGAAAGAAGAGGGTGAAAAAGTTGGCTTAAAACTCAACATTCAGAAAATTAAGATCATGGCATCTGGTCCCATGACTTCATGGGAAATAGATGGGGAAAGAGTGGAAACACTGAGAGACTATTTTTTGGGCTCCAAAATCACTGCAGATGGTAACTGCAGCCATGAAATTAAAAGAAGCTTGCTCCCTGGAAGAAAAGTTAATACCAACCTAGACAGCATATTGAAAAGCAGAGACATTACTTTGCCAACAAAGGTCCGTCTAGTCAAGGCTATGGTTTTTCCTGTTGTCATGTATGGATGTGAGAGCTGGACTATAAAGAAAGCTGAGTGCCAAAGAATTGATGCTTTTGAGCTGTAGTGTTGGAGAAGACTCTTGAGAGTTCCTTGGACTGCAAGGAGCTCCAACCAGTTCATCCTAAAGGAGATGAGTCCTGGGTGTTCACTGGAAGGACTGATGCTGAAGCTGAAAGTCCAATACTTTGGCCACCTGATCGAAGAACTGAGTCACTGGTAAAGACCCTGATGCTGGGAAAGATTGAAGGCAGGAGAAGGGGGTGACAGAGGATGAGATGTTGGATGGCATCATCGACACAATAGATATGAGTTTGAGCAAGCTGCAGATAGTGAAGGACAGAGGAGCCTGGCGTGCTGAAGTCCACGGGGTTGCCAAGAGTTTGACATAACTCAGAGTTGAACAACAAGTCACAGAGGTGGTGTTATTTGTTACAGGGGTTGGAGGAACCTAAGGCAATCTCTTTGGTGGAGGTCATGAGGTGGCTACCAGAGCCAATTTGGGCTACTTCCTTTCTTTTTTTTTTTTTTTTTTTGCCCAGTGAAGGAGAGAGAAGTACTTCTTTCGTGCCTCTGATTGGGCTGTCTCAAGTCATGTGCTCGTCTTGTGCGTGTGCTAAGTTGCTTCAGTTGTGTCTGACTGTGCGACCCCATGGACTGTAGCCCATCAGGCTCCTCTATCCATGGAATTCTCCAGGCAAGAATACTGGAGTGGGTTGCCATTTCCTATTCCAGGGGATCATCCCAACCCAGGGATAGAACCCATGTCTCCTGCACTGCAGGTGGATTCTTTACCATCCAAGCCACCAGGGCAGCCCTTGATCAGTAGAAAATGTAGCTTAAGACTTCTGGTGAAAGAAAGCCTCTTAGGAGGGAACTGTGCTTTATGCTGTAGCCCATCAAGTGTAGTGAACCACAAAGCCGTGACCAGGCTTGGGCAGGTTTTCTGTCTATCTCCCCCCTTACCCTGTCCATTAGGCACCTCCCCAGGGCAGAATCTCCCTGTCAGTTTCTGTTCAGTTTACGGCAGCAGTCTCAGCAATTCCTCCTCAAAATGTAGCCTACGAATCTACATGCTCGGGGGAAAGCTGATGTGTAAAAGAATGTTGATTGCACTTGTAAAAAAGTGCATTGATTGCCTTCATTTAACACAGAAAGGCTGGAGAATATGTAAAAGTCAGCCGTATGGCTTCAGCAAATAATGGCGCGTTCAAGGAAGGAAACATTTTGCAGCCATTCAGTAAGCACGAGCCCTGTTTTCCTGTTAAACAGCTCGTCTGGGAGAAGAGTTCAACGAGGACATAGTGAAATGTGGGTGGGTGGGACTTAGGGTGGATCCCAGCCAGTGGGGACATCAGGGTACCTGGAGCAAGATAGTAGAAAGAGGGGCGGGAAGTAAGCACAGTGTCTCATGAACAGGCACTGCTCTCTCCACGTGGCCAGGACCAGCCATCATTAACAAGCATCCAAGAGAGAGCTTGGAAAGTGAGAGGCCGCCCAAGGAGCCCTTTGGGGCTGGAAGCTCAGGAGCAGTGAGCTTCTTAGGTGTCTCCTTAGAGGTGACACATTAGGAGGACATGCATTCTCGGGAGGTGGAGGGGGTCACAAGAGGAGATGTGTAGGTTGACGGCCAAGATCTGATGGATCTGATGAGATGGAGTTGAGAGGAGGAGAAAGCAGAGGCGGGTGAGACAGAGGGAGGAGAAAACGTGTCTTGTGCCACCAAAACTGAGGACGGTAGGTTTTAGGAGAGCCTGGGACCCCCAGTGGCAGAAAGAGCAGAGAAACACGGAGCTGACCTGGGGGGAGGATGCGTGGGTTGAGCCAGGGGGGTTCATGACCCTCCTTGCCAATCTTGGGGTGCTGCTTATAGTTATGAGGGCTCCTCCCTGGTCTACTGAGACCAAGGCGCTTGAAACCTTCTCTGCTGAACCAGGCGTTAACCATGGAGACCCCGGGATCACCAGAAACATGGCGGCTACAGCCAAGCGGATGAGAGCCTCTGCACTGTGGCCCCCAGGGCAGCACCTGGGGACAGAGAACTTGCTCATGGGGGAACTTGCCCTGTCTCATACCAGACTTCAAAGACTTTTTTTTTTTTTTTAGAGGGAGGATGGATTGGGGGATTGGGATTGACATATACATCAGTTCAGTTCATTCGCTCAGTCGTGTCTGACTCTGCGACCCCATGAATTGCAGCATGCCAGGCATCCCTGTCCATCACCATCTCCCGGAGTTCACTCAAACTCACGTCCATTGGTGATGCCATCCAGCCATCTCATCCTCTGTCGTCCCCTACTCCTCCTGCCCCCAATCCCTCTCAGCATCACAGTCTTTTCCAATGAGTCAACTCTTCGCATCAAGTGGCCAAAGTACTGGAGTTTCAGCTTTAGCATCAGTCCTTCCAAAGAACACCTAGGGCTGATCTCCTTTAGAATGGACTGGTTGGATCTCCTTGCAGTCCAAGGGACTCTCAAGAGTCTTCTCCAACACCACAGTTCAAAAGCATCAATTCTTCGGTGCTCAGCCTTCTTCACAGTCCAACTCTTGCATCCATACATGACCACTGGGAAAACTATAGCCTTGACTAGACGGATCTTTGTTGGCAAAGTAATGTTTCTGCTTTTCAATATGTTGTCTAGGTTGGTCATATACACACTACTATGTATAAAATTGATAACTAATGAGAAAGAATTGTGCAGCACAGGGGACTCTACTCACTGCTCAGTGGTGACTGGAATGGGAGGGAATTCAAGAAAGAGGGATACATATATACGTGTGGCTGAGTCACTTTGCTGCCCACAGTGTAAAGCAACTATACCCCAGTTTAAAAAATGAAGGTCCTACAGGGGCTGGAATACATAATGTATATACTTCTGAATATACATAGTTATAGATATGTATAAATATATATAATATACATGTGCTTATACACACAGTAATATACATGTAATAATATGTGCACAATCACATACATATACCTTTATATATTTGTGTGTAATTAATAAATTATGTGTATAGTTATATATTTACATGTAATTATGTATAATTTTATATACAATTTTATATGGACTTCCCCAGTGGCTCAGCAGTAAAGAACCCACTGGCTAATGCAGGAAATGTGGGTTTGATCCCAGGGTCAGGGAGATCCTCTGGAAGAGGGCATGGCAACCCACTCCAGTATTCTTGCCTAGAGAATCTCATGGACAGAGGAGCCTGGCGGGCTACAGTCCATGGGGTCGCAGAGAGTCGGACACAACTGAGCAGGCGCACACATATATACAATTACATATATTTATATGCAATTATATATAACTGTATATTGATTGTGCCTTGAACAACTTGGTTTTGAATGGCGTGGGTCCACTTACATAAGGATTCTTTTTTTTTTTTAAGTTTATTTATCTATAGGCAATTAGTGTATCCAGTGACTAATTAATGTATCAAGTGACTCCCAGGTGCCAAATCCCATGTGAAACACCAGAACAGTCCTACTCAATGTCACTTATGTCTTTGTGGGAAAGAATTGATGATCAAAACTGTAGGAATGGAATGAATATCAATGCTTCCTTTCGCTCTTTTTTTTTTCAATAATGAAGTCTCAACCTCATTGTCTGTTTCTTTGATTTTCTTTCAGTTTCTTTCAGTTTGAATATGATATACCTAAAGTTTAGGACTTGTTTTGGGGGTGTTTTGGGTATTCATTTTTTATTGAGGTATAATTGACATATCACATTATATTACATGCAGATGTTTTTCTCTAAAACTTTTTTTTCTTTCTTTCTTTCTCTGTGACTTGGCCGCATCTTTTCACACCCACTGTTACTACAGACAGTCCATATCGTACAGAAGAACTGGTTTTCCAGGCCTCTTCCCGGACCGACCCACACTGCTCTCCATCAAATTCTCAGGTCTGATTAAGGTTGGCAACACCATCCCTCATAGTTTCGTATATCAGATTCAGTCTTTTCTAGTTGCGTGTGACCTCCTATTTCTGGGGGAGGAGTAAAATTTCTCCTTAGATGTGTGTAGTCATTCGTGTCCGACTCTCTGTGACCCCGTGGACTGTAGCCCCACCAGTCTCCTCTGTCCATGGGATTCTCCAGGCAGGAATACTGGAGGGGGTCGCCATGCCCTCCTCCAGGGGATCTTCCCCACCCAGGGATCGAACCCTCATCTCCTGTGTCTCCTGCGTTGCAGGCGGGTTCTTTCCCCGCTGAACCATCGGGGAAGCCCTGCGGCAGAAAAGCAGGTCACTGTAGAGGGCCGGTCTCTCACATCTTCGTGGCCGGAAAATCACGGCAGGAAACCCGCAGGTAACTCACGCCCAGCCCGGGCGCCGTGGGGGAGGGTGGAGGGGCACCGTCTCCGTCTTGCACAAGCAGCGCTTCCCCTTCTGCCGGGCAGGTGATGCTGTCTCTCCGCGGCAGGAGGTCTCCAGCCCGGGCGGCGCGGTCCGCGGTGCAGCCGTGCTGGGCGGGCTGCGCGCTGCGCATCGCCATGTCCCCGGGCGTCCCTCTTCTGTTCGGGCTCGGTGAGCCGGCCGCGGGCGGTCCTGTGGGAGGCTGCGGGGTGTGGGAAGAAGGCGCCGAGGAGGGATTCTTAAGCGGGTTCCTCTGCTGGGACTCCCCTCTGTGAGGTCCCGGGACAGGGAACTGCAGAGGAGTCACCTGCGGGCCGCATTTCTCCGGTTCGGTGTGGATGTCACGCCCCAAGCTCCAGGCGTTTGGGACCCCACTGTGTTATCGGCCGTCTTCTCAAACCAAGTGTTTCTCTGTTTCAGTGTTTTGCCGGGACCAAGGGATTTGGGCACAGACTGGTGAGTGGTGCCTCCCTTTTTCTCCCAGAGAACTCCGAGTTGGGCTGTGTGGACGTGGGGGTGAACTTGTGTAGCCTTGACAGAACCTCAGCCTCTCACCTGCACCATCCCCTCCTCCACACGCTTCGCTTAATTAATTTAAATAATTTATTTTTATTTATTATTTATTTTTTGGCTGCACTGGGTCTTCGTAGTTGGGCGTGGCCTTTCTCTAGCTGCAGTGAGCAGGGGCTCCTCTCTAGCTGGGATGCTAGGCGTCTCACCGAGGCGGCTTCCCTTGTTCCTGGAGCACAGGCTCTTGGCTGCCAGGCTTCAGTGGATGCGGCTCCTGGGCTCTAGAGGCGGACTCTATTTGTGGCGCACGGGCTTAGTTGCCCCTTGGCATGCGGGATCTTGCCGGACCAGGGGTGGAACCGACGTCTACTGCATTGGCGGGCGGATTCTTTACCACTGAGCCACCAGCTGTTGTTTAGTCGCTCCGTCGTGTCCTACTCTTTGCGACCCCATGGACTGCAGCACACCAGGCTTCTCTGTCCTTCACTGTCTCCTGGAGCTTATTCAAACTCATGTCCATTGAGTCAGTGATGCCATCCAACCATCTCATCCTCTGTCTTCCCCTTCTCCTGCCTTCCATCTTTCCCAGCATCAGCGTTTTTCAAATGAGTTAGTGCTTCACAACAGGTGGCCAAAGTACTGGAGCTTCAGCTTCAGCATCAGTCCTTCCACTGAATGTTCAGGGTTGATTTCCTTTAGGATGGACTGGTTAGATCTCCTTGCTGTCCAAGGGACTCTCAAGAGTCTTCTCCAACACCACAGGTCAAAAGAACCAATTCTTTGATGCTCAGCTTTCTTTATGGTCCTTTCCTTATACATCACTACTGAGCCACTAGGGAAGACCTTAATTTATTTTTTGTATTTTAATTCTTCAACATTTTGCCAATCTTCGGTGGAAAACCTCTTCCCCTCTCTAGAAAGCTTCCTGATCTCCAGCTATTCCCCATCGGCGCAGATGAGTCGAGGAGGAAATGCTCGGGTTTTGATCTAATGCAGAAAGAGAACACAGCTGAGGTCGACGTTCAGAACGCAGACAGAACCGGGGACATCTGCACAGGCCCCAGGTCCCCCTTTGGGTTCGGGAGTGTCACTTGTTGGGGGCACTGTGCATCCTCTCCATTTGCTGTCACCTCACCTGCCTCCAGGTGGCTCAGTGGTAAACAATCTGTCTGCAATTCAGGAGATGTGTGTTTGATCCCTGGGTCGGGAAGATCCCCTGGAGAAGGAAAAGGCAACCCACTTCAGTGTTCTTGCCTGAGAATTCCATGGACAGAGGAGCCCAGTGGGCTACAGTCCATGGGGTTGCAAAGAGTCGGACATGACTTAGTGACTAAAGAACAGCAACAGTAATTGCTTCCAGCTCTCTCAGCTATGGGAGTTCTCTTCACAAGGAAGGCACTCTTGATTAGGAGACAGACTTGAAGTAAAATGAAGACATCAAGATTTGCTGGTTCTTGACCTTTTGCAAGCAATTTCCTCATTTGAGCCCCAGGTTCCTGCTTTCTGTAATGAAATTACCAGAGTTCTCCAGAGGTCCAGTGGTTAGGTGCCATTGCCATGGCCAGGCTTCAATCTCTGATTGAGGAACTGAGATCCTATAAGCGGTGTAGCACAGCCAAAAAAAAAAAAAAAAGAAAAAGAGAAAAGAAATAATAACAGAGTGTTGCATCAGTTAAGATACGATCCTGTCAAGCTCAGACAACAAGCTTTTGCTCAAAGTAGGCATTGTTGTTTAATGTTAACAGTTGCTAGGTAACATGTGTTGAGGTTTTCCCATCTGCCAAGTGCTATTCTCAACATTTGTACATATGATCTCATTTTAATCTTATGAATCTATCAAGAGGTAAGTTAGTTTTTTCATATTCCAGATATATGGAGCCCTGATTGTGACCTCAACATTGTACTGTTTGGCATAGGTTTTTAGTAAGTTAATTGAAATATAATCGAAGTACAATATTATAGCAATTTCAGTTGTGCCTGGTGGCTCAGATGGTGAAGAATTGGCCTGCAATGCAGGAGACCTGGGTTCGATCCCTGGGATGGGAAGATGGGAAGATCCCCTGGAGAAGCGACCGGCTACCCACTCTAGTACTCTGGCCTAGAGAATTCCATGGACTGTATAGTCCATGGGGTTGCAAAGAGCTGGACACAACTGAGTGGCTTTCACTTTCCCACTGTATAATGATTGGACATTTATATACCTTATGAAATGATTACCAGGATGCATCTGGTACCATCTATTCTCAGGTAAAGTTATTACGTTATGATTGAGCACATTGCCTGTGCTGTGTATTTCATCTCTGTATTTTTTTTATTCTGTAACTTAAGGTTAGTGCTTCTTAATCCCCTTCAGTCACTTTGGCAGCCGCCTGGTTATTCTCTGGTTCTGTAGGTCTGCCCTTGATTTGTTTTGTTCTTTAGATTCCACATGTGAGAGCTGGTGGCATTTGTCTTTCTCTGACTTATTTCACTTAGCCACACGCCCTCTAGATCCACCCATGGTGTCACAAATGTGCACAATTTCATTTTATCTTTTATGATTATCTTTTAAAACATTAACTCGTTAATCTTGGCAGTGTCGGGTCTCTGCCGCTGTGTGAGGCTTTCTCTTGTCGTGGAGCACGGGCTCTCCAGTTCTTGCAGCTCGGAGGCTCAGTTGTGGTGGTGTGTGGGTTCAGCCATTCCAAGGCACGTGGGATCTTCCTGGACCGTGGATGGATCCAAGTCTCCTGCATTGGCAGGTGGATTCTTAACCACTGAGCCACCAGGGAAGCCCAGGGTTGTTGTTGTTTAGTTGCTCAGTCACGTCTGACTCTTTTCGACCCCACTGACTGCAGCACGCCAGGCCTCCCTGTCCACTATCTCCCGGAGCTTGCTCAAACTCATGTCCATCAAGTTGGTGAAGCCAATCCAACCATCTCATCCTCTATCGTCCCCTTCTCCTCCAGCCTTCAATCTTTCCCAGCATTGGGTCTTTTCCAATGAGTCAGCTCTTTACATCAGGTGGCCAAGGTATTGGAGTTTCAGCTTCAGCATCAGTCCTTCCAATGAATATTTTCAGGACTGATCTCCTTTAGGATGGGACTGGCTGGATCTCCTTGCGGTCCCAGGGACTCTCCAGAGTCTTCTACACCACCACAGTTCAAAAGCATCAATTCTTGGGCGCTCAGCTTTCTTCATAGTCCAACTCTCATATCCATACATGACTACTGCAAAATACAGTAGATAGTTTTGTTGTGTAATTTATCTCAATACGCAGAAGAGTAACAACTTCTGTGCACTGGCTCATGTGTCTAGATTCTGTTACTGCATAGGTTCACCAGTTTCCAAAGCATCCACTGACTTGCTCGTAATGGAAGGCGCACAGTACTTATACAGTAAATACAATACCTGTGTCCTGAAAGGGTGACTTGGTCCAGCCGGAGACCAACCACAGATCTGTACTGTCCTCCAACTCCTAGACCTACCTGAAGTCTACCAAAACCCTCTTGAAGAAAGATCCCTTGCCGTCGTGTCTGGGACTTCCGCCATTGGGCTCCTCCCTCTCCTCTTCCTGCTCTTGTTTTTCCTCTGCCTGTGCTGCTGTGGAGGCCAACAGGGTACGTCCTAGAAGGGGAAGGGTTCCTGGGAGGGGGAGGGGTCAGTGGGGGGGTGGTGGAGCGTGGGGAGGGGCTTGGTGGGTCCCCTGCCAGCAGGGGCTCTCAGCACCGTCTCTCCGTAGGTTCCACTGATAATGAGACCAAGAGCCAACCAGATTTTAACAGGTAGGAAAATCTGGACTCTTCCCAGTAGAAAACTCTGTTTCTGTCTCATTCCTCAGACCCCCCTTAATGCGTCTATCTCCTTTCCCTCAGCTCCAACCCTGCCATGGACTTCTCAGAAGAAAATCCGGGTAAGAGGAGTGATTAGGCCGGGGAGGGCTGGGGGAAGGATGCCTTCAGGGGCAGATAGAGGCAGCCCTGAAGAAGCCGAGAGGCTGGGGCAGGCTTTACCGCGTGTGACGTCACTGCCTTTCCCTGCTTCCAGTCGTCCATCTGAAAGCGGCTGGTGTCATTCCTGGGGGCTCTGAAGAGCCCTGTGCCACAGTCCTTCCTGTCTCAGTGCAGAGAATAAGTCAGTGAGCGCGAAGTGGTAGATAAGAAGTGATTTACTAGAAAAGGACGCTTGCGAGGCTTACAAGCGGGCAGAGAAGGCGGTACCACCCCCGAGAATTTCCTGGGCTACAGTTTTATAATCACAGGAAAAGTGGGGAGGGGGAGAAGACCTTCTTTGACTTTCCTGAGTAGACATCACAGTTCCATCATCAGCTCCTCCTCCCGGTTGAGCAGGTTCCCTCGGCCTCTCCCCCAGGTGTCAAGCAAGGTCGACAAATGATTGTTCTTTTTTAATGTGTGTAGAGAGCATGTCCCATGGATCATTAAATTCGGAGCTCCCTGGGCAGGCTGTGGGGCTCACTCCACCACTGGTTCATTGTTGGGGGCAGGTCTCCTGCTTCTGGTGCGTGGTTCTGTTGCTAAGCAAACCTGCTTTCTGGAGTCATCCGCTTACAGGGGTTTCCCATACTGTTTCTACCTACAGTCCCCTGGGGGACTAACTATGGAATCACCTACTTGGTCCGCTCACTCCACCCCGTCACGGCTCTGAAATACAGATGGCAGGACTGGGTGACCAGAAGGCCCTTCCTGGAAGCCTGTCCTCTCCTCTTTCCTTGCAGATAGTGTCTCGGTGCACCTCCCACTGGAGGAGGACAGGCAGAGGGACATGCAGGTGAGTCTCCGACCCCTCCCCCGGCCTCGCCCCTCACTTTGCATCTCCCAGGTCCACCCCGAGGAATGCCCATGGGGCTCTTCTGAGACCTCCACTGAGCCGCACCAAGATTCCTTCATGGGGAGTGAGGTTTCACTCCCGTCTTGCAGCCCTGAGGACTCCTCAGTATAGCCCCGCATGGACCCGCCTTCACCTCGTCCGGAGAGCGGAGCTAGAGCTGGCTGTGTGCCCTCCATGGCGCAGGGGCCCCTTAAGGAGTGTGTGAGTCATCATCTTGTGTGTGAGTGTGTGTGTGTGCACGCGTGCACCTGCCCAGTCGCGTCTGACTCTTTGAGACCCCATGGACTGTAGCCCACCAGGTTCCTCTGTCCACGGGATTCTCCAGGCAAGGATACTGGAGTGGGTAGCTATTCCCTTCTGCATTTCCTTCTCCAGGGGATCTTCCCGACCCAGGGGTTGAACCCAAGTCTCTTGCTTTGCAGGCAGGTTCTTTTACCACTGCTTCATCTGGGAAGCCCCAGTTCTCATTTTGGAGCTCCCCGAAGACTCAAGAATACAGAAGCCTTGTCAGTCGTCAAGAAATTCTGGGATATGAGAGATGGAACATTTCCTGCCATATCAGTGAACAAAGGGTATCACAGTCACGAGCAATGACGGCCACCATGGCTGCTGAGCTGGTGAGCCCTGAGAGCGCTCAGGAAGGAAAGAACACGGCCATCTAGCAGCCATCAGACTGCGGCCACCACTGAGGGTGAGCCCGGAGGGAACTTGGGACGTGAAAACAGCAGGATCCTGGCCCCAGACAGCTGAGGCGCGCATCGAAGCGATGATTTCAGCGAGCCCGGACACTTCCATCTTCCCATACGTAGAAAAGCGCTAAATTTTTTAAGTTGGGATAGTTGGTTTTCTTTAATTGGCGGTAGCGTTCGAGGTTCAGATTATCTGCCTTTTGTTGCGAAGCTTCTTTATTACCTGGCTCCTCCCCTCGCCTCCTCCGAGCAGTTCTCTCGGGGTTACTTGAGATGCTGCCTCCCGGGTTTGAGTCCTAAGAATATCTGACAAATAAAACATAACTCTCAACGTTTAGGTTGCATGTGTATTTTTGGCAGACAGATGCATCACACAACTCTCAGCAGACTCCTGGTCCTCACTAGAGAACACCTGCTTCTCAGACTCCAGTGAGGGTCAAATGAGGGAATGCTTGAACAGTGAGAAGCAGCTGTGAGCTGCTGTTCAGTCGCTCAGTCGTCTCCGACTCTGCGACCCCATGGACTGTGGCACGCCAGGACTCCCTGTCCTCCACTATCTCCCAGAGTTTGCTCAAACCCATGTCCATTGAGTCGGTGATGCCATTCAACCATCTCATCCTCTGTGGTCCCCTTCTCCTCCTGCCGTCAATCTTTCCCAGCATCGGGGTCTTTTCCAATGAGTCAGTTCTTCGCATCAGGTGGACAAAGTATCGGAGCTTGAGCTTCAGCATCAGTCCTTCCAACGAATATTCAGGGTTGATTTCCTTTAGTACGACTGGTCTGATCTCCTTGCTGTCCAAGGGATGCTGCTAAACCTCTAATGCACAGGAAAGTCCTCTCCTTTCCCCTCTCTTCCCCCATTCCAGCAAGAATCACCTGGTCCAAAGGAACCTATTTACAAAACAGAAATGCTCACATGGAAAACAAACGTATGGTTACCAAAGGGGACAGCAGGTGGTGGGGGGAGATGAGCTGGGAGTTTGGGATTAACATATACTTACTACCATCTATAAGACAGGTAAACAGGGCCCTCCCTGGTGGTCCAGTGGTTAGGATGCCACGCTTCCACTGCACGTGGCACAGGCTGAATTAGGGAACTGAGATCCCGCGTGTCACACAATGCGGCCAGAAAAAAGGGAGGAATTACAATAAAAAATAGGTAACAAGAAGGAGCTAGTATATAGCACAGGGGACTCGACTCAATGTCTTGTATTAACAATGAAGGGAAGAGAGGCTGGAAAAGAATATCTATGTGAATATAAGAATATGTATATATATGCATAGCTGAATTGCTGTGTGTACACCTGACACTAACAACATTGTAAAAGAACTATGCAAAAAGAGAGAGTGAAAGTGTTAGTCACTCAGTCGTGTCCGGAACTTTTTAATCCCGTGGACTGTAGGTGCCAGGCTCCTCTGTCCATGGGATTCTCCAGGCAAGAATACTGGAGCCAAGAAGGGTGGTTGGGGAGGGGTTGTCAGGAAAAGGAATTCAACCACAAAGGAAAAAAGAACACTGGAGCGGATGGCCATTCTCTTCTCCAGGAGATCTTCCTGATCCAGGGATTGAGCCCTGGTCTCCTTCATTGCAGGCAGATTCTTTACCACTGAGCCACCAGAATCCTTCAACTACACACATATATATATACTTCATATGTTTAATGAGATACATCTATGATTATAACTGAAAGTGAAGAGTCGCCTCTCAAGGCTGGCGTATCCTGACCCCACCCCTGCAGTCTGCAGTCAGGGTTCTGCTCAGTTCATTCCAGCCACGCCCATCTTTTTCTGCTCACATTTTCTGGTTGAAATGCCAGGCTCTTTCCCTCTTCGGGGCTTTAGGGCTGAGTGTCTGACTCACATCACTGCTCCAAAGAAAAGTTCACCAAACCATCCATTACAGAGATCTGTCAGGTAATACTCCGTATGAGCAGCTTATTCAAAATACTTCTCCAGTTTCCATGCATTTTACCCCGTAGACAATCTAAAATGGTAGTGACGCCCTGTCCTCCCTTCCTGAAGCCCCTGATAACTCCCGGTGTACTCTCTGTCTCTATGAACTGCCCTGCTCTGAGTGTTTCTTATAACTGGAATCGTGTTATGTATGTGTGGTCTTTTGTGTCTGCTTATGTTACTTCCCTGGGGGCTCAGATGGTAAAGAATCTGCCTGCAATGCAAGAGATCTGGGTTCAACCCCTGGGTCAGGAAGATCCTCTGGAGCAGGAAATGACAACCCACCCCAGTATTCCTGCCTGGAGAATCCCATGGACAGAGGAGCCTGGTAGGCTACAGTCCGTGGGGACACAGAGAGTCAGACACGACTGAGCATATCTCTCTATCTAGGCGATTCCTTGTTATAGTTTTGATTTGTATTTCGATAAGATTTCAGGATGTGGAGGCTTTTCATGTGATTTTTAAAAGAACAGTGTGAGTAAAACTGACCTCCGGAGCTTGGCCTCTTGACCCTCTGCACTATTTTGAATTCTTTTTCCAGGATCTGCCCGGGGACATCTGTTGAGGAAAGATATTTTTTTCCCTACAGCCCCGCAGGCCTGGTGAGGACATGTCCATCAGCACAGGTTTTTCCGTCGCTGTTACAAAAGCAAAAGGCAGTAGCATTTCTTCACGCTCCACTGGTGGTTTTTGTTTTTGTTTTTGGTAATTGAAGTCCTCTTCCTTATAGGAGACTGGAATGCAAAAGTAGGAAGTCAAGAAACACCTGGAGAATTTGGTGAATTTGGCCTTGGAGTACAGAATGAAGCAGG
This sequence comes from Bubalus kerabau, assembly GCF_029407905.1. Classification (NCBI taxonomy): domain Eukaryota; kingdom Metazoa; phylum Chordata; class Mammalia; order Artiodactyla; family Bovidae; genus Bubalus; species Bubalus kerabau. The sequence goes on from NC_073640.1 coordinate 67,168,663, forward strand.
GCAAAGGCTAACAGAGTTTTGCCAAGAGAACACACTGGTCATAGCAAACACCCTCTTCCAACAACACAAGAGAAGACTCTACACATGGACATCACCAGATGGTCGACATCGAAATCAGATTGATTATATTCTTTGCAGCCAAAGATGGAGAAGCTCTATACAGTCAACAAAAACAAGACCGGGGGCTGACTGTGGCTCAGATCATGAACTCCTTATTGCCAAATTCAGACTGAAATTGAAGAAAGTGGGGAAAACCACTAGACCATTCAGGTATGACCTAAATCAAATCCCTTATGATTATACAGTGGAAGTGAGAAATAGATTTAAGGGACTAGATCTGATAGACAGAGTGCCTGATGAACTATGGGTGGAGGTTCATGACATTGTACAGGAGACAGGGAGCAAGACCATCCCCATGGAAAAGAAATGCAAAAAAGCAAAATGGCTGTCTGAGGAGGCCTTACAAATAGCTGAGGAAAGAAGAGAAGCAAAAAGCAAAGGAGAAAAGGAAAGATATAAGCATCTGAATGCAGAGTTCCAAAGAATAGCAAGGAGAGATAAGAAAGCCTTCCTCAGTGATCAATGCAAAGAAATAGAGGAATATAACAGAATGGGAAAGACTAGAGATCTCTTCAAGAAAATTAGAGATACCAAAGGAATATTTCATGCAAAGATGGGCTTAATAAAGGACAGAAATGGTATGGACCTAACAGAAGCAGAAGATATTAAGAAGAGGTGGCAAGAATACACAGAAGAACTGTACAAAAAGATCTTCACGACCCAGATAATCACGATGGTGTGATCACTCACCTAGAGCCAGACATCCTGGAATGTGAAGTCAAGTGGGCCTTAGGAAGCATCACTACGAACAAAGCTAGTGGAGGTGATGGGATTCCAGTTGAGCTCTTTCAAATCCTGAAAGATGATGCTGTGAAAGTGCTGCAGTCAACATGCCAGCAAATTTGGAAAACTCAGCAGTGGCCACAGGACTGGAAAAGGTCAGTTTTCATTCCCATCCCAAAGAAAGGCAATGCCAAAGAATGCTCAAACTACCGCACAATTGCACTCATCTCACACGCTAGTAAAGTGATGCTCAAAATTCTCCAAGCCAGGCTTCAGCAATACATGACCCGTGAACTTCCAGATGTTCAAGCTGGTTTTAGAAAAGGCAGAGGAACCAGAGATCAAATTGCCAACATCCACTGGATCATCAAAAAAGCAAGAGAGTTCCAGAAAAACATCTATTTCTGCTTTATTGACTATGCCAAAGCCTTTGTGTGGATCACAATAAACTGTGGAAAATTCTTCAAGAGATGGGAATACCAGACCACCTGACCTGCCTCTTGAGGAACCTATATGTAGGTCAAGAAGTAACAGTTAGAACTGGACATGGAACAACAGATTGGTTCCAAATAGGAAAAGAAATACAGTCAAGGCTGTATATCGTCACCCTGCTTATTTAACTTATATGCAGAGTACATCATGAGAAACACTGGGCTGGATGAAGCACAAGCTAGAATCAAGATTGCTAGGAGAAATATCAATAACCTCAGATATGCAGATGATACCACCCTTATGGCAGAAAGTAAAGAAGAAGTAAAGAGCCTCTTGATGAAAGTGAAAGCAGAGAGTGAAAAAGTTGGCTTAAAGCTCAGCATTCAGAAAACTAAGATCATGGCATCTGGTCCCATCTCTTCATGGGAAATAGATGGGGAAACAGTGGAAATAGTGGCTGAGTTGATTTTCCTGGGCTCCAAAATCACTGCAGATGGTGACTGGAGCCTTGAAATTAAAAGATGCTTACTCCTTGGAAGGAAAGTTATGACCAACCTAGACAGCATATTAAAAAGCAGAGACATTACTTTGCCAACAAAGATCTGTCTAGTCAAGGCTATGGTTTTTCCAATAGTCACGTATGGATGTGAGAGTTGGACTATAAAGAAAGCTGAGGGCTGAAGAATTGATGCTTTTGAGCTGTGGTGTTGCAGAAGACTCTTGAGAGTCCCTTGGACTGCAAGGAGATCCAACCCGTTCATCCTAAAGGAGACGAGTCCTGGGTGTTCATTGGAAGGACTGATATTGAAGCGAAACTCCAAATACTTTGGCCACCTGATGCAAAGAGCTGAGTCATTTGGAAAGACCCTGATGCTGGGAAAGAATGGAGGCAGGAGGAGAAGGGGATGACAGAGGATGAGATGGTTGGATGGCATCACCGACTCAATGGATATGAGTTCGGGTAAACTCTGGGAGTTGGTGATGTACAGGGAGGCCTGGTGTGCTGTGGTCCATGGGGTCGCAAAGAGTCGGACACGACTCTGGGACTGAACTGAACTGAATAAGTAGAATCTCTACATTCATTCAAATGAACTGATTTGTAAACAGAAACAGACTCACAGGCTTAGAAAACCAACTTATGATTATTAAAATCAAAAGACAGGAGAAGGAAGACAGTAAAAGGTTGAGTTTAACAGATACATACTACTTATTATCAGATGGATAATCCCAAAGGACCTACTGTTAGCACAGGGAAGTCTACTGAACACACTGAAAAGACCCTGAAGAAAAATAGATGCACGTCTGTGCATTACTGAATCAAGTTCCTGTTCACCTAAAACAAACACAAGTTCAGATATCAAATCTACTTCAACAGAAAATAAAAAAGTTACCAAAAAAAGAAAAAAAGCATTGTATCACGGGGCTATGCTGCCTCTTTGTGGCCGCTTTTGGTGAGAACAGCTGCAAAACCTGGGCCGATGGACACTGAAAATTACCCGGGCCTGAGGGGATGGATGTAAGGAAACCATGTGTCCTCCGGTAGGTCTGGGGAAAAGAAAGGAAAACAGGGCAGACGGTCAAGAGGCCACTCTCCAGAGGTCAGTTTTACTCACACTTTTTTTTTTTTTTAAATCACATGGAAACCTTTCGCCACGGAATAATTTTAGAGAAATGTGAATCAAAACTAGACCTAGGTATGAGCTCACACCGGTCAGAATGATTTTTGTCAAAAGCTCTACAAACAGGAAATGGTGGAGAGGTTTTGGAGAAAAATAAATTCTCCTACATTGATGCTGGCAATGTCAATTGTCAACAGCCAGAACACGGAGCAGAGTGGAGGTTCCTTAAGTGAAAAATTAACTAATGACGGCTCTCCCTAACCTTATACAGAAAAGAAACTCCAAATATATTAAAGAGCTAAATGGAGGGATGGATACTCTAAATTTCTCGAGGAAAATATGGGCAGAACAGTGTTTTGAAATTAATCACACCAACTTCTTCTTGGCTTCCCTCTTAGAAAGATGACAAATAAAACTCCACAAAACTAACCTCATGAACCTCAAAAGATTTTGCACAGCAAGGGAAGCTCTAATGAAAGAAAAAATCCTCAAAATTGGGGAAAAATGGTTATAATAAAATTTAAAAATAATTTATTCATCTCCAAACAAGCAAGGAGTTCATTCAGCTCAATATCAAAAAGCAATCAACTCAAGAGAAAAACAGGCCAGAGATGGCCAAAAAGCTCATGAAAGGTGCTCAGTGTCACTGTTAGAGAAATGCGGATCAAAACTGCAAGGCGGTATCAACTCACACCCCTCAGAATGGCCATCCTCCAAAAGATCTGCAAAGATTCAGTGCTGCCAAGGGTGAGGAGGACAAGGAATCCGCCTACAGTGTGGACGGGGATGGAAACGGGTGGGTGCAGCCAGGGAGGAAAACAGTACGGAGATTCCTTAAAACAGTAATGTAGTTACCACCCGATGAGGCAAGCCCACCACCCCTTGCCTTAGATCAGGAGAAAATCATAATTTAAAATGACACTTGTTCCCTTATTTTTCTGGCAGCATTAGTCACAAATTCCAAGACACGGCATCAACCAAATTGCTCATCAATAGAGGAGTGAAGAGTAACTGTTCCATCTAGACACTGGAATACACACAACCATCAAATAGAACAACAAAAAAAATGCCATCAATAGCAGCATGGGTGGACTGAGAGCTTTATCCTACTTCAAGAAGTCAGTAAGACAGGGAAAGAGAAATATCACATCACTTACAGGTGGAATCTATACATTCTTTCAAATGAACAAATTTGAAACAGACTCATAGACTAATAAAACCAACCTATGATTATTTTAAAAAAGGTAGGCGAAGAGAGACATTTAGAGGTTGGATTAATATATACACTGTTGCTGCTGCTGCTGCGTCGCTTCAGTCGTGTCAGACTCTGTGCGACCCCATAGATGGCAGCCCACCAGTCTTCCCCGTCCCTGGGATTCTCCAGGCAAGAACACTGGAGTGGGTTGCCATTTCCTTCTCCAATGCATGAAAGTGAAAAGTGAAGCTCAGTCGTGTCCGACTCTAGCGACCCCATGGACTGCAGCCTACCAGGCTCCTCTGTCCACGGGATTTTCTAGGCAAAAGTACTGGAGTGGGGTGCCATTGCCTTCTCCGAACATATACACACTACTAGATAATTATATAATAGAAAATCCAAAAAACCTTACTGAAGAGCACAGCAAAGTCTACTGAAAACACTGAAAGAACCAATATGGGGAAAGACCCCCTCAGCCGTGTCCGACTCTTCGCGACCGGGTGACTGTAGCCTGCCAGGCTCCTTTGTCCATGGGATTCCCCAGGCAAGAATACCGGAGTGGTCGCCATGCCCTCCTCAACATATACACACTGCTAGATATCAAATAGACAATCCCGAAAACCCTGCTGAACAGCACAGGGCAGTCTACTGAACACACTGAAAGAGCCGGTATGGGAAAGACCCCTAAAAGAACAGAACACATACACCTCTGTATAGAACTGGATCAAATTCTTGTCAACCTAAAACAGAGCAGCAGACATCGACTGTAATCCAAAGGAAAACAAAAACTCAATTCCCCAAAAGCGTGGAGCATGACCTCCCCGGCTCTCTCCCCTAGAGGCGGCCAGTGGCTGGGCCCCTTTCCTTGACGTGAGCCTTGGGGTCGGACTCAATGAGGGCCGATCTGCCGGGGACGGTGTCCTGGCCCCTCCGCTGCACGCGGTGGCGCGGGGCACGCAGGCCGGGCGGCGAGGCCGGGGCGTGGGGGCTCCGGGGGTGGCCGGCGTCCCGGGAGCGCCCCCGCGTGTGGCGGTGGGGCCCGCGCTTGCTGTCTTGCTGGCCCGGCCGTGTCGCTCCCTCGGGGCCCGGTCCCGCGGCCCTCGCTGCCCGCTGTTCCCCCGCCCCGCACGGGTGCCCGCCCGCGCCCCCTCCGCTGTCCGGGGCCGTGGGTGTCGTCCCAGGCCTCCCTGCTGCTGGCGTCCCCTGGCGGAGGGCCCTCGGGCCCCGAGGCGGGGAGCTGGGCCTGGCGGGTGGCGAGAGGGGCGCGGGGATGCGGCGGGAGAGCTTCCTCCCGGGCCCCCGCGGCGCTGCGGGTTGGGGCGCGCGGGCGCGGGCCCCGCGAGCGGCCCGGGGCAGACATCCTGGGCGCCGCGGGAGCTCCCCCCACCCGGTGCTGAGACCTCAGGCGCTGAGACCCCGGGGCGGGCCCGGAGGCCGACTGCGTCCGGGTGGTTTCCAATTGCCCCGGGGCCCCTCGCGGTGGCGCGCGGCCCACCGCTTCCGCCGTCGGTGCCCCTCTCTGTCCGTTCGTCTGCCGATCCCTGGGCGCGCGCCCCGGTGCGTCTCGCTTCCCCGCCCGCCCGGCCCCGCGGCGTTGCGCGTAGCTGCCCTCTGTCCGCCGACGTCGTTGCTGGGCGAGGGGAGTCCCGGTGGTCTCGCCCGAGCGCGGGTCGGGTCCCTCGGCGGGTGGACGCGAGGGCGCGTCGGCCGTCCCCGGACCCACGTCGGGCCCACGACGGGGGTCGCCCCCGGGCTCCTCCACGCCGCCGCGGCGCACTGCGCCCTTCGGGAACCGACGTGGGCGGTCGGTCGTCCTCGCCGCTGGCGGGGCGGGTCGGTCGGGCCCCCAGTGGTCGCCTTCCCCCTTCCTCACTTCGTGGGTGTCTGCTGCAGAGCATCGCCACGCGCCCGGCACGCCCGGCTCCTCGTGCTCGCTTCTCTGGAGAAGGGCATGGCAACTCACTCCAGTACTCTTGCCTAGAGAAGCCCATGGACAGAGGAGCCTGGCGGGCTACAGTCCATGGGTCACTAACACTTTGATCACTTTCACATGGAGCAGGAAGAAATGCTGCCGCCTGTGGCCACTTTGGGCCGCTTGTGCCCTACAGGACACTTAATACCTGGCAGGCCTGGGTCAGTCAGTGCAGCCGCTCAGTCGTGTCCGACTCCTTGCGACCCCATGAATCGCAGCACGCCAGGCCTCCCTGTTCATTACCAACTCCCGGGGTTTACTCAAACTCATGTCCATTGAGTTGGTGATGCCATCCAGCTGTCTCATCCTCTATCGTCCCCTTCTCCTCCTGCCCCCAATCTCTCCAAGCATCAGGGTCTTTTCAAATGAGTCACTTCTTCGCATCAGGTGGCCAAAGTATTGGAGTTTCAGCTTCAGCATCAGTCCTTCCAATGAATATTCAGGACTGATTTCCTTTAGGATGGACTGGTTGGATCTCCTTGCAGTCCAAGGGACTCTCAAGAGCCTTCTCCAACACCACAGTTCAAAAGCATCAATTCTTCGACGCTCAGGTTTCTTCACAGTCCAACTCTCACATCCATACATGAGCGCTGGAAAAACCATAGCTTTTACTAGACGGACTTTTGTTGGCAAAGGCCTGCGCGGATGTAAGGAAAAAACACCTGTCCTCAAATAATGTTCTCAGTTAGGTCCTGGAAAAAGAATTTTAAACAGCAGACAGTCCAGAGGCCAATCTCCAGAGGTCAGTTTTATTCACCCTGTTTTTTGTTTTTGTTTTTGTTTTTTTTAAATCTCATGAACAGCCTCCACACCATGAAATCTTAGAGAAACGAAAATCAAAACTGCAAAGAAGCATCACCTCACATGGGTTAAATGGCCTTTGTCAGAAAGTGTACAAACAATAAATGCTGGAGAGGGTGTGGAGAAAGGGGAACCCTCCTACACTGATGCTGTCGATGTCGATTGTTAACAGGCAGGATGGAGGTCAGGGAGGAGGTTCTTTAAACAATAAAAAGTGATTGAAGTCACCACACTTCCTCCCCCCATACAGAAAGAAGAAACTCCAAATCAATTAAAGAGCGAAATGGAAGAATGATGACTCTTTAACCCTTGATGAAAATATAGACATCATATGGTTTGACATGTATTGCAGCAAATTCCTATTTGAGGAAAGGAAAATAAAACAAAAGTCAACAGAAGTGACCTACTGACCTCAAAAGCTGTAGGGAAAACCTCACTGGAAGAAAAAGGTAACCCTCAGAATGGGAAAGAAATGTTTGCAAATGAAGATGCCCACAAGGAATTCATCTCCAAAACAGGCAAACAGCTCATGAGCTCATTATCAAAAATACAAGGAACCCAATAGAAAAATGGGTCAAAGTTCTAAATGGATATTTCTCTAAAGAAGGCATATATATGGACATAAAGCACATGAAAAAGAAAAAAAAAAAAACCCCAGCATCACTAATTATTGGGGCTTCCCTTGTGGCTCAGCTGGTAAAGAATCCGCCTGCAATGCAGGAGACCTGGGTTTGGTCCCTGGGTTGGGAAGATCCCCTGGAGAAGGGAAAGGCTACCCATTCCAGTGTTCTGGCCTGGAGAATTCCATGGACTGTATAGTCTGTGGGGGTGGCAAAGAGTCAGACATGGCTTCACTAATTATTAGAGAAATGCAAATCAAAACTGCAAGAAGCTATCGGCTCACATGGGTCAGAATGGCCTTAGTCTAAAAGTCTAGAAACAATGAAGAGTGGAGAGGTTGTGGAGAAAAAGATCCCTCCTGATGCTGGAATGTAAATTGTGAATAGTCAGGACGGACGACAGGGTGGGGTTCCTTAACGGGCGAAAAGTGAACGAGGTTACACCACTCCCTAACCAGTTACAGAAAAAGAAACTCCAGACCGGTTAAAGAGCTGGATGGAGGGGCAATTACTCTAACCCTCTTGAGGAAAATATATTAATAGCAGAACAGGCTTTGATAAAAATCATGGCAAGTTCTTTCTGGATCCACTCTTAGAATAATGAAAAACGAAACAAAACTCAACGAAAGGGACCTCATTATCGTCAGAAGCTTTTGCAGGCAATGGAAACCCTAAATGAAAGGAGAAGACAGCCCTAAAAATGGGGGGACAATGCTTGCAAATGAACTTCAGAAGCAAGGAGTTCATCTCCAAAACATGCAGACAGTTCAGGCAGGGGTGGTGGTTTAGTCGCTAAAATCATGTCCGACCCTTGTGACCCTATGGACTGTAAAGCCTGCCAGGCTCCTCTGTCCATGAGATTCTCCAGGCAAGAATGGTGGAGTGGGTTGCCATTTCCTTCTCTAGGGGATCTTCCCAACCCAGGAAGCAATCAACCTAATACAAAAATGGGCCAAAGACCTAAGTGGACATTTGTCCAAAGAAGGCAATGGCCCATGAAGAGGCGCTTAGGATGACTGTTAGAGAAATGTCAACCAAAACGGCAATGAGGTGTCTGCTCACACCCCTTAGAATGGCCATCTTCCAAAAGATCTACAGAGATAAAGTGCTGCCCAGGGTGGGCGGAAAGAATCCTCCTACAGTGTGGGCAGGGATGTAAAGGGGTGGGTGCCTGCAGGAAAGAAACAGTATGGAGACACCACGAAAGACCAAATACTGTGTTACCACCTGCAGCGGCAAACCTGCCTCTTGCTCTAGATCTGGAGAAACTCATAATTTAAAGGGATACGTGCACTGCTATTTCTAGGACAGCACTATTCACAATATTTAAGACAGAGCATCAAACCCAAATGTCCATCAACAGAGAAAAAAAGAGTGACCGGTCCATCCAGATATGGGAATGCACTCAGCCATCCAAAAGAGGGAAGGCATGCTTTGGAAGCAGCATGGTTGGACTGAGAGATTTATCATTCTTAGTGATATCAGTTAGAGAGGGAAGGAGAAATAATGTATCACTTAAACATGGAATTTATTAATTCATCCAAATAAGCTAATATATAAATAGACTCACAGACTTAGAAAACCAACTTACCATTATTAAAAAAAATGGTAGGGGAAGGGGGACATTAAGAGGGTGGGATTAAGTAAATACACACTAATTATTATCAGATCATCCAAAAGAACCTACAGGAATAGCACAGGGAACTCTTGAACACACTGAAAGTACTTATTTCAGAAAGGACTCCCTCCCCCCAAAACAGATATGCCTTTGTGTATAACTAAACCAAGTTCCTGACATCTAAAACAAACACATCGGAAATCAACTCTACTTCAGTAGAAAATAAATGCTCAGTTACCAAAAGCAAAACAAAGACCACCAGTGGAGTGTGAAGAAATGCTGCCGCCTCCTGGACACTTTTGTAACAGCAACCGAAAAACCTATGCTGATGGGCGCGTCCTCGCCAGGCCTGCGGGTAGGTAAGGAAAAACCCCTGTCCTCAACAGATGTCCTCGAGCAGGTCCTGGAAGAAGAGTACAAAACAGGGCAGAGGGTCAAGAGGCCAAGCTCCAGAGGTCAGTTTTACTCACACTGTTTTTTAAAAAATCACATGAAAAGCCTCCATGTCCTGAAATCTTATCGAAATGCAAATCAAAACTACAACAAGGAATCACCTAGATAGAGCAATATGCTCAGTTGTGTCCAACTCTCTGTGACCCCACGGACTGTAGCCACCAGGCTCCTCTGTCTATGGGATTCTCCAGGCAGAAATACTGGGGTGGGTTGTCATTTCCTGCTCCAGAGGATCTTCCTGACCCAGGGATCGAACCCAGATCTCTTGCATCACAGGGAGATTCTTTACTGTCCGAGCCCCCAGGGAAGTAACATCAGTTCAGTTCAGTTCAGTTGCTTAGTCGTGTCTGACTCTTTGGACTCCATGAATCGCAGCACGCCAGGCCTCCCTGTCCATCACCAACTCTTGGAGTTTATTCAAACTCATGTCCATTGAGTCAGTGATGCCACCCAGTCATCTCATCCTCTGTCATCCCCTTCTCCTCCTGCCCCCAATCCCTCCCAGCATCAGAGTCTTTTCCAGTGAGTCAACTCTTCACATCAAGTGGCAAAAGTATTGGAGTTTCAGCTTTAGCATCAGTCCTTCCAATAAACACCCAGGACTCGTCTCCTTTAGAAGGGACTGGTTGGATCTCCTTGCAGTCCAAGGGACTCTCAAGAGTCTTCTCCAACACCATAGTTCAAAAGCATCAATTCTTTGGCTCTCAGCTTTCTTCACAGTCCAACTCTCACATCCATACATGACCACTAGAAAAACCATAGCTTTGACTAGATGGACCTTTGTTGGCAAAGTAATGTCTCTGCTTTTTAATATGCTGTCTAGGTTGGTCATAACTTTCCTTCCAAGGAGTAAGCGTCTTTTAATTTCATGGCTGCAATCACCATCTGCAGTGATTTTGGAGCCCAGAAAAATAAAGTCTGACACTGTTTCTACTGTTTCCCCATCTATTTCCCATGAAGTGATGGGACCAGATGCCATGATCTTAGTTTTCTGAATGTTGAGCTTTAAGCCAACCTTTTCACTCTCCTCTTTCACTTTCATCCAGAGACTCTTTAGTTCCTCTTCACTTTCTGCCATAAGGGTGGTGTCATCTGCATATATGAGGTTATTGATATTTCTCCTAGCAATCTTGATTCCAGCTTGTGCTTCATCCAGCCCAGCGTTTCTCATGATGTACTCTGCATATAAGTTAAATAAGCAGGGTGACAATATACAGCCTTGACGTACTCCTTTTCCTATTTGGAACCAGTCTGTAGTTCCATGTCCAGTTCTAACTGTTGCTTCCTGACCTGCATACAGATTGCACAGGAGGCAGGTCAGGTGGTCTGGTATTCCCATCTCTTTCAGAATTTTCCACAGTTTATTGTGATCCACACAGTCAAAGGCTTTGGCATAGTCCATAAGGCAGAAATAGATGTTTTTCTGGAACTCTCTTGCTTTTTCCATGACCCAGTGGATGTTGGCAATTTGATCTCTGGTTTCTCTGCCTTTTCTAAAATCAGCTTGAACAACTGGAAGTTCACGATTCATATATTGCTGAAGCCTGGCTTGGAGAATTTTGAGCATCACTTTACTAGCGTGTGAGATGAGTGCAATTGTGTGGTAGTTTGAGCATTCTTTGGCATTGCCTTTGTTTAGGATTGGAATGAAAACTGACCTTTTCCAGTCCTGTGGCCACTGCTGAGTTTTCCAAATTTGCTGGCATGTTGAGGGCAGCACTTTCACAGAATCATCTTTCAGGATTTGAAAGAACTCAACTGGAATGCCATCACCTCCACTAGATTTGTTCGTAGTGATGCTTCCTAAGGCCCACTTGACTTCACATTCCAGGATGTCTGGCTCTAGGTGAGTGATCACACCATCATGATTATCTGGGTCATGAAGATCTTCTTGGTACAGTTCTTCTGTGTATTCTTGCCACCTCTTCTTAATATCTTCTGCTTCTGTTAGGTCCATACCATTTCTGTCCTTTATCAAGCCCATCTTTGCATGAAATGTTCCTTTGGTATCTCTAATTTTCTTGAAGAGATCTCTGCTGCTGCTGCTGCTAAGTCACTTCAGTCATGTCCGACTCTGTGTGACCCCATAGACGGCAGCCCACCAGGCTCCCCTGTCCCTGGGATTCTCCAGGCAAGAACACTGGAGTGGGTTGCCATTTCCTTCTCCAATGTATGAACGTGAAAATTGAAAGGGAAGTCGCTCAGTCGTGTCCGACTCTTCGTGACCCCATGGACTGCAGCCTACCAGGCTCCTCTGTCCATGGGATTTTCTAGGCAAGAGTACTGGAGTGGGGTGCCATCGCCTTCTCCAGAAGAGATGTCTAGTCTTTCCCATTCTGTTGTTTTCCTCTATTTCTTTGCACTGATAGCTGAGGAAGGCTTTCTTATCTCTTCTTGCTATTCTTTGGAACTCTGCATTCAGATGCTTATATCTTTCCTTTTCTCCTTTGCTTTTCACTTCTCTTATTTTCACAGCTATTTGTAAGGCCTCCTCAGACAGCCATTTTGCTTTTTTGCATTTTTTTCCCATGGGGATGGTCTTGCTCCCTGTCTCCTGTACAATGTCACGAACCTCATTACATAGTTCATCAGGCACTCTGTCTATCAGATCTAGTCCCTTAAATCTATTTCTCACTTCCACTGTATAATCATAAGGGATTTGATTTAGGTCATACCTGAATGGTCTAGTGGTTTTCCCTACTTTCTTCAATTTCAGTCTGAATTTGGCGATAAGGAGTTCATGATCTGAGCCACAGTCAGCTCCCAGTTTTGTTTTTGCTGACTGTATAGAGGGAAGTAACATAAGCAGACACAAAAGACCACACATACATAGCTTGACTCCAGTTATAAGAAACACCCAGAGCAGGGCAGTTAATAGAGACAGAGAGTACACCGGGAGTTATCAGGGCTTCAGGAAGGGAGGACAGGGCATCACTACCATTTAGATTGTCTACGGGGTAAAATGCATGGAAACTGGAGAAGTGTTTTGAACAAGCTGCTCATACGGAGTATTACCTGACAGATCTCTGTAATGGATGGTTTGGTGAACTTTTCTTTGGAGCAGTGATGTGGGTCAGACACTCAGCCCTAAAGCCCTGAAGAGGGAAAGAGCCTGGCATTTCAACCAGAAAGTGTGAGCAGAAAGATGGGCATGGCTGGAATGAGCTGAGCAGAACCCTGACTGCAGACTGCAGGGGCAGGGTCAGGACGCGCCAGCCTTGAGAGGTGACTCTTCACTTTCAGTTATAATCATAGATGTATCTCATTAAACATATAAAGTATATGTATGTGTGTAGTTGAAGGATCCTGGTGGCTCAGTGGTAAACAATCTGCCTACAATGAAGGAGACTAGGGTTTGATCCCTGGATCAGGAAGATCTCCTGGAGAAGGGAATGGCCACCCGCTCCAGTATTTTTTTTTTGCAGTTGAGTTCCTTTACCTGACAACCCCCTCAACCACCCTGACTCCAATATTCTTGCCTGGAGAATCCCATGGACAGAGGGGACTGGCGGCTTCAATATCATGGCGGTCCATGGGATTGAAAAGTTTCAGACTTGACTGACTGACTAACACTTTCACTTTTTTCGTAGTTTATTTACAATGTTGTGTTAGTTCCAGGTGTACTCACAACAATTCAGTTATGCATATATATATCTATCTTTATATGCATATATACATACACATTGATTCTTTTCCAGCTTCTTTTCCCTTGTAGGTTACTGTTGATACAGATATTGAGTCGAGTCCCCTGTGCTATATACTAGCTCCTTCTTGTTTACCTATTTTTTATTGTAATTCCTCCCTTTTTCCTGGCTGCACTGTGCGACATGTGGGATCTTAGTTCCCTAATCCAGCCTGTTTCACCTGCAGTGGAAGCGTGGCATCCTAGCCACTGGACCGCCAGGGAGGGCCCTGTTTACCTGTCTTATAGTTGGTAGTGCTCCTGCTGCTGCTGTCGCTAAGTCGCTTCAGTCGTGTCCGACTCTGTGCGACCCCATAGACGGCAGCCCACCAGGCTTCCCCGTCCCTGGGATTCTCCAGGCAAGAACACTGGAGTGGGTTGCCTTTCCTTCTCCAATGCATGAAAGTGAAAAGTGAAGGTGAAGTTGCTCAGTTGTGTCCGACCCTCAGCGACCCCATGGACTGCAGCCTTCCAGGCTCCTCCATCCATGGGATTTTTCAGGCAAGAGTACTGGAGTGGGGTGCCATTGCCTTCTCCGATAGATGGTAGTAAGTATATGTTAATCCCAAACTCCCAGCTCATCTCCCCCCACCACCTGCTGTCCCCTTTGGTAACCATACATTTGTTTTCCATGTGAGCATTTCTGTTTTGTAAATAAGTTCATTTGGACCAGGTGATTCTTTGAAGTAGGGACGAGAGAGCTATCTTGTGCATTAACCACTAGATGTCACTAGCAGGATGCCCCATCCAACTGTGGGACAACCACAAAATGTCTTCAGACACTGCCCGATGCTCCTGGGGAGCAGACAGAATCACCCCAGTCAAGAACTGTTGGGTTACATCATTCAGGGACTAACAGAGCAAGATAGACTTGGGTGCACAGACATCTCTTTATAATGCTGGAGAAGACTCTTGAGAGTCCCTTGGATAGCTAGATCAAACCAGTCAATCCTCAAGGAAATCAACCCTGAATATTCATTGGAAAGACTGATGCTGGAGCTGATGCTCCAATACTTTGGCCACCTGATGCGAAGAACTGACTCGTTGGATAAGACCCTGATGCTGGGAAAGACTGAAGGCAAAATGTGAAGGGGACGACAGAGGATGAGATGGTTGGATGGCATCACTGACTCGATGGACGTGAATCTGAGCAAACTCTGAGAGGTAGTGAAGGACAGGAAGGCCTGGGGGGGCCTGGCGCGCTGCAGTCCATGGGGTCACAAAGAGTCTGACGGGACTGAAGCAACTTAGCATGCACGCAAAATCAGCACAGGAGTTAAGATAGCCCAATTAGACGCATGAAAGAGAAGCGCTTTTCTCTCCCTCACTGGACAACACACCCACACACCCACACACAAGAAAGCAAGTGGCCGAAACTGGTTGTGGTAGCCACCTCTTGACCCTCCACCAAAGAGATTGTGTTAGCTTCCTCCAGCTGCTGTAACAAATACCGTCATCTTGATGACTTGTTCAGTTGCTAAGTTGTGTCCAACTCTCTGTGACCCCATGGACTGCAGCATGACAGGCTCCCTGTCCTTCACTATCTCCCATGGTCTGTCCATTGAGTCGGTGATACCATCCAACCATCTCATCCTCTGTCATCCCCTTCTCCTCCCGCCTTCAATCTTTCCCATCATCAGGGTCTTTTCCAATGAGTCAGCTCTTTGCATCAGGTGGCCAAACTCTTGGAGTTTCAGCTTCAGCATCTAGGTTCCTCTAGGGTTGACTGGTTTGACTGACTTGGTGACCTAGAAATAAATGTATTCGCTCACAGTTCCAGAGGCCGGATGTCCATATCCAAGGTGTCAGAGCCAGGGGCGGGGGTGGGATGGGGGACACAGCCTCAGAGGCTCATGTCTTTTGCAGCTTCTGGGGCTCCAACCACTCCTGGGTTGGGGCTGCATCATCCCTGTCTCTGCCCGCCCTCCCCTCATCTCCTCTTCCTCTGTCCTCTGTCTTCTCTTCTGAGGACACTTGTTGGAGCTAGGCTCCGCCCAGATAATCTAGGACAGTCTCATCTCAAGACCCGTACTTACATCTGCAAAAACCTTTTTCCAGGGACTCCCCTGGTGTCCAGTGGTTACGACTTCACCCTCCAATGCAGATGGTGGGGGTTCAATCTCTGGTTAGGGAGCTAAAACCCCACATGCCTTGGGGCCAAAAAACCAGAACACAAAAAACAGAAGCAATATTGCAACAAATTCAATAAAGACTTAAAAAATGCTCCACATCAAAAAAAATCTTAAAAAAACCCCCTTTTCCAAATTAGCTCCATTCACAGGTACTGGGGGGAGGACCAGACATATCTTTTCAGGGAAGCACCTCTGTTCAACCTGCCACAGTGACCTGATTTGGGGTGACGTCAGTAATTGTCGGACCTGAGTCTTGCAGGAGGAATCCTCAGGATGTTACTGAACCCAAAGCCTGCCACACCCCTGGGCTTGTACTTCTGTGAAATGGAATTCCTTCTCGCTTTTTCCTGGGGTGAAGGTCAGCTCAGCTTAAACACTTTTTAAAAAATTAGAATATAATTGCTTTACAATGTGGTGTTAGTTTCTGCTGTACAACAACGTGAATCATATATACATATATCCCCTCCCTCCTGAACCTCCCTCCACCCCCATCCCACCCTCTGGGTCATCACAGAGCACTGAGCTGAGCTCCCTGTCTACACAGCAGCCTCCCACTAGCCATCTATTTCACACATGGTCGTGTGCACACGTCAGTTCAGCTTAACCCCTTCATGTCCCGTGATCGGCAGCCCAAACCATCCCGACACAGTTCTCAAGCCCCAAAGGGCAGCATGAAGGATGTGACCCTGGCCTGGTTTCTCATGGTGAAGAGCCCATCCGAGCACCACCTTTCATGGTGGACCCTGGGTCTGTGCATGACTTTGCCGCTGTCTCCTCTCTGGGCTGCTTCTGCGGGTTTGGGTTTTGTTTTGACTGTCTTGTTGTAGATCGGTTTGATCGTCTTCCGTCCATCTGAAGGTTGTAGCTGGGTTTGTGAACCACCTCAAAGCCTTCAGAGAAGCAGTCAAGGGTGAAGCTGATGTGTGACTCCACACTTGTGGTCTTCGGGGTTTCTCAGTTTCAGAAAGGAAGCGGATGTTGGTTGTGAAGGTTTGTGGTTAGCATCAGCCGTGAGCCACAGGTTCCTTGCATGTACGTAATAGACAAATCTTTGTGCGGTCAGAGGTTCTCACGGACATTTGGACCTATAACCCTCCCCCAGAAAGAGAGTGGGCTGTGGAATCAGACTCTGAATTCCAACCCCTCTTCTTGCTAACACACCCCAAGTTTTTTTTTTGAAGCAGATAGTGGGGAGTTTGTGATTTTAAAAATCTGTTCTTTTCGGTTGACTTGCTTGCAAACAACCCTGGTGAAGCTGATTCCTCTTAATTTAAGCAGCAAGGATCTTTGCTTAAGGATTTTGTAAAGAACAGTGTGGTCGGCACAAAAGTGGGTGCCCCCGAAGGTGGTCACATCCTAATCCACAGAACCTTCTACTTTACAGAGCAAGGGGGGAGCAAGGTGGATGATGGGTTCAAGTTCCTAACAGCCAATGTCAAAGGAGGAGGATGGTCCTGGATTGTCTGGATGGGCCAAGTGATATCAAGAGTCCCGGAGAGGACTATTGAGAATCCCTTAGACTGCAAGGAGACCAAACCAGTCAATCCTCAAGGAAATAAATTCTGAGTATTCATTGGAAGGACTGATGCTGAAGCTGAAGCTCCGATACTTTGGCCACCTGATGGGAACAGCCAACTCATTGGAAAAGACCTTGATGCTGGGAAAGATTTAGGGCAGGAAAAGAAGGGGGCAACAGAGGATGAGATGGTTGTATGGTATCACCGACTCAATGGACATGAGTCTCAGCAAGCTCTGGGAGATAGGGAAGGACAGGGAAGTCTGGTGTGCTGCAGTCCATGGGGTCACAAAGAGTCAGATACGACTGAGCGACTGAACAACAACAACTTCTGCACTGGCAGGCAGATTCTTTCCCACTGAGCCAGCAGAGAAGCCCTACTGATGTATTTTTCCCCTTTCTTTTTAAAATGTTAATTTATTTGGTTGTGTCAGGTCTTGGTTGCAGCCCGTGGGGTCTAGTTTCCTGACCAGGGATGGAACCCAGGGGTCCCCTGCATTGGGAGCTCAGAGTCTTAGCCACTGGACCACCAGGGAAGTCCCCAGTATATTTTCTGACTCTATGGATTTCACTGACCCATTGGGATTTTGATTTGCGACCCTTGCTCAACATTCAGAAAATGAAGATCATGGTGTCTGGTCCCATCACTTCATGGGAAATAGATGGGGAAACAGTGGAAACAGTGTCGGACTTTATTTTTTTGGGCTCCAAAATCATAGCAGATGGTGACTGCGGCCATGAAATTAAAAGATGCTTACTCCTTGGAAGGAAAGTTATGACCAACCTGGATAGCATATTCAAAAGCAGAGATGTTACTTTGCCAACAAAGGTCCGTCCTGTCAAGCCTATGGTTTTTCCTGTGGTCATGTATGGATGTGAGAGTTGGACTGTGAAGAAGGCTGAGCGCCGAAGAATTGATGCTTTTGAACTGTGGTGTTGGAGAAGACTCTTGAGAGTCCCTTGGACTGCAAGGAGATCCAACCAGTCCATTCTGAAGGAGATCAGCCCTGGGATTTCTTTGGAAGGAATGATGCTAAAGCTGAAACTCCAGTACTTTGGCCACCTGATGCGAAGAGTTGACTCATTGGAAAAGACTCTGATGCTGGGAGGGATTGGGGGCAGGAGGAGAAGGGGACGACAGAGGATGAGATGGCTGGATGGCATTACTGACTTGATGGACGTGAGTCTGAGTGAACTCCGGGAGTTAGTGATGGACAGGGAGGCCTGGCGTGCTGCGATTCATGGGGTCTCGAAGAGTCGGACACAACTGAGCGACTGAACTGAACTTAATGAATGTAGGGGGCTATTGGAAGTAGCAGAACACAGATGATGCCTCACGAGGCAGACTCGCTGGGACCCTGGGCTGGCGACCGGAGATAAGCCAGGCTCCTTGGAGCTTGTGTGCAAGTCACGCTATGGCTCTGGCTTGATGAGTGCCAACTAGGGAAAGCCGGGCTGACGGGGGAGGAGGAGAGGGCCCTTCACCCCCGCCGTTGCATACTGTGTCTGGCTCCAGCCCCCACCCAAGGCTTCCCTCCTGGGTTGCAGAGCTCAGGACAGGCGAGGAACCATGTCCCCAGTCCTGTCTGCCCTCTTCTGTCTTGGTGAGTCATTCTGGAAAATGCTGAGGGACAGGCAGTGGGCTAGGAGACAGACTGGTTTTTTTTTTTTTTTTAAATTGCACCAGGGCAAGAGGTAACTTTCAGGGCAAGAGGCAACCTACAAGCATCACCTCACTTATTTGCTGGGTGGGAAAACCGGGACCCAGGGCGATGCTGCTTGTATGAATTATTCTAGTTTATTCATGGCTGGGTGGATAAAATGAATACATGTCTCAGATACATATAATATATATATATATTCTTTTTCAGGTTCTTTTCCCTTATAGGTTATTACAAAATATTGAGTAGCGTTCCCTGTATTCTGTAGTAGGTCCTTGTTGTATTATAATTTTTAATTTTGTTTGATGTGGATTTGATATCAGTGCTAGATTATAGATTTAGCTTGTCAATATCCCTTAAGGTTCTGGTGCCAACAATTTTGCTGTTTGTGACAATGTGATAGGACTTTGAGGGTATTATGCTAGGCAATATAAGCCAGATAAACAAATATTGCAGGATTCTACTTATACACGGAGTCTCAAAAAGTCAAACCCACAAAAGCAGAGAGTAGCTTGGTGATTGCCCAGGTTGGGGACAGGCGGTTGAGGGTGGAGGTGCGGGTAATGGGGAGGTAGATGATATGGGTCAAAAGGTACAAACTTCCACTTGTAAGATGAAATCAGTTCAAGGGTTTAAGTCATAACATGGTGGCAATAGTTAACCATTCTATAGCACATACCTGAAATTTGCCAAAAGAGTAGATTTAGATTTCTCACCAGAAACATACCACAAAATATATTTAATTATGTGAGGTGACGGATGTGTTAACTAGCTTGATTGCGGTAATTATTTTACAGGTCATCACCTTGGATATGTAAGATTTCTATTTGTCAGTCCATCTCAATAACGCTGGAGTAAGAGTCTCCTGTAATAGGACTGGTGGGGAGGCTCAGATGCATTTTTTTTAAGTCTCCTTCTTATCAAGCTCTATTCTGGGCACGTCTGCGCATGATTTCCTTGTTTCTTCAAAGGAATTTTATCACAAAAAAGGACAGAGGCTCCCGGGGCTAAGCAGGAAGGGAGAGCGGTTGTGTTATCGGGGATAAGAGTGCATACTGTGAAGACAAGCTGCCCCTCAGTCACTCATGCCTTTATCCACCCTTGAAAGAACTCACGGAGCTCCTGCACATGCATTATTCTGTGCTTTTATTTTATTTTTGGCTGTGCTGGGTCTTTGCTGCTGTATGTGGGCTTTCTCTAGTTGTGGTGATGGGGGCTCCTCTCTGGTTGCGGTGCCCAGGCTTCTCATTGTGGTGGCTTCTCTTGTTGCGGAGCACAGGCTCTGGGGCCCGCAGGCTTCAGCAGTCGCAGCACCTGGGCTCAGCAGTTGCAGTTCCCCGGCTCTAGAGCACCGGCTCAGTACCGGCTCAGTAGTTATGGCACACGGGCTCAGTTGCTGCCAGGCACGTGGGGTCTTCCCGCATCAGGGATCGAACCCGTGTCTCCTGCACTGGCAGGCAGATTCTTTACCACTGAGCCACCAGGGAAGCCCTACTCTGTGTTTCTAAAAAGACACTCATTTAATCCCCATCATGGCCTGATGAAGCAGGGCCTCCTGTTATTCCCATCTCACAGATGAGAACACAGGCCCAGAGGGATTAAGTAACTTGTTTAAGGTCACGCAGTGACAGGCTCAAATACAAACTAAGGAACGTTAGCACCACATCCACATGATTTACTGCGAAAATGTGCTGCCTGTGTTTAAATCTACCTCCTGCCAGTTGCAGGGCTATGGACCTCATGGGATATACTGTGCAAAAAAAAAAAAAAAAAAAATTTGTTGTTTATCTGAAATTCAAATTTAACTGGGAGCCCTGTGTTTATTTTTTAATTTTTATTAACTGGCCATGCCACAGGGCTTGTGGCATCTTAGTTCCCTGAGCAGGGATTGAACCTGGGCCCCTGCATTGGAAGGGCAGAGTCCGGGTCACTGGACCACCAGAGACATCCCAGGCTGGCTTCTTTCACTTCAATCATGTGCTTGTGTATCTTTGAAAAAAAAATGACACACACACACAATCATGACAAAAGAAAGGGAATACTTAAAACTAACACAAGGTTATTAATCAACTATCAGTTCAGTTCGGTTCAGTCGTTCAGGCGAGTCTGACTCTTTTTTTTTTTTTTTTTTTTTTACCCACCCGCGACTCCCGTCCGAGTCTGACTCTTTAGGACTCCATGGACTGCAGCACGTCAGGCCTCCCTGTCCATCATTAACTCCCGGGGTTTACGCAAACTCATGTCCATGGAGTCGGTGATGCGATCCAACCATCTCATCCTCTGTCGTCCCCTTCTCCTCCTGCTTTCAATCTTTCCTGGCATCAGGGTCTTTTCAAATGAGTCAGCTCTTCACATCAGGTGGCCAAAATATTGGAGCTTCAGCTTCAGAATCAGTTCTTCCAATGAATATTCAGGACTGATTTCCTTTAGGATAGACTGGTTGGATCTCCTTGCTGTCCAAGGGACTCTCAACTATATCCTCAATTAAAAAAAGCAAAACATGCAAGTTTGTCAGCTCAGTGTGCAGCATGTAGGAGGTGTGGGTACACATGAGGTCCTCGTGACTGGTCACTTGCTCTTTCCCCAGGGCTGTGTCTGGGCCGGGTGATACGCGCTCCGGAAGGTGAGTCCAGATCCGTCTTCTGGGTTCAGCCAGTGAGAAGGCAGGAGCTGGGGGAGGGACCGGGACAGGAGGTCTCTGTCGGAAGCTGAGCTCCTCTAGGATTTGCTTCGCTTCCAGGTCCCCTGTCCGAGCCCTCCCTCCAGGCCCTGCCCAGCTCCCTCGTGCCCCTGGGGAGGCCGGTGACCATTCGCTGCCAGGGGCCTCCGGATGCAGAACTGTACCGCCTGGAGAAGCTGAAATCCGGGAGGTATTTTGACCAGGCGGAGATCTTCATTTCGGCAATGGAAAGAGACCAAGCCGGCCGCTACCGCTGCTCCTATCAGATAGGGATGCGCTGGTCCCCTCCCAGCAGCCAGCTGGAGCTGGTTGCTACTGGTAACGGGGGGTGGGCAGGGCTGGACGTGGAGCCTCAGGGCCGCATGGTCCTCTGTTCTGGGCGCCAAGAGGGTGAGAGTGGGGGGTGATGAAGACCCTAAACCCAAAGTCCCAGGGCGAGGGCAGGGGGTGGGGATGTTGGGATTAGGGTGGGGCAAGCAAGATGTTGGCCTTGAATGCCACATTTAGGGAAAGTGCCCAAAACTCAGTAACCCACATAAATAATATGTTAATACAATATTTAAAAAAAACACCCCAAATCAATGCATAAAATCCAGGATGTTCACAATAGCACAATTTTAAATAAAGACAGATTCCTAGATTGTCATTCCAAGTCCCATCCAAGCCTGACACGAGAGCAAAAAATGTGCACCCCTCTAGCCACGTTTATCCCTTAAAAAATATTTATTTTGTGGCCACAGCCTTGGGGCATGTGGGATCTTAGTTTTCCATCCAGGGGTCCAACCACCTGGTCCCTTCAATGGAAAGGTGGAGTCTTAACCACTTTCTCTCTCTCTTTCTCTTTTATCCTCCCCCCCCCCGCCCAGTTTTAATATTTTTTAATTGAAGTATAGTTGATTTACAATGCTGTTAATTTCTGCTGTACTGCAAAGTGCTCCAGTTATACATATATTTTTTTGAAAACCATTTTCCCACTATGGTTTATCCTAGGGTGTTGAATATAGTTCTCTGTGCTGTACAGTAGTAGAACCTTGTTATTTATCCCTCCTATATATAAATGCTTATATCTGCTAACCCCAACCTCCCACTCCATGCCTCTCCCAACCCTCTTTCCCTTGGCAACCACCAGTCTGTGCTCTGTGTCCATGAGTCTGTTTCTGTTTCATTTGTGTCGTATTTTAGATCCCACATGTACTTGATATCATGTGCTACTTGTCTTTCTCTGTCTGACTTACTTCCCTTAGTGTGATTGTCTCTAGTTGCACATGGCATGTTGTTGCAAATGGTGTTATTTCATTCTTCTTTGTGGCTATGTGGTGTTCCATTGTCTATACGGACCGCATCTTCTTTATCCATTCCTCTGCCAGTGCATATTGAGGCTGTCTCCTTGTCTTAGCTATAGTGAATATTGCTGGTGTGAACATAAGCGTGCATGTATCTTTTTGAGTTCGAGTTTTGTCTGGATATGTGTCCAGGAGAGGGGTTGCTGGATCATATGGTGGGTAATTCTATTTTTAGTTTTCTGAGGAACCTCCATACTGTTTTCCACAGTGGCCACCATCTTTAATACTAAAGTTCTCTCCTTTCCCAGGAACTTCCCCTAAGCCCTCGCTCTCAGCCCAGCCCAGCACGGCGGTGCCCGCAGGAGTGACCGTGACTCTACGCTGTCAGAGCCAATATGGTTTTGACCAATTTGCTCTCTACAAGGAGGGGGACACCAGGCCCTTCAAGACACCGGAGAGGTGGTACCGGGCAGACTTCCCTATTGTCACGGTGACTGCAGACCACAGCGGAATCTACCGATGCTATAGCTTTTCCAGCGCATATCCATACCTGTGGTCAGCCCCCAGCGACCCCCTGGAGCTTGTGGTCACAGGTCAGGGGTACAGACAAAATCTTTTCTCCAGCCTTGGCAGTCCCTGATGGAAGTTTCCAGGGGAGGGAGCATGGGAAGTCAGAGGCATTGGAGGGTGTTTGAGTGTCTGGGTGCTGTGTAACAAGTGACCACAAGTTTGCTGGCTTAAATTTCACAAATGTATTACCTTACAGTTCTGGAAGTCAGAAGTCTGAAATGGGTCCTGCAGGGATAAAACCAAGGTGTCAGCCAGCCTTCCTTCTGGAAGCTCAAGGGGAGGATTCATTTCTGGTGCCTTTTCCAGCTTTTAGAATCACCTGTATCTCTTGGCTCCCATGGTCCCTTCCTTCATCATCAAAGCCAGTTTCATAGTATTTTCTAATCTTTCTCTTTCTCTCTGACTCTTCCACCTTCCAGGTTCGCTCTTAGGCTTTTAAGGACTCTTGTAATTGGACCCACTCAGATAATCCAGGATGGTCTTCCCAGCCCAAGATTTTCTTTTTTTTAAAAAATGTGTATTGGAGTATAGTTGATTTATAGGGCTTCTCAGCTAGTGTGGTGCTAGTGGTAAAGAACCTGCCTGCTAATGCAGGAGATATAAGAGACTCACGTTCGATCCCTGGGTTGGGAAGATCCCCTGGAGGAGGCCATGGCAACCCACACCAGTATTCGTGCTTGGAGAATCCCTGTGGACACATAAGCCTGGTGGGCTACAGTCCAGGTTGCAAAGAGTTGGACACAACTGAAGTGACTTAGCACACACACACATGGTTGATTTACAATATGGTGTTAACTTTAGGTGTACAGCAAAGTGAATGAGTTATATGTGTATATATATATGCATACATATATTCACTTTACATTAATTAATCAGTTATTTTTATGTAAAAAATTTAATTTATGTATTTTTTCTTTTTTTTTTGGCTGCACCTTGCGGCATGCGGGATCTTGGTTCCCTGACCAGGGACTGAGCTTGCACCCCCTGCAGTGGAAGCCTGGAGAAAGTGAAAGCCAGGAAAAAGAAAATTTAATACTGTTTTAATTTGAATGCTATGAATAATGCCTGGGTATTATTGCCTGGGAATAATGCTGGGAATAATGTCTGGGTGATTGGTCTGGGTAAACAAGCAGATAGCAAGGGTCATGGGAGAGGGAAGGGGCTGTTTTGTTCCCTTGGCAGTCCCCATTTGTCCCCGCATAGGATGCCTGTCTTTCTCTGCACATAGTCCATGGTTTTTGCCTCCTCATCTGGTTCCCAGGAGACAAAAGCCACTTTTGTTCCCAGGATCTGTAGGATGGCAGGTCACAGGGATCCAGAAGAAGGGACAGGACTGCAGTTTGGAAAGTAGAGAAGGCAGCTACAGGGATCGCCATTCATTAGCTCCAGAATGTGCTAGGTGTGACTTTCAAACGCTGTTTAGGACTCACCACAGTCCAGTGATGGAAGCATCCACATTTTTATTTTCCAGGTGAGGAAACTGGGTTTGCTCAGGAACCACACATAACAGTGCACAGATCGCTCTCTCTCTTTTTTTTCCTGATTTCTCAGGGACCTCTGTGACCCCCAGCTGGCTGCCCACAGAGCCGCCTTCCACTGTAACAGGTAGGTTTTGGAGCATTCACCCTGTGTCTGTGGTATAAAGGGACAGGAACCCCATTATCCTTCTCCTCTTTGTCTAGATTTCTCGATTTACTTGAATACTGGAGTGGGTTGCCATTTCCCCCTCAGGGGATCTTCTTACATAACTACAGTACAACAGAAAAACCAGAAGTCTGACATTGGCACACTATATATGTATAGTTCTATGTCGATTTATCACACAGATTCATATAACTACCATTGCATTCAAAATACTGTTCCCAGGGAAGAAAACAAAAAATGCTATTCCATCCTCACAAAGATATTTCTCAGGGTCCCCCCTTTATAGACACCCCTCCCCTCCCATGATCCCTAACCCCTGGCTAATTTGTTCTTCCTAGATTTAATTTTGTCATTTTGAGAATGTTACATATAAATGGAATCATACAACATGGGACTTTTTGAGATTGTCTCCCCCCACCCCACATCATAATACTCGATGGACATGAGTTTGAGCAAGCTCCGAGAGTTGGTGATGGACAGGGAAGTCTGGTGTGCTGTAGTCTATGGCGTTGCAAAGAGTTGGACATAACTGAGCTACTGAACTGAACTGATCATAATACCCTTGAGATTTTTCCAAGTTGTTGCATGAATCAATAGTGCTTCCTTTTTCAAAGAAAATTAAAAAAAAATTATTTGTCCTTGGCTGTGCTGGGTCTTCATTGCTGAATGGGCTTTTTTTTCTAGATGTGGAGAGCGGTGGCTACCCTCTAGTTGCAATACATGGGTTTCTTATTGTGGTGGCTTCTCTTGTTTCAGAGCATGGGCTCTAGAGCATGTGGGCTTCAGTAGTTGCAGCTCATAGGCTCTAGAGCACAGGCTCAATAGTTGTAGCATAGGGGCTTAACTGCTCCACAGTATGTGGGATCTTTCTGGACCAGGGATCGAACCCATGTCTCCTGCATTGCAGGCAGATTCTTTACCGCAGAGCCAACAGGGAAGCCCTCACCCTCAGTATATACAGTCAAGAATATTTAAAAAAGTGTATTCACACAGAAGCTTGTATGTGAATGTTCATATAGTAGCAGAATTCACAATAGCCCCAACGTGGAAGTAACCCAATGTCCATCAGCGGATGAATGGAGCCATTTCTCAGGAAGCCACTCAGAAGTAGAAGACGGGTTTATTTTGGGCTTTCTGAGTTTGTTTTTTCTCTGTGTCTGTGCAGTGTGTGGTAGATAAATGAGTTCCAGGAAGATCGGATAGCTCAGAAGGGGTAAGGGGAGTAGGGACTCACTGAACAGACACGACATTACCCACTTTCTTATAACCTTCTTGCTTAGAATTCACAGAAGCCTCCAGGAAACTGAACCACTCGACTGCAAGCGAAGCCTCCACAACTGGTGAGTAACCAGGCACTCAGAGCTCGCTCTTCCATCATCTAAGACTGTCAGCTTTCAGTCTGCTTCTCAAAACCACCTGACTCTTCCCAGGAAAGTCCTTGATTTGAGGGCGAGGGTGGGGTGGAGATGGGCTCTGAGCATGGGGGCAGAGGAGCATTCTGGGAAACGTGGCTGCCTCCAAGATGGAGGCACCGAGGCTACCATGGGGACACCATTACTTATCCCTACACTGTGCTCTTCTTCTTCTTTTCTAAATTTACTTTTAATTGAGGGACAACTGCTTTACAATGACGTGTTGGTTTCTGCTGTACAGCAACGTGAGTCAGCTATACACATGTCCCCTCCCTCTTGAGCCTCCCCCCCTTCCCCAGCACTGCGCTGTTTTTCTTTTTCTTTTGGACTTTCTCTCACTTAGTGTGTTGCCACAAGAACTCTTCTACGTGGGTAGTAAGTTCTGTGCTGGGGTCCAGCCCCGGTGGATCCAGGGAATTCAAAGGGGAGACAGCTTCGGCGATCAGGATACCATAGAATTAAAGATATAAAGAGTGGTTAAATAAGGATAGCTCAGTGAGAAAATTCAGTGGAGAAAAAAGGCTGAATAACTTGGTTTACGTGGCAAGCTAATAAAATTCCAAGACAAGGAATTTGCGTCATCTACGTAGGCCGCAGGGGTCCTCCCATTCTCCCGAAGGAGAGGAGACACTAAGGCCTCCCTGGTCAGATCTTAGAAGCCCAGGCAAAATTAGTAGGCTTGATGAGCCTCCATGTTCCAGATGGGAATTCAGCCAGAAGGTGAGAGAAAGAACGACATGGGGAGACCAAGCTTCGGTGAACAAGGCCCACACTTTATTTTCCAAAGTAGTTTTTATACCTTAAGTTGTGCATAGGGATAATGGGGGAAGGGGTAGAGTCAGCAGTAAGCCAGGCTTTCTTCCTGCAAACTTATCATATGCAAAAGTTTAGGTGATTTACATCATCTTCTGGCCAGGAGGCCTGTTAACATTTTATGACCCTTTCTTCAGAAAACTTATTTTCTCTAAAGGTGATTATTCTAAAGTCAGGTGCCACCCTCCGAAAGCATTAGATAAAGTTGCATTCCTATAGGGCAAAGTTGTGGTGGGCTATAACAAGAAAAGAATTAACTCAAGGGTCCAAGGTTACAAACATTAAAGTTACTACTTACATTCCTATACACCAATTATATTAATCAATACACTCCCAGGGACACAGTAGGTAAGGGATATGGAAACTTAGCAGCAAATATTGGCGCAAGAAGTGAAAAACCCTTCACCAATACAATTTCTAATCAATCTTTTAACTGTTCAAAGGAATCTGTATTTAGACAGTTTAGAACATCTCATGCCTCTCACGGTTGGGAGGCTATGAACAATCACATGTGGCCGGAAGAACATGTTCAGGCAGGCTAGAGGACTTCCAAAGGAGTTTGTAGGTTGAAACATTCTTGTCACACCCAGGAACTTTATTAACTGGAGCTGTAAGTTAACTCTTTTTCAGAGAGAGGTGGTGGGGGACAGCCCCCCATAAAGTCAGGGGTGTAGGTGAGAGCACAAAGCAGTAAAGTAGGCAGACTCTGGTTTTGGGGGTAGATGCTCGAGAATTTCCAGGGGGACTCCTGAGGCTCAATCCCGCCTTTGCGTATGCCGAGCCTCCTTCCTCACGACCTCTGCCATGGGCAGAGTTCCTCACGCTGGCTCCCAGCAGTTTTGAATGTTTCTTTCTTTCTTTCTTTTTTTTTAAATTTGTTGGATGTGCTTCATGGGATAAAACAGGGATCAAACTCATGCCCTCTGCATTGGAAGTGCAGAGTCTTAATCACTGGACCCTCAGGGAAATCCCTTTGGTGTGCTCTTCCAACTTGGCTCTGATCCATGTGTGTAGCCTTGTTCCCCTTGCTTCCAGGCACGATCCTGTGCTTCAGCCCCACGTAGATCATAGTTCCCTGGACACAGCACATCCTCCAGTCCAGTGCAGTTATGTTTCCCTCACACTGTTGTGCTCTTTGCCTTTGGATTCCCTAGGAAGAGTCTCCTTTTCCTTCAAGGCAGAAAACCATGGCAGATTCCCTGAGGATTCCTTAGCTATCTTCATGGGGGCCACACACTTTAGGTTCCTGATTCCAGCAGGTACTTTCCAAGACTCTGAGGAGATTCTTCCCCATCCTATGTTCAAAACCCTTCTTGGTCCCCAGTCACTCTCAGGAGGATTAGGAAAACTGACCCATAGCTATTAAGTCATTTGTCAGATGGTAAAGAATCTACTTGTAATGCAGGAGACCTGAGTTCAGTCCCTGGGTCAGGAAGATCCCCTGGAGAAGGCAATGGCAACCCACTCCAGTATTCTTGCCTGGAGAATTCCATGGACAGAGGAGCTACAGTCCATGGGGTCACAAAGAGTCAGACATGGCTGAGTGACTAACATTATCACTCTATCCACATCTAATAAGTGATGAGTCTGAGGTTCAAATCCAAACACTCTGACTCTGCAGTTCGTGTTGTTTACTCACTCAGTCATGTATGACTCTCTGCAACCCCATGGACTGTAGCTTACGAGGCTCCACTGTCCATGGGATTTCTCAGCCAAGAATACTGGTATGGGTTGGCCTTTCCCCCTCCAGGGGATCTTTCCAACCCAGGAATTGAACTCGTGTCTCCTGCATTGGCAGGCGTTTTTTTTTTTTTTTTTTTTTTTACCACCTAGCCATCAGAGAAGCCCTTTGTAGTTCACACTCTTCTTATAAACCTGGAATTCTGCCTCTCAATGCAGCTGCTCAGGATTGGGGTAGAAACAGGGGTAGAAGAGATTGTTCCACCTCTTTACACTTATCGTTTTTAATTCCCAGAAGCTTCTAGGAATATCACTGTCCTTCCAAAGGAGTCAGACCCTCCAACTGGTGAGTAAGTGTTCTTCTCTGGACCAACTTCCTGCCCCCTCTAGCCCATGTCTTTACCCCAAACTGGCTGCTTTCCCTGCAAAGAAGCTGAAGCTCTCTGGTCTTGGGTTCTGGTGTGTCAGCTAAGAAGGGGAGGGGTAGTGTTAGCATATGGAGCTCAGAATTGGGCAAACACCAGTGTGAAGGTGGAGATTATCTAAAAGGTCAGAAGAAGGGAAATTTCATCTCTGTCCCACCCCTTATGACAGTCTCCTCTTCCACAATCAGCCAAACAACCAGGTAGCGTCTGTGTATGGGGAGAAGTATCAGAGGCCTGTGAGGGGGTGAGTGGAATATGTGTTACTCAACGAATGGGGCTTATCTAGTCCTGATTCTTGGTAAGGATGGGAGGAATCCTCGAGGAAGAAGGTTGGTATCCTAGCTTGTTATTCTTCAGTTGTGTTTGACTCTTTGCAGCACCATGGACTGCAGTATGCCAGGCTTCACTGTCCTTCACCATCTCCTGGAGTTTGCTCAAACTCATATCCATGGAGTTGGTGATGCCATCCATCCATCTTGTCCTCTGTTGTTCCCTTCTTCTCCTGCCTTCAATCTTTCCCAGCATCAGGGTCTTTTCTAATGAGTCAGTTCTTTGAATCAGGTGGCCAAAGTATTGGAGTTTCAGTTTCAGCATCAGTCCTCCCAATGAATATTCATGGTTGATATCCTTTAGGGTTGACTGGTTTGATCTCCTTGCAGTCCAAGGACTCTCAAGAGTCTTCTCCAACACCACAGTTGAAAAGCATCAGTTCTTCAGCACTCAGCTTTCTTTATGGTCTAACTCTCACATCCATACGTGACTACTGGAAAAACCATAGATTTGACCAGACAGACCTTGGTTCGCAAAGCAATGTCTCTGCTTGTTAATATGCTGTCTAGGTTTGTCATAGCTTTTCTGGCTAGTGGAGAGTAATAGGTTTTCAGATGAAGGATTTGGCTGTGACAAACCCAATATGTGGCTTGGAGTGGGTCCTGGAGAGGAGCTTTTTTTTTTTTTTTTTTGCTTGTTTACTATTTATTTATAATTTTTATTTTTGACTGGGCTGGGTCTTAGTTGCAGCTTGAGGCATCTTTGATGTGACATGTGGTTTTCTCTCTAGTTGTGGTTCTTGGGCTCAGTAGTCAAGCTCACAGGCTTGTGGCATGTGGGACCTTAGTCCCCTGACCAGGGATCCAGCCTGTGTCCCCCTGCATTGGAAGGCAGATTTTAAACCACTGGACCACCAGGGAAGCCTCAAGATTATTATCATTATTTTTTTTGGATATGGGCCACTTTTAAAGTCTTCATTGTATTGCTTCTGTTTTATGTTTTGGTTTTTCGGCTTTGAGGGATCTTAGCTCCCCAACCAGGGATTGAACCTGCATCCCTGGCATTGGAAGGTCAAGTCTTAATCCCTGGACCACAAGGGAAGTCCCCTTGGAGCTGGGCTTTTATAATCTGCTCCTGTCTCTTCATGTTCCTCCAGGTCTTGCCCTCCAGCACTATGCCAAGGGCAATCTGGCCCGGATATGCCTTGGGGCTGTGATTCTAATTCTCCTGGTGGGGCTTCTGGCAGAAGACTGGCACAGCCGAAGGAAACCTCGGATGATGCACCGGATCAGAGCTGCACACAGGCCACTCCCACCCCTCCCGCAGACCCAGAAACCACAGGGTCGTCAGGATAGGGGTCGACCAGATGGTCACAATCGAGGCTTCCTTCACTAGAATCTCAGGCTTGGCTGCATCTAAGAGATTGGTCGTGCGAGTTGGGAGGGGATCTAGCGTGAGTAGACTATGAGAGCCACATTCTACTCACTGTTGTCTTGCTCGTTGCCTTTTTTTTTGGGGGGGGGGGAGAGTTGGACTGCGAGGCATGCGGGGATTTTAGTTTTGTAACCAGGGATTGAACCCATGCCCCCTGCATTGGAAGGAAGAGTCTTAACCACTAGACCACCAAGGAAGTCCCTCCAGATGGACTAATTTTTTTTCATTCTATTTATTTTTAATTGGAGGATAATTGCTTTACAATGCTGTGTTGGTCTCTGCCATACATCAACCTGAATCAGCCATAGGTATACACATGTCCCCTCCCTCTTGAACCTCCCTCCCACCTCCCACCCCTCTAGTTGTCACAGAGCACCAGTTTGAGCTCCCTGTGTCATACAGCAAATTCCCACTGGCTGTTTTACACGTGGTAGGGTATGTGTTTCAGGGCTGCTCTCTCAGTTCGTCCCCCCTCTTTTCCCCACTGAGGATTGACTTCTGACATCACCCCCTCTCACAGATGACCCAATCCATC
This sequence comes from Bubalus kerabau, assembly GCF_029407905.1. Lineage (NCBI taxonomy): Eukaryota > Metazoa > Chordata > Mammalia > Artiodactyla > Bovidae > Bubalus > Bubalus kerabau. The sequence continues at coordinate 67,199,953 of NC_073640.1, forward strand.
CTCTGCCCAAAGCTCTCCCATGTGTCCCTGTTGCCCACCTGCCTTATGCTTTTTTTTTTTTAATTCTATTGACATACAGTTAATTTACAATGTTGTGTTAGTTTCTGGTATGCAGGAAAATGAATCAGTTCCTGAGGTTTTTTTTTTTTTTTTCCTGGTTATCCCCAAATGTAACCCTCATACTAACACTGTCTTAAGCTACCGTCTGAAAAAAAATCTCTTTTTGTTTCTTGGGTTGTACCTGACTCTTTCAGGCTTTTGGGTATTCTATTCTTTCCCCTTTGAATATAATAATAATTATAACCAACATGTTAATGACTTGCCTTTATATTAGAAAAAAACTCCAAAGTCCTAAGCTTATCCTAAAGGTTTGGATGGACTGGTGGTTGACAGGGGTTAAGGCAAGGAAGAAATAGGGAGTAATTACTTGTTGGTCAGTTGCTAAGTCGTGTCTGACTCTTTTTGACCCCATGGACTGCAGCACACCAGGCTTCCCTGTCCTTCACTGTCTCCTGGAGTTTGCTCAGATTCATGTCCATTGAGTTGATGATGCCATTCAACCATCTCACCCTCTGGCACCCCCGCCTTCTCCTTGTGCCTTTGATCTTTCCTAGCATCAAAGGGTAATTACTTAATTGGTGATTTTTTCTTTTCTAATTTTGCAGTGATGAAAACATTTTGCAACTAGGTAGAGGTGGTGGTTTCATAACAAAGTATACTAAATGGCACTGAGTTGTTCACCTTAAAATGGTAAATTTTATTTTACATGAATTTCACCTTAATAAAAAGGAAAAAAAAAACAAACCCAACCTTACTCCCTGACATCCATCCCTGTCTGTGTGGGGTCACTTGTCCTAGGGAGATAAGTGACATAAGTCAGAAATACTTCCCTTTTCCTGTTGCTAGACTGTGGCACCTAGTTAGGTGCCCTCCTGCTAAACAAAAGCCTTTCTGTTGCTGACACAGTCTTCAAATGAAGTCCAGTCTGGCTCTCCCATGAATATGACTCTGGTACACATCTGGGGTTCCAGTTCCTACCAGAGTGAACCTCACACCCTGACTTTGTCAGGGAACTTCCCCCCAGGAGCTGTGATGAAGATTGGCAAGATCTAGCCCCTCCCTCAACACTGCCAGCCCCCAGGTTGCCTGCCTTCCTGGAGACTCTGAGCTCAGAGTCCTCCCCCAGTGTGCCCTCTGTGCCACTTGGGCTAGAGGAAACATCTAGAAGGAAGTAAGGTTTGGAAGAAAAAAAATAGTGCTTAATAAAAAAGTAATTCTTATAGAAAATAACATTAAAAAGAATATATAGATGTATATATCACCGAGTCACTTTGCCGTACAGCAGAAATTAACACACCAATGTACATCAACTATACTTCAATTTAAAAAAAAGCAAAAAATAAAGGTTCTAATAAAAAAGTAATTCTTGTACTGCTGTTTAAGGAATTTGGGGATTTTGTATGTCACAATGGAATTCTGGGGGCTGTAAGAAGAGCTATGCATACCATGAAGTTCTGTTTTCTGTGGAATCATTAAATCATTAACATGGAATCATTAAAAGTTAATCAGAGCAATGATGTGATCATACATGTGCTTCATGTATGTGTGTGTTAGTTGCTCAGTCCTGTCTGACTCTTTGCGACCCCATGGACCCCACCAGGTTCCTCTGTCCATGGTATTTCTCAGGCAAGAAAACTAGAGTGGGTTGCCATTTCCTCCTCCAGGGGATCTTCCTGACCCAGGTATCGAACTCTGGTTTCCTGCCTTGAAGGCGGATCCTTTACCTTCTGAGCCACCAGGGAAGGCCACTGAAGCACCTAAGAGGGCTGCAAAATATTGTGGGATTAGTAGGAGAAATACTCCAATGAGGAAGACTTGTCAGGTATCTAGCCACACAGATAAGAAATACCAGATCTGGGCAATGACTTCGCAGACAAATCAATGTGATCACCAACATTTCTTTCCCGTTCCCTCACCCCTGGGCTAAGTTCTCCCTGATTAAAGTACCTTTTCTCTAAGTTCAGTTGGAATCCATTCATAAATAAGACTTCACTCATGAATGCTTTCACCTTTATTTTTCTTGATAAACTCAAGATACAGACATTTCATCCACCACAGGGTTAAGTGATGAGTGTATGTTTTATGTAAACCAGAGGCTCAACCATGGCTAAACTAACATCTGGCTAAGCAACTAACATCACTGAGAAGGCTCTTGGGAAGTTCACCATCACCCTGATGATCTAGGAATTTACTGGGGAATGAATGGCTCCAGGGGGATTCAGAAAATGAAGTCATGAGAAGAAGGTCTGTTATCTTTTGGATCTCGATGATCACTCTCAATAGTCAGCTGTGGGTTGCTTTCCTTCATTTCTCTCAGCAGCTTCTGGATTTGAGCATCAGATTCATCTATCTTCAACCTAGGAGGTAGAATGTGGGAGAGAGAACGTTTTCTTATTGCTTTGAGGAACTTCATTCCAAATGCCCAGGTGCCTGGCAAAGCTCATGATTTAGGAATTTACGGAGCAAGGGCCATCTGCATTGGTTATTCTATGCTGCCAAGTAGAGTTCCAGATCGATTTGGTAGGGAAAAAAGATGCCACTGGGTTAACATTGGTGGTGGTGGTGGTGGTAGTGTAGTGACTAAGTTATGTCTGACTCTACAGTCATGGACCATAGCCCACCAGTCTCCTCTGTCCATAGGATTTCCCAGGGGGAGAGTACTGGAGTGGGTTGCCATTTCCTTATCCAGGGCATCTTCCTGACCCAGGATCAAACCCAGGTCTCCCACGTTGGTAGGCAGATTCTTTACCACTGAGCCACCAGGGAAGCCCTGGGTTAACATTGTAATGGTATAAAGGTACTACATAGCTTTGGGTGCTTGAATGATCTTGGGTGATTATCATCTCATGCTTGGCACTAGAGATGGAGTTGATGAATACCTCTGTGATGTCCGTCTAAAACCTACCTACTCCATAACATTGACAACTTCTATTCGGTGAATCCAGGATGAGGCAGACACACTTGAATCAAGTCAGTGGGATTAACTTTTTATGCTCCTTGGCTACGAGCTTCTAGATAACTGCCACCCCGTATGTGACCTGTGATAAGACCAGTCTCATTTCTTGGATTTGCCTTTTAGTAACCATATTCAGTCATGTGTAAGTGGAAATGGGGAGTGGGGAAGCAGAGGGAATAATTAAATTAAAAATAAAAACAGGAGACCAAGGATATTGGCTGCCGTGTTTCTGATTGGCATTATAGTCCCAATTTTGCTGGCATATTAATCAAAATATGTTTTGATGTTTGAGTTTCACAATATGTCCATGCAATAAACCTTCAGTTATAAGATGAATAAGTTTTGGGGGTCTCATGTATAGCTTGATGACTATAGTTAATAATACTGTATTGTATATCTGATAGCTAAGAGAGTAGATCTTATGTGTTCACACCACACACACAAAGGTAACCGTGTGAGGCAATGGATGTGTTAATTACATTGATTGTGATGCTCATTCCACAATATATACATACATAAAAATATTACACTGCATACCTTAAATATATACAATTTTGTTAATTATATCTCAGTAAAGCTGACAGACCACCCCTGTCCCCAAACTCCATGTACCCCATTAACCTTAAGCTAGCTTGAGCAGAAACCTTGTCAGCAATCAATGTGCTGCTGCTGCTAAGTCACTTCAGTCATGTCCGACTCTTAGCGACCCCGGGGACTGTAGCCCACCAGGCTCCTCCATCCCTGGGATTCTCCAGGCAAGAGTACTGGACTGGGGTGCCATAGGCAAGATAGCTTCAAAATATTTAAAACATGACCCTTCAAGGTCAGACATAGTTGGGTCTATTCATGATTGTCAGAGGTTGGTCATAGTCTTTGGTAGAAAAACAAAAAAATAGTCCCATAGATGATCTGTGTGGGGTTGAAAGTGTTGAAGGAATCAGAAATGGGGTGTGAAGAACAGATCAGAAGATACAAATGTGTTACTCTAAGAACAAGGATGGTGCTGGAGAAGACGCTTGAGAGTCCCTTGGACAGCAAGGAGATCAAACAGTCAATACTAAAATAAACCAACACTTGAGTATTCATTGTAAAGACTGATGCTGAAGCCAAAGATGCAATCCTTTGGCCACCTGATATGAAGAGTCAACTCACTGGAAAAGACCCTGATAGTGGGAAAGACCAAAGGCAAAAGGAGAAGGGGGTAGCAGAGGATGTGATGGTTAGATAGCATTACTAACTCCACGGATGTGAATTTGAGCAAACTCTGGAGATGACGGAAGACAGAGGAGCCTGGTGTACTGCAGTCCATGGGGTTGCAGAGTTGGACATGACTTAGTGAATGAACAACAACAAAAGCCATTAATTGTCTAGGTTGCATTTGAGGATTTAAAAAAGTTCTCACACTCTTGGGAAGAGTTTTATGGTTCTTTGTTAACACAATAGCAAATCAACAATAGAGCAAGAACAATATAACAGTGAACAAGTAGAAGACAACCAGTTGGTGATAGCTTCTACGATCACAGATTACTTTGATTAGACAGCAAACTCACTCCAAAGAACATGCTTCTAAGTCTGGCATTGACCCACTGGACCTCTGTAACTAATACAGTCCACAAACAAACTTTCCAAAAACACCATAGAAGAGCTGTGATTCCATTTCCCTAATGAGACAATCGCTGGCCACCGTAACTCCCCCTCAGGTAGACAAACCCTAAGTCCAGCCTCTTGGTTTCCAGGTTGAGTTTTTGTCTCCTTCGACTCATCTTCTCTGTCAAAACAATGGAAGGAACCTATGGGAAAATTATCTCATAACCAGACATCAATAAATGAAAGTTGAATGTGAGGATTAAATGCCTACAACAAATTCCTGTAGTTTGTGTTCCCCCAAAACCTAGGATTGTGGAGCAAACACTCAGGGGAGTAGGAGGATCATACCTGAGTGTCTGGAGGGGACAACTTTGAAGTTTCAAGGCATCACACAGCATATTTACTCCACTGGACCCCAAGGAATTTTGGCCCAGGTCCAGCGTGATCAGGTTCTGATTGCTTCTAAGGGCAGATGAGAGTTCTGCACAAGAGAAGGGAGTGATGGCACATCCCCACAACCTGTAGGTGAAACACACACATTCACTGATTTACTCAACCAGTGCTCGTTGATACCACCCCATATGCCAGGCACACACTTGGGTGGTAGTGGTCTTTGTGGTCAGGGTTGATTTGGGGTCTTCTGTGGTTCACTATGAATTTGGGGATTAAATTTTGTGTGTGGGTATGAAAAATCCCATCCTGGTCAAATTTTTAATTTTTATTTATTCTTTAAAGATTTGCCTATTTTTGGCTGACTGGGTTTTCGTTGATGCGTGTGGGCCTTCTCCAGTTGCGATGTGTGGGGGCTACTCTCTAGTTACGGTGTTCGGGCTTCTCACTGCAGTGGTTTCTCTTGCTGGGAAGCATGGGCTCTAGGGTGTGCAAACGTCAGCAGTTGCAGCTCACAGGCTTTAGGAGTTGTGGCACATGGGCTTAGTTGTCCTGTGGCATGTGGGATCTTTCTGGACCAGGGATCGAACCCGTGTCCCCTGTATTGGCAGGTGGATTCTTTACCACTGAGCCACCAGGAAAGCCCCATCCTGGTGGAATTTTTTAAATGCTCAATGAAAATTTCGGGGGAGGTCTGCTATATTGATAGTACCTTTTAGATACAGACTAAAGTTCAAAAAAAAAATCAATAACCTCAGATATGCAGATGACACCATCCTTATGGCAGAAAGTGAAGAGGAACTCAAAAGCCTCTTGATGAAAGTGAAAGTGGAGAGTGAAAAAGTTGGCTTAAAGCTCAACATTCAGAAAACGAAGATCATGGCATCTGGTCCCATCACTTCATGGGAAATAGAAGGGGAAACAGTGTCAGACTTTATTTTTTTGGGCTCCAAAATCACTGCGGATGGTGACTGCAGCCATGAAATTAAAAGATGCTTACTCCCTGGAAGGAAAGTTATGACCAACCTAGATAGCATATTCAAAAGCAGAGACATTACTTTGCCAACAAAGGTTCATCTAGTCAAGCCTATGGTTTTTCCTGTGGTCATGTATGGGTGTGATAGTTGGACTGTGAAGAAGGCTGAGCGCTGAAGAACTGATGCTTTTGAAATGTGGTGTTGGAGAAGACTCTTGAGAGTCCCCTGGACTGCAAGGAGATCCAACCAGTCCATTCTGAAGGAGATCAGCCCTGGGATTTCTTTGGAAGGAATGATGCTAAAGCTGAAACTCCAGTAGTTTGGCCACCTCATGCGAAGAGTTGACTCATTGGAAAAGACTGTGATGCTGGGAGGGATTAGGGGCAGGAGGAGAAGGGCACAACAGAGGATGAGATGGCTGGATGGCATCAGTGACTTGATGGACATGAGCCTGAGTGAACTCCGGGAGTTGGTGGTGGACAGGGAGGCCTGGCGTGCTGCGATTCATGGGGTTGCAAAGAGTCAGACACGACTGAGCGACTGAACTGAACTGAACTGAAAGTTCACAAAACCGTAACTCACCATAGACATCTTAGTTTACACAGTGGTTTCTTCAAAGCCTCGCACAGAAACTTCAATCCAATAATTCCTATGTGATTCAGTCCCAGATCCAAGTGTGTGAGGCTTGAATTTTGCTGGAGGAGTGTCGAGAGATGAATGCAGCCATCGCTGGTTATGTTGCAACACCATAGCCTAGAAATCAGATCACATGAAGAAAAAATTTTTCTTTTCTCCCACTGATGAGACACACCAAAACCATGACCATCTATCTCAAGCCATGGCTTTTTAGATGAGTTTGAAGACATTGGTCAGTAACTAGAAACTGCCCTACTTGAATCCAGTATGCATGTATATACGTACAACACACACACACACACACACACACACACACACACAGCCAGCACAGACTTACACCAGGGTTTGCAGTTGACATTCAGGGTAAGTCAGGCCCTCACACAGCAATTTCACCCCACGATCTCCAAGAGCATTCTTGGCCAAACACAGGTGGGTCAGCCTTTGGTTGACAATCAAAGCCGAAGACAGATCTTTGCAGTAGGCTTCTGTAAGCTGACAGTTTTCCAACCTGCAAAAGCACCACACAGATAGCAAGATGGTGAAAACATTTCCAGGACCCAACTTTTCTTGGCTGTCTTCAATGACTAGAGTCCTCGGTCACACCCCTTTTTGTTAATTCTCTGCCCTCTGTCAGTGGTGTGCTAGTGATCGTGGTCATAAAGGGACAGGAATGAGAGAAGGATGAGATACACAAGCCATTTGTCTGGGGCCAAAAATGGGAGCCAGGCATCTATATCAGTGGGGTGCTCCATCCTGGTCACCCAGCAATTCCAGGTGTTACCTCTTCTCTTCTCTGTGTGACCCTACATACACCACAAAGATGCTTGATGGAAAGAGAGGAGAGACTTACGACAACCTCTGTAGGAAGCACGTTGGATATCTCAGGGTCATGTAGAGCAACTTGGCTCCCTCATCCAGGAACTCATTTGCTGTGAGGTTCAAGCATGTGAGGGACTGATTGGTTTTGAGGCAGCAGGAGAGATCAGCCCATTGCTGAGTGGTGGCAGAACAAGACACCAACCTGCCGGAGAAATGGCAACAAGTCATTCACGAGGACCAAACACTAGATGCACGACTGTCTACAGTTTTGTCTCTCACTCTGTTATGTTAGGGCTTCCCAGGTGGCTCTAGTGGTAAAGAACCCACCTGCCAGTGCAGGAGACTAAGAGACGTGGGTTTGATCCCTGGGTTGGGAAGATCCCCTGGAGGTGGGCATGGCAACCCACTCCAGTATTCTTACCTGGAGAATCCCATGGACAGAATAGCCTGGTGGGATACGGTCCATGGGGTCATAAAGAGTTGGACCCAGCTGAAATGACCTAGCATGCCATTATGTTAACCCTGGATTAAATTATCTGGAGCAGAGGTTGTCCAAGTGTGATTCCTGGACCAGTTGCATCAGCACCACCTGGTAACTGTGTAGAAATGCAAATCGTCTAGAGACTCTAGATGTAGAGGCCAGCGATCTATGTTTTAAGGTATCCTGCAGTCACCTGGAAGATGTCTTTTAACAAATTCCTGGGCCATATACCCAGAATTTGATTCTGAAGATCTGGGTGAGACCCAAGAATTTGGATCTTTTTATCAAGTTCCCCAGGGATGGTGCTGCTGCTGGTGGTCTGGAGATGATACATCAAGAACTACTTATTTAAAAATCCAGCCAACCAAGAATATTGTGCAACTGTATTCTATCTGGAGATACGTATTCTATTCCTGGAGGTACACATTCTTCATCATGAGCAAATAAAACTTTATTGGAACATGATATATAGTATCATGATAAAGAATATGCATTTTCAGGAGTAGAATATAGGTAACATGTTTTTCTTTCTTTGGGGGGAGGGTGGGCCATGCTGCCTGGCATGTGGGATCTTTGTTCCCTGACTAGGGATTGAATCTGCACCCCCTGCAAGGGAAGCATGGAGTCTTAAACACTGGACCTCCAGGGGAGTCCCCTCCAGCTCATTTTCTATTCTGGGGCATGTGCCTTAAGCGGTGGTGGTTGTTGTTTAGTCATTAAGTTGTTCCGACTCTATCCACTCAGAATAAGGGATTCCTGCCCCTTCCAATTTGCACAGCATTGCCATGGAGGTCTGTGCTAGCCTGTTCACAGGCTGAGCGCTTTCAGTGATGGTGAGGCTGATATACCTGAGATACTTCAGATTACATTTGGGGTTCCTCAAGACCTCACACAACGGGGGAAGCATGTCATTCTGGTCGTTTCCTTGAAGGGTCAGATGTGTTAAAGTCTTGTGACCACCAAAAGCCATGCAGAAGTTCCGATAAGTGTCAGCTGGGGAAATATTTTTGAGGCTAGGGAAAAGAACAGGTGTTAGCTTGAGTTTGTATACCTACACTGCATACACATAGAATAAAGAGCTGCCATGGGCTTAAGTGTTAGAATTAATTTTTTTCATATCTTTACCTTTATTGACATACTGTTCACAGATAAACCTGTGTATATTTAAAGCATATGACTCCATGTTTTGATATACAAGTACCTTGTGAAGTCACCCCTACTATCAAGCCACCACTGCACATAGATCCCCTTCCTTCTTTTCTTCTGTGGTGAGGACACTTATGGTGAACTGTCTTAGCAAATTTCAAGTATTCACAGTGTTAGCAGTCATCACATTGGTGTCCATCAGGTCACCAGAACTTACCATCTTGCATAGCTGAAACTTTGTGCTGTTTAATGAACAGCTCATTACAATTAGAAGCTCGAGTTTCATTTTTTTTTAAAGCAGGAAAGAATTTTAATTATCCAATTCTTCTCATAGAAGAAAAAGATCTGAGCTGTTAGTAGCTGTCATGTCATAGATGGATAGATGGATAGACAGACAGACAGATGATAGATCTTATGAAAGTAGAAGCTCCAATTTCTTTGGTTGTTTCAAACTTTTGCCGAAGGGAAGTCAGTCATAAGCAGTCATTTTAGACAAAAGCTGTTCTCCTATGGCTTTTTGAGAAAGATAAGGCAGCATCTCTTTTTCTTGAAGTGTTACCAATGGGTGCATTTCAACAATGCTATGTTCTTGATGACAAAATTATAATGGAGGAATCACAGTTCAGGTATTCACAATTGGACTGGTGGCTACTGGGAATCTGGTCTTAGACACCTCTCTGCGTCACTGAGAACTTGAACTTTCTTAAAAAGCCCAAAGACACCACCCTCCAACCCCACCCTTATGGTCTCTCTAATCTCCCCTTGTAACTATGTAACCATTTCAAACCCCAAGCAATCCTTGCTCAAGGAGCACTCTTACTTCTTGCCAGCTCCAATTATAATTCTTGATAAACAACTCAGGTAACTGACTGTAACACTGCATTTTCTGCTTTATAAACCTCCTCAATTTTGTAGTCATGGGGAACACAGTTTAAACATTTCCTGAATCTGTGTCTCTTGGGCTGTGGTCCTAAATAACCCCAAATCAGCACCTTTTAATCTCAATCAAGTCTCCATTTCTGAAATGTTGGTTAACAGCCTGCTGAATACTTTGACTCCAATGAATGCTCTTGGGCTTAGAATCAGGAATGCAGAGCCAATAAAACCCAAAGTGGGAAGAGCTCTTATTTCTCTGTGTCGAGAAAGAAAAATACCAAAAGAGGACTAGCTACACAAACGAACCTCAGGTCCAGGAAAACTTTAACTAAAATGCTATCCTAGGGGGCAAAATGTGATAAGCTTGGACATGCCCTGGAAGTTTTAATGCAGGGACTAGCTGCTACTTACACCACTTTCTGGAGACTAGATGCAGCAGAGGCTATTTTTTCGCAAAGAATTCTCACTGAAGAGGTACTGAGGAAGCTCTGACTGATGTCCAGAAACAGCAGATTCCTGCTTGAGTCAAACACAGAACAAAGATCCATCCAGAGAGGGAGCATGTGTTGCTCATTCTGGGACCTATGGGAAAGAGACAAAGGAGGGACTTAACAAATACTGCTGGAGAGAAAAGTGGCATTTGTCTGTCTTCGTGAATGTGTTTCAGGTTGCTCTATGCATTATTGTTGTTTAGTTGCTCGATTGTCTTCTACTCTTTGTGATCCTATGGACTGTAGCCTGCCCAGCTCCTTGTCCATGGGATCTCCCAGGCAAGAATATTGGACGGGGCTGGCATCCCCTTCTCCAGGGGATCTTCCTGACCGAGGGATCGAACCTGCATCCCCTGAACTGGCAGGTGGATTATTTACTACTGAGCCACCTGGGAGGCCCTAATAAGAAATTATAACTCTAAAAGTTGGGTGATTTAATTATTTAGCACAAGTATCATACAGCCCAATATCTAAGACATATTACTGGAGAAAGAACTTGAACTTCTCACATGTCAACCTAACAGAGCCTTAAAATAAGTCAAAATTCTAGCCATATCATTGATCAAAGATTGAGAGCAATATACATCATTGATAAACACTTAAGAGTAGGTGTACACATCAACTGAGGTTATTTGGATATTTGATGGCAAATCCATATACATAATATTCAAGCTAATTTATAACCACATTTGCTGACCTAAGATGATGCCCATAAAATTTTGAGAAAATACAGTCTTTAAGTGGTTGCATATTCATGTACAAAGATTTCTCAAAGAATGGTTATTTTGTTCTGGTGATTGGTTTTGAGTGGAAGGATTTTAGCAGAGGAAAGATATAGGAGTCCTGGGTTCAATCCCTGTGTCAGGAAGATCCCGTGGAGTAGGAAATGGCAACCCACTTCAGTATTCTTGCCTGGGAAATCCCATGGACAGAGGAGTCTGGTGGGCTATAGTCCATGGGATCGCAAAAGAGTCAGACACAACTCAGTGACTAAACAAAGATTTAGATAAATTAATATGCTAGCCTGTCAAAACATTTGAGAGAAAGAAGGAGAAAAATTAGAATATGAATATAAATGGATCCATAAGGTAGAGAAATGCTGATGTCAAGTTATCATGGTCCTAACACTTCCTGGAAGTAAATCAAGCTTATGACTTCACCAAGTGGTGAAGGAAAGTGAGAGAATGTTAAGGGAATATGTAAAACAGACACCTCCACCAGGGGGCTAATGAGGGCATTTTATTCTAGTTCAACATATATACATGAAGATTTCAGACACAGATTTCAGATAACAACGTAGAAGGGAGGAAGAGGTGAGTTGATAAGATGAATATCAGTATGTTGACAGGTATTACACATCACTGTGAGGTAGAGATTTTAGATTGTGACCACAGGACTTTATAAGCCAATAGACTTGAGCTCTAATCCCAGCCAAACACTCTTTTCTGAAGCCAGTATCTTCATCTTAACATGGAAGGTGACCTGTTTCTATTAGGTGCCAAGTTAGAAGTATTTGGAAACTGCACATGATCTCAGTTGATGTTATTTGTGCCTAAATTGAAAATAGAAAGATTCATAACTGGCCATCTCATTATCTAAGTCTGTCAGGTGAAGTTCCTGGGAGGAGAGTCTCCGTGATCATGGGTGAGGTGTGGTGTTCAGAAACTTGGATTCAACTCCTAACTCCATCTTTAATGCTTTTCTAGAAGTCATGCCCCAAATGGGACCACCATGTTATACATCTTCCCAAATCTACACAGCCAACCTGCAGACTGAAACAGGTGGAGACATTTGCAAAAGATGGTTTGGCTAAAGGAAAATGGAGGTGGGTCTCCAAAGAAGGTCTGGTTCCAAAGTCCCCATTTCTAATGCTATCATACCTCCTGCCTTGAATGTTAGGTTGGCAGGACACAAGGCCACAAAAGGCCACTTACTGACCTTAAGCAAGAGGGAGCAAGACACACTGGCTTTTTCTTAATGAACCATGGAATAAGCAAAAGATAGGAGAACTAGCTGGGTGAAAAATGAGTTCTCACCTTTCAACCTGAGTGCCTGATTCCAGTGTGGTATCATTATCCAGGAATATCCCCTCTTCTACCTGCAGTGAAAGTTTCTGCAAGTTTCCACAGTGCTTGAGGCAGAATGATGAGTGCACGACATCCGTTTTATTTTTCAAATGCAGGGACATCTCCTTAACTTGGGCCATGGCATCTTTCACAAGCTGCTCCTCCTGAGACTCGTAGAGACAGCTCAGAACCTCCTTCGTGTCCATCATGGAAAAGGATTTCTTCCCATGGGGCATCAATGTGTATTTCAGTAGCTCCCGCTTGATCTCCGTTGATACCAGACAGCCGAAAGTCGTCTCCAGCTCCATGGCCCTTCTTTCGTTGCAGAGGCCAAACAGGAAGTACCCGACGTGGGTCAGGCTGGGGTTCTTCAGCCTTTCCTCCTTGGACAGCAGTTTCCCCACATCCCCAACGTGCCACCTGTGGCCGCCCAGCCCTTCCTCCTCTTGCTCTTCCGGCTCCAAGACATAGAACATGGCGGCCAGAAACTGCTGGACGCTGAGATGGATGAAAGAGTAGCAGGCCTCGCCATCTTCACTCTTCTGGAGAATATTCCCGTCCAGGAAAGGACAGAGGGCAGACGGGTCCACCCCAAGTCGCCTGAGGTCTTCCCCATCGAACACAGAGCTCCGTGTCCACACGCCCTCAGCAGCCAAGAGGCACAGGGGCTTGAGCGGAGCCTGGAGGTCCCGCCTGGGGCCGCCGCTGTGCGGTGGGGGGAAGCGGCTGCAGAGGAAGTGCAGGAACAGGGCCGTGGTCGTCCTGCAGGTGGCGGCGGGGTCCTGCCCCCTCTCCATCTGCTGTCTCAGGCAGGTGCAGACCATCCAGCACACGGAGGGCGCCGAGCCCAGCTGGAACAGAGCCGCGTTGTTCTTCATCAAGTTGAAAGCTCGCAGGGCCTGACTCTCCTCTTCAAAGTGTTTCAGGAAATACGCCTTCCGGTCCTCCTCCAAGAATCCCTCGATCTCTATGAAGAGCGGCTGTTCTGTTAAGAGCCGCAGCTCCCGCAGGGCTCCCGGTCGGGTGGTGATGAGTAAGGTGGCCTTGGGTAGCATCTTTCTCTTCAGTAAACTCCCCAGGAGGACGGGCACCGGCTTCTGCTTCTTCCAGTCGCCACATATGTCGTGGATGAGTGCCCCCGAGGGGACCTTCAGCTCATCAAAACTGTCGAGGATGAACAGGACTTTCTGTGCCCGGGCCAGGATCGCCGGTATGTCGTCCTGCACATGTGGCCAGTTGGCAGATATCAGCTCTGCAAAGGTGCACGTCCCCCTGTGGTTGAGCCCCTTGCAGCTGAGGTAGAAGGCGAAGTTGAAGGTCTCTGCCAGGTTGTCCTGTGTCCAGTCCAGCATCAGTTTCTTTGCCAGCATGGTTTTCCCAACACCAGCAGGACCGTGCAGCACCACAGTGTGTGGGAATGGCCCAGCCAGCATTTTAGGATTACAGAATGGGATCAGGGTCTCATATCTTTGGGTGACAATACAAACATCTTCACTGAATCTGGGCCAGAAGTTCTTCCAGCGTTGATAGAACTTCTTTTTCAATATATTTCTGTATTTATCTTGTTTATCTTCAGTGATAAGAGTCAGGGGATAGAAAGAATATAGTTGGTTATTCATTTGGGAGATGATGCTTTGTTTTAAGCAGGAAAGGGAAAAAGAAATGAGGTTTATAAAGAACCACCCAACACCAAACTCACTCCAGGTAGAGAGGACAGACCTGGCTTTTCTCCTTCCAAATCTTCTTTCATTTCTTGTAGGTTTGTGACATCTTCTTCCTGTACTTGGGCCAGCTCTGCAAAATACAAATTAAAGTGAGCTTGACACAGAACCGGTGTACTTCTTCTTCTTCTTCTTCTTTTTTTTTTTTTTTTTTTACCAGAAATAGGGTGTTAAAGTAGACTCCAAGGAGTCCAGAATCTAAGTTTTTTGCCCACAGTGTATGCTGGGATGTGTAAAGTTGGGTTTATAGTGATGAAGATAGCAAGTGAGTCCCTAAACCAAGTTGCATGCCTCTACCCTGTGGAACCATAACAAGAAATGCTGCCTCTATCACAACTCAATGTTGTTTATTGAAATTATTTGTCTATCTTTTCCAAGGGACTAGAAGAAGTGCCCAGAAAACAGGTAATGGATCTTCCCCATAATAGTCTCAAGTCATTATAGGAGCTCAAGTATTAAAGTACAGGAAACTCATAAGTATGCACCCAAGATAAATGGGCATGTGTCTATACAAAGACTTGCACCCTCTATACAAAGAGTGCGCATGGCAGCGTTATTCAAGACAGTCAATGAATAGATATGATTCAAACTTCCCTTCCCTGATGAATGAGCAACCCAAACATTTTATATCCACTCAATAGAATATTACTCAGCAACAAAAAGGAATGGTTCAGTGACACGTGTAACAACATGGATGAATCTCAAAAGCATTTTTTTTGGAAAGTTGCTCAGTTGTGTCAAACTCTTTGTGACCCCATGGACATACAGTCCATGGAATTCTCCAGAATACTGGAGTGGGTTGCCATGCCCTTGTCCTGGGGATCTTCCCAACCTAGGGACTGAACCCAGGTCTCCCACATTGTAGGCAGATTCTTTACCAGCTGAGCCACAAGGGAAGCCCAAGAATACTGGAGTGGGTAGCCTATCCCTTCTTCAGCAGATCTTTCCAACCTAGGAATTGAACTGGGGTCTCCTGTATTGTAGGTGGATTCTTTACCAACTGAGCCATCAGGGAAGCCCCCAAAACCTCAAAAATGTTATTGTAAGTAAAAAAAAAAAAAAGACACAAAGACCCCATATATTCAGAAAAGGAGAATCTAGAGAGACAAAAAAACTAATGGCTGCCTGGACTTGGGGGATAGAGACCAGGGAACAGTTACACATGGACAAGAAGGATCTTTATGGAGGTGATGGAAAGATTGTAAAATTGAATACTGGTGATTTTTGTACAACTCAGTAAATTGACTAAAAGTTATTAACAGGTACACTTAAAATGAATGAAATTTATGATACATAAATTATACTTCAATAGAGCTGTTGAAGCAGACTTGAGAGTGAGATTAATGTTAAACTGGCCTCCACATTAGTTGAGGCAAATCAGCTACCTACAGTAGGTCTCAATTTTCTAATCTGTGAGTTGATACTATCAAAGTTGTCTGAACAATTGGCAAAATCTAAGAAAATTCTATACGACATACTCCTAATTTTCCATGAACTGAATTCTGGCTTTCCCAAATGTTTATTTCCCCCTTTATCCTTACATAATAGGAATAAGACAGGGAGGAAGGCATTCTCCATGAGACAACTGGGAACGATGAATCAGTTCAGTCCAGTCACTCAGTCGTGTCTGACTCTTTGTGACCGCATGGACTGCAGCATGCCAGGCTTCCCTGTCCATCACCAACTCCAAGAGCCTATTCAAACTCATGTCTACCGAGTTGGTGATGCCATCCAGCCATCTCATTCTGTCGTCCTCTTCTCCTGCCTTCAATCTGCCTTCAGCATCAGGGTCTTTTCAAATGAGTCAGTTCTTTGTATCAGGCGGCCAAAGGATGGAAGTTTCAGCTTCAGCCATCAGTCCTTCCAGTGAATATTCAGGACTGATTTCCTTTAGGATGGACTGGTTGGATCTCCTTGAAGTCCAAGGGACTCTCAAGAGTCTTCTCCAACACCACAGTTCAAAAACATCAATTCTTTGATGCTCAGCTTTCTTTATAGTCCAACTCTCACATTCATACATGACTACCGGGAAAACCATATCTTTGACTAGATGGACTTTTGTTGGCAAAGTAATGTCTCTGCTTTTTAATATGCTGTCTAGGTTGACTATGAACATGTCTAGGGGACTATGACAGAGAAGGCAATGGCACCCTACTCCAGTACTCTTGCCTGGAAAATCCCATGGATGGAGGAGCCTGGTGGGCTGCAGTCCATGGGGTCGCTAAGAGTCAGACATGACTGAGCGACTTCACTTTCACTTTTCACTTTCATGCATTGGAGAAGGAAATGGCAACCCACTCCAGTATTCTTGCCTGGAGAATCACAGGGACAGCGGAGCCTGGTGGGCTGCCGTCTATGGGGTCGCAAAGAATCAGACACGACTGAAGTGACTTAGCAGCAGCAGCAGCAGGGGACTATGAATAGTGGTGAAATAAAGTTAGAGAGAGATGAGGTTCCCCCGAAGAGTGGGAGAGGACAGACAGGAAGGGTCCACTTCAGTTAGTTTACTCCAACATTGGATGTCCTAAGATTAACCTGGCTCTTCGTCTTCCTCTTCTCCTAAATGCTGCTGTGTTTGTTCTGGGTTTTCACATTTTGTTATCCCTGAAGAAAAGGGAGGGTGTTATGGTCTTGCCACTATGCCAGTATTGAAGCTTCTGTTTATAAAAGAGTGGGATTTCAAGAAGTTTCAAGTTCAACAATTGGGTCTCAATGTCTAGGCCCAGATTACATGAAAAGGGTGTTATTGAGGTTCTGGAGATAAAATTAAAGTGTCAGGCCATGATCTCAGGGCCGTTTCTGACAACTGAATTCCTGTGCAGTTAAGAGGTGGGCACATAAAGACAATGGCTCTTTCCTGGGGGCATCAAAAAACCTTCAAGACAAATTCCCTAGTTTCTGACAAGGTATATAAAGTTACATAGTCCTAGGATGCAACCTTGGAACAGGGAGAAGTCATACAGGAGAAGAAATACTTCGAGTGCAACATGGATAATAAAGAGGTGAGGGAGTTCCCTGGTGGTCCAGTGGTTGGGATTATGAGCTTTAGTGCTGAGGACCTGAGTTCAATCCCTGGTCAGGAAGCTAGGACCTCAAAGGCAAAACAAAAGAAGAGGTGAGTGTGTGGAACTTCTGAAAACGTATCCAGGTGGCAACAGGATATGAGTATCTGAAGTTCAGGCAAATGCTGAAGATGTCTCCTGGAGAGTCCTTGGCATGTAAATAGCCAGTAAGACTCCAAGTGAGCCTTCCAGGATAAGTATACAGCATGAAAAATGGCCAACCAACCATTCATTTTGCAGATTAAACAGGAGAGCAGGGGCTCTGGGGAAAAAATGTTAGTATACAGGTGATGTCATGTTGCCAAGAGTTAAGGTTTTTTTTAAGGATTTTTTTTTAATGTGGACCACTTTTATGAAGTCTTTAATGAATTTATTACAATATTGCTTCTGTGTTATGTTTTGTTTTTTTGGCCATTAAAGTATGTGGGGATCGAACCTGCATCTCCTGCCTTAAGGTGAAGTCTTAACCACTGAACCATCAGGGAAGTCCCCAAGAGAAAGATTTTTAGACAAGGAACTCTCTGATGCTAGTTTAGTTAAAACATTAAATTAAATATCAACTTTGAGGCTGGTACTATTCCTTAAAGCATTGCCAAATGTCCTCTCTAACAGATCATTAGCTTACTTTTGAATTTAGATCATAACTGTAGGACATTTAACATATTTGTGTATCAATAGAAGCAGTTAGATTTTTGGTAGGGGGATTATGTCTTCACTTTTCAAACCAGCCCCCAGTCTACAATTACCTTGAACCAGAGTTATTTTTAAAGATACTGGGGATATCAAGAGAAGATAATGTTGAAAATCACAAATTCAAAAATCCTTTTTGGCCAGGACTAGCAAACTTTTTAAAAATCCCCTCTGCAAAGGAGCAGATAGTGAAGATTTTCTGTTTTATGCACAATATAGTTTGTTGCAATTACTCATGTCTGCCCTTGTGGGGCAGAAGCAGTCATAGGTAATATAATATATAAGCAAATGACTATGCTGTGTACAAATAAGTTTATTTATATTAATATGTAGTTAAATTTGAATTTCACATGATTTTCATAGGCCATAAAATATTTCTTTTTTTAAAAAAATTATTTATCGGCTGTATTGGATCTTGGGGTTTCCCTGATAGCTCAGTTGGTAAAGAATCCACCTGCAATGCGGGAGACCCAGGTTCGATTCCTGCGTCAGAAAGATCCCCTGGAGAAGGGATCAGCTACCTACTCCAGTATTATGGCCTGGAGAATTCCATGGACTATATAGTCCATGGGGCTGCAAAGAGTTGGACATGACTGAGTGACTTTCAGTTGGGTCTTAGTTGTGACGTGTGGGATCTAGTTCCCAGCCTAGGGATTGAACCCTAGCCCCCTGCATTGACAGCATGGAGTCTTAGCTACTCAAAAACCAAGGAAGTCCCTGTAAAGTATTCTTTTGATCTTCCTAGCCATTTAAAAATGCAAATACCATTCTTAGCTTGTGAAGAAGTGACGTAAAGTCGCTCAGTTGTATCCGACTCTTTGCGACTCCATGGACTATAGCCTATAAGGCTCCTCTGTCCACGGAATTTTCCAGGCAAGAGTACTGGAGTGGGTTGCCATTTCCTTCTCCAGGGGATCTTCCCGACCCAAGGATCGAAGGATCTACAAAAGCACATGGTGGGCTGGATTTGCTTTGGAAGCCATGGTTTGCCAACCCTGGTTTTAGGACCATCTAAAATTCAGCCTATTCAGATTCCAAGAGGAAGTTCACTCTCTCATGTTTGTGTGTATTTACTGATTTCTGGCATAAACATTGCCTCATTGTAGCTTTCAATGTCTTACTGTTGCCCACCTGTATGACAGCAGAGGTGAGGTCTTCTGTATCTTTGCATTCCTACTGCTCAGCATGATGTGTTTTCTAATTAAAACAATCCTGAATTCTAAAATCTCACTTTTAGATAAAGTGAGATTGTGAATGAGGTGACTTACCTAACGATGGAGGCTTATTTTCCTGAAGTGACTTCAAAGCTGTTTCTGAAAAAATAGGAAGAAATTAGCACTTTTCAGAGCCCAGAACTTTGTAGTTGTACAGCCCTCTGAGTTTCTTCAAGTGATTTTAAAATTTGTACCCTCCAGATGGTTTTAGGGGCTAAAACCATCACCTTTCCATTGAAGAAGTAACAGTAGGCTAAAAACTGAAGCTGGGACTTCCCTGGTGGTTCAGTGGTTAAGAGTCCATGTTTCCAATGCAGGGGGTGAGGGTTTGATTCCTGGTGGGAGAACTAAGATCTTACATGCTCTGTGGTGTGGCCAAAAAATAAAGATAAAATAAAATTTACCAAAAGCTAAAAACTGAATTTAAATTGGCAACTAAAGAAAATGCACTTTCTCCCCCACAAATTCATCAAAAGATCATTTGAATGCTGAGCAACTTCCACAAAGCAACTTCTGAATGCTGATGGAGGACACCAGGTACCCAGAAGGGCAGCCCATTCTCTTTGAAAGGAGGTAGGACAAAATAGAAAAGACAAAAAGAGACAAAAGAGTTAGGGATGGAGACTCATCCTGGGGAGGGAGTTGTGAAGGAGGAGAAGTTTACAAACAGCAGGAAACCCTCTCATCAGCGGGTCTGTGGGGAGTTTTGGAGTCTCCAACATAACCAGAGGGCAACATAGCCAAAAAAAGAAGAAGAAGAAGAAAAAAAAAACCCCACAGAATCCGTGCCTAACTGCAACTCCCAGTGGAGAAGTAGTCCAGACACTCTTGTCTGCCACCAGCAAGCAGGGGCTGGACAGGGAGGTGTGGGCTGCATACTTAGGGTAAGGACCGGGCCTGAATACCCTGAGGACAATCTGAGGGAGCTGATGCTTTTGAACTGTGGTATTGGAGAAGACTCTTGAGAGTCCCTTGGACTGCAAGGAGATCCAACCAGTCCATCCTAAAGGAAATCAGTCCTGGGTGTTCATTGGAAGGACTGATGCTGAAGGTGAACTCCAGTACTTTGGCCACCTGATATGAAGAACTGACTCATTGGAAAAGACCCTGATGCTGGGAAAGAATGAAGGCAGGAGGAGAAGGGGACGACAGAGGATGAGATGACTGGATGGCATCACTTGACTCAGTAGATATGAGTTTGAGTCAACTCTGGGAGTTGGCGATGGACAGGGAGGCCTGTCGTGCTGCAGTCCATGGGGTCGCAAAGAGTCGGACCTGACTGAGTGACTGAACTGAACTGAATTGACTGAACCTCTACTCTAGATTTTTAATGTTTGCTTTTTGGTATTTGCTTTCAATTTTGTACCTTTAAGAATCTAATCTTCAATATCCATTTTCACTTAGGGGTGTGATTACTAGCTTGATTGCTCTCTCCTCTTTTGACTCTCCCCTTTCTCCCTCAGGTCACATCTACCTCCTCTCTCCCCCTTCTCTTCTCTACTTAACTCTGTGAATCTCTCTGGGTGTTCTGGGCTGCAGAGAGCACATAGGGAATTGGTTACTGGCTAGACTGCTCTCTCCCCTTTTGACTCCCCCTCTTCTTCTCCTGGTCACCTCTATTTCCCTCCTCTCTCTCTTCTTTTCTCCATGTAACTCTGTGAACCTCTCTGGGTCTCCCTCACTGTGGAGAGTTTTTTCACCATTAACCTAGATGTTTTATCATCTGTGCTGTATGGATGGAGAAGTCTAGAGGCTACTGTAAGAATAAGACTGAAAACCAGAGGCTTAAATCCAAAATTTGAGAACACCACAGAACTCCTGATTCCAGGGAACATTAATAGACAAGAGCTCATCCAAAAGCATCCATACCTACACCGAAACCAAGCTCTGCCAAAGAGCCAACAAGTTCCCGAGCAAGACATACCACACTAATTTTCCAGCAATGCAGGAACACAGCCCTGAGCATTAAAATACATGCTGCCCAAAGCCATGCCAAGCCCATAGACACCCCAAAACTCACTACTGGACACTTCATTGCACTCCATAGAGAAGAGATCCAGCTCCAACCACCAGAACACAGATGCAAGCTCCTCTAACCAGGAAATCTTGACAAGCCACAAGTCCAACCCCACCGACAGGGAGCAAGCTCCACAATAAAGAGGAACCACAAACTTCCAGCCTAAAGAGAGGCCATACCAAACACAGAATCTAAACAAAATGAAAAGGCAGAAAAATATTCAGCAGGTAAAGGAACATGATAAATGCCCACCAAACCAAACAAAAGAGGAGGAGATAGGTAGTCTACCTGAAAAAGAATTCAGAATAATGATAGTAAAGATGATCCAAAATCTTGAAAATAAGATGGAGTTACAGATAAATAGATTAGAGACAAGGATTGAGAAGATTCAAGAAATGTTTAACAAGGACCTAGAAGAAATAAAAAAGAGTCAATCAATAATGAATAATGCAAGAACTGAGATCAAAAACACTCTGGAGGGAACCAACAGTAGAATGACTGAGGCAGAAGATAGGATAAGTGAGGTGGAAGAGAGAATTGTGGAAATAAGTGAAGCAGAGAGGAAAAAAGAAAAAAGAATTAAAAGAAATGAGGACAACCTCAGAGACCTCCTGGACAATGTTAAATGCCCCAACATTTGAATCATAGGAGTCCCAGAAGAAGACAAAAAGAAAGGCCATTAGAAAATACTCAAGGAGATAATAGTCGATAACTTCCATAAAATGGGGAAGGAAATAGCCACCAAAGTCCAAGAAACCCAAAGAGTCCTAAACAGGATAAACCCAAGGTGAAACACCAGAAGACACATATTAATCAAATTAACAGAGGTCAAACACTAAAAGCAAATATTAAAAGCAGCAAGGGAAAAGAAACAAATAACACACAAGGGGATCCCCATAAGGATAGCAGCTTATCTTTCAATAGAAACTCTTCAGGCCAGAAGAAAATGGCAGGACATACTTAAAGTGATGAAAGAGAAAAACCTACAACCCAGATTACTATACCCAGCAAGGATCTCATCAAATATGAAGGAGAAATCAAAAGCTTTACAGACAAGCAAAAGCTGAGAGAATTCAGCACTACCAAACCAGCTCTTCAACAAATGCTAAAGGATCTTCTCTAGACAGGAAACACAGAAAAGGTATATAAACTTGAACTCAAAAGAACAAAGTAAATGGCAATGGGATCATAATTATCAATAATTACCTTACATGTTGTAAAATATCATGTATGAAACGAGTTGCCAGTCCAGGTTCAATGCACGATACTGGATGCTTAGGGCTGGTGCACTGGGACGACCCAGAGGGATGGTACGGGGACGGAGGAGGGAGGAGGGTTCAGGATGGGGAACACATGTATACCTGTGGTGGATTCATTTTGATATTTGGCAAAACTAATACAATTATGTAAAATTTAAAAATAAAAAAAAATAAAAAAAACTAAGATCATCTGCATCCGGTCTCATTGCTACTGCTAAGTCAAAAAAAAAAAAAATTACCTTACATGTAAATGGGGGTTGAATGCCCCAACCAAAAGACAAAGATAGGCTGAATGGATACAAAACCAAGACCCCTATATATGCTGTCTACAAGGGACCCACCTCAAACCAAGGGACACACAAAGACTTACAGTGAAGGGCTGGAAAAAGATATTTCATGCAAATGGAGACCAAAAGAAAGCAGGAGTAGCAATATTCGTATCAGATAAAATAGACTTTGCAATAAAGTCTGTGAAAACAGACAAAGAAGGACACTACATATTGATCAAAGGATCAATCCAAGAAGATATACAAATTATAAATATATATGCACCCAACATAGAGGCACCACAATATGTAAGGCAAATGTTGACAAGTGTGAAAGGGGAAATTAAAAGTAACACAATAAAAGTGGGAGCCTTTAATACCCCACTCACACCTATGGATAGATCTACCAAACAGAAAATTAGCAAGGAAATGCAAACTTTAAATGATACAATGGACCAGTTAGACCTAATTGATATCTATAGGACATCGCACCCAAAAACAATGAATTTCACCTTTTTCTCAAGTGCACACGCAACACTCTCCAGGATAGATCACATCCTGGGTCATAAATCTAGCCTTCAGTTCAGTTCAGTTCAGTTCAGTCACTCAGTCGTGTCTGACTCTTTGCGACCCCATGAATCGCAGCACACCAGGCCTCCCTGTCCAACACAAACTCCCGGAGTTCACTCAGACTCAAGTCCATCGAGTCAGTGATGCCATCCAGCCTTCTCATCCTCTGGCGTCCCCTTCTCCTCCTGCCCCCAATCCCTCCCAGCATCACAGTCTTTTCCAATGAGTCAACTCTTCGCATCAGGTGGCCAAAGTACTGGAGTTTCAGCTTCAGCATCATTCCCTCCAAAGGAATCCCAGGTCCAATCTCCTTCAGAATGGACTGGTTGGATCTTGTTGCAGTCCAAGGGACTCTCAAGAGTCTTCTCCAACACCACATGTATACCTGTGGCGGATTCATTTCGATATTTGGCAAAACCAATAAATATTGTAAAGTTTAAAAAAAAAAACAAAACAAAAAACAAAACACAAAAGCATCAATTCTTTGGTGCTCAGCCTTCTTCACAGTCCAACTCTCACATCCATACATGACCACAGGAAAAACCATAGGCTTGACTAGATGGACCTTTGTTGGCAAAGTAATGTCTCTGCTTTTGAGTAAAATTTTGAGTAAATTTTAAAAAATTAAAATCATTTCAAGCATCTTTTCTGATCACAGTGTGGTAAGATTAGATGTCAACTACAGGAAAAAAAACTTTTAAAAATGCAAACATATGAAGGCTAAACAACACACTGCTGAATAACCAACAAATCACAGAAGAAATAAAAAATGAAATCAAAATATGCATAGAAACAAATGAAAATGAAAACACAACAACCCCAAACCTATGGGTTTCAGTAAAAGCAGTGCTAAGGGGACGGTTCATAGCAATACAAGCTTACCTCAAGAAACAAGAGAAAAATCAAATAAACAACCTAACTTTACACCCAGAGCAACTAGAAAAAGAAGAAATGAAGAGCCCCAGGGTTAGTAGAAGGAAAGAAATAATAAAAATCAGAGCAGAAATAAATGAAAAAGAAACAAAGGAAACTATAGCAAAAACCAACAAAACTAAAAGCTGGTTCTTTGAGAATATAAATAAAATAGACAAACCATTAGCCAGACTCATCAAGAAAAAAAAGGAGAAGAATCAAATCAACAAAGTTAGAAATGGAAATGGAAAAACCACAACAGACAACACAGAAATACAAAGGATCATATGAGACTACTATCAGCAACCATATGACAATAAAATGGACAACTTGGAAGAAATGGACTAATTCTTAGAAAAGTATAACCTTCCAAAACTGAACCAGGAAGAAATAGAAAATCTTAACAGACCCATCACAGGCACAGAAATTGAAACTGTAATAAAAAATCTTCCAACAAGCAAAAGCCCAGGACCAGATGGCTTCACAGCTTAATTCTACCAAAAATTAGGGAAGAGCTAACACCTTTCCTACTCAAACTCTTCCAGAAAATTGCAGAGGTAGGTAAACTGCCAAACTCATTCTATGAGGCCACCATCACCCTAATACCAAAACCAGACAAAAATGCCACCAAAAAAGAAAACTACAGGCCATTATTACTGATGAACGTAAATGCAAAAATCCTCAACAAAATCCTAGCAAACAGAATCCAAGAAGATATTAAAAAGATCATACATCATGACCAAGTGGGCTTTATCCCAGGAATGCAAGGATTCTTCAATATTTGCAAATCAATCAATTGGCTATGCCACATTAACAAATTGAAAGATAAAAATGTATGACTCTGTCAATAGCTGCAGAGAAAGCCTTTGACAAAATTCAACATCCATTTATGACAAAAATCCTCCAGAAAGAAGGCACAGAAGGAACATACCTCAACATAATAAAAGCCATATATGATAAACCCACAGCAAACATTATCCTCAATGGTGAAAATTGAAAGCATTTTCCTTAAAGTCAGGAACAAGACAAGGGTGCCCACTCTCACCATCTCTATTCAACATAGTTTTGGAAATTTTAGCCACAGCAATCAGAGAAGAAAAAGAAATAAAAGGAATCCAGATTGGAAAAGAAGAAGTAAAACTCTCACTGTTTGCAGACATGATCCTCTACACAGAAAATCCTAAAGACACCAGCAGAAAATTAATAGAGGTAATCAATAAATATAGTAAAGTTGCAGGATATAAAATTAACACACATAAATCCCTTGCATTCCTATACACTAACAATGAGAAAACAGAAGAAAAATTAAGGAAACAATTCCATTCACCTTTGAGATGAAAAGAATAACATACTTAGGAAAAAATCTACCTAAAAAATTAAAGACCTATATATATAAAAGTATAAAACATCGATGAAAGAAATCAATGACACAAATAGATGGGGAAATATACTATGTTCATGGATTGGAAGAATCAATATAGTGAAAATACCCAAAGCAATCTATAGGTTCAAGGCAATCCCTATCAAGCTACCAATGATATTTTTCAGAGAACTAGAACAAATATTTTCACAATTTGTATGGAAATACAAAAACCCTCAAATAGCCAAAGCAATCTTGAGAAAGAAGAATGGAACTGAAGGAATCAACCTGCCTGACTTCAGACTATACTACAAAGCTACAGTCATCAAGACAGTATGGTCCTGGCACAAAGACAGAAATATAGAGCAATGGAACAAAATTGAAAGCCCAGAGATAAATCCACACACCTATGGACACCTTATCTTTGACAAAGGAGGCAAGAATATACAATGGAGAAAAGACAATCTCTTTAACAAGTGGTGCTGGGAAAACTGGCCAACCGCCTGTAAAAGAATGAAACTAGAACACTTTCTAACACCATACACAAAAATAAACTCAAAATGGATTAAAGATCTAAATGTAAGACAAGAAACTATAAAGCTCCTAGAGGAAAACATAGGCAAAACACTCTCTGACATAAATCACAGCAGGATCCTCTATGACCCACCTCCCAGAGTAATGGAAATAAAAGCAAAGATAAACAAATGGGACCTAATTAAACCTAAAAGCTTTTGCACAACGAAGGAAACCATAAGCAAGGTGAAAAGACAGCATTCAGAATGGGAGAAAAGAATAGCAAACAAAGCAACTGACAAAGAATTAATCTCAAAAATATACAAGCAGCTTCTGCAGCTCAATTCCAGAAAAATAATGACCCAATCAAAAAATGGGCCAAAGATGTAAACAGACATTTCTCCAAAGAAGACATATAGATGGCTAACAAATGCATGAAAAGATGCTCAACGTTACTCATTATCAGAGAATTGCAAGTCAAAACCACAATGAGGTGCCATCTCATGCCAGTCAGAAAGGCTGCTATCAAAAGTCTACAAACAATAAATGCTGGAGAGGGTGCGGACAAAGGGAACCAACCCTCTTACATTGTTGGTGGGAATGCAAACTAGTTCAGCAACTATGGAGAACAGTGTGGAGATTCCTTAAAAAACTTCAACTAGAACTGCCATACGACCCAGCAATCCCACTGCTGGGCATACACACCAAGGAAACCAGAATTGAAAGAGACAAGTGTACCCCAATGTTCATCGCAGAACTGTTTACAATAGCCAGGACATGGAAGCAACCTGAATGTCCATCGACAGATGAATGGATAAGAAAGCTGTGGTACACATACACAATGGAATATTACTCAACTATTAAAAAGAACACCTGTGAATCAATTCTAATGAGGTGGATGAAACTGGAGCCTATTATACAGAGTGAAGTAAGTCAGAAAGTAAAGCACCAATACAGTATATTAACACATATATATGGGGTTTAGAAAGATAGTAATGATGACCCTACATGAGAGACAGCAAAAGAGACACAGATATAAAGAACAGACTTTTGGATTCTGTGGGAGAAGGCCAGGGTGGGATAATTAGAGAGAATAGCATTTAAACATATATATTACCATGTGTGAAATAGATCACCAGTCCAAGTTCGATGCATGAAGCAGAGCACTCAAAGCTGGTACACTGTGACAGGCCTGAGGGGAGGGGGCTTCAGGATGGGGAACACATGTACACCCGTGGCTGATTCATGTCAATGTATGACAAAAACCACCACAATATTGTAAAGTAATTAGCTTCCAATTAAAATAAATTAATTAATTTTAAAAATGATAGGATAAGAAGAAGAGATATGTTAAATGCTCTTGCTGAGGGTGGGGAGAGAGAGAGAATGTTTATAGTCATATTATATGGGGGAGGGAAACATAGTGGGAATTGAAGACAAAATAGAGGGTTTATAACCCTAATCTTCACATTTTTCTCCTATATTTTTTACACAGAGGCAATTGTTTTATGAGTAATTGGAGTAGGAAATGGCAACCCAGTCCATGGAAAATCCCATGGACAGAGGAGCCTGGTAGTCCATAGGGTCACAAAGAGTTGGACACAACTGAGAGACTGAGCCTGCATTCACATAGCATTTTTACTTTTTTCTTTGAATTCTTTGAATTTCACTTCTCTTCATGTTTTTATTTTATTTTACTTTTTAATATACATAAAACTGCATGCATTTTTAAATATACATAATATTATGAATGTTTTATGGAAAGGGAAATGGCAACCCACTCCAGTATTCTTGCCTGGAGAATCCTGTGGACAGAGGAACCTGGTGGGCTGCTGTCTGTGGGGTTGCACAGAGTTGGACACGACTGAAGTGACTTAGCATGCATGCATGCATTGGAGAAGGAAATGGCAACCCACTCCAGTATTCTTTCCTGGAGAATCCCAGGGACAGAGGAGCCTGGTGGGCTGCCATCTATGGGGTTGCACAGAGTCAGACATGACTGAAGCGACTTAGCAGCAGCAGCAGCATGAGCATTTTAAACAGAGGGTTGATAAGATCTTGGAGGACATATGAAAGAGTGAAAAAAGGAATCTACTCCAGAAACAGTCTTGAACAGGAGAAGAGTTGTTTAGTGAAGTGGCCAGGGTAGGTATACAATACTTGGAACAAAAATAGCTAGAATACAAGAACCTTGGAAGACACCAGCAGACTTGACCAAGGTCTAACACTTGTGTTCAGGTCAGCTAGCCTCTCCATGGAGCAATATCATTTCTGTGTTTCTAAAACCACAGAGACTATTACTCCTCCCTCCCAGGATGCAGTGTGGGCTTGTTTCTGCTTACCCCGGAGTTCATCCTTGGCTCTCTCAGACAGATCCATTCGGTTCATCTCATCAGAGACCTGGATGCATAATGGAGGAAGGAGAGGGTGGGACGAATTGAGACAGTAGCATGGAAATATATACACTACTACATATGTAAAGTGGATAGCCAGTGGGAATTTGCTATGTGATGCAGGCAGCTCAACGTGGTGCTCTGTGCTGACCTAGAGGGGTGTGATGGAGTGGGAGGTGGGAGGGAGGTTCAAGAGGAAGGGGACATATGTATACCTATGGCTTATTTATGTTGATGTATGGCAGAAACCATCACAGTAGGTCAAGTAATTATCCTCTAATTAAAAAAAAAAAAAGACCTGGATGGTCACCATCTCTACCTAGTAGCTGGGGCAGCGGGCAGTGAGGAGGTCGGCCAGCTGCTTCCTGCTGGCCTCCTCCACCTCCGTCTGCAGGAGGTGCTATAACTCCTCTTTCAGGGAATGGTCCCTCAGAAGAGATTTGAATTTGCTCAGCTCATCCTGGCCGAGCTCCTCTAGTAGAGGCTGCAGATGGAAACCCAGCTCGGCAGAAGGCGCCATCTTGACCAACAAACGAGAGCTCAACTTTTGGCATCAACCACGTTTTAAGGGGAGGAAGGGAAAGCCACAGGGGATTGGTACTCCCCTCTCAAATGCTGGTTGCTTCTGTGTCAGGAAATAGGCTGTTTATTCTCCCTGCCTGACCTGCTGCGTTAAGAACAAACTCCCTAGTAGAGGTAAAACCCACAAAGAACTCTTTCTTGGCTTTAGAGCTTAGGACCCCTCTGAGAACAGGTGGTAGCTGAGGTAGGAAGGAAGTCCACACTGCTGGATCTCCTGTATGCAGCGGCTCATCTGGTATTTTTCAGTAAATTGATGTACAAATAAATTAATGAGAATTATTAACTTTAGCCCTTAGTAGCAACTTGATGTGTAGTTATCTTAGGATGTTTATAGAGCTTGACTACTAAATGAGGATCTTGAGTTGAGACTATTTTGACAGATATTCACTCTGCAGTTGAGTGGAATGCCTTTTCAACTTACTGTTCTTAAAGAGTCACTTCCTGAACTCAACAGACCTGGATTTGAAACCCTTTTAACAGTTGAGGGTTTGAGCTGAGGGTTCTGAGCTCGAATTTCTAATTGCTAATCAACTACACCATCACCCACCTTATTATATGGCTAGGGGCATTCATCTATGCCAATAAAAGGCTCCTTTGGATGTCAAGAATTATTTTATTTTAAATAAAAAATTTTATTGAGGTATAGTTGATTTATGTTGTATTAATTTCTGCTGTACAGCAAAGTGATTCAGTTATACATATATACATTTTTATATTCATTTCCATTATATTTGCCATAGAATATTGAATATAGTTCTCTGTGCTATGCAGTAGGACCCTGTTGTTTATCCATCCTGTATATAATAGCTTACGTCTGCTAATCCCAAATTCCCAATACATCTATCCCCAGACCTCTCCCCCCAGGAACAATTTTAGAACCTAAGTGACAGCTATAAAGATGGGTAAGAACTCTGCCTACTTGGGATTTATACTCAATCTGAGTACACACATGGAGTGTAGGGGGGAGAAGTAGACATTTCAAAAATGAATTCAAACAGAAGCAATGACAAAGCTTGAAGACAAGATGACACAGAGAAATAGAATAAGGGTCATGTAACCATGGAATTTTCTCAGAGGAAATATTTCAATTGAGGACCTGATGAGTAGGAGCTGCCGGTTAGGGAAACTGGTGCTTAGAAATTCTAAGCAGTGTCAACTAGTATCATTTCAGGGCTGAAATGAATATGGCAGGTTTGAGGGAAAGAATTTAGGTGTGTATTGGCTGGAGCAGACAAATGCCGTGACTCCTACTCTAGGATCAGACATCCTGTCATGAAGGGGTTCCAGGTTAATGAGGATTTACAATTTGATTCCAAGTGCAGTAGCAAGCTGCTCCAAAATTTCCAGTGGGGAGACCTCACAGACTGCTGTGTTTTCAGGAGCACTTTCTCTTACTTCTTGGGGAGAGAGGGGAGTCACACCAAGGAGCTGGTTAAAATTTTTTGTGATGCTTGAAGCTGGTAAGGAAGACTTTGAGAGAGGTTACTGAATCGGGGGTTTTGAAGTAGGGGAGAGAAATAGAACTTAACTCCAACTACAATAAAGACAAGTGGGAATTGAGAGCCAAGGAACAGGATTTACAGGGTGGGGAGGGGTTCTGTGGGAACCCAATTACTAAGAGGAAATGTCAAGGCTAGGAGTATTCTTGTCAGATCGACTCAAGAGTATTCTTGCTGAGGGCAGGTCAGGATGATTAGACATCACTCTGAAGGGTGATGAATTTGATCAGATATTGAAGGTGGGGATTTTTGCTCAACTGACTGAGCAGTGCTGTACTGTGCTTAGTTTCTCAGTCATGTATGACCCTTTGCTACCCAGTGGTCTGTAGCCTGCCAGGCTCTCTTGCTCAAACTAGACTGAAACGGGCCAGGGAGAGAGCCCAAGGATGAAGTCTAGTGAAAACAAGGAGAGTCTTTGTTGCTGCCTGCTGAGAATTCTGAACTCATCCAGGTGAGGGTGGGGTCAGGGAACACCTGGATAGTACCAGGCACTGCAATCAACCCTGTAGACTTGGCTCATTAATCCTATGATATTCCCAAGTACTATATCCTCCCTATTCCAGATATTGATACTGGGTTAGCAGAAATGTTAGATAGAACATCCACGTTTACATGGTCATAAAGTGTCAGAACTGGGCTCTGAACCAGGTATAACAAATATCTCTAGGGTCCATGTTTTAGTTAATTACTCTGCCATGATGGTTCTTTGTTCTTAGATGTAGTTGTAGAGGGGCTTCCCAGGTGGCACTAGTGGTAAAGAACCCACCTGCCAATGCAGGGGACATGGGTTCCATCCTTGGGTTGGGAAGATCCCCTGGAGGAGGGCATGGCAACCCACTCTAGTATTCTTGCCTGGAGAACCCATGGACAGAGGAGCCTGGCTACAGTCCATTGGGTCGCAAAGAGTCAGACATGACTGAGTCGACTTAGCACTCACACCTAGTTGTAGAGAACTAATTGAATTCAGGTTATATCTTTTGAGAGAAATCAATAGTTTTTGACTGGATATGGAAGGAGGGAAGAATTTGTAAGAACATAAACACCTGGGTTACAGGCCCTCATTTGAGCTGGGCTTCTTCCACCTCCAACTGCTTGAGATTCCCATACAGCCTTCCCACTAAGGAAAGGGTTAGGTTTAAGGTTTGGGCCAAGAACAGGCACCTCTGCTGTGCTCCTGAGGTGCATTGAAAGTTAATCCAATTTACATGTTCCTGTGACTTGAGGAGGCTGAACTTCAGCAAGAGAAAAGAACCTGTTTAAAGTTATGGAAGGAGCCCTGGGAAGGGGCTTCCCTCCAGGAGTCCTCCATCTTTGCAAAAGCAGGAGTTTGACTTGAAACTTCAAGTCCTTCAACAGTTTGACATCCAAATATTCAAAGAAAAGGAGGAGGAATTTTTACTTTAGAGACTTAGCAGTTGAATGAAGATAGAGAGGCACGAAGTCAAGAAGCAGGATTGTTACTCACCTCTCCTATGCCTAACCCCTGCTCCATGACCTATTCCCTGCCTCTGAGTGCTGAAGCCACAGGAAACCTCCTATAAAACACTTCCTCTTTCTGCCCAAGCTCTGTGATTGGCCACTGGGAGCCAATCCCATTGCCAGGAGCTTCCTTCAGCCACACAATGACTAACAGGTGGAGACCATTTCCTCAGTTTGAGCATCAAGTTCTCCCAGACCAGCGGTTCCCAACATTGACTGCCTTAAAACTCACTTCCCTGGGGTATCATTTCAAAGTATTAATGCCCAGAGATTCTGATTTCTAGGTTAGATCAGAGATGCCCAGACACCGAGGTTCTTTAAAGGCACCCTGTTGTTGCTGAGTCATTCAGTTGTGTCCGACTCTTTGTGACCCCATGGACTGCAGCATGCCAAGCCTCCCTGTCCCTTACCATCTTCCAGAGCTTGCTCAAACTCATGTCTATTGAATCGGTAATGCCATCCAACCATCTCATCCTCTGATGCTTTCTTCTCCTTCTGCTCTCAATCTTTCCCAGCATCAGGGACTTTTCCAAAGAGTCATCTATTCGCATCAGATGACCAAAATACTGTAGCTTCAGCTTCAGCATCAATCCTTACAGTGAATGTTCAGGACCAATCTCCCTTAAGATCGACTGCTTTGATCTCCTTGCTGTCCAAGGGACTTTCAGGAGTCTTCTCCAGCACCACAGTTTGAAGTCATCAATTCTTTGGCGTTCTGTCTTCTTTATGGTCCAGCTTTCACAACTGTACATGACTACTGGGAATATCATAGCCTTTACTATGTGGACCTTTGTCGGCAAGGTCTCTGCTTTTCAACAACTGCCTAGGTTTGTCATCACTTTCCTGCCAAGAAGCAATTGTTTTCTGATTTCATGGGTGCAGTCACTGTCCACAGTGATTTTGGAGCCCAAGAAGAGGAAATCTGTCACTGCTCCCACCTTTTCCCCTTCTATTTGCCATGCAGTAACAGGGTCGGATGCCATGATTCTAGTTTTTTTAATATTTAGTCTTAAGCCAGAGCTTTCATTCTCCTCCTTCGCCCTTATCAAGAGGCTCTTTAGTTCCTCTTTGCTTTCTGCCATTAGAGTGGTATCATCCGCATATCTGAGGTTGTTGATGTTTCTCCGGCCCATCTTGATTCCAGCTTGTAACTCATCCAGCCCGGCACTTCTCATGATGTGCTCAGTGCACAGGTTAAACCACAGGGTGACACAGACAGCCCTGTCGTACTTCCTTCCCGGTCTTGAACAGCCGGTTGTTTCATACAGCGTTCTGACTGTTGCTTCTTGACCTGCATGCAGGTTTCTCAGGAGACAAGGCCCCCTAGAGGACTGTGATTGCAGTCAAGCTTGAGAACCACTGCTTAGAACCTTCAGCTGCTGATCAGCTGCCTCCTCCCATCTAACCAGATACATTAAAACCCACATTTCATGTTCAATGTAAATAACACAAGAAGTGCATCAAGAAACAGGTTCATCAGTTTTACACTATTTCATAAAACATTAATATTTACAATATTAATTTATGTAGATTTATATTAAGACTTCAAAATGTTGGGTTTTGAAGTCTTCATCTTTTAGAACCAATATATCTATATCTCCATCTCTCTCTCCCCACCTCCACCTATCTGCTCAAAATTGAAGTCTTATGGTGAAAACAATACACTATACAATAAATTGAATACAATAAAATAGCTTAACATACTAACGTAATATATTAAACATGTAATATTGACCATGCTTGTAATTTAAAATTTTCTACTTTATGATATTGTATTTAATAATAAATAAATGATAAATGGTTAAAAAAATAAAAACAAAAAAATTTTCTAATAGCCATGACAAACAAGTAGAAAGAACTAAATAAAATTGATTTTTATAATATATTGACTCCAATATATCCAAAGTATTATTCCAACTTGTAGTCAATATAAAAACAACGGAGATATTTTCCCTTCAACATTTTGTACTGAGGCTTCAAAATCCAGTATTTCACACTGGGAGGACATTTAAGCCTACATTAGCCACAGTCCTTGCTTTCAATAGCCACATGTGTCTACTGGCCACCGTATGGGTTAGGTCTGGACTAGAGGACAGGAAAGGGACCTCTGGCTTTAAACGTCTCTTTATTATTATTTTTGGATGTGCTGGATCTTCACTGCTCTACTGGGCTTTCACCTAGTAGTCCCTGGGTGAGCAGGGACTACTCTTTGTTGCAGTGTGTGGGCTTTTCCTTGCAATGGCTTCTCTTGTTGCAGCTCATGGGCTCTAGAATGTGGGCTCAGTAGTTGTGGCACACGGGCTTAGTCACTCTGTAGCATGTGGGATCTTCCCTGACCAGGGATTGAACCCATGTCCCCTGCATTGGCAGGTGGATTCCTAACCACTGGGTCAACAGGGAAGTCTGGGACCTCTGGCTTTAATAGAAAGGAGGGTCAAGGGATTCAAAGGTTTGGATATCCTCTGTTTGAGCCTCAGCTTTGTGAAGTGGGCTTTCCCTTTACCTTAAATCCAGAAAAGGAGAAATTGTACTTTATGCAGACCCTGAAACACTGTAGTCAGAGGCCCTTCCACACAGGCCAGGTAAGCCATATTAGTTAATAATGTGATACATAATAAACCTTTTAATGGCTAAATATTTTAGCTCTTTTAGATACTGTGAACTAGCCATCTTGCAAAAATATATTTTTTATGTAAGATTTTATAGACATGGAAAAATGAGGGAATGAATACTTTAAAGCAGATTTATTTTTATAGAAAAGTTACATCCTCCTGATTCTGTATCCTGCTGTTTCTCCTTAAAACTATATCCCTAACATTTCCACCTCTGTCTCTATTCATATCTGTATCCATAGATGTGTGCGCTCAGCAGCTTCAGTCGTGTCCGACTCTTTGAGACCCATGACTGTAGCCCACCAGGCTCTTCTGTCCATGGAATACTCCAGGAAAGTATACTGGAGTGGGTTGCCATTTCCTTTTCCAGGGGATCTTCCAGACCCAGGGATCGAACTTGTGTCTTTTGTGTCTCCTGAGTTGACAGGAGGATTCTTTTAACACTAGCACCACCTGGGAATGCCCTCAGACATCTACAGATATCTAAATAAAATGTATGAACATGAGTTATATGTAGAATCATGTGAATGACAAATGGAAAACTACTCAATCATTTAAATTATGCACATGCACATATAAAAATACATTCTAAACAACAGATTATCATAAATGTTACATGTATAATATACTATACACAATATAAATATATAAACATGCATATTCAAATATATGCATATATAATTCTTTCTATGTTAGTGTATATAATGTGTATAACATATTATATAAATACATAAATCTATGCATGACTTAAGTAACTGAAGAGTTTTCCATTTGGTCATGTACATAATTATCTTTATTATTCCCAAGACCTACCTTTATGTAATTTTTGTGTTTGGGTACATGTTCGTGTGCGCATACATATGCTTCTAACTGTGTTTGTGAGTGCGTGTAAAAAACTGATAAACAGAAACCTCAATTAACTGGAGTTGGGAGAGACCAGAAGGGGGCGCTCCCACACCCTGAGCTGATAGCTCAGCATGATAGGAAGAAGGAAGATCCCTCTTCTCCGTAGCAACTCAACCAATGAAAAGCCACGGACTGTTGACTACAGACCTCCAGCTTCCTGCTGCTGCTGCCAAGTCGCTTCAGTTGTGTCCGACTCTGTGCGACCCCATAGACGGCAGCCCACCAGGCTTCCCTGTCCCTGGGATTCTCCAGGCCAGAACACTGGAGTGGGTTTCAGCTTCCTCAGTTCAGTTCAGTCGCTCAGTCGTGTCCGACTCTTTGCGACCCCATGAATCGCAGCATGCCAGGCCTCCCTGTCCATCACCAACTCCCGGAGTTCACCCAGACTCACGTCCATCGAGTCAGTGATGCCATCCAGCCATCTCATCCTCTGTCGTCCCCTTCTCCTCCTGCCCCCAATCCCTCCAAGCATCAGAGTCTTTTCCAATGAGTCAGCTCTTCGCATGAGGTGGCCAAAGTACTGGAGCTTCAGCCTCAGCATCATTCCCTCCAAAGAAATCCCAGGGCTGATCTCCTCCAGGTTCCTAGTCCCCTCTATAAAAGTGGTCTTTTCCTGCCCTTTGGGAACATGGGTCCCCGTGGTCATAGACCCTAAACTGTAATTCTCTAATTCTGAATAAACACATTTTTACCATTGAAATAACTGGCAGTCTGTTTGTTCAGGTTAACATGTACGGTTTTCCTTTTCCCCGCCCCTGTTTTTTTTTTTTTTTTAATTTATTTTTAATTGGAGGGTAATTGCTTATTTAAAGGACACTGAACTGAGAATTTCCTGGGAAAACAGTTCCATGTGGTGTAATGACCTCTTGAAGTCAAGTTTCTAAAATGGATTTGTGAGTCAAAAGTGAGCCACATCTTCAGTTCTGAGACGCATTGCAAACTGCTCTCCAGAAATTCTGCATCCGTTGATGCTTCCCCCAACTTCTTCCTCTGACTCAACCACAGGAACCAGTCAGGTGGTGCAGCTTCTGTTTGCTACCTTCTGGGAAGCTCTGAAATCTACTTCTTCCTTTCTCTGTGGGCTAAGATCTCACCTCTGACATGGATTCCCTCCATTTTTAAAGAGCTTCGCTTCTTTCAGTTCCTCCCCTCCTGTCCAGTCTCCATGGTGACCTTCAGGGATTCCCAATCCCCCTTTCTGTAAAATCCAGACTGAATATAATTTTCAAGATTTGTTTGAATCTGGTTTCAGCTAATTCTTTTCTCTTTTCACATTTCTATCCACTTGGTGCTCAACCCAAGCAAAGTTTTGTGGTTCCTAACATGTGGGACAATGTTGCAATAACTTTTTATCAAAAGTTACAATAACTTTTATCAAAGGGATGGTGGGTTTTTAAATTTTCATTTTAAAAATAGAAGTTGTATATATAATATATAAGGTATACATAATGATGGGGTTCCTTTGGCGGCTCAGTGGTAAAGAATCCGCCTGCCAATGCAGGTGACTCAGGTTCCATCCTTTTATGTAATTTTTGTGTTTGTGTACATGTTCATGTGTGCATACATATGCTTCTAATTGTGGGTCGGGAAGATTCTCTGGAGAAGGAAATGGCAACCCACTCCAGTATTGCCTGGGAAATCCCATGGACAGAGGAGCCAGGTAGGCTACAGTCCATGGGGTCACAAAAGAGTTGAACATGACTTAGTGACTAAACAAGAACAACAACCACCACGTGATGATGACTGAATACTGGGATTATATCTTCTCTCTGCATTTTATGCCCACAGGTCCTCTGTTATGGTCCCTGTGACTGATTTCTGTTCATCCTAATTCCCATGACCCCAGTTTTAAAAATCACTTCCAGATAACCTGACTCAATGCACGTGTCATTCTCCTGTTTCTGTAAATAAAGATTTACTGGAACACAGTCATGCCATTCCTTTACATATCAACAGTCTGCTAACTGCTGCATTACATCACAGGTTTGGAGCCTTGGCTGCTTATGGGAATAACCTGGGAGACTTAAGGAATTTTACTGCTGGGGTCCCATTCCAAGAGATTTTTCCAGGGGGTGGGAGAGTGGGGAATCTGGTTCCCAGGATTTAAAATAATTCTTTAATTGATTTGAATATGTAACCAAATTTGAAAATCACAGTACCAGAGTCACATCTCTTTAAGTGGGTACGTCTTAATTGTCTGTATTAGAAATAAGTGGGAATTTTTATAAATGATAACCATTTTCTGAGTACTGTCCTTGGTTGGCTGAAGAAGCCATAGAACCAACCTTTAATCCTCCTCCTCCATGCCCTCTTCCCATCCCAATAATTCTTATTGAAACTGAAGTTTTGGAACATTTGCAGTAAACCAGCAGCTGAAAGATGTTTTTGTCAAGAGCCAAAGAGTAAATATGTTAGGTTTTGAGAGCCATCTGGTCTCTGCTGCAATTCCTTGATGTTACAGGAATTACAGCGGGGGAATAGCCACAAGTAATAAGTAAATCAACGTGCCTGCCTGTGTTCCAATAAACCTTTATTTGTGGAGGTTGAAGTCTGAATTTCAAATAGTTTTTACATGTCATAAAATATTACTTTTTTCATCCTATTTGGGGTCCTTTGGGCTTCACGGATATGGTTATGGCTAGTTGGGCTTCCCCTGTGGCTCAGCTGGTAAAGAATTTGCCTGCAATGTGGGAGACCTGGGTTTGATCCCTGAGTTGGGAAGACCCCCTAGAGAAGGGAAAGGCTACCTGCCGGGGACCAGCCCCGGCTGAGCCAGGGTATTCGAAGGAGAGACGGCTAGGCGAGGGTCAGGGAATAACTGCTTAATTACACTTTAATTAAGGATACAAAGAGTAATAGAATAAGGATAGCTCAGTGAGGAAATTCAGTGGAGAAAAGCGGCTGAAATAAGGATAGCTCAGTAAGAAAATTCAGTGGAGAAAAGAAGCTGAGTGGCTTGGTTTACGCGGAAAATCAATATAACCCGTGACACCAGGTTAGCTCTGACCACGGAGGCCGCAGGCGCCCTCTCGAATAGCGGAAGGTGCCCCACCTTAGACACCTTCTCGAGTGGGTCTTAGAAGCCCAGGCAAATAAATGGTCGCAGAGGACATCCACGCTCCAGATGGACGCTCAGCCAGAAGTTAAAGGGAAGAATGACATGGGGAGACCAAGTTTCAGTGAACAAGGCCCGCACTTTATTTTCCAAAGTAGTTTTTATACCTTAAGTTATGCATAGAGGATAATGGGGGAAGGGGTAGAGTCATGCAGCAAGCCAGGCTTTTTTCCTGTAAACTTATCATATGCAAAAGTTCAGGTGATAGACATCATCTTCTGGCCCGGAGGCCTGTTAACATTTTAAGAAACTTATCTTTCTCTAAAGGTGATTATTCCAAAGTCAGGCGCCAGCCTTCCAAAAAGCATTGAACAAAGCTGCATTTTACATTTCTATACACCCATTATATCAATCAGTACACTGCCAAGGACACAGTAGGTAAGGAGTATGGAGACTTAGCAGCAAACATTGGCCCAACAAGTGAAAAACCCTTCACCAATACATTTTCTAATCAATCTTTTAACTACTCAAAGGAATCTGTGTTTAGGCAGTTTAGAACATCTCCTGCCTCTCACAGTTGGGAGGCTCTGAACAATCACATGTGGCCGGAAAAACCCATTCAGGCAGGCTAGAGGATTTCCAAAGGAGTTTGTAGGTTGAAACACTGTCACATCCAGGAATTATTAACTGGAGCTGTGAGCTAACTCTTTTTTCAGAGAGAGGTAGTGGGGGACAGCCCCCCGGAAAGTCAGAGGTGTAGGTGAAAGCACAAAGCAGAAAGTAGGCAGACTCTGGTTTTGGGGGTAGATGCTCGAGAATTTCCAGGGGGACTCCTGAGGCTCGATCCCGCCTTTGCGTATGCCGAGCCTCCTTCCTCATGACCTTTGTCATGGGTGGAGTGCCTCACGCTGGCTCCCGGAAGTGATAGAATTCCAGTTGAGCTATTACAGATCCTCACTCAATATGCAATATGCCGGCTCCCAGCAGCTACCCACTCCAGTATTCTGGCCTGGAGAATTCCATGGACTAGTCCATGGGGTCTCAAAGAATCGGACACAACTGAGCGACTTTAACTTCACTTCAGTGCCTTGATTGTGGTGATGATATCATGTCATTTGCATTTATCCAAACTCATCAAATAGTACCCACTAAATATGTGCAGTTCTTTCTAAATCAGTTATACCTCACCAAAGCAATTAAAGTACTCTTCTTTTGATTTTTTCAACCATCCAAAATGCAGTGGTGCTGACTGTTGTAAAACAACGTGAATATATTTAATGTCATTTAACTTTATACCTAAAACTCTTTTTCTTTTTTATTCCTTTCTCATTCCTTTATATAGATTCAAATTTTCATCTGGTATGTTTTTTTTTCACTTAAAGAACTTCCTTTAGTATTTCTTATAGTATGTTATGAACATTCTCAGCTTTTGTTTTCAGAAGGCTGTAACATAAAACCTGGTACCCAAGAGGATTTAAGTGCACTTACTTATTAATTGATCCCCTTCATGGATCACAGCCTTGTCACGGCAAAAGAAAATCAACCCTGAATATTCACTGGCAGGACTGATGTTCCAATACTTTGGCCACCTGATGGGAGGAGCTGACTCAGTGGAAAAGACTGTGATGCTGGGAACAACTGAGAGCAGGAGGAGAAGGGGACATTAGAGGATGAGATGGTTGGATGGCATCACAGACTCAATGGACATGAATCTGAGCAAACTCCAGGAGACAGTGAAGGACAGGGGAGTCTGGCGTGCTGCAGTCCATGGGGTTGCAAAGAGTCAGACATGACAGAGACTGAACAACAACATTTAATTAATGAATAATGAAAACTTACAAAACATTACCGTGTCACTCTTCTGGTGACTTCAGAGGGTCTCAGGAACTCCTGGGCAATTAGAGATTCTGGGACTGACTGGCTGATGTTGCTGAGGCCTCTAGATTTCTGGGTGTGTGTGTGTGTGGGGGGCAGTAGGACCTTCTGAAGAATGTGGGCTCCCTCAACCAAGCTGACTGTCAGGTTTGGAACCTCAGTTCTAGAGGAGGGAGCTACCAGAGGTAGCTGTGAGCTCTGCCGCCCAGATGAAGTGCTGGTGCCTGGCTTATCCGAAGGCCAGCGTCACATACTCGCTGCTCTGGGTCTGTCTGGGCACCCAGGAGGGGGTCCCAGCTGTCCCCTGGTGGGGGACATGGCAGGTCACCTGGGAATAGGTGACCTCCTGCGGGTCTGCAGCTTCAGAGGCCTGAGGAAGGAAGGGAGAATATGAGATGGGGGTGTGACACGGGGCATCCAAGGTACAATCTAGGGGAGGAAGCCCTCACCTGTCCGTTCACCCGGTCAGCTGCCTCTGGGTGTCTCTCTTTCCTCGCAGCATCTAGAGGGAAAGGGGAGGTTGTTATGGACTGTGTATGTGTGTCCCCACTCCCCCTCCCCCCAGATTCATCTGCTGCAGTGGGGATCTGCACGTGATGGTATTTGGAGATGGTGCCCCTGGGAGGAACTGAGGTTTTGATGGGGTCCTGAGGGTGGGATTCTCATGTTCAGCCAGAGCTCTAGCTCACTCTCTCTGCCAGGAGAGGTGACCATCTGCAAGAGAACCCTCACCAG